>NC_047142.1:13010108-13610108 GCF_009829125.3 Periophthalmus magnuspinnatus
TCATATTCAATGAATATTGTGATTTAAAATGTGCAAATTATAACACAATGATCCACTGGTGTTATAGATCAAAACTATATAGCAGGCTCAAGCCCAATATTTCTTCTATAACATCACGATATGTATTTGGAGTTTGCAGAGTAATCAAGCAGAACCTTACCCATAAGCGTGGCCAGCAGGCAGAGGGAGGACATCTCCAGGTCGATGCTGTCCTGCAGCTCTCGACTGGCCCGGCTGGCCCCCGTCTCCTGGCTCTTGTTTGTGGCAGCAGAGTGGGAGCTGAGGGGCTTCTCCTCTGGACCTTTGCGCACCAGAATCTCCACGCTCACTCGGTCTCCATGCTGCAGCGCCACCGGCTCGTTCTCCTCTCCATCCTTCGGAGGGAGCAGTTCTTTGGGCGGGAAACCGTGGCGGATACACTGCTGTGATGGAGGCACGTTAAACTCTTTTGCTATGCTTTTTTGCAACTCTGTAAACGTCGTGTTAGCTTGTAGCGTTAGCATAGCCTGTCTGCCGTCGCTGGTCGTCACACGCAGCTTCTTCTCCTTATTGGATGAGGAAGACGATGGGGATTTTTTGGGTGTGGCTGGAGCGGACGAGGAGGGGGAGGAACTATCTGGAGAGACACGCCCCTCGCTCATCTTTTGCTCTTGTTTGAGTTTGTCGGTGCGGCGTTTCTGTGACAGCCCAGCTTGCTCGCTGATACTTTGCTGAAGGCTGCGCTCGGCTTTACTCATGGTTAGCTCTTCCTTGTGCAGAGTTTTGGCTTTCTGACCCGTTAGAATGATTTTGGTCGGAGGGTGAGAGTCAGGCGGAGGTTCAGACTCAGAAATGAGTGGAGCATGAGCACCATCTATTGTTACAGGATTATACTCATCCGGGTTCTTCTTTGCCGTGTGATGCAAGATGGTATTGACCACTTTTTGAACCAGAATCTCACTCCCAAATTCTCCAGGGAAGTGTTTCGTGACTAGCTTCATGGCTACATCGTAAACATTGCTATTTAAAGAAGGGTCTGTCTCGTATTGAAACCAATAAACAGTCTCCCTGACTACACGGCCCGCCCACTCTAAGGTGATTGGGAAGGCTTCAGGAAGGTTGTCATACTCTTTGCCCTCCCAATAGTGTTTAAAGCCACAGCCGCATTTGCCTCCCTGAGACCTGCTGTGGGTCCTGTCTCCGTCCAGATAGACAACGGAGCCGTTGCCGCGGACGCGCCGCACGGACGTGCCATGACACCAGTTGCAAGTGCTCAGAGAGCTGAGCTTGTAGTCAGGCACCAAAGTGTCTCTGTGTGGATCATAGGAGCACACCACACTGTTGAGGGGGAAGCTGTAGTTCTTGTCCGGGCGCAGTTGTCCGTGG
Source organism: Periophthalmus magnuspinnatus (assembly GCF_009829125.3). Lineage (NCBI taxonomy): Eukaryota > Metazoa > Chordata > Actinopteri > Gobiiformes > Gobiidae > Periophthalmus > Periophthalmus magnuspinnatus. The sequence continues at coordinate 13,011,474 of NC_047142.1, forward strand.
GTGGACTTGGCCAGGTTGTAAAGTTTGCCTCCTGGGGAGAGCCACTCCGGTGGCACGTGCAGCTCGGACAGAGCTCCACAGAGCAGGCAGCGGTGGAGTCGATTCTCCTGCACACACTTCTTAGCAGCTTCGGTCACCTCCTCGGGCTGGATGCCAATGACTCCAGTGCGTCGGTAAACATACTGGTGAACATCAGCCACCAGGGACGGGTGGATGCTGTGCTTCTCCATAAATACCTGCACAGACACAATTTACTCAAATAACTTAAAAAAAAGAAAAAAAACAAAACACATGTTTATTAATAGAAGTAAAGCATGTGTGCAATTTGTTCAAATGTTCCCACATGGAAACTGCCATCTCAGTGATGTTAAATGTTTGTAATGTGTCGTAATGTCTTGTAATGTCAACATAGATGTCTCCAAAGGCTAAAAGCTAATCTATTATACATTTTTCATAAGTATTATCTAGGAGTTATACATTATTTATTTATTTACACTGCCTCACATAAAAAGTGACTTGCATAGGTTTATAGTTGCGGAAGAACATTGTATTCACGAAAACATAATAATTATGCCGTAATTACAATACAAGTTTCTCAGAATTATGAGATAATATAGCCTAACTTTATCAATCACGTAGCTTGCTGCACAAGCGTACAGTAACGTGCCACACTTCCTCTGTTTGGAGCCTGCTTTTGTGCCTGGACTGCCACTGATTCCCGGCTCCCTCCTCTTTCACAAGAGCATGCAAGCCTTCACCCACATGGAGATGTTTGTTCAGGAATGGCAACTGTCAGGCTATGGTCATGAGGATGCCATGGCTTGTTTGCTCCTTGGCTGGTTCAGGTGCACTGCGCAGTCTGCACACACGCATGTGGTGAGCTAAACATATGTTCTGCGCCCAACGAATCAGAAACATGCTGCTTTTACACTGGAGCACTAAAAAATACACACACGTGTCTGAAGCCTATTAAATTCATTTTGGATCCCCATGTGGGTGAAGTCTTTTGTGCTCCGTGATGGCACAAGGAAAGAACCTGTGACACCACAAAGCTGTGTGTGGCACTGCCTAAACACTGCATAGTGTTTATGTAAAGGCCCAATCTTCTGCAGAGAGTGCAGATGTGGCAGATGTGGCAGATGTGCAGACCCACCTCCTCCATGGCGTTCACCAGCCTCATCAGGTACTTGTCCTGGAGGCTACGGTCACCCCCAATCACACAGCTGCCATCTGCCTCCAGCTTGATGTACCTATGAGTGAGTATAGCGTAACCAGAGTTTACTCACAAGAGTACCCTATAGTACCTATTCAACAATTTATCTTCAGTAAGATAATATCCTCCACAGAGAACAGAATTCCCCACCTACATGTTGTTTTGTTGTAAAACCTCCCTTTAGTTTACCAGTTCAGATTTCATAAATCTAATTTAATTGTGATATTTCTGTCTATTATTGCGATAAGGTTTACAATACATGTTTAAAAAGTAGGATTCTGTTCAGAGTGCACATTGTAAACAACTCTTGGATTAGCATTGCCATTTCAGGGAAGACAAGAATCCTAGATGTGTTTCAGAGGTCTAAGGTACAAGATTTCTCTTTAAATAAAACAGGATATTTTGTTCTTATGGATTTGTTCTTATGCACACTGAACTAAATCATGATATTCCAAACACTGTCAATCCCAATCACAGATATTTATTAGAATAATCTCACACAGAAACATGTCCATAATGGTTCACTGATGTGTCTGTATCTAGTGAGCATTGTATGTTGTACCTGGGGATGAGCTCCTGCGGCACACCCCACGCTTTGGGCAGGAGGCGGGAGGGCAGCTTGGGCAGCACCGTGTTCTTGATGCCCACCAGGGGGATGTAGTGGTTGCGCCCTGAGCTGCTCCAGGCGATGCAGATGGGCTTGTTGAGCTTGCCGTCCTTGGCACGGCACTGCTCCTCTGGCACAAGGCCAGGCAGGAAGGTGGCCGAGTAGTCCCCGGAGCTGCGCATGCCGCTCAGGGAGTCCAGCAGGATGATGGGCCGGTGTAGCACGTTGGCCAGGCCAAAAATGTGGATGTTCCGCAGACCCAGAGGAACACCTGCCCACAGACAAGGTTTGGTCACCAGATTAAAACAAACCCATTGTCGAATCATTAGGCCGTAAATACATTTTTATAGCATAGAGCAACTTATGAAGGAGAAATGTTATAAATTTGCAGTTACTATGTTCTATAGTTGAAATGGGGCACATAACATAGTGTTTCCCACTGTGATAGATTCAAATACAAAATAATATAATTAATTAAATATAGTTACATATGTTTGTTATTATATGTTGGCACAAGCATAACGCATCATTTGTTTTACCAAATTTTTGCTCCGCTTGACTATAGGAGTGAAAATTAGTTTATGGGGAGCCACCAAAGTCTCCTCTAATGGGAAACAGTGCACCAGGCCTATGTATGAATGTGGTGAGCTTCTGCAAGTCTGTCCCAGGGTAGTTCTGGCTACTGCTACAGAAGTGGCTTACCAAGCCCATGTATGGAAAGTGAATTCATTTTGTATGAAACTTCAAAGCAACTTTGAGTATCTGGAAAAGTGCATTATTGTTATTAAACTGAACACAAGGAAAGTCGTTTGTGTGATAACCTGGATTAATTTTAGCATCATGTAACAAGGCAAACAATTAGCGTTTTATATTTATTTTGGTGAACAGCGGACATAGCTTCTGAGATCTGATGAAATAAAGTGCTAAGCAGGACAGGGTCTGGTTGGTACTTGGATGGAAGACCGCAGAGAATACAATGCACCAATAATGCATGGTGCATATGGAAATTTTAGGCCCATACCCATATTATGTGAAAACCTTGGGCCGAATTCTAAATTTTTTTTTTTTACAAAACAATAGGTTTATAATTTATGAAGCACTATGTTTAGAGATAGGCCTGTAAGCTACAATATATGATTCTTTATTGTGAATTGTTCTGCCTCCTCCTGTAGCAGCAGCAGCAGTGATTGTTCAGTGCCTCCTCCACAGCCCCCTGTACTCTCTCCACAGTCACTACGCTATCTTCTCCCCCATTTAACAATTAAAACTAACTTGCAGGCAGTAAACATGTCTAAACTGATCATTTAGGAGAAAAACTAGTTTTGTTTGCTGCGGGTTGTGACTCATGAGTGCATAAGTTGCACATTTATTTAATCAAATGGATTGTCTAAAACTTTTCTAGAGCCTTAAAAAGTCCGTAATTTTGTGCTTACTGGGTCTTTTAACGTAGAATTAAATCTGGAAAACAGTTTACACTCTGCTCTGTTAGAATACAGCAGCAGCATCTCTCTATCCCAGATCACTGCTCCATCTACAGAGCCGTTTTCTTCCTGCTTATGCCAAGCAATGACAGGGTTAAAACCCTTTCATAACCAATACACAATATAAGCCAACGGGTAATGGTGCTTTTGGCTGATACCAATATTGGGCAGACATGTTGGTGCTCCCCTCCTTATACGCCATACCTTCTGGAGGGACAAAGAGAGGGTCACACTCGTTGATGATGTCTTCCCACTCTGCCGCATCGATGAAGTCCTGAAACAGCGCCTTGTAGCGGTCTAGGTTTTGCTTGAAGTTGTGTTTGAGGTTCTCCCGAAGTGCATGCCAGAACAGCTCCCTCCCCACCAGCGCCCGGGACACAGCGTGCACCAGACAGTGTCCATCCCCGTCCACGTGCACTGGGATCAGGCACTCGCGGCCCCCATTGGCCCTCTTCACCTCCTCCAGTGTGTCGTGGAGATAGATAAGGCTGCCCGAGCGGTCCTTGCCATAGCCCACCGTGGACACGTGTTCTGGCTCGATGAGGAAGGCGCGGTCCCCTAACAGAGAGCAATCAAACATCTCGCCCTGGTTCATGTCACGTAGCAACTTGGCCTTGCCGCTCTGCTTGTCCATGCCGTAGCGTGTCAGCACCGGGGACAGGAGCTTGCAGTGGTAGTTGGACAAGCCCATCACCTGGGAGAAGCCAACAGTGATTACGGATTTAAATCAGGGTGAATTATTGATCAAATCTGTCGTTAAAGTGCAATTACAATACATTTTATCTTATTGTCTCGTTATGTGTAAAAGCTGATAGCTCTGCAGTTTAGACCTCTACAAAATGTTCTGAAATACATGGCATTCCTGGTTTAGTAACTCCGGATAAACCCGGGGTGCGTTCCAGAAAATGTATGAAAAGCAAAACAAACACTGTAGCCTTATGTAGAGAACATGTGGCGATGCCTTCACCTTCACCAGCTCCGTGCCTTTCTTCGGGGCAGAGCTGACACCGAGCAGGGCATTCCTCAGCAGGTTATGGAGCACCACATCAGGATCTGTCACCTGCAATCACAAAGGGTTAGGATTAAATGAATCTGAGAAGACAAGAACTTAAAGGAAACATGATGCCATTTTTCTTGCACTAAACTATAAACATTATCATTATTTTACATGTTGTTGTTAATAATAATAACAATAATAATAATAACAAAAATAATGTTTATTCAGATATTTGATTAATGATAAAATGCATTAGGTTCAAACAAACGATAATCAAGAGATACATGAAGGCAAATATTTAAATTTTCCAATCATGAATATAGTCTTCAGCACATTATCGTAAGTTCCTTCTTCAACATACTTAGCTATAATCATTTCTTTATATCTTTGTTTAGACATTTTCATATTTGTTTTTGTTTTTTTAGGTCTTCACTCATACAGTTCCATATTCTGACCCTACAAACTGAAATACAAAAACTTTTCTTCTGGCCATGTTAAAGAGTTATAGTCCCCTTTAAAATATAAGCTCTTTTCAGTTCAATAAAATTTGAATATTGTTCAAAAACAGCTTAGTAATATTATTCATAGCCCTCTCTAGCAAGCAGCACTTTTATATGTTGCTGCTTTTACATGTTGCTGCTTTTACAACACCAGAAACTAACACACATTTATGAGACAACCATTCTGCATTGTTTGACAAACTTGAGCCGAAAATATCCATCGTAAGTAACATACCATGTGAAATAAAGTACTGAATGGAGTTTGTGTTAGTTTGAATTTGTATGAATCCCTGTTTGTGTCGACTTTGCTATCTCTAGGTTAGCGCTAGCCGAACAGCATTTTGCACAGCTGATTGCACAGCTTGCTAGCACTGGCACATGGCTTTACAACAATCATGAATTAATCTGAATACCTATAACCTCCTAGGACCTGGTGTCCACATATGAGGACATTATACTGCCTTGGTTTAATAATTATCGTGATAATATCATTAATCACAATTATTTTGGTCACAATTTTAATATCATCTCTATTTAAGCCTAAAATACAGTATAATACAGGGTTAGTCAAACATGCATTCGGTCAGAATACAACTTTGAGTAAGACAATGATGAGGAAACACTGGTAACATGGTTAAATGATCATAAATGTTGATTTTGCATAACACATTAGTATATAAGATATATAAAAGTATTAATGACAAACTGTGAGTGTCACTGTTGTCAATTATTCAGACAGTATGGGTGGTCAATATACAGTGGTCCCTTTTTACAGTGTATGAATGTGCATTGTATTCTGCGTCCTGATTGGCTGAGGGACCATTGCCAATCAATCTCCTCCATGCTGTGTCTTCTGTACAGTACAGATGTGTTCAGCCAAATTTACATACCGGTAAATGTTCGATCACAGTGTGACTCTGAAGTGCTGTGTGTTTTCAAGTTTTCTCCCCGACAAAACCCACAATGTTGATGAAACGTTCTGCACCTACAAATTTCAGAAACGTTTTGGACTTAAGTGTTTCTCTTTACAGAGAGGCCACCTCTGCGGAGACTGCTGGAGCAGAGACACGTAAATAACACATTTAAAACTATTATCGAGGAAGGGGGATATAATATACAAAGGTTTGAACTTTGAGAGTGTTTAAACAATAGAGAAATGTGAGAAAATGTTAATCCCTGTCTGAGAAAAGTGTATACAGTGTGTGGTGAGGCATTTTACAGCCTTAAAACATATATAATAATTGTAAAAAATAAACCTGACCTCTTCGCGGATTTTGCCTATTGCAGACTATTTTTACAATGTAAACCTCGTGATAAATGAGGGACCACTGTACCATGGTTCAAGAACATTATTTATAATTCATTCATTCATTCATTAACCATTGGATTTATATAGTTCCATACTCTGTGGTGGTAGGATAATATTGTAGCCAAAGCTACCCTGGGGCAAACTGACAGAAGTGAAGCTGCCAAGATGTGCCATCCGTCCTAAATAAATTATACTATCTTTAAGGGGTATTTATTGGCACCTACTACATCTCCATCTCCCGAAAGTTCACACTTCACTCACACTGTGATTTGTTAAATCCACCTGTCACTCACTCAGAGCCTCACAGAGGCTGTCCAATAGAAGTGGATGAGTGAAGTGTCTGTGTTTGAGTATAGAACTGCATTAACAGAGGCACTGAATCACGATGAAAATCACCAAATACAAGATCGTCATGGAGACCAAATCACATTAGATTTGTATCATCACAGCCCTAGTTTTGCTCATTTGCCTCACCAGGTTAGATGAAGTGCCACACAATATGTAAAGAAGTTGATGCAGGAAGAGGAAAACTGTTTTAAAATGTGTGGAGACGGATACGAAATTTGGATTTTGTCCATTGGTTTTATTGACTATTGGTTTTCAGTGTCAAGAAAGATAAATGATGACTGATTTGCATAAAAACAAGATAAAGTCGTCTGCATTCCTTGTGTAAAATGAAGAAGGGGCCTAAGCTTCCTGCTAAAATCAATATGTTATGACTTCATCCTCTCCCATCCTCAGCAAAATGTAAACTGTTTGCATTTATGTTGAAGATTAAGAAGTCAATGAATGTGTCTGCAGACCCTACTGCCAGCCGACTGCACAAAGCAGGTTTAGATTAGTGAAAGTTTCAGTTCAGTAAAAGTTAAAATGATAGTAAGTAACTTCCTGGGTTTGGAACATCAGCTGCATGATTCAATGGAAATAGAAAATGAAAACCATACTACAGAACATTCTCTGTGGAGACAGGTACATTTTATAACATACTATGGATTATTATAGCCAAAGGAAACATGGAAACAAGCAGGAGGAGGCTTTCCTTCAGGCCAAATAAGAGTCAGGTTTGTGGAGATGCAAGCCAGCTCGCAGTAAGGCACATGATTTTCTATGTTTTTCAGTGTAATAAACACATCCATAACATCCTTTTATTTTAGTCTATTTTTTGGGCAAAAAAGTTACAAGTTGTTTCTATGGTAATGTTTTTCTGTTGGCTATAGTTGTTCTTCATAGAGAATGTTCCAAAATATGGTTTTAAGTTTCTATTCCATGGAATCATGCAGTTGATACATCTCCTACAGAAAGTTGCATGGTGTTGCTTTAAGTGGAGCTCATGTTTTGCACAATCACATTGCACAGCTGGTCAGCCTAACTGAAACACAGTACAATTTCTGTAGGAATATCAATGTTTTGTCCCACATGCCATATGTCTGTACAACACATACCTGCAGCTGATGAGTGCAAGAGGATCAACTGTGAACTGTAGCTAGCTTTTTATGTTGTATCTCTCTATCTGTCTATGTCAGACACCCACATCCCAAACCATAAAATAACAAAAGGAACTTGAACTAAACTCAAAAGGCAAAAACAACTAATCACATGTTAAACTGCAGATTGGAACATGACCAGAGCAGTCAGCTAGGGAAATAACAATCCAGCTTTTTCAGTTCTGATATCAATACTTTGACTTCAAGTATCTGCAAATACCCGATATTAATCCTTACCAGTGTAGAGATAGATGACATGCATTTCCTTAAAGCTCAGCTCTTATTACACAAGAGATCCAATTGTGTTATGTAACTGTAATTTATCCTTCAAATAACTACTGAACAGCTTTGTATGAATAAAAGTTCACACATTATGAGAAATTCTAGGCCCAAATCAGCTTGTAAATAAACATTACATTACAACCATTTATACATGTCCCTACAGGGCTGGCCGATATGGTAATAAAAATCTAATCATGATCTCATTCTTGTGATGATCTGCTATTTTGGTCAAACCTCCGTATCATACGTTTTCTCATGAATGCAGCTCTATGCTCAAATGCTCACCCACTCCTCCTATTGGTCAGCCTCAGCAATGCTCTGAGTGATTGACAGGTGGATTTAATCAACTGCAATGAAGTGTAAGCTTCCAAAAGAAGCAGATGACTTTAGCTACCTCTTCAAAGCAACAGACACCACCTTTTACATCATGATAAAATAGAAATTGTGATCTGGCTCTAAGATCATGATGTTAATTTTTAGCCTATCATACTCCCTTACATCTCTATAACAGGCTGTATGTAATTATGGATGCCAAGAAGGAGCTCAAATTATTGAAAATCTATTCATACTGTATTGAAGGACAGGTCAAATGCAGAGGACAAATTTCCTTACAGGGACAAAAAAAAAAGTGTACCTTAACCTTAAAGGTCCTATATTACACCCAGTTGACTCTGGTGAGCCTATTGGTGGTACCTCCTCACAAAATGCTTTGTTCCACCTTGTGATGTCATGATGCTGTAGTTTTAAAGTTAACAGCTACCTTTAAAAATACAGTGGAGCACTTTCTATATCATCACATGAAATCACAAGGAGGAACATAATGCTTTCTGTTTGAGAGAAGAACTCAGCCTAAATATGCTGTGTCAGTGTGTTAAATGTGTGAATGAAACAAAACACAACTCCAGGTATGTTTTTGATGAGGAAACAACATTATAACATAGATCACAAAACAGCGTAATATGGGATATATCATCTCTTGCCTCAATTTACAATGCAACTGGATTTTTAGACTACGGAGGCCATCCAAGTCTTCTCTGTACAGGCTAGATAGGACACACTGTTCAAATTTAATTTAGGAATGTTATGCATAAAATCTGACCAGCCAAACAGGCTGATGACTGAGGTTTATGGGCCTGTCACGATAATTAAAATATTGACTTATTGTTCAATATATGAAAGCTGGAAAAATATATTTTGGGGCTCAATATTTATAATGTGTGCAATTTCTTTCCAACACTGGGGAGATTTTTGCCATTTGTATGTAATAAGGTAAGATTTGAGCTGTAGGGGGTAAAATAAATCACTTCTTTGGCTAATTATTGGTTACTTCTGCTATGTATTTGTTGCAGCTCATGCCTTTTAATGATACAATATATTTTAAAATAGGTTTACTGGGACTGCCCTGTTTTATATTAGTGGTATAAAGTACTTTCAATAATACTGCTTATTGCAATATTTCTCTGTAGCAACATATCGTGCTCCAAAATGTGTTATCATGATAGGCCTCCTTGTTTGCAGCCAGAATAATAAAGGAACCAAGCCGCATTTGGCATCTCCCATGTCGGCCAGTGTATGTCCCCAAACCCCGGTGATTAGCCCAGCCCGGAGCACAGCGGTCACCCACCTCTTCTACGCGGAGCAGGCTCTTCTGTTCGTGCCGCTGTCCACACTCGGTGCACTCGATGCTAACGCTGCCGTGCGCTGGGAAGAAGAGCCGAGCCTCGCACCTCGGATCCGGACATGTACCGGACAGAATGCGCTTGTCCTTCTTCTTGGAGCCCTGCAGGAGCGACATGGCGGCGGATCACAGCCCAGTCCGACGGCCGCTTTCACTGGGTCATGGTCGTGTTGTGGTCCGGAGGCTGTCAGGGGAGCTTTGGCCCCGCTAGCGACAATTATCAGCAGAAAAACACAGGAACAACACGGAAGCGGCTGCCTTGACTTTAGCGACGGACTGTTGCTAGCTACGTAATGATGACGCGGCAGTTTGGGTAGCGTAGTGCGGAGAAGTGGACGTTTGTTTTTTATTTATTAAAGCGTATATAATATTAGCTTTCTAGCAATATGGTTTAAGTGGTTTCATAGAAAGATAAACTAATAACAGTTTAAGTTAATACAAACGCACCAGGGAACAAATAATATGAGTACGTTTACGTCAGGAGGACTACATTTCCCACAATGCAACATCAAAGTGTAGTGCCTTTTGCTGCGCCAGGAAGTAGATGGGCACAACAGGGACGTAAAAGGCTGGGTTTAGATTCCTCACAGTTTGCTGTCATTATTGATATTAAAAATAGTTAAATAAAGCCAAAGTGACTGACTGGGACTTTCCAAATCACTGTTTACAAGGATCCCACATACACGGCTTTAAACAGCTCAACAGTGTCCTCTGCTGTCGACATGAAGATACGGCAGGCAATATATTAAGCACAGGGTATTATGCAAAATCAAATATTTTAGCTTTATATCTTGTTTTAACGCTGTTTTCTCATCAAAAACATGCCTGAAGAGGTTGAAGTTGAAGTTGCCATCCATGCATGAGTAAATAATAGGGCATTGAAGTATTTGCTGCAGAAATTATGTCAGTTTTGAAAGTACTTTTACAAATCATTTTAAATCGGCTAAGTGTGAATGTAAATTTTGCTTCTTTATAAATAATAAAATACTGTACTTCTAAAGACAAGATGCAAATTGTGTTTAAGCTGTATACTGTTTAGTCCAGCCTGTAGAACTGATGTAAAAGAGTGTTAGATTAAAAAGACAAGAGACATGGCTAAAATGGATAAGTCTCAAACAGGAATTTAATTAGTCTATAGTTTTTATATTTATCTGCCATAAAATAAAAACAATAATAAGCAAATGCTAAGCTTCTTAGAACTGCAGATAGTTTTAACGAGCCCTAAAATAAATTAAATCAAAGTCACAAGAAACTGGCTAATCAGTGACATTGCACCCACAACCTGTGCAAACCTTCTTTGTTGAGTCTGTAACAGTACATCTGCACAGCTCATTACAGTTACAGTTTGTTACAGTAAATATACTTAGTTTACTTAGTTAATGACCACCCCAACAACCAATAATGACCTATGACATAAGAAGGCTTACAAAAAAATGTGGGTTGATAATAATGATAATCAACTTTATAACTGAAATTGTTTGTATGTATATGGTTTTGGTTGCGAAAATTATTATCCAGGAAATTTAGAGATAGAGATAGCTCTAACAAGTAGTGTAGTCTACTGATACAAATTCTATCGTAGCTGAACCTGGGATGGCATTATCTGGTGCACACAGAGAACACATAATATCAGTGCCATTTGAGGTTTATTGCAAAGTTGAGGAGCTCAGTTTCTTTTCTAATTGTATGTTTTACAAAGTTTTTAGTCCAGTTTCCACAGCACAGAGAACAGTTTGAATAGATACCTCACTCTCTGCTGGCTACAGTAGAAGTGTGAGGTAGAACATTTTTGAACTGCAGACGGTCCTGTGTACCACCTGAAGAAGTTAGTGTTATGGGTCTTTTTACAGAGTGCATCTAAAGGGAAACTCCTCCAGTATTTACACAGGATTACAACAACTTCAGTGTAAAATGATCATTGGTTTAGAGTAGATAATGCATTTACCAAATATGGGCACACATATTTGTCTTGTAAAATCTCTTTTCAAAATGTCTCTGGAATGTCTTTTACAAATGTCCTTGATCTTCAGGCATCTTCTTCCTTGAAATAGAAGGACAGTGAAGGCTGCAGCATTCGTCAGCCCAAAGGGTATCCTCACCTATTCATAGAGGTCCCTGGAGTCACAAATGACGTCAGTTACCCCAAGCCTTCTGCAACAAAACCTTGATGGTAGGCTCTACCCTGGTCCAGGATAGAAAACCAGCTGTATTCTTTGAGAGAGTCTCTGGGAGGTTGTGGATCTGGGGAAGCAGGTGTCTGTCTGGCTGTTTCTTGGTCCAAAGTGGGAGTGGGAGGCACACACGTCATTAGTTGCTTTCCAAGTCCTGTCCCAGACACTGAAAGCATTTGTGACAGACTAACTGAATGGTGGACTGACACAATTTTAAAATAAGCGAGTATGAGTGCAGGTGCTAAGATATTTTATAGGAAATATATTCTTGGTTATAATTCTACTTAATTATTTATGCTTTGAAAACTGTGGTTATCAAGCCTCTCCTAAAGAAGAGCAGTCTTGATGCCACAATATTGAACAATTATCGACCGATCTCAAATCTGCTGTTTTTAGGCAAAGTCCTCGAAAAAGTTGTTTACCAACAACTTATTAACTTCCTCGAAATGAACAACTCCTTTGATGTCTTCCAGTCAGGTTTTAGACCCCACCACAGCACTGAGACTGCTCTTGTGAGTGACAAATGACATCCGCCTGAACACTGATGCAGGCAAAGTCTCAGTCTTGATGCTGTTAGATCTGAGTGCTGCCTTTGACACTGTGGATCATGGGATTCTCTTACAGAGACTAGAGGACTGGGTGGGCATCTCTGGTACTGCACTAAACTGGTTCAAGTCCTATTTAGAAAACAGGGAGTACTTTGTTGAAATTGGAAAATGTATATCAGATAAAATGTCCCTGACCTGTGGGGTACCCCAGGGTTCAATCCTGGGACGCAGCAATAATGTGTCCTACCACAACTATGCAGATGACACTCAGATCTGTGTCTCACTGGCAGCAGGTGAATATGGACCAGTGGATTCACTCTGCCACTGCATCCAACAGATCAGTGTGTGGATGCAGTCACCTCCAGTCTCTCTCTCTAAAACCTTCAAATCAGGCTAGAAATCTAGGGGTAATAATGGACTCAGACTTGAACTTTAACAGCCACATCAAATCAATAACATCTGCAGCTTTTTACCACCTAAGAAACATTGCAAAAATCAAAGGTTTACTGTCAAAACCAGACTTAGAGAGACTTATCCATGCATTTGTCTCCAGTAGGTTAGACTACTGTAAGAGCCTGCTCACTGGCCTCTCCAAACGAGCCTTAACACAGCTGCAGTACATCCAGAACGCTGCTGCTCGGGTCCTGACTAGAACCAGGAAGTACGAGCACATAAGTCCTGTGCTCAGGTCTCTGCACTGGCTTCCTGTAGCTTAAAGAATAGACTTTAAAACAGCTCTGCTTGTGTATAAGTCTCTCCATGGCCTAGGTCCAAAGTATATCTCCGACATGTTAGAACCATCTTGCAATTTGAGGACTTCAGGGACCGGCCTCCTGCTGGTGCCCAGAGTCAGGATTAAACATGGGGAATCAGCGTTTCAGTTTTATGCAGCTAAAACTTGGAACAGTCTTCCTGAAGATGTGAGACAGGCCTCTACTTTGACAATATTTAAATCCAGGCTCAAAACGGTTCTGTTTAGCTGTGCATACGACTGAAAGGTTTTTATTCTGCACTCTTCTCCTTTAATGGTAATTTTATGATGACAAAAGAAACATGGACTGATGGACTTTTATTAGACATAGTAAAGTGACAGGAAAGCATTTGAGAAGTGACAGGAAAGTTATGGGAAAAGTTCTTAAACTGAGCAAGACAGTGTTTAAAGAGTGCAAGAGAGAGACTTTTTAAAGGGTGCAAACGAGTGGGTGAGAGAGTTGCAGATTGGGTGATTATTTATGTTTTGATTTGTGTGATTTTAATGTCTTTCTTATTCTGTAAAGCACTTTGAATTACCTTGTGTACGAAATGTGCTATACAAATAAATTTGCCTTGCCTTATTGAAGCATTAAACTCCACCTATGTAGGCTATCCTGTACAACCATTACAACTTGCAATAGAAAAACTTGACCATGCATTATTTCACAGAGGGTCCAAACAGAACACAGAGGACTTTATGAAATTCAAGTTTCAAGAGTTCAAGTTTTTCATCAACACATTATATTGTTGATGATTTGGATATTTGGAGTGTAATTAAAGCTCTGTACTTATCCACAGATTGATCCATATAAGTCCTGCACAGGCGCGTGGGACAACCTCAAAACTAAATATAAGATACATACAATGTATTAGTAAGTACAAATCTAAATCATGGTTTGATAAATCTCTACAAATCATGAGTAACCAGTACTAATATTTAATTTCTTTTTTCTTTTCACAGACATCCAAGTCCCCCAAGAGAGGCCAGGACACAGAGGATAGGGGGCGCACAGCAGCAACAGGCCCTTGTTCTTCCTCATGGATGAGCCTTTGGGGCTCTCTGGTGCTGTCCCCTCACCCTGCCTCTGCAGGAGGTGAGGGGACAGCAGGAGGATGAGGAGGGCGAAACATCATCAAAAAAGAATTGCATCCCCCTATAGGTACATTAGTTTGTTGCTCTGCTTGTTTGTTCAGGCTGGACAGCATGGACAAAACTGTACACACAGAGTGTCATAGAATAGTTTACCTTAAAACAAAGTACAAATTATAATTTACAATGTAAAGCTACTGGAATGCTTCTTGAGTCTAGTGTTAAAGCTGGTGTTTTTCAGATTTGGGATCAGTCATTGCAGAAATGGGCCGGAGGCACAGGATTTGTCAGATTATGTTCAAGGTTTTTAATATTTTGTATTTTCCTGAGTGCCTCCCTTTGTTCACTTTTTGCAATGTCAGATCTCATTAATTTTCCAATCCCATTAAAGAGTTCCAGTCCAATGAAGCAATGACACACACAAGGAGAACCGTAAATCATATTTTATTAACACAAACAGGAAGAAAATATTTTTAGAATATCCACTGTAGACGAGGGCCAGTGGGTTCCGGCATGGATAGCCATCAGGAAGTACCCTGGGGGTGGATACACTCCTTGTTGGTAAATGGGGCTATTCTCTAGGATACGGGAATTATGCACACTTCCCAGGAATCCCAAAAAAATATCCAAGAAACATACCTAATGTGCACACACAGCCAGCAGGAAAACAAATGGGAAGAGCTTTCTGTCCAGGGAATAATGAAGAGCATATGTGAATGATAAGATGTAATGTATTTGTGGTGCAAAATGGGCCGAATCTTACTGGTTCATATAGTCCTGGCCATCATGGTGGTTTTGCTGAAAGCTCCATGTTGGGCTAACTGGACAAAGCCAGTACCAACTGCCTACATCACCTCCTCTTTAGGTAAAGCAGTGGTTCTTAACCTGGGTTCGATCTAACCCTAGGGGTTTGGTGAGTCAGTCTCAGGGGTTCGGCGGAGGTCAAGACACGCACCCAACTTTGATGATTTATCAAATATGATAAAACTTATATGATTTGCGGACTGCGAGCGTCTCCAGAAGTCGGCCATGTCCCAATTTGAAAAATACACTCTTGGAAGTACCCGCCTGACTTAAATGCGTTGTTCGAATGGCGCATTTAAGGGCACTTAGGTGAATTGAGACACAGCATGAGACACGGCCAGTGATGCCCCGGCACTGACTGGGAGGATCCCGGCAACAACTGCGCTCTGATTGGTCGTCTTCGAGGGACCATGGAAGCACATTACCGTAATGACAGTAACATATTTAAAGAGCCCCATGTCTCTGCTTTGACATGCCGTTTGAATTTACATGAAGCACAATTGGTGTGTGTTAAAATGTTAAAAATAATAAATAGCATAAATACAATAAGTTAATTATTGAAATACATAAGGTTAAAAATTAAAATCATTTCAGTGTGGTAGTTTTAAAAAAGGTCATGTCTTTGTGGAAAGGTATGTATGTAATTTGTTGTGAGTTCATGCATTGTATTGGTTTTATTCTTTGAACACAGTGATGTTAATGCACGGTTCATTTTGTGCACCAGTAAAACATACATGTGTCTTGAATTTGAAAATGTTTTTATTTTTCAATAAAGAAGGGTTCGGTGAATGTGCATATGAAACTGGTGGGGTTCAGTACCTCCAACAAGGTTAAGAACCACTGAGGTAAAGCCACCTGGAGCTCTGTTTTATGGACTGTTGAGGGTGGATCTGAAAGAAGTGTCCTCAGTGTCAGGTCCATCCATGATGCCTCTCTGTGGGTAACACACCGAGGGGGATGCTTATGGCCAAGGGGACAGGCCAAAGTTAAGTATGGTATCCTCCCCCAAGAAGGAGGAGCACGACCACTGTGGCCAAATTTTGTAGTACGATATATTGCTGAAGAGAATGCAGATGATAAATGATTATATAGAAACTAAATTCTACCACTGACACAATAACAATAAAAGTAGGATTATCCAAAAATACTCTACATGTACAATATTGTTAGAAAATTATAATAAAACATGAGCAGCAATAAATATACATAATGAAACATAGGAAATTAGTAAACAAAATCAAAACGTTTACAACTAGTTCAAAGAAAAAGAACCCACAATACATTCTGAACTCCACCTAACTTATATTGAACAAAAAGTTCATATAGTTTTTATGGTAACAGGCCTATCGGTCCTGTGTCATTTATCCAGCAGAACCTGCCCCAGTGAGCGTGTAAAATAATGTTTCCATTTAGTGAAGTGTTTACACATACACAATAGAGTGCATTCATATTCATTTTGCACATCAGCACATTTGTGCGTTTACATATGCAGCAGAGACCCTAGAAGTGTTCTATTTGATTAGTTTTGAGTAATATCAACATCAGGTCAGCACAGGCCTGATCATATCCATACAATTTTATATATTTTTGGCAATAGAGGAGCGACTTGGGTAACGGGATGCAAATAACACCTGGATGCCAGGACCACAGGCAATGCTGAAGATGAAGCTGATTTTTGAGCTGCTCCATCTCCCATTCAGCTTCCATGATGTTGAAGAACGTTAATAATAAGTTATAATATCTTGTACCTCTACTTTAACAATGTTTAAATTCAGACTCAAAACTGTTCTGTTTAGCTGTGCATATGACTGAAAGGGTTTTATTCTGCACTTTTCTCTTTTAATGTTAATTTTATGATGATCATTTATGTTTTGATTTGTTTGTGTTGTCATTGTAATGTTTTTCTTATTCTATAAAGCACTTTGAATTGCTTTGTGTATTAATTGTGCTATACAAATAAACTTGCTTTGCATTGCCTTGCTGTGTAGCTCCATTTCATTAATTCACTCATTACTTCACCCACTAAGTCATCATGAAAGAGTTTACCAGTTTTAGTTATATTTATTTTCTCTGGGTAAAAAATACAGAATAAGATACCTTATATAATAGAATGTGAAGCATAGTTGCCAAAGACCCAGGCTTAAAATGTGGTAACCTCCATATAAATGCATAAGGCTCTAATAAAACAGTGTAAAATTTGTATTTGGAGCTTATGAGAGATACATCAATACAAACACGGTTACACATGAGGTTTAAAAGGAAATGCCACATAGAAAAGTGCAGTTTTACAGAAGCCAACATTTTAAAATGACACTGAAAGCACTATAAAGGAGGAGACAGGCTGTTCCATATTTTAAATCCTCTGTATAAAACACTAAACTGAGACTGAGATTGAGGGTTGTGTGAGTGTAAGTAGCTCTAATGAGACATCCACTACAATTTGAGCATGAAATTCATTATTAAAGACAAACACATTGTTGAGATGGTGAGGGAGCAGCTTTTTAAAAGAACTGCAAGCAAATTGTTTCACTTGGCAAACCGTCAATACTCTGACCTGGGAAGATAGAGGATGAGAGGAGAGTGTTGTGTTGAGTGTATTCTCAAAATGCTTTTGGAGGCGTAGGATAAGCCAAGGTTTAGTTTGTTGGGTGCTCGCCCAAGCAGTATTTCAATAGTTAATTTATGGATGTCTGTGTAATCCCTCAGTCCTCCAGGTATGATCCATAGTAAAAGAAAAAAATCTGTTCTGTCAACTACACAAAATGTTTTTAGAGTGAAGATGTTTCGCTGCTCATACAATCCACTTCTTCAGTTCTGGTCAGATTCCCAGTGGACACTGCTTTATATCTATATGAAGGAAGGAGCTAACTACACTGAAACTAACACACCTGTTGTTTGCAGTTTCTGCTTGTTAGCTAAGTCTAATGAGCTACACTAAGTGAGAACTGTGCTTGAGCCATATTTTCTATAATCGTTCAGGACCTTAATGAGTGCTCTCACACCTATTAGCATACCGGTTAGCCCAATTGTTTTCCTTCTTTAGATTTAGGTCTGAGGATGGAGTTATAAATAGGAGATAAATTATGTCTAAGGCCTCCATTCCTGTTCAAAGATAAATTGTCTTTCTTTACGACAATTGCTTCTTTAATTCCCCTCTCAAACCATTTCTTTTCTTTGGCTAAGATCTGTACCTCACTATCTTCAAACGAGTGGTTAGTGGCTTTGAGATGGAGATGTACGGCAGATTGAGGAACCGACGAGCTCTTGCGATGGTGTTGGTTCTTGCCCTGGTTCTTCTAGAACAATGATTGTGCCATAATAGCATAAATAAGAGGCTGAATTGATTACATAGCATATTCCCTCCGAAGAGTGTTCCATTAGCGTCTGTTTTAGACCAAGGCCTTGGATCAGAATGAAATGACTTTGAAGGAACTCACTCCCAAGGCAAGAGAAGGAGAAACTGCCCCGGTCTTGTTGTTTGAAAGACGGTTATCAATACACAAACGTAAAGATGACGGGGCGACTGTGACTCGACAATCCATCCTTTGACAATCAGCACTTGGATATATTTCTTCACTTTGAGTTTGATTTCCATTTGCAGTGAAGAGATACAGCCTGTTCCTCACAGTCTTCCAATGACTCCTTTTTTCAACAGACTTTTGCTGGTCTGGACTCAGGTCACTAAGGTCGACTAGGAGAACCATGATTCACCAGGCAAATCATGACAAGTGGCTTTGGTAACCTCGACTGCTGTTACTCTGGCCTGCATGGACTGAGTTGGCTCTGGGGTGTCTGTCAGCGTGTCTGTCTCAATAACGTTAGCGACATGTTCGATGGTACCTAGGGCTGTCCTCTGGCAGGATTATTGAGAAATTGAAGATGGGGATTTTAACAAAGTGTTAAACAAAAACAAAAACAAAAAGTTCTTTACTTCTAGGAGCCTTTCCCCTACACACTGAAGTTCCAAGACAATGTTCTCTTCAGGTTCATACAGCATAAGGGGGTCAGAGATGTCAAAGTTTTGGGGCACCCTGCACCATACTTGATCTGTTTTGCCAGCTGGAATGGTCACAACGTCTTTGCCAACTCTCTAGCTGACTCACAATCTGTTCTTTGTGGCACTTGTATAAAGCTAACCATCTGTCCTCCAAACACTTTGAATTAATTTGAACTGATGGTCACATGCTTCTTAGGAGGTATAAGCAACAGTGTGATTCATCTGGACCAACAAGCAACTCCAACTTCAAACTCTGTCCTGGCCTCTGCTTCTAAAGGCCTCTAATCAGAGCAGAGGTGTGTGATGTTACTTGTTGCCGTCACTTCTGCAATAAGCAAGTCATGGGTAGCAAAATGGATATATTTGGAGTCATAAAAATAGTAAAAGTTACCAAGTGGTTTGTGGAGGTTTTGCAGGGGTGCGCTACCCCGAATCACACCGCGAGTCACAACTAAACATGATCGTTCAATCAGAAGTTTTTTTTCAGCGAAGGGGCTCATTGATCAATCATCATTCACAAATAAAATGACATTTCTCTCATCTCAGATTAACAGAATTTAGTGCTTCGCTCACTGAATCTGAATCCACAGTGTTTTCAGCCCACTGTGATTTTTTTTCTTTTTTTTTTTCCTCGTTTGCAACCGTATTTGTTTTGATACAGACAGACCGTGGGTGTTCCTGATTGGCTACCCCAGCTGTCAATCACACCAGTCGGAACTTTGGGAGATTTACCGGTACCAGACTCACATCTTCATAAAGTATTGGAGAAATGTGTTTTCTGGATCCCAGTCAAGAGATTTTGGGTACAT
The DNA here is from genome assembly GCF_009829125.3 of Periophthalmus magnuspinnatus. Taxonomy (NCBI): domain Eukaryota; kingdom Metazoa; phylum Chordata; class Actinopteri; order Gobiiformes; family Gobiidae; genus Periophthalmus; species Periophthalmus magnuspinnatus. The sequence goes on from NC_047142.1 coordinate 13,031,197, forward strand.
TTGTGCATTACACCATTATGCCCGAAATATTATAATATGCACCATTTCAACATACTTGGAACTAGAGCTCTGAAATCTTACACGAGGTGAGCATGGGTAAAAATGAGTGATTCCCAAACAAAACATCTTGGTAAAGAATGGAAAAGTATGAGCACATGTGTCCTGTGCTCAGATATTTGCACTGGCTCCTGTGGCTCAGAGAATAGACTTGTTCATAAGCAGCTCTGCTTGGACCAGCACCAAAGTACATCTCCCACTTGTTAGTGCCATATGAACCATCTCACACTCTGAGGACTTCAGGGACCGGCCTCCTGCAGCCAAACCTGGAACAATCTTCCTGAAGATGTGAGGCAGGCCACTACTTTGATAATATTTAAATCCAGGCTCAAAACAGTTCTGTTTAGCTGTGCATATGATTGAAAGGTTTATATTCTGCACTCTTCTGTTTTAATGTTAATATTATTATTTATTATTGTGATTTTATTGTCTTTTTTATTCTGTAAAGAGGGGTATTATGCAAAATAGAGGGTTTTTTTCGCTAGTTTTTCATCATGTGATAACGTTGTTGCCTCATCAAAAACATGCCTGAAGTGGTTTTAAATGTCGTTCATTCATGTTTGAGTATTTTAGCAATCTCCCCGGGCTCTATTCGAACCCTCCTTATGGTTAGCAGTAAGATTCTGTTTCTGTTTCAGATTCTGCTCTGCTCACAATTCAATTCTCTATAAATATACAAAAACATGATACAAAACTGTGGGGGGAGGACTCAGAGCATCAATAACAAAAGTGAAATTCATAGAACATGTTAATACCTTGTTTTTGGCGAATATAGCATTTTCAAAACAGTAAAGGCAACATGGTGATCTAAAGATGTTATGTGTTAGCAGTTAATACTCCATTAGAAGTAAAACACATCCTCTTTAATGTAAATATATATCAAAGTGCCTAGTATGCATTGGGAAATACACTATTTTATTATATTTCTAAATTGAAAATAAATATTAACATACAATAACAACATACTATTTGATGGTTTCCAGGTTATGAACTCCCGAATTCTGAGGTTGAGAGGCAAAGTTTTGGGGTTTCCAACGTCATTTGAGAATAAACCATTGAGGAGAGTTTCACACAGGAGATCACATTGTCAAAATATTACAAAAAACACTGACAATACAGGGCAAAGTCACCCACAAGGACCCTAGAAGTAAGTTTGTGTTAGTGATTTAAGCAGGAACAGTAAAATATTTGAGTTTGGTTTGATCAAATGTTGGCTAAAAATATGTGTATTTTGATGTGGCGACAGTTAACTTACAAAATAAAAGCACAGTAGAGAGTGGATGACAGTTTTAGCTTGGTTAACGGTATGTGTTGTAACGACTGGTGGATCAAAAAAAAAAAAAGTGTAGACAAACTAAAAAATGAACACAAAAAGACAAAGGCTGGGTGCTGGGAGCTGGGTCGTAGGCTGAGGTTGTCTGAGGGTGTGGTTCTGGTCCGAAAACCGGAGAAAACAAACTAAGTAATTGGAAAAATGCAATGAGATGAACTAGGCCTAGCGGTTACAATACCACGATGGATAAACTGAGGATCTGGCAGCGTGTGGGTGAATGAGCCAAGTCTTTGTACAGTAGAGGTGATTGGCAATGATCTGCAGGTGAGTAATGGGTGGAAACAATTGGTGAGGTTGGTGGTGTTGCCAGACTCTCCGTCCAGCTCCAGGCACACAGACACAGAAAGAAGGAAGGAGACAGGACAGGAGAACACACGAGAAGGAAAAAAAAAAACAGGAATCCTGACGATATGAAAGCTCTTTAAAACTAGATATGTGTGATATGACAAAATAAATGCATGAAACTTCGTGAGACCTAGGTTACAGTGTTTGTATTTGAAGTTAATGTTGTTACGCTTGTTACCTTTTTGCGCTTAACACCGAGAAGTTTTTTGGCTTTAAGTTTTTGAAAGTCTATGCAAAATCGTTCCCAGCTGTCAGAACGATCCACAGGTGAGGACCAAGAAGATTGGGGCAGTTCAGTGATATCACATGCTCTTTTATCGTTTCCTTCTTGAGAGGACAGACCTTGGACCCCGGGACTTGACTGGAGCTTTATCTTGGGTGTATATGGTGTGCTTTTCCACAGCGGTTTTGCCAAGCGTTCATGAATGAATGTGTCAGTGTACAGTTTGCATGCACAGTTTGTGACTAGTGGGCCACATTTGATATTTAATCTGTGTGAATGTATTTTACAGTTTTGGGGAAAATGTCCAGTAAGAGAATGACCATGAACGAGCTTGTGAGGTTGATTCTATCGGGATACAACTTCGTCCAGCTCATGGGACCTTTGGCCAAGTGATCAAGTGTCAAAACAAAGACACAGAAGAGCTTATGTTCTCCTACAGTCACCAGAACATGGAGAAGGAAGTAATGCTCTGTGTTTTAAAGCAAAATGGACTTTTCAGATCTTTTAACCGTGTTTATATCTGTTTCCTTCCTATTTACCCTCTCGAAGTTGTATTTGTATTTGCAGTTATTCGTGCCTGTTTGAGCAATCATTAATCACTTATATACACTTAAATACATATTCTGAATACTAATTTTGAGTATCTGTATTCCAGTAGTTACTTTCTTATTTGGTGGTATTCAGCATACAGTTACTTTCCTAAATGAAATAACAAATAATACATGGCGATGCTTTATCATGTATTGGCTTTTTACTGCAAGTTATTAGTGACGACAAAAGAAAACAGCGCTCTAGTAATGGGTGTGCTTACATTTTTTTCCTTCTCCAGTTAGTTAATGCGTGACAAACAAGGCAACAGAAATAAAGCAGTTTGTAATACTGTTTAGTTTAGTTTTGTTTTGTTTTTTTCAACTAAAATATAATGCAACTTGGTGTAAAAGTATTCCAAGTATTCAGAATACAGTACTCTTCAAAGTATTCTCTAATACATTCTCTAGATGTATTTATTTATGTTGTGCAATCAGGATATTCGTTTGTCTACTGTATGTCAAATATATGTGTGTATTCTAACTGCTCGAAGGCTTAACCTGTTGTGTTTTTAGGACAACTTCTTGAAAGCCCTGATGGAAAAGGGCATGGACCAGAGGAATGTGGTTAAGTTCTACGGCTCCTTCCCAACCGCATTTGGCTGGGTCATGGTTTTTGAGTGTTTGGAGTCTGATTTGTTTGACTACATGCACAAACAGAACCACGGGCTGACACTGTGATGTTAAATCTATCATTCAAGACATAGTGAAAACACTTTTGTACATTATAGTAACAACAAATGTAGCCTTCCCTCTGCTGACAACAATATTACACTGCCTGGCCAAAAAAAAGTCACCACCAAAAAAAAAGGTCACATACTGGATAAGCTTCTACAATGTCACAAGATTTATTTTCATCCAATGTTGCTTTCATTTTTACCAAGATCTTGCATTGATGATGGTCGAGTCTGACCGCTGCACAAAGCCTTCTCCAGCACATCCCAAAGATTCTCAATGGGGTTAAGGTCTGGACTCTGTGGTGGACAATCCATGTGTGAGAATAACGTCTCATGCTCCTGAACCACTTTCACAATTTGAGCCCGATGAATCTTGGCATTGTCATCTTGGAATATGCCCGTGCCATCAGGGCAGAAAAAAATCCATTGATAGAATAACCTGGTCATTCAGTATATTCAGGTGTCAGCTGACCTCATTCTTTGAGCACAGACTGTTGCTGAACCTAGACCTGACCAACTGCAGGCTCGGACCTTTTTGCTTAGTTAAATCCAGCTGGCAACATTTATTTTTTATTTTTTTGGCCAGGCAGTGTATTTTGCATGCATAAAGTTTAGGGCTCAATTACTATAAATTGTTTTCTATAACTATACTATTTGTTATTAAAACAGGAATATCAATTGCCTACTAAAACATCATAAACTGAAGCCCCAATTATGCAAATGATAGTGTCTTTAAAATAACAAAATATCACATACATGTTAGCATTCAAGTAGGAATGTCCTGTTGTCAAATGGTACTTGTGGTCAGAATTCCAAATATGGAAGTCTGCTCCAAATCAGCTCTGGACGGGCTGAAGAAAGAAGAGATCATTCACAAAGACCTCAAGTTTAGTAACGTCATGCTGGTGAGTCATTCTACAACTAGTACATTCAACAGACACATTTTCCCATTTGAAAGAGAAGATGGGTCTACTTGTTACTACTTCACTGGTGAAGACCATGCTACAACATATAGGGACAGGATGGAGGGAAAATGGCAAAATAAAAAACTATTAAAACAAAAGCACCAAAGTGGGGTAGGTGGTTAGAAGTGACCAGGATCTGAAACAGCATTTTTAAAAAGGGACAGCTAAATTGGTGGATTGGTTTCTCTCTGATCCTAAATTTCCTAATATTAGAAGCACTTTAAATTAGTAACTGGCAATTTTATACCAAGTACTTTTAGAACTACTGTATTTGAGGACGTTCAGTGCATTCTTACATTAGTACTTATTATTTCTTGTCCTTATTTGACATATTATATAATTTTGTCCCTATTCAATAGACATTACTTGGCATATTGATATTTTGACGGATTTCTTTTGTGTTTTGATTGTATTTTTGTTGAGCTTAGGGTGTTATGTTTCTCTATTTTGCAGAAGACTTGACTTGCTTTTTACACAATTCATTGCATATTGATTTTGTTCTGAATGTATATTTTGTGTTCATATTGGATGTTATGTTTCTGTATATTTGCCAGTTTTGTTTGTGTGAATTGTGTGACCTGAATTTGTATGTATAATTATATATTTTATACATTTTGTGATATTAATTGATTTCATTTGTGTTTTGAATGTATATTTTGTTAGTTTTGGATGTTGGAAGAGGATTTGGAGAAGATGTGGAACACCATAAGGATGAACAAAATAAGAAGAAAAATTAACAGTGGATTTGCAGCAAAACTAGAGAAAACTAGAGCTTACAAAAAAAAAAAGAAACAAGAAACTAAGAACAAAGAGACCAACTACGGGAAACTCAAAGCAGAGATACACTGCTGGACTTAAGTACATCCCACTGCTCACAAACTCAGTTTTATGGATGCTATTTGAACAGGCCACTATCATCACTGATACCACAGACAGAGGAGGAGAACATCGAGCATGATGCCAACACAACACACAACACCAATATCCCAAATGAGCCATGAACAAAGGAAAATAGAAAGTAGAAAATATCTTTGTTCTATCACATTGTTTGCCAAAGTTAGAAGCGTTTTCATCTTTTGTGACCTTAAATGGCTTTTCAATGCCTGAAAAGCTCTTTTTGACCAACTTCATAATCCTGGCATACAAATGGACAGAACAGTGTTTCCAGACATTGCGGATGCTTCTTGAGAGAAAATGAATAGACTCCAGACCTGAGCTCACTGATAACTAGAGTGGTGTTGCCAGGGCAGTCCTATAAGTATTGACAGAATTCAATGCAATTTAACTGAAATGTAATAAAATAAATAAAATTCCATACAAATCATGTAATAAAACATACATAGGCGAGACAGGATATGATTTTAACATCAGTGAGAAGGGACATCAAAGTGAATGTGAGAAGGAAACAACAGGAAAACTCATAAGGATTTAAAAAAGACAAAAACAAAGCAAAGCAAGAAAACTCTGATGTATCTGATCACTGCAAAAGGAATAATCATGTCGAGCACTGGGAGGGGGCACGGGTCATAGGAGCTGAAACCAACAAGTTAAAACGCTGGATCAAGAGGGCCATTGAAATCAAACTGAGATGCAGAGACCAACTGTGATGAAGGAACACTCCTCCTTTCACACACCTGGAAACACAGACTGCTGGTGATGAACTGGAAACTAAGACCACATCAGGGGAAAGAACAAGAGAAAGGTGGTGAAGCCAAACAATACAACAGGTCATAAAAGAAAAGAAAACTCCATACAAAGACGGGGAAAAGTCAAAGAAGGAAGAAGACATGAAAAGCCATTGCCAAAGAATTGCTGAAGCCTGGAAGCATCAGGGCCAAGATTTGGAGCTGAAGGAATGATGAAGATGTTCAGAATAGCAAAGAAAATTAAGCAGTGACAGGAAGTTCATCAAAGTTGAGAATAACAGCATAATCATTGAAGAAAGGGGCATAACAGAAAAGTGGAGGAGATACTTTAATATTCTACTGAACAGAGAGAACGCCTATAACCTGGAGATGTGTGTGGAAGAACTGACTGAAATAGAACTGAAGAAAGCACTGGCCAAAATGAAGGCTGGTAAAGCACCAGATCCTTCTGGAGTAACAGCTGAAATGCTCAAAAGGGCTGGAAAACCAGGAGTAAATGTAATCATAAAAGAAAGTAACAAAGTGGAATGCCCAAGCTCTGGAAACCTAACTACACAATTCCAGTATACAAAGGAAAAGGACATACACTGCAGTGCAGCAGTTACAGAGAAATTTCCTGGGGCATGGAATGAAGGTGGTCAGGAAGGTTTTTGAGACCAGGCTGAGGAAGATGACAAATACTGACAACAGACCATTTGTTTTTTCACTGGGAAAAATCAACTATGGATGCAAGTATTGTCATGTGGCAGCTGCAAGAGATGATCTGACAAAAGGAGAAAGAACGATTCTATGTATTTGTGGAAATGAAAAGAAGCCACGGAAGTAGAGGACTGAAAATGAACATGGATAAGACAAAACTGATGATATCTGGAAAACAACCAAAAGAAACTAAAGAGTGGATATTGTGGAAAAGGTGTGGGAGCAAACTTTATCAGATGCCAGAAATGATGCAAAATCTATTAGTTTTTCAGTTGGGATTGTCATTTCTCCCATGTGACACCTGATGGAAGCCTGTGACTGTGGACAGCACAGTCAAACATGTCACCAATGGCGCCTGGAACAGTTGCACTATGTGCCAGAGGAGGAAAGCATCTTGCAAGAAATGGGGAGGGATAATGTAAAAATCATTGGAGTGTCATAAACGAGGTGGATATGCTCTGAAGAAGGATGGCTTAGTGGTGTTGCACTCAGATGAACAACATCATGAGAGGAGCAGGGCTTGCCTAGGAGTCATCCTAGACAAGCCCCACACTACAGTAAAATGGGCAAAGCTAGATGCAAGCCCTTTAACATCAATTTTGTTCAGGTGTATGCCCCCACAAGTGACAGCGGTGAGGATGCACAAGAGATTTATGAACAGCTTGACACGGCATTGAAACAATGCAAAACAAAAGAGAACACTCTCATTCTTGGAAACTTCAATGCTTAAGAGAAGGCAGGGGAACATTGTTTGGTCTGATGGTCTTGGGTTTTACATTTGTAATAATTTATTTTGATTATTTAATAATAATTATGTTTTTTCACCTCCGCCGGCACCACCAGACTGCACAGAGTGGGCTCCGAGCTCCTCTCACCACTTTTAATTATACAGAATCTGCACTGTGTGCAGTCTGTGCCCAGGCTAAGTGAATGCAGATGGACATGATCCGGGCAAACAAGGTAAGGTTCAGTTGAATTTGTGTTATACTCTGGATAACTGCACAAAAAAGCAACACTATTACAGCAACACTTAGAACAAAGAAAACTATCGTCTAGTGCAATGCCCCCACAAAAGATAAGGATGAAATGACCAAAGAGGATTTTTACAATTTGCCTGAAGAAATTCTTAAGAAATACAAGGAAAAAGACTCTACTTTCCAAGGAGACAATCAAAAGCACACAGTGATAGGCAAACAGATCAGAAAAATGTGTGCCTAAGCCAAAGAACCAGTTGGAGAAACTATATGAGAGTAACATGAAAACAATGTATCACAATGTGGAAAGAAAAAAAATAACACATGGAGGCTGCATTCAATTAAAAGATGGAATGATCATTATGGAGAAGGACAAAACAAGAGAGCGGTGGACCAAATATATTGAGGAGCTCACTACAAAAGTAACCAAACAAAAAGATATCTACTTTCTGATGGGCAACCTAAAATACAACATTGAACATTACATTGTCTACAATTATGGTAACCTATTATGGTAGTTTGTGGCATATTTGTGCAGAACATGATCTGGGGATTGGAGGAAGAGTATTCCCACATAAAAACATCCTCTGCAAAATCAACCTTTCAGAGCTTTTAACCATGTTATAGTTGTTTCCCCTTCTCATTTACATTTCTCAGGCTCAGCAATGCCAAAGAAACCCACTGTCCTAGGCGTTGGCCTACTCAACAGACTTATCAACACTGCTTCATCAGCGTAGATGTGGGGTAATCCTGAGAGAACCATCAGCATCTTGTAAGTGTTTCCAAAGCAAGCTTTTGCTTCAGACTGTCCAAACCATGATCCCACTACAGAACTACAGAACTAGACCAGTTCACCCCACTGCCTATGGACGAAGTACCGCGATCTGGGCAAGGGTACCCATAGTTGCAAGCCAACTCTCCAATTCCTCTCTTTTCCATAAGGATTGGGCATACAGGGTCATTTTACCAGAGTTGTAGCCTTTTCCAAAAGTTCCTAAATGAAGATCTCCCAAAACAAAGAAGGTTAAAAGTGCCATTCTCATTGATACTCCTGTCCAAGAGGGAACAGAAAGGTGCAAACTAAACAAGGATTTTTTTTAAAATTACAGTTTCCAAATGAAAAACAAAAGTAAAAGAAACTGTCAAAAGGGGGATAGCAATGCTGCTCTGAAGCCTCTTAAGATGAAAATAAATACATAAATCAACCTCGGTCTCCTAGTTATACACAACCAGACAAAACCAAATGAGGTGTAAAAGCTTTATTTATCCCTCATTTCATTAAAAATACATGACACACAATACACAAAAATATGTTTTCCTCATTACCCAGTAGACCAGAAAGTTACATTTGAAGATAGTTTAAAAAGGAATGTATTATACAGGCATTTTAAACTACTTCAGGACATTATGCTAGCATTGGTATTTCACGTGAGTATAGCTTATATAGATTAAGTGAGCCTTGAAGTCTGTGTATAGGCCTCAATGACTCCATGAATGCTTTTACGCTGATGAAGAGGTGCCAATGGAATGTACGGCACTCAGTCCAAAGCCATATTACGCAAAATATACTTTTTGACCACGTTATAATAACCAAAATGTACCTAGAGTTGTATTTAGCTTAATTCACATTTGTTTTATTAATCTTATAAGTAAGTAAGGATTGTTGGGTCACAGGTTGAAACAATGTGCATTTTTTAAGTCTATAAATCATCAGCAGACATGTTTTAAGCATTTCTGCCATCCAATCACATTCATTACTGCTGCATACCTGCATAAACATGTGGCATGTTCCTTAATATATATTTTAATTTATTTTTTCCCCCATGGTAATTGCCTCTGCTGCCAGTAGATGGAGCCCTACACCAGATTCCAGTATGGGGAGCGCCCACGCTGGAAGATAAAGTCTGGTTTTATACATGGTCATTATTTTATTGAAGTTCTAATTCATGAAATGCTAAAACAAAGGTAGTCAGTTGTTGTCTACAAAGTTCTGATCATTTGACTGCTTGGCAATGAAGAACAAACTTGCTCTGTTTTGCTGATAGCTTTCTGAGGATATTGAGGACTATGCCAGCAGTGTATCTCACAGCCTTTGGTGAAGGAACCAGCCCCTCAGCCAGTTGCCCACTTCCCAGCAGACATTGATCAACAAAAATACACAAAAAAAATAAAATAAAATTTAAAAAAGCATCTTTGTAGCATGTTTTTAGTTTGGCTGCAGCATGTTTTTGATCTGCTTGGGCGTAGTTTCATCATTTAAGTGTTTGGTAGTGTACCTACAAAAACAGAGCAAGAGATCATCAAGAATGGAGTGAAACAGGAAGGATAGGAAGACAAGAGGAGGAGGCCTAACCTGAGTGCATTGAGTAGCCCCTCCACACTGTTTGGAGACTGTTCCTTCAGAAGTCTGATGCAGCCTTTTATCTGAAACACAGCAAAAATGCCTTCACCCATGAGATTAGATCAGTATCAACTTTGGTATTGAAAAGATATCCGCCACAAGTACTCCGTATTGATTTAGATACAAAATATGTGGTCCTATAGTCTCCAGGACATTATCTCCCCTCCCATTGAGACCTTGCCAAGCTAGCAGCCAACACAATCAATACAAAACAACAAAATCACAAAATATCACATTTGTCATTTGCATCTCAAGAAAAAAAATGTCTTGAACTTATCAAGTGGTGCCATAGATTCCAATTCAAGATCTTTCTGTATATTATCGAAGACCGTGTTGCTGCGTAAGAAAAGGCAGATTTTTCCAGCTCATTGAGGCACCTTAGCACATTGAAAAGTAAATAGGAGGAGTCGAGTAGGTGACTATCTGGGCTTATAAGGACCAAGGTTCCCCTCTGTATGGCCTCTGTATGGCTTTGTAGATAAATATGAACCAATGCTGTTTTCTGCAAACTGCCAGCAATGTCCAATCAAATAAACCATAAAGATTGCAGTGATGAGTGAGGGATTTAGTATTGGTGATAAACCTCAGTGATGCATGATATACAGAATTCAGTTGCTGTGAAGTAGAAGAGGAAGAATACATATACAAGGCATCACCATAGTCCATAACAGAAAGAAATGTTTTCCTTTGTGCTGAAAGAAAATCAATGTTTGTCTCTAAATTAGAAGCCAATGTTTTGTTTAAAATTTTAATATGAAGATTAAATGTAAGATGATTGTCAATCGATATATTCTATTTCTATGATTGAACTCTCCATCCATTTTCTTCCACTTTATCCGGGGCCAGGTCGCGGTTGCAGCAGTTTCACCAGACTTCCCTCTCCACACACACTTCTTCCAGCTCTTCCAGGCATTCCCAGGCCAGATATAGTCCCTCCAGCATGTCCTGGGTCTTCCCTGGGGTCTCCTCCTGGTGGGGCGTGCCCGGAACACCTCTCCAGGGAAGAGTCCAGGAGGTATCCGGAATAGATGCCTGAGCCAACTCAGCTGGCTCCTCTTGACATGGAGGAGCAGCGGCTCTAGTCAGAGCTCCTCCGGTGTGACTGAGCTCCTCACTCTATCTCTAAGGGAGCGCCCAGCCACCCTGAGGAGGAAACTCATTTCAACCGCTTTTATCCACGATCTTGTCCTTTTGGTCATTACCCAAAGCTCATGACCATAGATGAGGGTAGGATGAATTTCCCATCAGACGTAAAGAGTGTGATTTTCCCTGAAACAACCTTTTGAGAATATTGTGAATTTAGCATTAAGAGTGAGTTTTAGACTCAACAGAGCCAGCTGTAATGAATGGAATGCTGACAGTAGTTTTTGTACTGCCTCAGCGATAGATGGGTGTAAACCACTGTATCATCTCCATATAGTTGTATTTTGGCCTGCAGCTCATTCAGCAGACTGCAGGTGCATTATTCACTATATTTGTAGCCCTCTGCTTGCACACATTGGATACAGTCTGTAGGAGAATTTGGGAGCGTTTAATCGATTTTTGACTGAACCCAGTTGATCTAAATTTATTTAAAAGCAAGTGGTGATCGACAGAGTCAAAGGCGTTTGAAAGATCTACAAATAATATCTTGTTTTTTGTCCAGAGCATCTGTGATGTCATTTATTACCAGTGTGGCTACAGTGATTGTGCTATGGCCACTTCTGAAGCCAGATTGAGATTTGCTTAGAATATTGTTTTCAGCAAGGAAGTGTCTTTGCTATGTTTGAAGGCTTTGAAATTGGTCAATAGTTGTTCATATTTGATGGGACTCCTCCTTTAAATAAAGGGAGAACTTGTGCTGTTCTTTAGTCTTTAGGGATAACATTTTGAAAGAGACTCAAGTTAAAAATGTAGTTGATCAGCTCTGGCTATGATATCTGTAGCAACTTTTAAGAGTTGATCTGGGCCTGCAGATTTCTTGTGATCGATTTCTGACAGAGGTGTGTGAACATAAAATCAAACACGTCAATATCAACAGGTACAGGAGTATTCACATTTTGGCTCACCGTGTAGAGCCAGCCAGATTTACCATGACTTTTTTATTGTGAACCTCTTCTGAACCAACAATAATTTGCTCAAAAAGAAGAAATTGACAAAAAAAAAAAAGTGGATTTAGATTTACAGAGCAGTAGCGTACATGTATTTCTTGATTTTCTGAACGCTACGCAGTCAGTCTGTGAATTAGTAGATCTGGTTTGACCGTAGTTTGTTCCTTAAATGGATTTGCTCTTTGAGAGTCTCTGACAACCAGGGATTGTTTTTACTACTGATTCTTAAAAAAAAAAACGGTGCGTGTTTGTTAATAATGGAGAGAATATTTTCAATGAAAGTATTCCCAGGACAGCTCAGGAATCGGTGAGACTTTAGTTAAGTCACTATGGTGGAGATCCTGTAAAAAAGCTTGTTGTTCAAAATTCTTTTATAAAATAAGCGTGGTAATGCCTTGGGTATTTTGGTATTTCTGGCACAGGAGACACAATGCTCACTGACATCATTACAATAAAGAGCTGTGTGTATTTGTGAGCTGAGTTGGTTAAAATTAAGTCAAGAGTGGCAGATTTGTTATGTACTTTGGGATTTATTCTGGTCGGATCCATACGAGTTGTACCAGGTTCAAACATCCCCCATTAGAATTAATTTTGGAGACATTTATTTCATGCAGAATGTCAGAAATAAACTGGAGGGCATACTGTGAGGTACAGTGAGATTATTTCATATTAAATCTTGTGGAGTTAAAGATGCACTATGCTATTTCACTTTTTTCTGGTGGAGGGTCCAACATCTGTGTGTTTCTATGGAGATTTTACTTTGTCTAAAATGTTTCGCACAATGGCATAACATGTTTGTGCAAGTCAGCAAATCACCAGGCCAAGTAATATGTCAGCTCTATGGTACTTTCAAGGTACTTTTGAGGGATGAGTGATAGATATAGACTCTATATTTAAAAAAATAAAATAAAAATATGTAGACGGATATAGCTTCCAAATAGAAATTGAGCATGGGCGCGCTTCTGGCTACATCAACTCTGGCTCCAGTTCGCTTTCTATTGAAAAAATGTGCCACTCTCACTGTAAGTGCCGCTGTTATTTTGGTCTTAAAATGTTCCTATTAACCCACTCTATATGATCCTGGTGGAGTTTTTTTTCGTTATTTTGTCCATAAATCAAGATATGAAAATGAATGGCAGACAAATCAGACGCCTTCTTTCCCTGAGGTCACTCCCACTAGCATTAGCAACAGGTTTTGATTGACAGTGTTGCTAAGCGCTTACCCCGCCCCGCTCCTGATTGGCTCTTTGGTTGCTATGGTACTTATGGTCGGAATTCCAAATATGGAATTCGGCTCCAAATTGGCCCCTATAACTGCTAGTCTCGATGAGCTTCATTTGGCTGGAGTAGGACGCTAGGGGTGACGTCACAGTCAGTCCACTTCTTTATATATTCTATGGTGATGAATGAGTTGTTTAAATATGATTTTTTTAAATATACACATAAAAATTTGCAGTAAAGTTTCAGTCAGTAAATTCTTACATCGATATTGGAGGTTTTGATGAAGGCTCCGTGTGGGTGCACATGGTCGAACAGGATGATAACTCCCACCATCACACGAAGACAGAATAGCACTGTCTCCTCTGAGCTGAACCGACTGCGGTACTCTCTGTGGAAAACAACTTCCAGAGTTAGTACTGAGCCAAAACATAACCAGGACTAAACCAGGAGTAAAGAGTGAATCATCCAGAACTAAGGACAGCACATTCAACTACTGAGGGACTAAACTAGATCTAGACTATATAGACTGTTTGTATGTTGGATATTATCGATTAATCTCAGATTTTTATGTGCAAGGACTCTTTTTGGTGCTCTATAAAGCAGATCTGGACCTCAGGAAGAATGACCATTGTCAAGGCAATGGCTAATGGAGATCAAAGCAAACAAACATAAAGGAGTATTAGCCACTCTATAAACAGTAGCGGGTTGCACTAAAGTTAATTAGTCGTGTAGGTGAGGCACATTGAGTGCTGAAATGATTGAGAATGAGTCTGAATGAGTCTGCTAGACCCTGGATTATAAAGTATTATATTCATATGTTGGGTCTGGTTTGGATTCCTTGATGCTATCTCATTATAAAAATGATTTGTGTGCATTACAACTCAGCTAATGAGACGTGGACTTACGGAGTCTCCAGCATGACTTTGCAGACACTGGCCATAGTTCTGAGGCAGTCTGTGGTGTTTTCCAGAGGAACATCAGGGTTCTGTCCACATAGACATTCCACAACAACAAGAATGTTCTCATCAGTCTCATCATCATTACAACTGCACCAGCAGATCTCCTTATTATTATGAATTGCACTGACCTCCACCAGAGCACCATGGCCACAGAGCACTCACCTCTGAGACAAACCTGTCGGTGGCATCGCTCAGAGTTTTCAGCATGGGCGTGGAACAGGCATAAAACAGAGACATCCGATTGGCCAGCTCATTGTCCACTTCGTTCTGGGATTCTCCCTGCAGGTTTTGACAAGGTGCACTATTATTGACACTCATCCTTTTACAGCCCACTATGTCATGTTTGTGTGGGGGCTAAAGCAGCACTTTTGTGCTGTGGTCATTTACTCTTCCACATGTAACTAATGTTAGTTCACTTGCTGTGAGAGGAACATGGCTGGAGTCATTTTAATCCTAATCCTAGAAAATAGAATCCACACATAGAAGAAATGCTTTGGTCATTTCTGTTGCCACAATTTTATGGAAGAATTACAGTGTGAACTGCCTTCTTGATGGACAAGGCAGTGAGTTTGGGCCTAAGAACTACAGAGGCAGCCTGACCATTCCATAGTAGAGCACGCCCACACAAACCTACATGTGTGTACTTATTCACTGAGCTACGTACAGTTAGTTTGTTGATCTTCATTCGGCTGATAGTCCGTCGATAATAACTGAAGTCATTCTGAATGGCTGGGGTGGTCATCTGAGGACAGAACACAGAATAAGATCATTATAGATACTCCAAACCGCTTTCTATTTAGTTAACATGGAAGTAAACACCAATCAGAGAAGAGGAGTGAGTGTACGTTGCACCTTGAGCTCGTCAAAACGCAGCGTGAAGTGCAGGATGTGGGCGAACTGTTGGGCCAGAGCCTGCTTCTGTTCCAACTGCTGAGTGGGCGGAGCCTCTGCACATGCAAAGACGTCCAGTAGGAGGCACAGGGCGGACTCTGGACAATACAGAACACAAAACCGACAGTCAGACATCTTGGTATGGGAAGGACTAAGCAAGAACCATACCTGAAGTTACGCTATTTCCATCGGCCCTACTCCACTCTACTCAACCCCACTCGGCCTGATACTGTTCATTACTCTGTAGAGTGGGGAGATACCCACCACAAATCCATGGGAACTCTACTGTAACCATGGATTATGAATGAGAGTATCCTTATCGAAGTACTGATACGTCCATACTGACTCAGCACAAATGTGGGTATCGATATCGTTATGCAAATATAGATACAAATTAACATGAAGGCATCAGTTGTAGATATGTTGGAGCCATGTTTGTTTTTGCTTTGTGTCAAAAACTTCGCCCACAGCATAATGGACTGATCCAACAGTAAAATACACTACAAAAGTAACTGGTGTCATATTAATACCAAAAATTGTGTTATCATCCATCAGTTCTTCTTAATAGGAGACTATTGTCTTTGTACTCTCCTTCAGTTTTGTGTGGACAAGGGCCAACCATTGATACCACCAGCACTCAGATCAAACAGTGACAAGTAGTCTGTCTACGCTTGATTAGAACCTTGTTTAGAAAGTACAGAACAACTTCAAAATGGGGTGGAAATGAGTAGCTAGCAGAAACATCAACCTATAGGAGAGCTCGAACACATCAGTCAATCAAGAGAGTAGAATAAAGAGTAGAACAGCAGAGTAGAGACTCAATGAAAAGAATAGGAACATGGTGAAACAAAGATCTGACCGAGTTTCTGGGAGAAGTCATAGAAGGTGTGGAGTTTAGTGACCAGTGGCAGGACTGCAGCCCAGGCCCTCTGCTGCAGCCTCTCCACAGTGGGCCTCTGGATGGCCTGCACACAGGGGAAAGGGGGGGAGAGTCTGGGATCAAAACTGTTATATAAAGGTATAAATATTCAGCCATAAAAATGTTGTTCATCTGCCATTGTATTTATCCATAATGCAGTGAGTAGAGCTGTGGTCATTTAACCTTGTACAGCAAGATGATTTCCCATGATATTTGTGAATTCAAATACTCAGTTGTGCTACACACATGGATCTGGTATGGAGCTCAGCAGTCCCGTCCACTTTGACGTCCGCTCTTCTACATTAATTTTTTCCCTCAGACTTTTCAACAAATTGAATTATTAAGAGAGACACGATGGAGGCTAAACAGCTACGTGGTTACTAATACTAATATCCATAACACAGTTGTTTCAAGTCCAAAAATCACATTTAAAATGGAAGATTCAGCAAAATGCTTTAATAACATATATATATATATATATATATATATATATATATATATATATATATATATATATATATATATATATATATATATATATATATATATATGTATATATATATATATATATATGTATATATATATATATATATATATATATATATATATATATATATATATATATATATATGTATGTATGTATGTGTGGGTGTGTGGGGATGTGTGTGTGTGTGTATACATATATATATACAACATATATATACACACACACACACACGCGCACACACACGCGCACACACACACACACACACACACATATATATATATATATATATATATATATATATATATATATATATATATATATATATATATATATATATATATATATAGTGGTCATTAGTTACCACATAGCTGATTAGCTCTGAGCCAATTTTCTTTCAGAAAGTCTATGGGAAAAATGTATGACATTTACTTCCTGAACCAGACGGAAGTTACCGTTGAGCTCCATTAGCCAGGTTGGGTCAGTACCTGTCGGATCTCCTCTCCAGCTCCTTTATACATCTGCAGCTCCTCTAGAATCTCTTGGCCCTCCTCCAGCACCTGCTTCACCTTCTCAAATGTGGCCCTCTCTGCCTCAGAAGGCTGTGCATCTGTAAAGATCAAATCCAGAGGTCACACATGAAGTTTGTCTCATCTGTAGAGCACGTTTCTCAGTGTGTATCTTACGCTCAAAGTCCAGGAAGAAGTTACATCCACTGCTGTCCAAGTCTCGGGTCAGCACCCTGATCAGGTTCCCCATGCTGAAAAGAGAGTACACTATGTGCCATAAGGGTGCACCATGGAACTTTTGTGGAGGGTGGTCCAAACAGTGGTCCACTGTTTGTATCCATGAAGATGTTGCTTTGACAGGAGTGTTCCACAGTAAGGCATTAAACATATTTAGTTAGCACAGATTCAATTCTGGTGTTTTTAATGCCTATGAAATGCTTTGAATATTTTTCTTAGTGAGCTTGTTTCCATATAGATATGTTAAAGCTGAAAAGTTCACCTGAAAAGTTGCATAGTGCAGTAGAATAGAGTCTGTCATCTACTTGTCACCATGGGGATGCTATAGTTTTGCCTAGAATGTTCCACAATATGCCATTAAAGTTATATATCTTGCATTTATTCACTTGCAGGTGTTTCTATTGTCTTGAAAATCATTCATTCTTACTGTTGAGCGTGGTTGCCTTTGTACAGATCTGACCTGTAAATTGGCATTATGGTATCACTCACTTGTCTTCATGGAAATAGACAAGTTTGATATAATAGTGTGGAACATTATAAGCAAAGCATCAATACAGGTAACCAGCAAGCAGACCTCTTACCAGAAAAGTTACAGAATGCTCCTTTAACCTACAGTAAAAATCAAGTTGGGCAAATGGCCTTTTTATTGTCAGTCAAATACCTTGGGAAACATATATTCTTATTGTGAGTGGTATCGGCTTGTTTCCATAGAGACAGATGGAAGATAGATGTTTAATGTCATATTGTGGAACATTACAGACAAAACAATGGCATTATTATTAGAACAGTTAGTGCACCTTTTAAAATGCACTGTAAAGTCTGTAACCTGCTTGTCACCAAGGAGATGCTGCTGTACATGGAATGTTCCACAGTATGACACTAAAGTTATCTTGTTTCTATTTTCTTGAAAAACTTGCATTCTTTCTGTGAGCAGGGTCGCCTCTGCACAGATCTGACCTATAAGTTGGCGTTATAACAACACTTTCTTGTTAGATACAATACTGTGGAACATTATAAGCAAAGCAATGACGTCTAAATACAGACAACCAGCAGGCGGTCCCTTTACCAGAAAAGTTACACAGTGCACCTTTAACCTACAATATAAACCAGGTTGGGCAAATGGCATTCAGGGCAGGACAGATAAACTCAGCATAACAATGCAGTCTGTCAATAAGTAACAGTAGTTTAAGTGATCAGTCAGAAAAAAAACTTTGTAACTCATTCTAAGTCTAAGTAAGAGACCAGGAAGCATTGTTGCAACTTGTTCCTCGGGGGCAGGTATTTTGACGGACAAATTCAGACTTGTCCTGTTACCATGAGCCCATCACCCCGGTTTTTCCCAACTCTCTATCCCGCCGCAGACACCCTCCCAAACAAGCACCTACCCTACCCACCCACTGACCTGCTGCAGAGTCTGAGAGCACTCGGCCAGGACAGTCCAGGTGTGATCCAGGTGTGAGGAGGGTCAAACGCACTGACTGGGTGGCACAACCCGGAACACACACCGGAGGAGCCGTCTGACCATACATGGAGTGGTATGGTCGGGAGAAGGTGGGCAGCGGCCAATCACAGAGCAGGATTACAGTGACAGAGGAAATACTGGAAGCTCATAGGCTGCAGTGTGAAATGATGTGAAAATGTTTTTATGAACAGTGCTGAGAAGGTATCTTCATGCTTAGAGATGAATTGTTTTTTTCACATTTGAATTCAGATCAGTCGTGCATATTTTAAAACACCCAGAAGCATTACCATTTTAGAGAATGCTGATGTCAATAATTAAAGCTCAACTGTGTAAGTTTTAGCAAAAATATAGTTTTTATTTTTTTATTGCACTAAAAAATGCAAGTTTATTAGTTTATCTGTACAGCATTTACTTACACGATATCGCACGCAAAAACAAATTAGTAAAAGAAAAAAAAAATCATAAAGAAAAGAAAAATAGATTTAAAAATATTGAAAAATATCATTCAAAAACATGCGTCCTTACTGGGAGCAGGCTTGCATCTCCACAAACCTAACTCTTACTTAGCCTGGAGAAGTGTCTGCTTCGACTTATTTCCACTGTAGTACATAAAACTATCTCCATGGCGATAGTTTTAATTTTGAATTATGCAGGTGACATGCGACTAGGGATGACGATAAACTATAATGTCGTTTATGGTGATAAAAAGGGTGGACATTAATCGTTCATAGGACATTTTATATAATCGTGATAATCGCCATCAAAGATTACCACCATTAGATCAGCTGAATGTGCAAAAAAAAAAAACTACTTCTCCACATTTTCTGCTAGATCAGTGTTGCTTTCACTTATAACACAGTACAAAACTATAACAGTTGTTTAAATATAGAACCTATTCATAATATTAAAATGAAAATTATTCCTATGCAGAATATTTTAAAACTGTTATCAATTTTAATAATTATTGTGATATAATCGTTAATCGCAATTATTTTGGCCATTTTGATAATTGTTACAGAAAATTTCAATATCATGCCATGCCTACATGCGACTTCCAGAAGGTTACACAGTGTAGCTTTAAGATATGATCCATAAAAGCATTACATATTTTAGCGGGAAGTGCATAGGTATGGAAATAAATACAGTGTTCCCTTGTTTATTTAGGTTATGTTCCAAAAATAATAAATAAAAGGCGAAATCTGCAAAGTAGAAAGCTTTATTTTTTACAATTATTATATATATTTTAAGGCTATAAAACCCCTCACCACACACTTTATACACTTTTCCCAGAGAGGCGTTAACATTTTTTCACATTTCTCTCTTGTTTATACACTCAAGTACAAACCTTCAAAGATTAAAAAAATAAATAAATAAGCACAGTATTATAGAACTAAACCAAATACTATACAGTACTGTAAATAAAAATGACAGCTTTTAGAAATACTGTGACAAATTTTATTTTAATGATCAATCTACGAGGTTGGACACATAAGAAATTATTAATAGTGACTCTAACATATTTCACAGTCCCTCTGACTGCGCCTCTTCGTCCTGGTGCTGATCCGCTGTAGTGTCTTTTCTACTGAAGGCCTTGATGCAGGTGTCTTTTTCCAAGTGAAGAACATAGTTATGAGTAGTTGTTGGCCTGGGCTCATATTACATAGACACACAAAACTGCCTAGGAACACATGGAAAATATACATACCACTTTGGACTGCAAGTAAACAAACCAATGAACCGAAAACTTTAAATTTTACTTCTCAATTGTTTCTCAAATAGTCCTCTGTCAGGTAAGACTTATTATGCATTAGCATAAAGGCTCTTTTTCATGACCTTAAACTAGACTTATGATAAACTAAACATTTACAATATTGTTCAAAATGTAAAATTATCACCTTCATGGTCTTATAAATGAAGGGGAAAAATGAGGGGAAATTAAATGTGAAATGTATAAAAGAAAACAAGTCAAGTAAATTTTCTTACAGGTATTACAAACACACCAGCACCATCTAATGGTCAAACAAGTGAACTGTAACATGTATAATCAACTGTTAACACATATGTAAACATAGACAGCAAACTGAATACGAGCCTGGTATGTTAACGTAAGATATTAACAGTTAATCTGATAACTAAAGCTAACTAAAAAACAAGCTAAAAAGTTTACTCTCGATCTCAGTCCAAATCACTAAATCCATTGAATTCTTCATCCTGGGTGTTGCTTCTGAACAACTCCGCCGGCTCTGGAAGTAGATGAAGCGTCGCTTCCACGTGGCTGTCATAATGATACACAAGCCCAGAGTGCCCTCACACAGTTGTCAGTGTGAAAATAATGAAGATGTGAAATTCTATGTTTTAATAGTTTCACATATAAGTCGCATCTGAGTATAAATTGCACCCCCAGCCAAACTATGAAAAAAAGTGCGACTTATAGTTCTGAAAATACGGCAAATAAATTCATGTCACTTCACAAGAAAGTTACATTAAAACATTCAAATGCTGGTATAGCATAACAGAAGGGCCGGTATATATATATATATATATATATATATATATATATATATATATATATATATATATATATATATATATATATATATATATATATATATATATATATATATATATATATATATATATATATATATATATATATATATATATATATATATATATATATATATATGTTTTCCAAATGCATTCATTAAATTGATAATTTAATCAATTTCAGTTAAATAAAAGAAAAAAATATGAGCAAGGTTTACCTTTACCTATTTTAATATAATTTGGTCATGTTCGCTGGATTAATGAACCCAAAGGGCCGTGTGTGGCCCCTGGGCCGTAGTTTGCCCATGTCTGGTTGTAGACCATGGTGAGCTAACCATGGTCTACAAATAAACGTATCAGGAGAGCAGCATGGACAGTAGGGAGTGAAGCAGTTTAGATAAGGTTAGAAACATTATACTATACAATAGTATAATTATATTTTGGAATTATCTGGAATTAGAAGAACAACTGTGGTGACCTTGTATTGGAACTCTGCAGAGTCAGACAAGTTAAAGGTACAAAATGAAACTTAAAACTGTGTTCATAGCAAAAACAATGCCAAAAGTGCCATTTGGAAAAAAAAAAGTTAAATGCTTAGCAGTATTTTTTTTTTCCGCTTGGCAAGGATACTCATGGGTTTCAGCTTTATAGCTGACATTTTGAGGACCTTTCAAAAGACATAATTGTTTGGTTTTAAGTCTTCAATTGCTATGGCAACAGGTCTAATTTTTCATCATTCTGAAATATACAATTACAGTTTAGTTTTTGTCTAGTTGTGTCAATATGTCATCTGTAATGATTGTCAATTGTTTGTTTATATGGTTGTTTTTTGTTCTTTTTTTGTGTGTGTTTTTTCTGTCTCATGGCTCACTTTTGAGTTTCTTGCAATGTTCCAATATTTTTAACAACAAATGTCAAATAGCCTAACTTTTCAAAAGACAAATTTGTAGAAGTGGAATAAAAATATATATACTTCATCCCCTCTTGAATAAATCCCCACAAGAAGACTAGAGCTTCAAAGGTCTATAGCACACCGGACTAGAGCGTCAGAAGTCTACAGAATACAGAGCTTCAGAAGTTTACATCACAGAGAGCTTCAGGGGTCTACAGCACACAGAGCTTCAGAGGTCTACAGCACACAGAGCTTCAGAGGTCTACAGGACTAGTGCTTCAGAAGTCTACAGAATACAGAGCTTCAGAGGTCTAAAGCACACAGGACCAGTGCTTTAGAGGTCTACAGACACAGAGCTACAGCTTCAGAGGTCTAGAGCATACAGAGCTTCAGAGGTCTACAGCACACAGGACTAGAGCTTCAGAGTCTACAGCACACTGAGCTTCAGACGTTTACAGCACATGGAGCTTCAGAGATTTACATCACAGAGAGCTTCAGGGGTCTACAGCACTAAAACTTCAGAGGTCTAATGCACACAGGACTAGAGCTTCAGAGGTCTACAGCAGACAGAACTACAGCTTCAGGGGCCTACAGCACAGAGAGCTTCAGAGGTCTCCAACACAGGACTAGAGCTTCAGAGGTCTACAGCATGCAGCACTAGAGCTTCATAGGTCTACAACACAGAGAGCTTCAGAGATCTCCAGCACACAGCATAAGACCTTTGAGGTCTACAGCACAGAGGACTAGAGCTTCAGAGGTCTACAGAAGACAAAACTACAGCTTCAGAGATCTACAGCACACAGATCTTCAAGTGCTTACAGCACCCAGGACTAGAGCTTCAGATGTCTACAGCAGATGGAATTACAGCTTCAGAGGTCTACAGCACATAGAGCTTCAAGTGTTTACAGCACCCAGGACTAGAGCTTCAGAGGTCTACAGCACATAGGACTAGAGCTTCAGAGGTCTACAACACATAGGACTAGAGCTTCAGATGTCTACAGCACACAGGACTAGAGCTTCAGAGGTCTACAGCACACAGGACTAGAGCTTCAGAGGTCTACAGCACATAGGACTAGAGCTTCAGAGGTCTACAACACATAGGACTAGAGCTTCAGATGTCTACAGCACACAGGACTAGAGCTTCAGAGGTCTACAGCACATAGGACTAGAGCTTCAGATGTCTACAGCACACAACGCTAGATTCTCAGAGGTCTACAGCACAGAGGACTAGAGCTTCAGAGGTCTACAGCACAGAGAACTAGAGCTTTAGAGGTCTACAGCACATAGGACTAGAGCTTCAGAGGTCTACAGCACATAGGACTAGAGCTTCAGAGGTCTATAACATACAGGACTAGACCTTCAGAGGTCAAAGTCTCTTTACAATTTCCTGTATTATTCATTCACTTCACTTTTGGTGGTGGTAAGAAACTACTGTCGCCAGTATTTGCAACTGGAGGGTCCACCACCTGATTTTATTGTGTGGTCTGAAATGTTGAGTAATAATGAGAAAAAACATATCTCTCTTCATTTTTTATTGCTGGTTAATACAATAATGTACTCTTCCAGTCATGCAGTAGTAGTTCAGTGTAGAGACAGTTTCAGTGGTGATCATCTGGACGCCGTTTTTGCGATCAGTTTTGATCATAAAACAGTGTCCAAATGACCACCATTGAAACCGTCTCTACATTGCTAGATAATACCTTTAAAAATCATGGATTATACTGTGAGTGGGCATGCCTCTCCACTGACCTGAGCTGTAAATTGGCCTTATTTAAACATGATTACCCGTGTTATGGTTAGATGCTGTGGTTTTAGTACTGTTGACCTGGTTTATGGTTCATATCTCTGTATTTACTGGGTCTATACAAATGAAACAAAAACTGTCACAAAGTTCACGGTCAATATATATTTTGTTCATTTAATGCTATTTGTATGGCCATCTGTGGAAGTGCTCTTTCAGTATTTTACAACCTTTTTTCAGTCAGTCTTTTTTGGTTACAAAGATTCCACAGCACAACCAAATTTCACCATTTAGAACAAAAATGGTGTAGCTCTTGTTGGGTTGTTTGGTTATGATTATTGATGTGTTGGGGTTGGGTTGTTGGGCTGTCGGGTGGCTGGGTGGGTTTGGTGGGTGGGACTGATTTTAATGCTTTGTAAAGCACTTTGTGTTACTTTTTTTTTTTGTATGAAAAGTGGTATATAAATAAAGTTTGATTTGATTTGATTTGATTTGTGTCTGGTTCTTTCTAGTTGCTTTCTCAAATGGTTCAGAAGTTGCTGTGGCCAAGGCATGTATGAATTAACTTATAGAGGGTTAATTATTTACTGAAACATAACATATTTGAATCACCATGTTGCCTTGTTTTGAAAATGCTATATTTGCTGAAAATTTTCACTTTTGTTTTTGACACTCTGAGTCTCCTCTGCCTTTGCTTCCTATGCTAAGTCACTTTCCTTTCAGAGCGCTATCACAGCACAATCAGTGTGAATCTAGTACTGCACAGTGCATCAGGTTTGTTAAGTTGCTGTATGCAGTTTTGTATCTTGTTTTTTTTATATTTATGGAGAACTGTCATGTGGGAGCATGGGCGATGTAGGCTTGTGGGCTGAGCATTGGACAGAATTTTACAGCTAACCGTAGGGATAGATGTCTAAAATACTCAAACATGCATGAATGACATCTCGAACATCTTAAGGCATGTTTTTGATGAGGAAACAATGTTAAAACATGGGAGAAAGCTCCAAAAAGTCAATTTAGCATGAGACATAACACACCTTAATATTTTAACTCGGACTGAACTCTACTACAAGCTACACCTGGCTATACATTAAGGTTCACCAGTGTTTCCTGGCACAATGGTTGAAAATCAGTGGTCTGTGATAAAGTCCTGTCATTCCTCTCTTGTCCACCAGATGTCGCCACAGCCTCGCACATGCACTGACACAAACCCGGCGCCTGTGTCTCTGTTTGTGCTGCTGCTGACTCCTCACCTCTCATGTGCCCTTTACTGTCTGTCTCTGCTACAGCTGTGTGTGTGCAGGAATCTATCGCAGTGTGGGGACTCTGATCTGCACACACTCACTTACATTATGGGGACCTGTCTTTTATGGGGACAAAAAACAGGCCCTCGTTATATAAATCCTTTATTAGTAGCTGAACAACATGGTTTAAAATAGATTAAGGTTTAGGTTAAGGACTTTGGTTAAGGTTAGGTTTGGTCTCCAGGAAATGAATGGAAGTCAATGGAATGTCCCCAATATGCATGGAAACCCAACATGTGTGTGCTTGTATGAGGAGTGTGCACGTGTGTCTATGTGTGCGCACGTGAGATTGTGCTGCAGCCTGCACTTCCCCTTTCTGTCCCATGCTCTCTCTCTCTCTTCTCTCTATGTCTCTCTCTTCCCCTACCTCTCCTCTTTCTCTCTCTTTCATCTGTCTCTCTCCCTCCCTCTGACCCTCTCCCTCCCTTTCTCTCTCTCTTTCTCCTTTTGTCTCTCTCTCTTTTTATCTCTCACTCCCCCTTCTTGTCTCTGTCTCCCTCCGCCTATCTCTCCCTCCCTCTCATCTCTTTCTCTCTGACTGTCCTCTGTCTGTCTGTCCCTCCCTCTCTGTCTTGCCTCTCCCTCAGTCTCCCTCCTATCTATCTCTCTCTCTCTCTCTCTCAACCCCTTTCTTCTTCTCCTTCCCTCCCTCTCTCCCTCCCTCCCTCCCTCCCTCCCTCTCCTTCTGTCTCTCCCTCCCTTTCACTCCCTCTCTCTCTACCCTCCCTCTCTCTCTCGCTCGCTCTTTCTCCCCATGTGTTTCTCAATCCCTCTCTCTCGCTCCCCTTTCTTTCTCTCCTTTCCTACCACCCTCTCTTTCTCTGCTCTCTCTCACTCCCTCGCCTCTCCCTCTCCTTCTTTGTCCCTTCTTCCTCTCTCTCTCTATCTCTCTCTCTCTCCTCTTCCCTTCTTCCTCTCCCTGACTCTGTCTCCTCTCCCTCTCTGTCTGTCTCCCTCCTCTCTTTCTTTCTTTCTTTCTTTCTCCCTCCTTCTCCTCTCCCACGCCTTCTTTGTCTCTTCTTTCTTTCTCTGTCTCTCTATCTCCTATTCCCTTCTCCCCCTCTCTGTCTCCTCTCCCCTTCTCCCTCGCTCTCACTCTGTCTTTGTCTCCCGCCTCTCTTCTTTGTCTCTATTCCTCCCTCTCTCTCTCTCTTCTCTTCTGTCCTCTTCTCCCTGTCCTCTCCCCTTCTCCCTCTCCTCTCCCTTTCTCTCTGCCTCCTCTCCTTTCCCTTTCTCTGTGCTGTGGTGTTGTGTTACAGTGAAATTGAGCCCTTTATGTGTCTGCTTTGGCCTGTGTGAGTCCAGTAGGTGGCGCCAGCACAGACTCAGGGTCATCCTCGTGTAAACACAAGTACTAAAAACATCCTTGCGTGTGGGTATTAATCACATTGTGGTTTGTCTCAGGTTTATTGTTTAGTTTAGGGTTAGATGAGTTTTATATGGTTAAGATTAAGGTTCGGATCAGTATCAAGTCAATTAATGTAACTCAATGTAACGTCCCCACAAAGTCACTGTTTTTGGTAAATTGACATATCATGGAACAAACGCAGAGGTTTGATCAAATAAATATCAAAATGTAATCATGACAACTATAAATCTATCAAAGAAAAAAATCTAAGTTCCACAGTATGGCATTAAACTACTTGGCTTTTATTTGAAGTGTTTTCCGTTCTTAACATGAGCAGGGTGACCTCTCGGCCTTGTGGCACCTGCAGCTTGTCACCATGGTGATAGATAGGTTTAATGTTATGCTGTGGAGCATTCTAGGCAAACGTCTCCATGGAAACAAGCAGGTGGTGGCGGCTACATCGGAAAAGTGACACAGAGCAGCTTTAAATAGACCATAGTTGGAACAGTTCTATGTAGGTGTTTTAACAGAATCTGGTACTGTCGCCATGGAGACTGCAAATCTGTGTGATGTTCCAGCAGCACTCTGACAGAACAGTTTAGTACCCGCTTGGCCTGG
This sequence comes from Periophthalmus magnuspinnatus, assembly GCF_009829125.3. Classification (NCBI taxonomy): domain Eukaryota; kingdom Metazoa; phylum Chordata; class Actinopteri; order Gobiiformes; family Gobiidae; genus Periophthalmus; species Periophthalmus magnuspinnatus. The sequence goes on from NC_047142.1 coordinate 13,058,326, forward strand.
TTAGTACCCGGGCTGAGCAGGTACCAAGAAAGCACCTGGTTCCGGTTTAGAAGAGGTAGTACAAACTTTGTTATAGACTCCTGAAGTTTACTCTGCATTTATAAGTAAGTGTTGGACATGAGACAAAGACAAAAACTTGTCCATTATGCTGATTAAAAGTCCTGCATCTGATTTCTTCCTGTCTATTTGAGTAAAATGTGTCTTGCCCCAGTGCAGATATATTGCATAAGCAGCTCTTGAGGTCAAAATAAGTCTGCTGCGTGTTGTCTGCATTTGATTATAAAGTGTTTTACTGTCCAAAAATGCACAATTAGCATGCTAGTTGTTAGTTGTTAGCTTTACCGTCGCGGCAAAACTCTGTTGTGGTCTCTGAAAGTGGACTACTGCAAACCATTTAAATTAATCTGATTTTTTTTATGTTTTTAGACAGTAAAAATCTGGTACAGCTCTTTATTTAGTCAACATAATGTGATTTTCAGTATTTTAGTACTTTTTATATTCCCATGTGGTTTTAATCTGTGTAATCCCTCAGCCGTTCAGGTAGGTTCGTCAATGTGTCTTATACTTGTTCTGATACAGCTCAGGATCATTCTAAAGGTACATTTCTGTGCTGTGAATCTGACTTTTTTATTATCGATACCTGCTCAAATGAATATCTAGTTTCGATACTAGTTTCAGCATTGATTACTATCTGATTTTCCATACTTCTGATAGCCCTGTTTTAAATATACAACATTTGTTTACATTCTTGCTGCAGAACTGTTATGCTCTCAGATGGTACTAGTTCTGGACAAACAGGAAATGCCTCTGTGCTTTAACTTTAAACTCATTTCCTGTCTGTCCCGCTGCAGGCTCAGGACAACTCCAAATGTCCGTGTGAATTTTTGCTTTTTAGGAAGAAGCTGATATTAGATTCAGTTAGATTCAGACAGGAAATGATATGTTGACAAATGTGTCTGTAGTTAATCTGCAGATGTTGTGGTGTAGTTGGATAAATAGTGGACCTTCACTGTCACTATTAGAAATGATCAGAGACGAACAAATGTGGATTATTAAAGACTCTGTACCTGATTTTTACCCTCTTAAAAATGTAAAAAACAGAACTTGTTCATTTTAAACAGTTTGCAGTGGTCCAAAGTTATTCCTCACTTACTCACTGCAATCCGAGCATCCTAATTATTCACAGTGTAAGCATAATAATTAACAGCTAGCATGCTAACACACATTTCCTGATTATCAGACAGTAAAATACTTTATAATTAGATGCAGACATTACAGCATAGTACATGGTGGACTTAATGTGACCTCAAGAGCTGCTTATATAATATATCTGTACTTTAAAGATAATTCCCATTAAACGTATCTATATCCATGGAGACAAGCAGGTGGCGCCACCAGGCCAACTTACAGGTCAGATCTGTGGAGAGGAGATTCTGAATGTGTGTGTATTGTATTTATTTTTTTTAATTATTGTTGAATTTTAAAAAATACATTAAAAACACCTTAAATTAATTAGAAGATACATAAGTTTAATGCCATACTGTGGAACATTCCAGGCACCACAATAACATCTCTATGGAGACAACCAGTGGATGCATTTCTCCATCTGAAATGCTACATAGTACACCTTTAAAATGCATTTGGAAAGAGGTCACTACACTTTTACATTAGTTAATTAGTTTGTTTGAAGAAATCTTCTTTCTCCATTAGCCATAAAAATGTTCTATTCCTGCTTCTCCCATGATATTGATATGAAACATGGATAAGATACAAAATCCACTTTCCCTGTTTGAACATGCAATCGCCAATGGTCAAAGTAGTAATTGGCATAGAAGCGTAGCCACTTTTCTGTCAGTCTGCCCCAGTACTGACATAGTTGTACTGCACAAACACTGAGTCCTGTGTACACTTGTATATGAGTAGGGCTGGTTCACTGGCCGTTGAGTGAAACACTGCGGTGGTATACTCTGGTGTGTAAGAGTTTCCTGTGGGTGTGGCTCTAATAACACGATGACATCATAGAGCTGTTTGTGAAGCAGCCCAAAAACATCACACGCTCTGAGTCCACTCCCAGGTTCTTAGGTCCAAGTCCCCTGCTGGTCCTTAATGTTCACGTCCAAGTCATGTAGGACGCAAGATTAACCACAATCGAATCAAAATCGCTATTTGAATGCATATGCAGTTTTTCAAGTACTATCATTTCCTCCACAAACAATAAACTCTCCTGTGTTGTTCTGTACACAAACTGCTAACCCTGTAGTTTACATCTGTACAAACATGTTATGAAATGTGATTTTTGTATTAGTTTGTCAGTTCAGATTTCAGCTTTTTGTCAGTTCCTCTAGACGCAATTAAAATGTCAACTTTCAGTCAAATCCTATAATTAAAGGGCACATGTTTTGCAAATTTCTGAGTTATGTCATAGTGTTTCCTCATGAAAAACATACCCGGAGTTCTATTTTGGTTCATTTACACATGTTTAACACACAAATCCTGCATATGTAGTTTGCAGGTTCCACTTTGTGATGTCATGTGGTAATACAGGAATCTCTCCACTGTATTTTTAAACTCCATACACCTTCACTAGAATCAGTTGAAAATGTGCAGCTTTTGCCACACGTTGAAGCTACATTTATAGTTTCAGCCTCGTTAAATGTTTTTAGCTTCTATGTGCACTAGAAGATATTGTAGACTTTCTGTGGCAATCTCAGCTCAACAAAAGGTCAAACAAAACCTCCAGAGTTTTGTAGTGTAAAGCAGTTCAACAGAGGCTCAAAATAGCTGTTAAGTTTAAAACTACCACTTCATGACATCACAAGGTGGAGCAGAGCATTTTGAGCTTTGGAGATGTAGACAGACAAATAATAAAGTGTTAGTCAAACATGTGTGAATGAAACAAAACACAACTCCAGGTCTGTTTTTGAGGCGGTAACTGTATTATAACATGCCTTAAAGCTCAAAAGAGTCAATTTTGCATAATATAGCACCTTTAAAACATAAATTGCATTCTTTCAGCCCTATTAGTCATGTTTTCAGGATTTTCAAACCACATAGGAAACATTTGTATTTCCTGTTGTATAACTTAAAATAGTTTATGTGTATATAAAATATTTTTGTTCTTCGTAGTAGTAGTTCAAAGTTGTTCCTCACTTACCTAATGCATTCAGAACATCCTAAATATTCACCATGATGAGTTTATAACCACAACTCTCAGAGACCAGAGTGGAGTTTTACAGTGACAATCAAGCTGACAGCAACTAGCATGATAACGTACCCTTCCTATTTTGACCTCAAGAGCCATACCTGTAGTGGGGCGAGACACATTTTACTCAAATACATGGGGAAGAATCAGGAAATGTGCCGTTAAGAGAGGCAAATTGAGCACAGAAACAGGTTTGATGAAGGCGTATGAAAGCCAATAAAAACCTGAAGGACAGATACTAGAACAATGAAACATGTGAATGAAACAAAACACAACTTCAGGGAGTGTTACTGGGCGAAAACAACATTGTAATGGGATCGAGTCTGACTCATTACGATCCAAGTTGCCATTCCAGTCATCATAGGCTGGGTCTAAGAAGGGACTTTATAAGGCCATTAATCTTTCGCTAAGATGGGGGATTTCTATGGTATTGGCAACACCACAATGGCAAAGTGGTTAGCAACAGTGGGTTGTTGCTTCAATCTAAAATTGGGTAATGCTCCAATTTGGGACTCCAGACCAAGAGTGTACTGTTCAAATAATGGTCAAAAAAAGTGGAGACAACTGTGGTTCGTACATGAGGTACTGTATATAGTAATAAGGTTTGTCAAAAGTATAGAAAATGAAATACTAATTCATACTAAAACTAGTATCCGAACTAGCATTTGAGCAAGTATTGATACTATAAAACATTCACGGTACCAAAATGAACCTTTCCTGAATGACCTTAGAATGATCTTGAGCTGTATCAGAACAAGTATAAGACACATAGACAAGGCCACATGGGAATATAAAAGAAAGTACGATGATTTACTGTTAAAATTCACATTCTATTGTCTAAAGAGTGTTTTTTTTATCATCATGGTATTGGAATCGGTATTGAGTAGTGAGTTATTCCTAAGTATCGAAATTGAGTTTGACATTTTAGTACGGTGACAGCACTTATAGTGGTCACATGTTCATCACATAAGGTGAAATAATGGACTTTGTGATCCATACAGGAATTGCTGAGTTTCAAATAACATCATCCTAACATTCTATAGACCAGTCATATTTAATACAAGTGGGGGCAGTTAGTATGAATATTGTTTAATGCAGATTTTTGTTGTAACACAGTGAGTTATTGGGTCTAGTCATAAATAGAAATGATCGGGTTCAGTTTAACTTTTGGATATATATTGAAAATAACCAATGGCTCATCTGAAACCATGTCGTGTTGTGTTGTCACGATACTGAAATTTCTCAATTTCGATACTGAAGAATAGACTCAATACTCAATACCAGTTTCAATGCAAAGATGATGATCAGAAATACTCTTTCTTTAGACAATAGAATGTGATTTTCATCATTAAATCGTAGTGTTTTCTTTTATATTACCGTGTGGTCTTCTTTGTAATCCTACAGTCCCTCCCTGGTCCATGAGTGTATAGTAGTGAATGTGGCTTTTTTAGTATCGATACCTGCTCAAATGAGTTTTGATACTAGTTTTAGTATGAATTAGTATCTGATTTTCAATACTTTCCACAACCTTATTCTACTATACTTAGGTGAAAACAGAGATGGAGGGAATGTCATAATTCCATGGTTGAATTCTTCGGTCAGATTGCAGATTTGTTGACCTGGTGTATGGTTAATGTCTCTATCTGTGTAATTATTCAAAACGAAACAAAAGCTGCTGCAAGTTCAACATCTTCTCTGTCAGTATAAATAAACAAAAGTGAATCTTTTTTTGACAATAGCTTCAGAAAACGGTGCCATTATTCAACCCCAAAGACGAGATTGTTGTCAGTTGAAAGGACTTTAAAACATAAGATTAATACGGCAAGTTTATGAAGCTAATCCCAAACAATTAATGATACGGGTCAACATTTTGTGGATTATAAGCTTGGATATAATTCAAAAGCAGTACATTTCCCATAGAGTTATACAGACCCCTGCCCTCCATCTCAAATGATCACAACCCAGACCGACACACATCTAGAAACAGGAAACCATCAATTTGCGCTAGTCATGTTTTGCTAGGTTATATCTCCCTCCGACTCCGCTCCTTTAAAACCACCCCCTTCCTCTTTCTCTCCTCTCGGTATAACACATCTCACACGAGTGCTAGCTAGCTCGACATTTTCAAACAGTTAGCGTTAGCGCCGAGACTAACAATGTGGTCGCGTTTCAAAATGTCCGCCTGCCTCCCTGCCTCTCTGTGTGAGGAGCCTCTGAAGTGGCAGTGCTTTGCTGCAGCCTGCCTTTCAATGTGTGTGTGTGTGTGTGTGTGTGTGGGTGTGTGGGGGTGTGTGTGTGTGTGTGAGGAGGGGGGGAGGGGGCTATTGTGCACCATACAAAGCTAACACACGAAGCCGCCGCCATCTTGGATCTGAAGCCAAAGCGGATTGTATGGTGGGGGGGGGGGGGGGGATGCAGGAGATGCAAGATGACTGGGAAGAAGAGAGGAGGGAGGGAGGAAGGGGGTTGGGGATTTTTTTGGGAAGGGGAGGCGTGGAAGGGAGGGAGGGGAGGACATGCGGAGTGAATATTCATGTTTGAAAAATGTATAGAAAAAAGCCAGAGGGGGTTGAGAGGTTGCAGGGGGCGAGCGGATTGGTCGGTTTGCGCACACGCCCTCAGATGATGTCAGCGTGGAGACGGCCAATCGCAGGGCAGGGATTTGGTTTGAAAAATGCACAGAAAATGAAAGAAGAGAGAAGAGAGGAGGGGTGGAGGAGAGAAGGTGGTTGTCAAGCAGTCTTTTTTTTCCAGTCTGTTTGGTCTCCTGTAGTCCTGGTTTTGTAGTTTGAATATGTGGACCTCAGATCTGGTTTTAGTCTGGCTTTGATCCGGCCTTGTCCTTGTCTTTTGGAAGGAGCAGATTGGGAATGGGAGTCTGCTGTGTCGACATGGTAACGGGAGCTCGCACATAAGGCCGGTTACCGCGGCAACAGCGGCTGGGCGGGTGACAGTGGGTCTGTGATGTACGAGCAGGTCTGGACAAGGCTCAGAGCTTTGACTGGTGGACACTAGAGGGACTCCCGAAGATGAGCAAAGATTAAACAGAATACATGGTGAGGAGTTTGAGTTTTTGTGTCAAATGGAGAGCCAGGTCAATGTGTTTAATGAATGAATGCCCGTAGTTTAAAACAGGTCAGTTTTCTATGATCGAATTTGTTGTTTAACTGTCAGATTTGTTTTTGTAATCACTGGGCTGAGCCAAATGAAACAAAAACTGGCACAAGTCCAATGTCTTCCCTGTCTCTGTAAACAAACAAAAGTGAAACTATTCTTTCTTAATAGCTTCAGAGTGTGGTGCCAATATTCAATCTTCAATCAATGATTGTTGTCAGTTAAAAGGACTTTAAAAGGTGCTGTACCAGATTTTGACTGTCTGTTACAAACAGAACTAGTTCATTTTAAGCAGCTTGCAGTTGTCCAAAGTTATTCCTCACTTACCTTATGCATTCCAAGCATCCTAATTATAGTTTTTAGCCTAAGGGCTTTTCAAAACTCTCAGAGACCAGAGCAGAGTTTCACTCTAGTCTCTGCCAACGTGCACTACCTGATTCTTGGACACTTAAACACTTTATAATTAGATAGACAGTACACAGCAGACTTATTTCAAGAGCTGCATATACAATATATCTGCCATGGGACTAAACTCAACTCAATTCAGATACATGAAAACACAAAACATAAGATTAATATGAGAAGTTTGTGGGGCCAATGCCAAAGACATGATGATGACATTCAGTATTTGTGGCTCATACGTTTGGAGGTTTCTTTCAAAAACAGTGAGTCTCCAATAGAGTTACATAGACCCCTGTCCTCCAGCTGAAATTATGACAGCTTCACACTCACAGCCTGTTCAGTTAATCAAGGTCCTTCATTAACTTGAGTAACTCTTGAACACCACCTAGGTCTGTCAGACATATATGAAACTGTTAACCCTGGCTTTGTCTAGTGCTCTGAAAACTGTATAGGAAGCAGGTTGGACATAGTCAGGCTTATTTGGAATGTCAAAGCCTGCACCTCATCTCAGATAAAGTGCTAATCAGCAGACAGCAGACTGTAGACTGTACAGTAGCAGTGCCGGCCCCAGCTCTTTTGGTGCCCTAGGCTAGATGTCAGATGGTGTCCACATGCGTCCACTCATGGAAACACATGGTGTGATATTGGTTACTTTTGCCAAGACCTTTTTTTGGCATTAATCCAATAATCAAGGGTATCTGAATTCCAAATAGATTTTGTATAAACAAGTTTTGTAAGCAGGGGATCTGCACTCCACAGAAATAATGACTTTTGTTATGAAAACTGGCCTCATGTTTTATGATGCTTCTAAAACAATTTAACTGAAATGTAGAAAGAAACATGAGTGAAATGTGCATAGATGCAGTAATGTGTGCTATTAAATCTATTTCACATTAATGTCATGAATAAGAGGCGCACTGACCTAAAGCAAAAGACTGACTAAAGGCCTATGGGATGTAAAACATTATTTTGGATTCCTAACTGTTTCCTGGGCCTTTCATTTCCTGGCATATGCTTGCCTGGTATCTACAATACACACTTCTCTTTACAAAAATGTGAGTCTGGTCACTAGTGAAACTCCTCGTTTTCAGATGTGTGTGATTGACAGGTGGATTAGCCAATCAGAAGCACACATGGTCTGTCACAGGATAAAAATATCACAGGGGACTAAAAGACATGGCGGGTTTCTGCAGAATCAATGTAAGAAGCCTCATATCATAGGTGACCAATGAGCTCCTTCATTTTACATGTGTCACTGACAAAAAACAAATCTGATCTGGCTGGGTTTGAGAGGCAGCAGAGGGTGTGTGGACCAGACTGATATCAATCTGTAAAAATAGAGAGAGATCAGTCTGGATTTACCAGTCAAAATATATGTTGTTTATCATCAGGTAAATTCAGGTACATTATATTCCACATGACTCTCAAAATGACTGCTGGATGTGAGGAGAAATATTGTGTTAAAAAATAAAATACATTTAAAAAAATCTCCAGATGTCTTTGTTTGAAAAGGTGACCACCATGGACCACACCAACTACAGGAGCTGTTGTTTTCTTGAACCTCTTCTGGAGAGAAGCATTTTGGTCAATACCCAAAGCTCATGACTATAGATGAGAGTAGGAAGGTAGACTGAGTAGTAAATGGAGAGATTTGACTTTGGACTCCTTCACCTTAACAGTCTGGTACATCGACCTTATTCTTGTAGACGCTGTACCAACTCACCTGACAGTCTCACACTGTAGTTTAAAGCTCCTATATTTTGCAAAATCGACTCTTGTTTCATTCACATGTTTCAGTTTTAAGCCATGTTATAATGTTGTTACCTCCTCAAAAACACACCTGGAGTTGTGTTTTGTTGTGTTAGTCTGTCCATATCTCCAAAACTCAAAATGCTCTGTTCCACCTTGTGATGTCATGAAGCGGTAGTTTTGAAATTAACAGCTACATTTACCTTATTTTCTGTAGAGATGAGCAATTCCAGATGATTAGTTAGTCTTGATTTGTTTGTATTGTGTTTTTCTTCCTTTTTCAGCCTGAATATGCAGGGTTTGTGTGTTAAACATGTGTGAATGAAGCAAAATACAACTCTAGGTCTGTTTGTGATGAGGAAACAACATTATAACATAGGTAAGAAAACAGTGTAACATGGGCCCTTTAATGAGTGCTTAATAATTTTTCAGTTAAAAGAAGAGCCACCATGAGCAAACCCAAATGAGCTGTTTAAAATACAGTTTATCATAAAAATGTTTGATGATATATTTGTCATCACATTACTTATGCTCTTGAGAAGGTTATTTTGAGTGTTTATTGTCTTCTGTCTGATGAACATGCAGCCGTGAGGAGATCTTTTCCAAAGCAGCTCTTCAACATTAGACCCCAGAGTTAAGCGGTGCAAAACCAGTACCATTTTTGGCCCTTGTTTTGCAGTTTGTAAACAAAACATTACGAGTAGCTCTGATCTGTTCTAAACATAGCTAACCTGCCAGTTCCAGGAAGTGAGCATGGGCGTGTCCTCCAGCTCCTTTGACACTGACTGTCTATTGAAATCTATATTCACTATCTATTGAAAAACCGTTGCCCCTCTCTGTATCTCCTGCTGTCAGACTTGTTATTTTGGTCTTAAAATGTTTGTATTTATGTTTGTTATTTTTATTTCACTATTTTGTTCATAAATAAAGATATGAGCATTTATAACAGACCATTCAGGTGCCTTCTTTCCCCCAGGTCAGTCCCACTAGTGTTAGAAACAGGTCTGATTGACAGCGTTGCTAAGTGCCTGTCCCTGCCAAACCAACGGGAAAGGACCTTCAATAGCCTCACTCCGGACTGGTTGTTTGGTTGCTATGATACTTGTGGTCAGATTTCCAAATATGGAAATTGGCTCCAAATTCGCCTCTATAAGTGCTAGCCTCCATGACCTTCATTTAGCTGGAGCCGAAAGCTGTTCCCTTAGTCCACTTCGTTATACAGTGTCGTAACGGTGCGGATAGGACCAAAGGATGCAGACCAGAGCAGTTTTAACAGTGTTTATTTACAGCGGTGAAAATGCAGTCTTTAAACAGGTCACAAGAGCAGGTACAGGAACCGGGGAGCGGGAGACGGGTCAGGCGGGTGCGGTGCAGGTAGAGGCGGGCAGGACAGGACCAGGACGGGGATAGAAGCAGGTGCGGTACCAGGGCAGGCGGATCAGACGAAGACCAGAGCGGGGAGCGGGTGACAAACCAGAGACCAGGACCGGACAGGAGACGAGACGAGCAGGAGACGAGACGAGCAGGAGACGAGACGAGCAGGAGACGAGACGAGCTGGAGACGAGACGAGCAGGAGACGAGACGAGCAGGAGACAAGACGAGCTGGAAGCGATACCGGGACTGGAACGTGGCGGCAGGAGCTGGGCGAGTAGAGGCAGGAATCTGGAGGGTGCATAAATCCAAATGAGCATTTGCAGGAAAGTACCATATAACAAAGCTTAGCAAGAAACATTCACGTTTTACACGCGGACGGTCTGGCACCGAGTGTAGACTGCCAAGCCTTCTTGTACTCAGCAGCAGGTGGTGGTGATTAGGCTGATGCACCCCAGGTGTGCACGGGAGGAGTCAGGCACTCCACCCAGCTCCAGACACACAGGTAGGGGAGGGGGAGAGAGCACGGGAGGACAGGGAAACTGACATCATGACAGTACCCCCCCCCTAAGGTCCACCTCCTGGTGGACCCCCAGGCTTGTCAGGATGAGCGCGGTGGAAGTCTCTCACCATGTCGGGGTCCAGAATGCGTGCCCTGGGCACCCAGGATCGCTCCTCCGGACCGTAACCCTCCCAATCGACGAGGTACTGGAGGCCCCTACCACGGCGACGAACGTCAATCAGGCGGCGGACGGTGAACGCCGGGTGGCCGTCAATGACTCGGGCGGGCGGTGGGGGATCGGCCGGAGGGCACAGGTCGCTGGTCCGGACTGGTTTAACCTGGGAGACGTGAAAGGTCGGATGAATCCGGAGAGACGGGGGTAAGTGGAGGCGCACCGCCGATGGATTTATGATCCTCACGATCTTAAACGGTCCCAGGAATCGGGGGGACAGCTTACGGGAGTCCGTCTTCAGCGGGACCGTCTTGGCGGAGAGCCAAACCATCTGGCCAGGTTGGTATACGGGCGCCGGGACACGGTGGCGATCGGCCGTCGCCTTAGTGCGCGCTCCAGCCCGAAGAAGGGCCGCCCTGGCCTTCTTCCAGATCCGGCGACAGCGCTGGAGATGGCGCTGAACAGACGGGACGGCGAGGTCCCTCTCCTCCGTGGGAAAGAGAGGGGGTTGATATCCCAGCGATGCCTCGAAGGGGGACATACCAGTGGCGGAACTCACGAGGGAGTTGTGAGCGTACTCTATCCAGGGCAGGTGAGTACTCCAGGTCGCGGGGTTGGCGGAGGCTGTGCACCGTAGGGCCGACTCCAGGTCTTGGTTGGCCCGCTCCGTCTGCCCATTAGATTGTGGATGGAACCCGGACGTGAGGCTAACCGTGGCCCCCAAACCGTCGCAGAAAGACCGCCATACCTGAGAGGTGAATTGGGTCCCTCTGTCGGACACGATGTCCACCGGGATGCCGTGGAGTCGGAAGACCTGACTGGTCAGCTGGTCGGCAGTTTCTTTGGCTGTGGGGAGCTTAGGCAGGGCAACGAAATGGGCGGCCTTGGAGAAGCGGTCCACAATGGTGAGAACCACCGTGTTCCCCTGGGAAGGGGGAAGGCCCGTCACGAAGTCCAAGGCGATGTGGGACCAAGGGCGACGAGGAACTGGGAGAGGATGCAAGAGACCAGAAGGGGGTGAGTGGGAGGCCTTGGCCCGAGCACATACCTGGCAGGCGGCGACATAAGCCCGGGTGTCTGTGTCCATCGTGGGCCACCAGAAGCGTCTCCTGAGGAGGGAGAGAGAGCGACCGGCACCAGGATGGCAGGCGAAACGGGAGGCATGGACCCACTGGAGCACCTGAGACCGGACAGAATCGGGAACAAACAGTTTATCTGGAGGGCCGTTACCTGGGTCGGGGTCGTTGGTCTGGGCCTCTCGGACGGTGTCCTCGATATCCCAATGGACCGCGGCCACCACACACGAGGAGGGAATAATTGTTTCTGCGGTGACCGGGCTATCCTCCAGGGCGAACTGGCGGGAGAGGGCATCGGGTTTGACGTTCCGAGATCCGGGGCGGTAGGTGAGGAGAAAGTTGAAGCGGCTGAAGAAGAGGGACCAACGAGCTTGACGGGGATTGAGGCGCCTGGCGGACTGGATGTACTCCAAGTTTTTATGGTCGGTCCAGACGATGAATGGTTGCTCCGCCCCTTCGAGCCAGTGGCGCCACTCCTCCAGGGCCAGCTTTACGGCAAGGAGCTCCCGATCCCCCACGTCATAATTGACCTCGGCCGAGGACAATCGCCGGGAAAAGAAGGCGCAGGGACAGAGGCGGTTGTGGGGGTCGAACCTCTGCGAAAGCACGGCCCCCACTCCCGAGTCGGAGGCGTCGACCTCCACGATGAATTGCCGTGAAGGGTCGGGCTGGTGCAGGATGGGAGCGGAGGTAAATAGTCTCTTAAGCTTCTCGAAGGCTGTCTGCGCCTCAGGAGACCAGGCAAACTGCAAAGCAGGAGAGGTGAGTTTAGTTAAGGGCGAGATAACCCTACTAAAATCCCGGATGAAACGTCTATAAAAATTGGCAAAGCCAATAAATCTCTGGAGCTGTCTCCGGCTGGTAGGAACGGGCCACTCAGTGACAGCCTGGATCTTTTCAGGGTCAGCTCTTACTTGGCCCCGCCCCACAATGAAGCCCAAAAAGCTGACCTCCTCTGCGTGAAACTCGCATTTCTCAGCTTTCACGAACAGTTTATTCTCGAGGAGGCGCTGGAGAACCTGGCGAACGTGCTGATGATGCTCCTGGGGGGACCGCGAGAAAATCAAGATGTCATCCAAGTAAACAAAGACGAATCGGTTAAGGAAATCACGGAGCACATCGTTGATGAGGGCTTGGAATACGGCAGGGGCGTTGGTGAGACCGAAGGGCATAACCAAGTATTCGAAATGTCCCAGGGGTGTCTTGAAGGCCGTCTTCCATTCGTCTCCCTCCCTGATGCGCACCAGGTGGTACGCATTCCGCAAATCCAACTTGGAGAAGATGGTCGCACCGTGGAGGGGCGTAAATGCCGAGTCCAGTAAGGGAAGCGGGTATTTATTCTTTACAGTTATATTGTTCAGACCCCGGTAATCAATGCAAGGCCGCAGGGATTTGTCCTTCTTAGCCACAAAGAAGAACCCCGCTCCCACGGGTGAAGTGGACGGGCGGATGATTCCGGCAGCCAGGGACCCACGGATATAGTCCTCCATTGACTCGCGTTCAGGTTTAGACAGGTTATATAGCCTGCTAGATGGTAGTGGGGCACCCGGCAGGAGGTCAATGGCGCAGTCATATGGGCGGTGGGGCGGTAAAGAGAGGGCCTTGCTCTTGCTAAAAACCTCCCCCAGGTCGTGATATTCAGCAGGCACCGAGGACAGATTGGGGGTGTCTGGGGACGGATCAGCGACAGGAACGGACCTCCCGGCCGGAGGGAGGGCGGACCGAAGGCACTTGGCGTGGCAATCGGGACTCCAGCCCGAAACTCCGCCCCTGGCCCAATCGAAAACAGGGTTGTGGGCGCGTAGCCAGGGGTAACCAAGGACCAGAGGAGAAGCGGAGGAGGACAGGACATGAAACTGACGGTTCTCTTGGTGGTTGCCGGACAGAATCACGGTGACAGGTTCTGTGATGTGAGTGATGTGCCCCAGAAAACGTCCATTGAGCCCCTGGGCATTTAAGGGGCGTTCGAGGGGCTCCAGGTAGACCCCGAGCTGCTCCGCGACTTGGGCATCAATAAAGTCCCTCTCAGCCCCGGAGTCGATAAGGGCGGAAACGCATAAGGTCTCTGTGCGAACGCACAGGGTGGCGCTGAGCCGCAGTCTATTAGAAGGGTCCAGGATGTGTTGCTCGCCCACCAGTACTCCCAGTGCTACTGGTGGGCCCCCCCTTTTGGCCGAACTGGGCAAGTGACCACATAATGTCCGCGCTCACCGCAGTAGAGGCAAGCCCCGGCCAGACGACGCCTCCGTTGACGCTCCTCGGCCGACACAAGGGTCCTGTCGAGTTGCATGGGCTCATCCGGCGGGGGCGGGGCAGCGCGTGGCTCCGGCGGAACCGGTGACCGGCGTCTCTCTCGGCGACGAGCCCGTAGGCGGTTGTCTATACGGTGAGTGAGGGAGATGAGGGTCCGCAGGTCGGGGGGTTCGTCCCGGGAAACCAATTCATCTTTCAAAGCCTCGTTCAGGCCCCGCACAAACACAGCCCGCAGCGCGCTGTCCGTCCAGTCCAGCTCCGCCGCATGTGTCCAGAATTCAATGGAGTAATCCGCTACCGTCCTGGAGCCCTGGCTGAGAGTCAATAACCGGGAGGCAGCATTGTCCTGGTGGTGCGGGTGGTCAAACACCAGCTTAAACGTGGACACAAATTCATTAAAATCCAGGCTATCCACAGACGTCTTCATTAGGCGCGCCTCTGCCCACTGGAGAGCTCTGCCCCGGAGTAATCCACATATATATCGGATCTTGGTGGCCCCCGAGCTGAAACGAGAAGGGCATTGCTGGAACATGAACTCGCACTGGAACAGGAATCCGCGACAGAGGTGAGGTTGTCCAGCATACGGCTCCGGATCCGTGCCTCTCGGCTCCGGGAGGCATGGTGGCGCTCCAGCTGCAGCAGGCGGGGTGACGAGGAGCGCGGCCACCTGGTGGTTAAGCTGTGCCACCTGCTGGGACAATGTCTGATTTAGCTCCAATAGAGTTCGAATGGATTGTTCGTGCTGACCCAGCACCGCCTCGGGGTGAGAGTGCGTGAGGCGGCGCGTCTGGTCCGGATCTGAGCCTGCTTGGTCCATATTGGCCAGACCGTTCTGTCGTAACGGTGCGGATAGGACCAAAGGATGCAGACCAGAGCAGTTTTAACAGTGTTTATTTACAGCGGTGAAAATGCAGTCTTTAAACAGGTCACAAGAGCAGGTACAGGAACCGGGGAGCGGGAGACGGGTCAGGCGGGTGCGGTGCAGGTAGAGGCGGGCAGGACAGGACCAGGACGGGGATAGAAGCAGGTGCGGTACCAGGGCAGGCGGATCAGACGAAGACCAGAGCGGGGAGCGGGTGACAAACCAGAGACCAGGACCGGACAGGAGACGAGACGAGCAGGAGACGAGACGAGCAGGAGACGAGACGAGCAGGAGACGAGACGAGCTGGAGACGAGACGAGCAGGAGACGAGACGAGCAGGAGACAAGACGAGCTGGAAGCGATACCGGGACTGGAACGTGGCGGCAGGAGCTGGGCGAGTAGAGGCAGGAATCTGGAGGGTGCATAAATCCAAATGAGCATTTGCAGGAAAGTACCATATAACAAAGCTTAGCAAGAAACATTCACGTTTTACACGCGGACGGTCTGGCACCGAGTGTAGACTGCCAAGCCTTCTTGTACTCAGCAGCAGGTGGTGGTGATTAGGCTGATGCACCCCAGGTGTGCACGGGAGGAGTCAGGCACTCCACCCAGCTCCAGACACACAGGTAGGGGAGGGGGAGAGAGCACGGGAGGACAGGGAAACTGACATCATGACATACAGTCTGTGGTCGTAAAAAGGAATCCCTCATATCTATGTAAGAAATACAGAAAATTCCACGCAATTTATACACAAGGAACACATTTTTTACAGTTTAAACATTCAAATCAACCAAAACTGTTTATTTGTCTAATCAGTACTATTGAGCAAATCTTAAATATCCCATGAATGCTATGCTAATATGGCCATGTGTTTGTTGTGAACACAATTTGACCATAGAACGAGTCCCGTGACAGTTTATGAGCTTAAAGAGGAGGTATTTTACTTCTATGGGGTATTAACTGCTAACACATAACATATTTAGATCACCATGTTTGCCTTTAATTGCTTTGAAAATGCATTTTTTTTTCCCAAAAATGACATATTAACATGTTTTATAAGTTTCACTTTTATTTTTGATGCTGAATCTCCCCTCCCTTTGCAACACAATCAGCGTGTATCACATTAATGAAACTACTGCACATCGCATCAGGTTTGTAAAGTTGCTGTGTACAGTTTTGTGTCATGTTTTTGTATGTTTATGGAGAATTGTTGTGTTTGAGTCGTGGGTGATGTAGGCTTGTGGGCTGAGCATTGCACAGAATCTTATAGCTCTAAGGATGGTTTGTACAAGGCCCGAAAAAGTTCACTAAATCACTCAAACATGCAGGGATGGCATCTAAAACCTCTTCAGGCATGTTTTTTCATTATCAGGGAACAATGTTATAACTAGGCCTGTCATGAAATTACTACATCAACTTATCATTTCTTCTCATTTGATACCTGATAGATGGAACAATTATTTTTGGGGGTTAATATTTATCATGGGTAATTTTTCTTTGTACTAGTGGGGAACTTTTTGTTATTTTTTTGTACTTTTCTGAAGATTTGTAGAGCTGTAGAGCTGTGGCTGTGTGGTCATTAACAATATTGTACATAGAGAAGTTTTTGGGTGGTAAGTCCTGCTTTAGGGTGATCGTGTCAGTGGCATAATGGGATTCAGTATTATTGTTTATCATCTATATTTTCTTCACCAGTATATATTGTACGTCAAAATGTGTTGTCATGATAAAACTGAAGGAGAAGCCAGTATTTTTACCTGTGGGGCAACTAAACAGACAAAATGGAATGGAGCATTTTTGGGGCTCAGAGAAGACGACTTTGGATTAATGGATTAATAACAAATGCATTAATTTAAAGTACAATTCCAGGTACCAATATAAGATTGATAAAAGCCCAAAAAAGTACATTTTGCATAATGTTCTTTAACCCGCTTTGCCCTCAGTGTCTGTGTGTATGAATGGGTGAGTGGTTCCTTCATGTAAAGTGCTTTAGTGGTAGAAATGCGCTTTATAAATGTGACTATTGATACTTTGCAGCTGATGACAGTAACATTGCCTGGAGGTTTGGTGCTTACTGTAGGCTCTTCTCTGTCTGAAGCTCTGTTACTCAAGTTAGGCTTCAATCTGAGGTTTGGTTTAACACAATCTGACCAGAAAGGACTTAGTTGTAACTGCAAAAGGTGAGCTAATTTTGTGCTAGCATAAGCCGACAAACGCAGTCACTCTCACCTTTGTTGTCGAAAACCAAACACTTAAACGGAACCATGAATGTTTGTATTGATCACAGTCTCCTAAAAATGTGTTGTTATTTTTTCTTGCATTTCAGACTAAGTGTGCATTACAAGATGGAAACTGACGAACATTCTGCCATATACATACATATACAACCCCTACCCCCTCGTGTGTCACTGCAAAGTATCAGTTTCCCATTTTGGAGCAGACTGGTGCTGTGTTTTCCTGAGGTGGGTGCCTGTCGGAGCAGGTCCAGGTCTACAGAAAAAAAACAGGAAGAAAGGCAAGTTCTGACTCAACAAGCACGCTTCCTCATTCCTCACTTACTAATACAGCCACAAGACAGGGACTAACCCAGGACTGAACTAGGACTGAACTAAGGCAGAACGAGAACTGAAACAAGGCTAAACCACGACTCAATTCAATTTATTTGTAGTCATTGTCACAGAAGAACAACGAAATTGCGTTTGGAGCATCCCATAAGTGGAAACAGTAGGAGCTCCGGGCCGCTGCGTCTGTGCGCGCCATCATCAGAACAAGGACTGAACAAGGACTGAACCAGGACTAAACCAGGACTAAACCAGGACTGAACCAAGGCTGAACCAGGACTAAACCAGGACTGAACTAAGGCAGAACGAGAACTGAAACAAGGCTAAAGCAGGACTGAACCAGGACTGAACCAGGACTAAACCAGGACTAAACCAAGGCTGAACCAGGACTGAACCAGGACTTAGCCATGGCTGAACCAGGAGTGAACCAGAACAACTATCAACTATGTCTTATCAGTAAAATCCTTAGAGGTTCACCATCTAATACTGGGTTGGAGGCTGTGCATACATACTCCTGTTGTGTCATCGGGTAAGATACTTCTCTCTGTACACCATTTGGAGCTCAGGACAAAGTCAGAACTAAACCAGGCCTAAAGTCAAAGCACCTGGGGTTTAGGTAGTGACCGTTCAGATCAGAGAGACACATTTTAGGTTTAAACCAACTGGATTCCTGCATTGAAACTGGCAACCGAGATGAGAGGCCCGTGTGAGGCTCATTCTGCTTTCTGGTTGGTTAATCATCTTGAGAACCAAAAATGACTTAATTGTAACATAAACAACTTGACCATCATGTCCAATGTTTTTGTAATTAAGAATAAATCCGTAATACAGTTGTTGAAGGTAAGAGCTGCAGGAGAAAGTCTGTATTTAAACATTATTACTGAAACATTATTACCTACAGACAGCACACAGTGGTCATTTTTCACAAAGTGTTTTTTGTTTTTTTGGGGTTTTTTTTGTTTTTTTTACAAATAACTTTGGTAATAAGTCAGCAACTAAGTTTAATTTGTCAACACAGTCCACACTTCCTGACTCCCATCCCAGACTAAAGGAGGGAGTATGAGGACCTGACCACAGCTCCTCCACAGCGTCCCACCCTTTTCTCAAACCCCAGCTAAAAATACCACAACGTACATGGAGCGCCCATACAAGGAGAGAGGCCAGCTAAAACCCACAGCAGAGGCACAGGGAGGAGAGGGGTGAGAAGAGAGGGAGGGGGAGGAAAGGACAGAGCGAAGAGAGAGAGGGAGTTGACGAGAAGAGAGAGAGAAGAGGGAGGTGAGGAGAGACAGTGTAGAGGAAGGGAGGGGAGAGGGAGTAGAGGAAGGGAGAAGAGAGGGGAGGGAGGGAGGAGTAAGCGGTACTTGTAAGAGGGAGGGGGAGGGAGGAGAGTGGGAGAAAGGAGTGAGAGAGGCAGAGGAGAGAGCGAGGAGTAAGAGGAGAGGGAGAGAGGTGAGGAGAGAAGGAGGAGAGGAGTGAGAGGAGAGGAGTAAGAGGAGAGGAAGAGAGGTGAGGAGAAAGGGAGGAGAGGAGGAGGGAGGGAGTAGAGGAGTAAGAGGAGAGGGAGGGGGTGAAGGAAGCAGGGAGCAGAGGTGAAAGGAAAGAAGGGAGGGAGGAGAGAAGAGAGAAGAGATGGAACCAAGGGAGGTGCAGAGAGAGGAGCAAGAGGTGAGCAAAGGAGGCAGGGAGCAGAGGAGAAAAGAAAGGAGGGGGACGGAGGAGAGAGAGAAAAGAGGAGAAAGTGAATGAAAAAAGCGCGGTGAGGGGAGAGAGGAACGAGAGGAGAGGGGGAACATACAGAGGGAGGTGAGGAGAGGAAGAGAGCAGAGGAGAGAAGGAGGGGAGGAAGAGGAGAAAGAGGGAGGGAGGAGTAAGTTGTGAGAAAACAAATGAAGGGAAAATGTGTAAAAGTGCAAGAGGAGAAACTTGACACAGCACAGTCAGTATGCAAATCAACAACTACATGAGAAGGACAAAGGAGGAGTTAAAGTGAGGATAGCCGAGACTTTCTAAGAATGCAGAACTGCACTGTGCTCAGCAGAGGGCGCACATCTCACTCTCTGGTGTCACTGTGGTGTGAAGTATGTGCGAAAAACAACAGTAGCTGGTTTAAAAGTTGCTTTATAGTTGAGACCATTTGAAATGAAATGGTAAGAATGATGAAGGTATTCTGCGGTCTACAATGACACAGCAAAGTCACTGAATTTGCCTAAAAATAACATGGAAAGTGTATGTGCATGTAGTAAAATGATGTTTAGGCTTTGAAACTTGTTTGATCCCCTCTACACATATTCTTTTCACATCACAAACATAATTGTGTCATGTTCAAATCATGGTGATGTGCAATTTATCTTGCATTACCCAATCATGAAAATTAACCTTTTTATTGTGTTTTTTTATTATTTAATTCAGTCTACACAGGTACATCTAGGCCTGCATGAAATGTCAAAGTTATGTAATACTGTAATGTAATATTAAAATGTAAAATATAAAAGACATACACAAAAACAGTTTTCATTTTTTGCACCTTTGTATTGTATTAAAGGACTTAAACATGGAGAGAGCACATAGTTACAGGGACATACAGTCTGTTTGGAGATGGACAGTGTAAAGACTTCTATGCCATGATTACAGTATGATGATCTACTTTGAATTGTGCACATGTAAATATACTGATGGCATTTATTACTCTCTGATACAATAATGGACCAGGACAGCAGCACATAGTGAAAACAGAAAATACAGAAAAAATACTCAAAGAACATCATTACTGTTTAAACATCCTTTTTGCTCCCTATTCAGGGTTAAAGAAATAGTCACCATGTGATTTTTTCAGTGGGCATTCAGTGACAGGTAGTGCATCAGGTACAAAGTCTACACCACTGCTACACCACCCAGCACAAATAAGTAATGATGAAGTGATAAAAATAAAAAAATAACAAGATTAAAAGATCAGAAGCATATTATTCCTAGTCCTGTTCATGATTCTTCTCAGACAGTGGCTGTATTTGAAATCATGTGAGAGCTTGTGTTCAGGAGCGCACAGCTGTGTCCCTCAGGCTGCAGCTATGGTCAGGTCACATAAGGACATGGGCCACAGTATACAATCCAGTCTGGTGGTGATAATAAAGCTTTCATTCTTTTCTTTTCTTTTTTTTTTTTTTTAATTAGCTCTTGAATTTCATGTTATATAGATATGAGATAAACATGTTCAAATCATATATACCTTTTACTGAGAACTATCGGTTTTCAGAACAGGGAAGGGCAGTTAATGCAGATATCAGGGCAGTCCGCACCATACCATTTTCCATGGCTTTTCCTACACTTATAACAGACTTCTAACATACTTATAACAGAGAGAAACAGTTATGCATCTGTCAATCAGTGATCAGTCCTTTGGAGTTTACATTTGTTTACATTAGCAACTAGAACCAAGATGGCAGTATAGGTGGCAAAATGATTCTTTTTTTTTTTTTATTGTAATGATTCATTCTGAATTACAATAAACATTGGACATGATGATCTAAATCTTCATGACCTAAACCCAAGCACTGACAACCAATCATGAATCAGTGCTAGTGTAGCCTCTGTAGCTCTGTGAGTGAATTCTGGAGGTTCTGAGTTTTCACATGAGGCATGGCCCTCTATATAATGAAATAAACATGTATGAGTCCTATATCTGCAGGTTTAGGCTCTGGCAATACAGGTTCGGTTGTGATTGTAGAACCTTTTTTAAAACTGTAACAACACAGGCTGCATACTGTCCATTTAAGGCAGTCGGCACTGCAGTGTAGCCCTTTGGGGCCCATCTCCAGATCTCTAGCACAGCTGGAGGTTTTTTAGGGTTGATAAATTAGATAAGAGAAGAGAACCTTTTTTTTTTTTTTTTTTTTTTACCACAATGGGTAAATTCCAGTGTTGCAAAGCACAGTTTAAGAACAGCAAGAGAACAAAAATAGGTACTCAAAAATCAAGGTAAATATGACTATATAGACTAAACACAGTATAATACAACACAATAATGGGCTACAGCACAGGTGTGTACTATAGGTGGCTCTGTACAGTGCAGCACAAGAGCAGATAAACAGCAGGTTCAGTCACTAAAGGAAACCACAGTATCACCAGATACAGTGAGCGAGGCCCCTCCCACTTTGTCACCACAATGATACTTATGTGAAGAAAAGCCAATAATGTATGTGGCAAGGCAATTCAAGTTTATTTGTGTAGCAAAATGCGTACACAAAGTAATTCAAAGCGCTCTACAGAATAAGAAAGACATTAAAATCACAATACAACAAATCAAAACATAAATAATCATCATAAAATTAACATTAAAAGAAAAGAGTGCAGAATAAAAACCTTTCAGTCGTATGCACAGCTAAACAGAACTGTTTTGAGCCTGGATTTAAACATTGTCAAAGTAGAGGCCTGTCTCACATCTTCAGGAAGACTGTTCCAGGTTTTAGCTGCATAAAACTGAAACACTGGTTCCCCATGTTCAGTCCTGACTCTGGGCACCAGCAGGAGGCCGGTCCCTGAAGTACTCAGATATGTGGACATAAATTCATATTATTAAATATGTTATTAAGGTGATTTGGATTACTTTGTACAAATTAACATATGCATTTCATTATTTAGAGCTCCATAAAACAGTGGCTAATAGGCCCTATGGGATTTGAAAGTCTCAGTGCCCTGCCCTGTTGCACTGTGGATTATTCTGTGTTTATAATGATATTCAAAAAGTGAAGGTTTACACTTTAATTTTTAGCCATTCTGTAAAAGTATCTATCACTATTGCAACATGGACCAAAGACTGATTCCATGATTTAGCAAAGTAGTAGTATACTTGTGAGATTCTCCATTTCTAATAATAATAATAATAATAATAATAATAATAATAATAACAATAATAATAATAATAATAATAATAATAATAATAATAATAATAATAATAATAATAATAATAATTTGATTCTGCTGGTCTCCTACTTATCTCTTCTCTTATTAGGCCATGGGTCTGGTAGGCCTGTTTTATGCATGCATTTGTGGGAAAATCCTTATACACAGGTCTAACGCTTTAAGGGATCAACTCACATCACATACAAATCATAACTAAATCTGGAACTAAACCTGGACTAGTCTAGACCAAACCCAAGTAAGGACTAGTGCAAGATTAAACAGATTAGACAGATTAAACCAAGTGTGAATGCACCGTTATGTAGTAATAGATTATATGGATTAAATATATTTACTCACTAATTTAAAGGTGGGGGTTTGATCCCTGCTTTAGCGTTGCATACTGTCATTGTGTCCTTGGGCAATATGCACCTCACTCAGCTTGTCATAATTGTTATATAACTTGTAATGTAACACAGTATGATGCATTGTGTATAGAATTGTATTTGAAGTCCACTGATGTTGGTCTGGTTTTGGTTTGGACCTGGTCAATCTACTCTTGCCTGCTTCATGTTTGGCTGTACAGTATAGTCCTGGTCTGAACTAGTTTTTATAGAAATTGTAAAAACGTGAGCACCATCCCAGGTAAACAACTTGGGACAGGTTGTGATCCGTGGAGACGCCGGATCTCCTTTGACGCACGGAGGACGTTTATGGTCTCCTGTGCCGTTATTGACCGCGCCGTGCCCGCTGCTGACAGCACAGATCCGCCTGGTCCAGTTTAGCGTCGCTCCACTTCAGCACATGCCTCGGTCCCGCTCCGGATCCGGCCCGAGAGACTCCAGTCCGTGTGTTCCTGGCTTCCTCTGACTCCGCCCGGCCCTGCACCCTCCGCTCTGCCCGCAGTGCTACTCCTTGTTCTCAGACACGACCGCCATTTCACACTCCTCTCCCCGTACCTCCGCGCTTCGCTTGTGGAGAGCGGAGAAAGCGCTGCGTCATGGCCCTAACACGGCACGGATACACGGTCAACACGGTCACAAACATATCGCCAATCTCCACCGTCTTCAACAGTCACCAACACGACGCACAGACTGTTTTTAGAGCTTCGAGATCCGGCTTTTACGCACGGCTAAAGACCAGCGCCACTGCGGAGGGATCATGTTTACAAAGGGCACACAGGGCATTACGTAAAGTCATATTAACACAAATGGTTTCACAATGAATAGACACAACGTTAAAAGTGTTGCAAGTGTCTAGACATGTGCAAAACTAAGCGTGAGATAACACATAAACACTCCCTAACCAAATTCTAGATGGTTCTGCAGTGGAGGAACAGAGGCTCGGGTTGGACAAGACTCGTGCGTAATGGAGACTCTGCTCCTCCATTTCACGTCCTCTTTCAGTGAAGCCTATCGAGCAGGCCTGTTGGTTTAAGGCAGAAGTGAAACAGATAAACTGCCTTACTTTTACGAAGCAATAGTACGGAGATGAAACAGTCTTTGGAGTGATTATATAGGCCAGAAGTGGGACAAACCAGGACAATGGAGAGGCCATGTTAGGAAAGCAATGGCACAGTGGCCTATTAAAAGAAACGCATAGGCTATTGTTGTGTAGCATGTTTAAATGGACACTTTGAGATTGATTTTGTGACATTAGGGTGTTTTTTTGTTTGTTTATTTTGTGTTTGTTTTTTTTTTAAATCAGTTTAGTCCTTATGTAGACTTGGCTTGGTCCATTTATAGTCCTGGTTTAGTCCTGGTCTATTTCCAGTTTTAATGTGGCATGTGAGACTAAGCTTGGACTAGCAGACCATGACTAAAGGTGTGAGCTTAGCCCAGTTCTTGTACTGGTTTAATCACAGTTTAGTACCAATTTGAATGTGGTGTGTTTCGGACTACACTAGCACTAGGCAAGACCAAACCAGGAGGATTCAGGAGAACTAAATCAGGACTAAGCAGGACTAAGCCAGGCTTCAGATAAGTCAACAAATTTAGGGGATTTTTGTAAATATCTCTTTAGTGTCCATGTAAATATTCAACATTGTTGTTTGCATATGTGAATAAACCCTTACTTTGTGGCCCACACCTCACAGGATTTTACTAAAACGCTGAGCAATCCTATAATGAGGTCACCCTGGGCCTGACCCTTAGGCAGCATAAGGCCTAATACAGGGGCCTAATACAGGGGGCTAATAAACCCAGTGAGAGTGAGCCTGCTGCACAGAGCTGACTTTAATAGGCTAATGGGTCTGGCCTATTTCAGCAACCTGTCATTGCTGCAGATAGGGCCTAGTGCTCTTCAAATGTGACTGTGAATGATTAAATGTTTGTGTGTGTATGTATATACATACGCACACAAACATTTAATCGTGTATATAGATAGATAGATAGATAGATAGATAGATAGATAGATAGTGTGTGTGTGTGGGGGGGGGGGGGGGGAGTGTGTGTGTGTGTGTGCGCGCTTCATGCAAATAACCAAGCCCTCATATTTGATGGCTCGTCTTCTACACACCCATGGCTCACCATGTGAGTTTGGGTATTCTACTGGTGGTTTCCATATGAGTCTAAAACATGAGTCTGGCCCTGCAGCTGGGTGCTCCTGGCCCAGCTGGGTGCTCCTGGCCCAGCTGGGTGCTCCTGGCCCAGCTGGGTGCTCCTGGCCTGCTGCTTGGGTCCTCTGTACCTCAGGAGGCCCATGACACTGAAGAGGAGTTAAAGACAGAGGAACGAGTCACTGTATGAGGAAGTACTCTATAAATATATGCATCTAGTATTTGGGCAGGTGCAACTACCCACACACATATGCATCTGTTACTTTAAAGGTCCATTATGTCACTTTTTTGGTGAAGGGTCTGCCAACTGCTTGAGATGTTATTGCTTTGGCTGGAATGTTCTACATTGTGGCATTAAACATATACATATCTCCATAGAGACAAACAGGTGATACCATCAGGCCCAAACTTTTGTTTTCACGTTCTTCAAAAAACAAAATATGTGTAAATTAGTAAATACGTTTAATTCCATACTCTGGAACATTTCATGTAAAGCAATAATATGGGGGAGTTACATAGTGCACTTTTTAAAATGTGTCACATACAGAGTGTTTATACTTTTGCACTGTTGATGTTTTGTTGTTTTTGTACTTTGACCTTCAGTGGTGCCTGAGTAGAGGTTTGTCGTCTGACCATTAGGTGGTCGGTCCAAAGCTTACCCGAAGATGATAAAATGTATTTGAAATAGAATGCAGTCATATTTGGTATCTACCATCTGTTCCACATGCCAGCAGGGGTCTTCACAATGAAACATATCAACTTACAAATGTTAATGAACAATATTTATCGTGAAATTGCAATAGCGAGTTTGTTTCTTTCAAATCTGTGTCTATGCTGTTCCCCTATAACTTTATTCAGAAGTTACTGATGTGGATGAATATTAATACAAGAATATACATTTTCAAACATATTTTCTCAGTGGGCCTGCTCTCAGGCTCTGGCTCAATCCACTTTACAGGAATAGCACAGTGACACTCTGCCATCTGCTGGACTTTTCATGAACTGCTGTGAAGATTGACTTGAATAACTTGGGCCAAAGCAAACCAAAACTGTGCCCATTTGTGCGTAAGCTGGCATATTTATATGAATAATATTTTAATAATAATTTTGTTGTAATGTTGTGTGAGACCAGTGAATCAGCACTACATTCCCTGTGTGTGTATCGTCTCAGCTGTGGCCTTTGATGTGTGGTTATTTCTGACTGCATTGTCCCTGTCAAACAAGCAAAACTAACAAATAAATAGAAAACAGTTCTTTTTTCATTTGTAAGTGAGTTATTACTTGGCATGTTTTAGCCTTTACCTGTTGAGATACAATGTGACAAATGCACTAGAGATACTTTGTACTTAACTCTTGACAAGAGTCTCAAATACTAGTGTATATATGACATCTATTTTAGCACTGATTATAGTTTGTGTATGTGTGTTTTGATTTTGGTGAAATCTGAAGTCAAAACCCCCTCCTAGGGACTGGTGCTGTGAATTAGCCTGGGCCACATACTTTATACCTGTATTAGATTAAACATGTTAATCTACTATGTTGTATCTGCCCCTATCAGACAAACAAACCAATACAAAAGCATTTCAAGAATGTGACTGCACAGTTTAAAGGATAGTTTCATTGTGCACATGACAATACATGTCTTTGGATCATTATTCAGGCACTGCTTGGTCACAGTGGCCTTGGGAAAGTCTGACAGACATGTGGCTGCCATACTATGCCCAGTGGCCTCTTCTCCTGAAGTCCACCATTATCTCCACTGTCCTCTGAGTGTGGAGCTCCAGTCACTCCAGCTCCTTGTTGTCATCAAATGATTAAAACACAACAGCATTTATTTATTTATTTATTTATTTATTTATTTATTTATTTATTTATTTATTTATTTATTCATTCATTCATTCATTCATTCATTCATTCATTCACTGTGCCGGCAGTGGATTTTCAATGGTGTGTTTTTTGTAAGCGTCTTAAAGGTGGAAAAGCACTGTATAAAAATGTGACCATTTACCATTTTGCTTTTAGAAAAAAATGGCAATATGTCTGAATGTTTTTGAATAATCACAAATAAGTACAAAGCAATGGGCGGGGATAGGAGGAAGGTGAAACTGAAATTTTCAGGATGACTCAAAAATGGATAAATCGTTAACTCTCTGTAAGATCATGATGAGGAAATAGGATTATAATGTGGTTAAAAGCTCATCACGCTGCAGGGACTATGTTTCTCGGCTGGCCTGGGAATGCATTGGGGTCCCACCGCAGGAGCTGGAGGACGTGTCCGGGGTGAGGGAAGTCTGGGAAGTCTGGTCTCTGCCCCTGAGACCCGGCCCTGGATAAGCGGAAGAAAATAGATGGATGGATAAAAGCTGATATAAGGGGATTTTACTAAATATGTCCCTTTTAAGGTGGAGAATTGTCAGGTAAAACAACAATTAAATTCCCTTCTAGAAAATAGGAGCTGCACTTTACCACCTCTAGAGGGCAGTTTAACATGCTCAGCATCTGTTTAACCTGTAACCACGACTAACCCTGCTCATGCACACTGGAACAGAGTGAGTCTCAAACACTAGTACTACAGTGATGTTAGCAGGCAGGCTATGTATACTTTTACTATAGATTAAAGTCAGCTATGTGTGTTAATGTTCCCGTAGCCATAAAAAATTTAGACAATCTCTTTCAGAAGTGGTACTAATACTACTAATACTAGAAATAGAAAGAAGAAGGGTAAAACATACTTTGTGTTTCATTAAAGACATTTAAACAGAGGTAAACAAGAAATGAGTTGTTTAAAGTGGTTCAGATGGCATTGCAGCAACAGTAGAAAACATCTCACACACTGCTACACTCTGCTCCTCTGAATCTGAGGCAGCACAAGTCATATCTATGAGGAACTAAACTAACAATTATTCTGTTAGGAACGGTATTTTGATTATTAATATTTTCACAGTAATGAGTTAGACTACTAAATTACTTGAAATTATAATCTACTTACAGTGACTAAGTATTGGTTACTAAGTTACACCCAACCCTGGTCATGAGTAATTGTTTGGACAGAATGAAGAACAGTTTGGACGCACTAGTCATAAATCATTTACTCACAGGGGGAAGGAAGCCAAAATGAGACTTACATCGAGTTACATCGTTACTAAATATAACACAAGGAAGAATAAAATGTGGTAAAAGAAAAAAAATGTGGTACACAGTATGTACTCTTCACGGTGTTACTCGAGTAAATTTACCTTATGACCAGTTCTGCCAGTTGTCAATCATCCAGACGCTTCCACAAACCTGAGATGACCTGGGCAGATCAAACGTCAGTCTAAATATAGTCCTGTGTCAGACTGGTCTCAGAGGGACGAGACTGTACTGCAAAAAAATATATATTATATTAAAGTACATATGACAGGCCAGAGTACTTTTTCACTAAAACATAGTGAACATCATAATATTTAAAAAGTGGGTATTTTACTTCTATGGGTTATTAATTGCTGTTACATCACATATTTATATATCACCATGTTGCCTTTTATTGTTTTGAAAATGCTATATTTGCCAAAAACAACATATTAACATCTTTTTAAGTTTCTCTTCAGAGCACTGTCTCAACACAATCAGCTGCATCCCACTAATAAAACGACTGCACATCACATCAGGTTTGTCAAGTTGCTGTGAACAGTTTTGTGTCATGTTTTTGTATATTTATGGAGAATTGCCGTGTGGGAGCATGAGGGACACAGGCTTACAGGTTTTGCACAGAATCTTCGGGCTAACCATAAGGAAGGTTTGAATAGGGGCTGAGAGAGAATGCTAAAATACTCAAACGTGCATGGATGACATGGTAGAAAGCACCAAAAAGTCAATTTACCGTAACACCCCCTCTTTAACATTTTATTTAAAAAATGCCTAGTTTTTTTAAGTTGTGTGTAATTCTGGTGAAGTTTATCATTTTACTAACTTTTTTTCTGCATAAGTAAGAGTGGTTCGAATCCCACTCCAGCATAAATGGTGCAATTCCAGCTCCCACAGATGAATACTGTCATTGTGTCCTTGGGCAAGACACTTAACCCACCTCGCCCCCAGTGTCTGTGTACACTGGTGTGAATGTGTGTGAATAGGTCAGTGATTCCTTGATGTAAAGAGCTTTGAGTAAACGTGACCATTTATCATTTCTTTGCTCTTAAATTGTTGCTGCATTTCAGTGTAATTTTGTGTGTTGATGACATAGGCAGAGGTATTGATGCTTTGCAGATGTCATCAACATTCCCTAGGGGTGTGTTGCTAACTAAAGGCTCTGCTCTGTCTGAGGCTCTGTTAATCAAGTTAGACTTTAATCTGAGTCATGATGGCACTGTAAAGCATCCATTCTGTTATAGAACTCAGCGCTACCTCCTGTATGTTTTGTACTTCTTAACATATTAAATGATGTAAAACTATATATTAAATAAATTAAATAATAAATATTAACCGCAGGTACTACCCCACCAAACCAAGGTAAAATTAGAAACACCTGAAAACTTGTCATACGCACTTTAAATAAGATGTACTTGAATCACATAGGAGTTATCTTAATTTGAGTACATTTTGATCATCTTAAAATAAGAACAATCCAATAGATGAGCATAAAATGTCTTGTTTTACTTCAAATAAAAATACGGCAAACATTTTCTTACTTATAATGAGGAGATAAATGCCACTGCACTTGAAATATGGAAAAACATACTTCTTCTATTAACAAATTCTTCTAATCCCTTTGCAACGCTGTCAATCAAAACTGTTGCTAATGCTAGCAGGAGCAACCTTAGGGAAAGAAAGCGCCTGATTTGTCTGTTATTAATGTTTATATCTGATTTAGGGTCAAAATAATTAAATAAAAACACTGGGATCATGTAGAGGGGGTCAATACAAACACTTTAAGACCAAAATGAGGCTCACTGCAGCAGTTACAGAGAGAGGGGTGATAGTTTTTCAATGTAAAGTGAATTGGAGTCAGAATCGATGGAGCCGGAGGTGTGCCGATGATCACTTCATATTTGAAACGTAGAGGCTAGCGCATTAGCTATGTCCATTTATATATACAGTCTATGGTCAAATCATACTGGAATTACTTCTGTGTATGTCGTATCTGCTGCCTCTGTGTCCAATCAGGAAGTAAGATGATAAACTTCACCAGGATTTAAAAACTGGACAAAATGAGGCAAGATTTTTTGTAAATTCTTGTAATGATGTTAACTATGTTTTAGTGAAAAGCAAATCCAGTGTAGAGTAGTGACACAGAGAGGAAAGACTGAAGGAGCTGGGATTTAAGTGAATTGACTTTGTTTGGTTCTAGTGCAGAATAACTATGATTGTGTATCAAAAATTGGTATTGTTAAAATTACTGACAGAGGTGGGTAGAGTAGCTATGTAAAACAAACACTTCTTTAAAATGATATTACTCAAGTCAGAGTAGAAAAAACATTTTAGAACATGTCAATTCAATTTCAATTCAATTTATTTTTGCAAACTGTGAACTGTGTTCACAAACGATGGCAATAAAAGTCTTCTGATTCTGATTCAAAGCCCAAAAACACAACTGCAGTTGCCTCTTAGGGCTGAACAGGATCATTATTTTAACTGACAGAAAGTGAGAAAATCAACAATGAAACAGACAACAGACACAAGCAAATTAATCAACAGAAAACAAGCAAATGGATAACTGTCCCAGAACATCCCTTGTCCTTAGACCCTCCTTCTCGGCAAGGAAAAACTAAAAAAAAAAACAGGCTGCAGATGTGTCCAGGACTAATGTCACTTGTAAACTTACTCACAATGGAGCGAGAAACCAACTTTTTTACTCAGGTACGAGTATGGTTACTTCAAGGCGAGTTTGGAAATATTATTTAGTATTTTTGGACTTAAATAAATCAAGCTTAGAATTAGATTTTAACAAACCATACAATCTGTCAACATAAAAGATTGTAAATGTAGGTGTTTGTGTCTCTCTGGATTTTTTATATAGATTTATATCGGTCTGGTCGTCACTCTCGGAGTCAGAACCAAACACAAATGTCCCATCAGACTTGTTCATTTCAGTGTGAAACAAAGGAGCTCATTGGTCATGTTTTTAGTCACTCTGGGATAGTTTTTTTACATTGTCTAAATCTTTTGAAATTTGTTCATTGTTTCAGCGCAGAACGAGTTAGGAGATGGTTTACAATTGCCTATCCAGACTGATATCTCTGTGTATTTGTCTCAAGGCTGGTCAAATGTGATGGCGCAATCAGATTTGCTTATTTCAGAGATTCATGTGAAACAAAGGAGCTCACTGGTCATCTGTCAATTTGAACAGAAAAAACATTTATCTCACCTCAGATGAACAGTTTAGCGTTTTGTTTTTTGATTCTGCAGAAATCTATCATGTTTCTTTCCTAAGCAGCATGTTTTTGCTCATAATCAGCCATATTTGTTTTGATACAGACAGACCATGTGTGTCCCTGATTGGGTAATCCACCTGTCAATCACACTCATCTGAACTCAGGGAGCGTCACCGATGGCCATACTCACATCGTCATAAAGCATTGGAGTGTGCGTTCTGGATCCCCTTGAAAATATGTGCTACATTAAGTGATGATTCATTTGGGAGTAAAATCAATGTTGATAAAACTGCCTTCACTATGTCCCATATAAATCTATGGATGCAAGATTAAATGACATAATAAACCATCTTTGGGGGCGGATAGGACAGTTTTGTTGTTTCCAGTTGAAAGCTTATGTTGAAATAGCTTTGTCTCTAGTGTAATTTTACTCCCATGTTCTTTTCTTAAAGTGCAGACCAAAAAGGCAAAAAGAATGGTTGCAGTTTTGTCACGATACAAAATTTCAAACTCAATTTGGATGCGAAGGATTAGACTCTATACTCAATGTCGATTCCAATACCACAATGATACTTAAAACACTCTTTATTTAAACAATAGAATGGGATTTTCGTCACTAAATAGTAGTAAATTTTTTATATTCCCATGTGGCCTTATGTCTGTGTAATCCCTCAATCGTCCAAGTAGCTTCATAGTGGTCCATGTGTGTATACTAGTCTATGTGTCTTATACTTGTTCTGATACAGCTCAAGATCATTTTAAAGCTTCTCTAAAAGTTAATTTCTGTCCTGCGAATGTGACTTTTTTAGTTTGATATCTGCTCAATGAGATACTTTTGACAACCCTAGTAACAACATTACTTTTTATAAACTAGAACTTTTGTAGGGGGCAGAAACAGGATCAGCCCAGTCCACACTATGCTCCACATTCACTGTCCTGAACTGACACACTCACCTCCGCCCCCCAGTGGAAATGTACTGTACTACAAACCCCACACAAATGTTTTTACAGTACAAAACAGAACCAAAGTGCGCTTCCAGTATCTTCACTGTGATACATTATTTGACCCACAGAGACACTGAAACAGGTGAATGAATGACTACATGTCCAACAGTCACCAGATGGAGAGCTGTCCCAGAGCAACCTGTTTTTTCGGGAAGGGAAAACTCCCAAAAAAAAAAAAGTTCCAGTGGAAACAGGTTGTGTATGTGACTAGGACTGAACCAACACTAAACCAGGCCTGAACCAGGACTGAACCAGGACTAAACCAGGATTAAACCAGAGCTAAACCAGGACTGAACCAGGACTGAACCAGGACTAAACCAGGATTAAACCAGAGCTAAACCAGGACTGAACCAGGAATAAACCAGGGCTAAACCAGGACTAAACCAGGTCTGAACCAGGACTAAACCAGAACTGAACCAGGACTAAATCAGGACTGAACCAGGTCTGAATTAGGACAAAATCAGGACTGAACCAGGACTGAACCAGGATTGAACCAAGACTAAACTGGGAGGAGAAAAGAGAAAATCAAGACTAAACCAGGACTAATACAGGACTGTTGCTTAGGACAGAACTAAACCTGATGTGAATCCATTTCCAAATTAGATCAAACTGTGAAAGTGAAGTCCCTTGATAAACATGTTGAGTTGTGTTGGATGGAGGACAGTGTTATAAATAATAAAAAGACCCTCCTGATCTTAAAACCTGCAGGCGGTGCTGTTTCTGTGTCACCGGAGAACAGTTTTGATCAAAGGCTTCCACACTTTGGATAGAGACTTCTTAAAGAACACATATGATGCATTCTTGTGGCTTTAATTCCCTCTTACACATGTTTTGCTCACTTTGGGATTTTCCTTTATTTTTTCCAGTATCAATGAACCATGCATGTCCCTAATTGGTTATTCCACCTGTCAATCACGCCTATTTAAAATGGTGAGATTTACCAGTTAGCAGACTCAAGTCTTTATATTGAAGAAGTGTGTATTCAACATCCCAAGCCAGGTTTGTGAGCATAAAAGCAGCACAGGAGAAGGGTTTTATCTATGACAAAACAAAACAGGCAAAATTCAAACAGAGCATTTTTCAAACTTTAAAAACTTTTGTGTGGTTTCTGGTTGTGGTTTGTGGTCTGTGTGATCTGGTCCTCCTCAGGCATGTGTCCTCCATGTGCTGAGTATGTGCAGAATTCACCAAGGATACTCAGGTCTGTCCTTCACTGCACTGGTAAATCTACCCATAATGCACCACTGGGTTTTGAAATTTTAGATGGTAGGGACATGTGCATCAATTCTAACATACTTATAACTGCTGTTCTAATTTATGCTAGAATGGATACCTCTAGAAAAGTACAAATTAACTTTTGTTGTGAAGTTGCAAAGTAAAATTTGGAAAAAAAAACCCACATGATCAATATTTGACACAACAAACTGTAGAACTACTTTTATTTTATATTTTTATTATTACACGACACCCAACAAGTCACAAATCAGTAGTGTTGGAACCTTAGTCAAAAGTGAAGAAGCTTCCTGAGTCCTTCTGGTCTCACCTCTGGTTTCTGCCCTGGTCTCAGTCCCAGTGTGGTTTTCCTTCACCTCCCTCTGCTCCTTGTGTTCAGCTTTTGTCTGAAGGGCCCTCCTCTGCTTCTGTCTGAGATTCCTCTCTTCTACTCCTGTCTGAGGTTCCTCTCCTCTGCTCCTGTCTGAGGTTCCTCTCCTCTGCTCCTGTCTGAGGTTCCTCTCCTCTGCTCTTGTCTGAGGTTCCTCTCCTCTGCTTCTGTCTAAGGTTCCTCTCTTCTGCTCCTGTCTGAGGTTCCTCTCCTCTGCTCCTGTCTGAGGCAAGTTTATTTGTATAGCACAATTCGTACACAAGGTAATTCAAAGCGCTTTACAGAATAAAAAAGACATTAAAATCACACAAATAAAAACATAAATAATCACAAATAATCATCAGAAAATTACCTTAAAAGAGAAGAGTGCAGAATAAAACCCTTTCAGTCATATGCACAGCTAAACAGAACTGTTTTGAGCCTGGATTTAAACATTGTCAAAGTAGAGGCCTGTCTCACATCTTCAGGAAGACTGTTCCAGGTTTAAGCTGCATAAAACTTAAACGCTGATTCTCCATGTCTGAGGCCCCTCCTCTGCTCCTGTTTGAGGTTCCTCTATTCTGCGTCTGTATGAAGGACTCCCCTCTGCTCCTGTCTGAGGTCCCTCCTCTGCTCCTGTCTGAGGTCCCTCCACTACTCCTGTCTGAGGTTCCTCTTTTCTGCTCCTGTCTGAGGCCCCTCCTCTGCTCCTGTTTGAGGTTCCTCTATTCTGTGTCTGTCTGAAGGACTCCCCTCTGCTCCTGTCTGGGGGCAGCAGCGCAGCTCTTTGCTCTTTTACGAGACTGTAAGTTTGTGCCTGGAGCTTTACAGCAGGATTTCTTCAGAGCACATACACCAAGAGGCTCTGCTCAGTAATGATACACCTCCACCCAACCTCCCCTGGCCCTCACAGCCCTTCATGGAGCTAAGGCAACCTCTACACCTGTCCTTACAGCCTTCCACTGCCACCTACCTGCCTCCCACCGCCACCAAGCTACTGCACCCCCTCCACCTGTCTGCCCCCATCTCCCCATAACCACTGAGCTACTGCCCTTACACACCACCACTGCACACTCTACACCTACAAGCTCTCAGCCTCCACCGCTCCGCCTGGCCGCCCCTATCACCACCACTATCCAGTTACTGCACCTTCACACCTGCTCCAGCTGGCTTCTATCCACCAAAACCAATCTCCACCTACTTCACCCGATCCACCTATCTGCCCACTACACCCCACCACCAACACACCCACCTGTCCACCTACACCTAGTCAGCTCCCATCTCCCCATAACCACTGACACGGGCTCCACCTGGCCCCTACCAAAACCCAAAACCAAGCTCCATCTACCCTGACCACCCCACCTCCTTTATCTGCCTCCACCACCACAATCACCTACCTGCTAATTTTACTTAGCTGCTGTTCTCCATTAAATGATCAAAATAAGGTGTTTTTTTTCCCCTTGATCTTGTTAACATTTTCATTTATGTGAACAGGACAGTAATTACAGACATGCTAATGATAAACTAGATCAAAATGTTTTATATATTTAAAATATAAATGCTATACTGCTTTTATTACATCACATAACACAATGTCCAACAAAGTAATTACAGGATTTTTAGTACTGTAATTAAAATCCTGGTTTTATAGAACAATAACCTTGATTGTGAGAGAGCAAACTGCAATGTGGAATTGCTTTCTGAACTAGTAACTGTCAGTGTAATTCCACTGCATCTCCTCCCCCACCACCTCTTACTTTTATTTTATTATAGTTCTAGATACACAAACCTATATATTTGTGCTTTTTGACATAACTGTATTGCCATTTTTGCTATTTTCATTGTTTATTTATTTTATTTGTTTTAATTATTTAAATACTTTTTACTATTATTATTATTATTATTTATTTTTTTATTTTGGTTACTTTATCTACCATTTTCCTTGTGGCCAATTATTCCACATTCAACTTAATACTTTTTGATGAGAATTTGATTACAATATGAGATCATAATATTTTATCTTTACTATTAGCAAATCACAACTCAAATTTTAGCGACCTATTTTGGGTCCATTTTGTTACTAGCCTTAACTCCTACTACTAGCTATGAGGAGACAGGCACGTTTAGCGCTCCTATGTCGTCCCCCGCTGGTTGCCGCTGGAATTCCATGATACAATAAAGCCATACACAAAGAGGTACAACTCACAAAATAAAAGTCCGGTTTATTGTCAAACAACAAACTTCGCACATACACCGAAACAGGCCGTCAAAACGTAAAGTCGCCGACAAAAACGAAACCAAACAAAATGAACAACAGGAAAAAGAAAAAACAGGCTCTTCTTTGGCCTTGCCCTCCCATACAAACAAACTAGTTATGGTACAGCTAAGTACATACATTAAATTCACTGGAATGCTCTGAGTTCAACGGCTTTAAGAGAGGTTGCTGTCTTGTTTATTTTTTTCTTGTATATTTTTCGACAAGCCATCTGTCAAAATATCATAACATGGTCAACCAAGTCAATAAGCACCGATTGTTTAGCTGAGAGATATCGCTGCCTATCGTGAGCGCCTACTGTAGGAGAGACAGAGAAATGCATGGGTCCACCTCCACCCTTCTCCAAACAATATGTACAAAAATATAAAATGTAAATAAAAATACAAACAAATTCTCCGTTAGTAAAGTTGTTGAAAGCCGGAATTCTGCGCCGGAATGGGCTCCTCTATAGAAAATCTGTGGCCGGGTTTTTTTTGTTGTTTTTTGCGGAAATTGGGAAATGTGGCTGTGGTTGAACTCTACTCGCTAATAATGACCATGTTGTTTTGTTTATTTAAGTTTTTTTAAAGATTTTTTTTGTCCACTTTTTTAACATTTTTAGATCTGTATTATCGAGTCCTCCAGCCCCCTCCACCTGTGACGTCGTCGAAAAAGGTCAGAGGTGAAAGATTCAGGAAGTGGTTCAGCAGGAAGTGGGTGGGGTTAAACGTATCAATCGTCGTCGCTGGTTTTCGCCTTCTTGGTTTCGACGTCATCCTAAAAAGATTGGGGAAAATTAATTGATGATACAAAACTTTAAATAAATGAATTTGTGTTGCACATTTCATATGTTTTTAGTTCTGTTTTATTTGAACTGACAAAATGTGTTTCCCCAATGGTTTTCTAGGTCAGTTACTTTTATATTTATATATATATATTTTTTTATAATAATTATTGTGTCATATTGTTTACATTTTCATAGTGTGCAAATCCATATATAATCTTTTAATATTTGAGATTTCAAAATATGTGTTTACCAATAGTGTGTTTTAGACTGGTGACAGTAGTATTTTAGCTTTGATTGATCAGTTTAGCAGTTTGCTGCATTCCTATTGGTTTGCTTAATGATAAAGGGCATTTTGATTGGTTTATTTCACATTTCTGATTCATAAGTTGAGGTTAAAAGTATCCTGATTGGTCCATTTTAACTCTAGGAGCACTGATTGGACATCCTCACCTCATCGTCCTCATCATCGTCATCTGCCGCCCGTTTTGTTCCGCCCTCAACGTCATCTTCATCATCATCCTCATCCTCTTCTTCGCCTGGACACAAAAAGCACTTTTGTTAATACAAATACAGGAGATAACTATGGGCCAGTCATGGGAAATGAATTGCAGCATTGAAATTTGATCTTGTTTGAGTAGTTTGGACAGATTCGTCTAAAATATTTTATGAACTCTAATCATCTAGGCCAGGAAAAAATAATTAGAACAAATCGTTCTGAATTGCTGTCATTGCTGAACTACTGGGGATGCTTTCATGTTTTGAATGTACCAACCTTCTCCATCATCTTCCTCATCTTCCTCATCCACCTCCTCCTCTTCCTCGTCGTCTACGTCAGGCTCTCCATTCTCCTCGTTGTCCTGCAAGCATCAGCCAGAAGATCAGAAGATGGAAACAAAAAATGTCCAAACCCTTGAACAGAGTTGTTATTACAGCTATGGCCAAATTAAGCACACATGTCCACTAGAGGGAGGTATTTTCCCTTTATTCCCTACAGTGAAAGCATATTATCAACTATTTTTAAAGTTTAGCCTGGGAAGTTGTCAATGTCTATTGTAGAAATCTGTCCCGTTGTAGTTTAGCAAAAGGGGGTACAGCAAACCATATCACCAGCCATAGCAGGATGCTGTTGCCAAGGCGACCAAGGAGGCGGGATCTTACCTTCCCATTGGTGGCGGCATCTTTCCCGTTCTCCTTGTCCTCCACCAGCTTCTTCTCCTTCAGATCCTGTGGAGCAGAGGAGATGGGTTAGCCCCTCTCCTCTCATTCGTTCTACTGAAGCTAGACTAGTACTTAAACCTCACATCACTGTGAGGAGCCTGTGAAAGGCGTTCAGAGCTCCTCTCCAAACCGTGAGCGGATGTACCTGCTCTAATGGCCCAGTTAAGGCGCGGAGCATTGTGGGAGCCTCTGCAGATCTCCTCCTCCCCCCTCCCCTCCCTCGCGCTTTTCTTCTCCGTACGCGTTGTAATCTGATACTTTGATGTGGCCTCAGGGGCACTGTGGGTATTGTAGTTCTAGCGTGGGTAGTTCCTGCTGCCATATGTCACGAGACACGCCCGGCCAATGCACTGCAAGTCCCACAATGCACTGCGACGTTTAAAATAACAGAAGAGAAGAGAAGGGAGAAAGGCCGAGTGGGAGGGGGAGGAGCGCGGAACGTACGCCGCTGCCGCTTGTTGTGAGGACAATAGAAGACGACACATGGCCGGTGCGCACGAACACACGCATTTAACAAATAATCTCTATTAGAGCGGTAATGTCGTGTGTCCGGTATAACAAACTAATCTTTTACTCCTGTGGCCTGCGCTCTTTGGTCAAACACATTTATTTTCACAAAGAGATACCGCGCGTATCAAAATCGAAACGCTAAAAATAGAGCAGCTGGGATTAACGGAGGCCCTGCTCTCCTTCTCCGTTCATCTGCGCATACACGGTCACGGCGCTCGGTGGTGGCGGCGGTGACGCGCGTAAGGACCGACTGGCAAAATGAGGTCGAGAGGCGAGGATTAAAGTTTTACTTGAAGCGCGTCAAAGTCCACCGCGCGGCAAGTGAAAGAGCCAGAAGCACAGACGAGGGATGTGCGAAGCCAGCACAAAGGCAGCGTCACATCACACCTCCACAGCCCGGACACGCGCACGCACATACACAGTACTCAGCCGGGCCACACGCACGCGCAGCAACACAATCAAAATGTAACCAAAGCGAGAAATACAACATTGATTCACGCACTGGGAAGAATGCAACTCGCGGCAGTCGCGCGCACAGAGTAAATAGTGGGTTTTAAAAGGAGCTTGTTGTGGGTCGTGAAGGCGGGCAGAGGACGGAAAAGAGGTGGTCTGTCTCACAAAAGAGAAAAACTTTCCCCCGAGACGGAGCACCGAGGGCTCACGGCGTACACGGACTAAAACAGGCTGAAAACAGACTGAAAACAGGTCTATTGCAGAGCCAGGCTGTCCGAGGCGAAAAGGTTTGAATAGTGAGGAGGGGGAGGGACCGCGGGATGAGTGAAGGCTGCCGCTGCTATTGCCCGGTAGTGCCTCGGTAAACAAACCGGACACGGCCCCACTCTCCGAGAGAATGGGAGAGAGGAAAGCGCCACAAGAGCATTACGCGCGGATTCGTGGTCTACCCAAACGCGCTCTGCTCCTGCCCCCACCGGCACCGCGGCTCTGTATGAAGCTTCTACACCGCGCCGTTCTGTAAAACCCACAAAAGCGCAATGCACGCGGGATTTAGCTTCGAATTAATGAGCACTAAGCGGCTCGCTCCGTGCGCTACCGGGGCCAAATTGGGGACAGCGCTTATTGAACGAGATAGGACCACCGCGAACAAACAAAGAGCCCGCCGAGCTTCGGCCACGGACAATGAGCCTTGTTTCCGTGATGCACAGCCTTCTGCAAAGTGCGTGGGTCCGTGCGCGCAGCCGGAGAGACGCGGGACACGGGGAAACTAGCCTCCTCTTCCGCGCGTAAGAGTTGTTAATACGCGGTTAATACGGCGCGCAAGGACGGAGTGGTACGAGTTTGGCCCCATTTTGCTTTTATTACAGCAGCACTTCTCACCCGCGGAGCCACATCCACCACGGGCGAATATCAAGTCTGTTATTCCGCTTCTCACGCGCGCCGCTGTCTGTGGAGACACAATGCGCTCTTCTCCTCCGGGTGATGGACTTCAGATCAATTAAAACATTTTCATCGTAATAGGA
Organism: Periophthalmus magnuspinnatus; assembly: GCF_009829125.3. Classification (NCBI taxonomy): domain Eukaryota; kingdom Metazoa; phylum Chordata; class Actinopteri; order Gobiiformes; family Gobiidae; genus Periophthalmus; species Periophthalmus magnuspinnatus. Next base: position 13,098,228 of record NC_047142.1, read on the forward strand.
GCGAGATATGAAGCTTCGCCAAAGACATGTTTGGATGCCCGTGCGCCCTGAGGAGCGATGTTCACGTCTGGAGAGAGGAGGATTGGGCTCTTACCTTGGCGGAGATGTCGGAGACAGAGTCCAACGTGTCGGCCATTGTTCAAATAAAGAGGCGCAAACAAACGGAGGGAAAAGGTTGGGGAGATAAGTCCTTCGCCGCGGAGCTTACGGAGGGAGGCAGTGCCAGTGGCGGCTCCGAGCGCGGCCGGTAACTTTTATAGACAAGGGGGCGTAACCTGCTGGAGGTGGGCGCGCGCACACGGGCCAAGAGGGCGGGACACAGATGGGACGCGATGACGCTGCACGCACAAGAGGAACAATGGATAGAATTGCATTGAAGGACAGCCCCTGCTCCGCCAAGTCCCTCAAGTGTTCTGATTAGACCACATCAGGGTCCAATGCCGGCTATGGTGATGGTGATGTTGATGGTCCTGGTCTTGACCTGGTCCGCTCCGTGTACAGTGCCATTAAACCTTCTGTCACAGTTGTCGGTGTAATCCCTCATTGCTTCATGGTTGAGATCCTTTCTACAGTTGACAGTTGTAAATACCAGAAGTCACCCACACCACTCTGCCACAGCGGGCAAAAACAGGAAGAGTGCCTCCATGTAAATAGGCTCATAGGAAAAGTGAGGTTGGGGCCAAGTCCAGGTCTAAACTACGTTTACACCAGGTTTTACGCAGACTAAGACATGCGTTCTGATCCAGCGGCTGTGAGGGGGCATGCGCTCCAGGGGGAGAAGTGCTGTGCGTAAAAGCGCGTCCTGCAGGTTTGAACAGAGCTGTCAGGAGTCAGGCCCCGAGGCTCCTCCGCGTTTGGAAACTGTGCACACGGCACTACTGTGCAGTTTCAGTCCTCTTCTACGGAACTGAGGCCAAATGTAGCGCATCCTTCTGTCATTTACGATGGGTTATCCTTCTTTATTACGCGAGAAATTAAAACAATTGTGAAACAGACTGCTATGTAAATAAATACTAATCTGTGAACACGAGAACTACTCTGAAGTCACCTGTAATAACAACGATAAGAACACTGATTAAGGAAAACAAACTATTCCACAAAATAATAGGCTAGTAAAATCAATATAATATAGCTATGGCACATTCACCACTTATGTGACGTTAATTATTTTATTATGTTATCGAACTTGTTTCCTCTCTCCGGAAAGAGCCGAAGAGCTCCGAGTGCGCGTCGAGCTCCGAGCTGCAGCCCGTGACTGATGCAGGCTCCTCCTCTGCGCGTGCACGCACTGGTGGATGGGGGCACGCGCGGAGGAGAGTCACGCACGCGCACGACCATGGATTAGAGACGATTACGAGGCGTTCACGCGCAACCAGATGAACGGACGGGCGCCATGTTGTGAGAGGCAGAGCGCGATGTTTGTGCGCTTTATGTAACTACAAGGTCGACTAAACACGGCACCAAAAGGTTCGTTCAACTCCAAATCAAAAGTGGAAACCAAACCAAATGAAAGTGCAGAGAGTGGGGTGGTGTGGCGTAACTCTTTGGTGGGACACAGACTGCTGTGATTAAACGAAGGAGGGCAGTGTGGGGGTGAGGGGGTGCTCGGTGGCCAACAGAACCGTGCTCGTGCCTTCTGTCCTGGGTCTTACCGCGGTCCCGGTCTGTGATGTCGGTTCGGTCTTTCTCTGGGTCTGGCTTTGAGACAATGAGGACAAAGGGGGGATGGGAGCGCAGCGGCAGCCCACGTCCAGAGCTCCGCTGACGCACTCAGCCAGGCAGGCTGTTGATAGGAGGAGCGCGCCGACCAGGCAGCCCTCGCCACCAGCCGACCTCTGATTGGCTGTGAGACGGGTCAATCACAGCAAACGGGGCCGCACACCAGTAAAGCCCGGTACGGCTCCGGAGCAGGAGTCGGCCTCAAACCGAAGGGGGTTTACGGTCAGTCAGGGCCGTGTGGGCCGGAGAAGAGCTGTGTAAAGCTTACAAACATCTAACATCTAACAACATGCAAAGCTGTGGAGTCTAACTGTCCATTTAGATGCTTCTATGGTCAGTTCTAAGACACAGTGATTGTCTAGCACTCCTGTCTCTCTGCAAGAGGGTTCTAGGTTCCACTCCTGGGTCAACCGGGCCTTTTGTGTGGAGTTTGCATGTTCTCCCTGTTTCTGGCACAAATTAGTTAGTAGGTTCCTTCTGGTACTCTGGCGTCTGCCACCAACCCAAAAAATGCACAGTAGGTCAAATCTTCCAGCTAAGGTAGTCTTGATCAAGACTAGCTCACGATCTAGGACGGGTGAAATGCAGAGGACAAATTTCTTTACTTGGACAATAAAGAGTACTTTTGATTAATACACATACCACATTGATACTAATCCAAAGTTTAGATTTGTGTGTGTGTGAGAGTGAGTGCATGTGTGAGTGGTGGTGCAGCTTGACAGCCGTGCTGTTAGTCTGGGCCAGGGCTGTGGTTACTGTAGAAGTTTACCATCACTGATTGTGGGGTGAATGAATAATGCACTGTAAACCAGCTTTGAGTGTCCCAAAGACACTGTATAAATCAAATGCATTATTATAAAGCGGCCAACAAATAGATGTACTTCATAGAATGGCCCATAAAGCCATAAAGATCAGAACTGACAAATGTTTGGATAAATGATCACATATAGCACACACTAGAGGGCGCTAAAACAACAATCGTATAAAACTGCACCCATACATGAACCTTCAGATGAAAGTTGAATGTGTTTTGGTTGAGAAGACTAAGCGTGTCCCAAACACTCTGCATGTTGTTTTAGATGTGAGGTGTTTATTTTACACCAAGGATGAAACTTTTATCAGAAATGTGGGAACAGTGATGTTTGACCTTCTGAATTGTCTTCTCTGATGGAGCATTTTGGCTGGAGATCTGCAGCTCTTGGATCTTTTGGAATCAGAGGAGCTGATCTGAGGATCTCAGCAGAACCTTCACAGCCATAGTGTGGAGACATTTGAAGAATCTGCAGCTGTAAAATTAGGCTGTGAGGTCACGGAGGAGGGGCGAGCTCTGGAGGACTAAAGGGAAGAGTAAGGGGGGAGGAGGGGCAAGGTCTTGAGGAGATAAGGAGGGAGGAGGGGGGGGGGGCTAGAGGTATAATGAACATGTTGATTGGTCTAAAGGTATCCACACTTCAAACTGTTCCCCTGCAGCCAGGTGTTTGTCATCAAAAACACCTACATTTAATTAGCCAGTGCTGTGTGATGTCACATAATACTTGGAATTGTAGTGGCCACTGGAGGTAACGGACACTCTATTATTGACACAAAGCTGCAAAAATTACCTAGCTTGCACTAATATTGCCAAAAGGCACCAGAAAGTTTACGCAATGCTATTACAACACCAGGTAGGTTTACTAGGGGAAAAAAGTTGATTTGTGAGTAAAATGAGTTGTCTAACCGTCATGTGCACTTGTCCCAGAGACAGGACTGTGTGAATGTGGACACCTGAGCGTCTCCTGTCCCTCTCTGTCCCACTTTGTCCCCCAGGCTCCAGGCGTGAGCTGACACCTACAGAGCACTTGTCCAACCAGAAAAGCAACTTATGTCCTCTCCACAAGTGAGGAGGGGGATAGAGGAGAGGGGACAAAGGAGAGGGACATAGGAGGAGACAGGGGCAGGACATGGGCGGGGGTGGGGCAATCAGAAGAGCAAGCTATGTCCTCTGTAAAAGTGTGGAGGCAGAAACAAGGGGACAGTGGAGAGAAACAGTGAGAGGAGGACATTGAACCAGAATCATAACTTATGTCCTTCCTAGGAGTGAGGAAGAGGACAAAGGAGGGGGACAAAGGATGGACAGTAGGGAGGACTGGGGGAGGGGACATGTCCAACCAGAAGAGCATCTTATCTCTTTTCTACAAGTGAGGAGGGGGACAGAGTAGGGGCATAAAGGAGGAAGGGGACAGAGGACGAAGGGGAGGTACATGGAGGGAGGAAGAGACATTAAAAAGGGGACAGTAAGGAGGGAATAGAGAGGAGGGGCACTGTGAAGGGGACATTGAGGAGTGACAAGAGGGAGAGACTCCAACAAGGGGTTAGTGAAGGGGACAGAACAGACAGACAGAATAGGAGGGAGACAGATGAGAGGTAGAAGAGAGAGGGATTTAGGAGGAGAGGACAGTGGGAAGGGGAAAGAAGAGAGGAGGATGGAGGAGGAGAGGACATTGAAGTCATCTGCAAACATTCTAGTCCAAGAGATTCCTGTCCATTACCATCATAATTCCTCTCTTCTATCACAATCTCTCCATTTCTTCATACCCTTCTCTTTTTTCTCAATCTTTTGATCTCTCTCCTAGCCTTTCTCTCATTTCCTTGCACTTCCCTCTCTCTCTCCTCACTGCCCTGCTCTCTCTCCCTCTTACCGCTCTCTCATTCTCTCCTCTGTCCATCTCTTGCACTCAGTTTCCTCTTCTTCTCTCTATCACTCATCCCCCATTCTCGTCATCCCTCGCTCCCCCTCCCTCCTCCACTCTTTCTTCTCTCATCCCTCTCATCCTCTCTCTCCCTCCTCTCCTGTCTCGCATCACTTACTCTTCCTCCTCTCCCCATCTCTAACTCTCTCTCTCCTCTCTCATCATTTGCTCTCTCCTCTCTCATCCCCTGCTCTCTCCCTCCTCCTGTCCATCTTGCACTCTCTCCCCTCTTCTCTCATCCTTCCATGTCTCCCTCCTCCTCTCATCTCTCCACTCATCATTTGTCACTCACTCTTTCTCACCTCCCCTCCTCTATCCACCCCTTTCTCCCCCTCCTCCTCACTTCTCCTTCTCTTTTCATTCCCTCTGTCTCTCCGCTTTCCATCCTTCATTCCCCTTCCACTTTCTTTCCTTTCCTTATCCCTCTTTCCAGATCCCGCCTTCCCTCTCTCCTCTCTCCATCCCTAATCATCTTTCTCCTCTCGTCATGTCTCACTCTCTCCCTCCTTTCCTTTCCTCTACCCATCTCTCATTTCCTCTCCTCCTTCCCTCTCTCCAGCTCTCCCTCTTTCTCTCTTTCCCTCCATCTCTCTCTCTCTCCTCTTCTATCTATTCTCTTGGGAAGTGTTGGATTTCCTCTGCCTTAAATCAGAGGTATTACTGCCTCCCTGTGGTCATTAGCGGTCGTACAGTGGACTCAGTGTTATTATCCATATATTTCTACACAATTGTTATGTTCATTCTTTATTGCCCCGTAGACTGAGAGAGCGCAGGAGGCGGACACTTAAAGGGCCCATATTACACTGTTTTCGGATCTATGTCATAATGTTTCCTCATCAAAAACATACCCAGAGTTGTGTTTCGTTTCATTCACACGTTTAACACACAAACTCTTCATATTTAAGCTGAGTTTGTCTCTCAAACAGAAAACACTCTGTTCCACTTTATGATGTCATGTGGTAATACAGGAAGTGCTCCACTGTGTTTTTAAACTCCATGCACCTCTACAAGAATCATTTAATTTCAGCCCTGGAATTGCCAAACTCTATTGAACAAAAGGTAAAAGGTAGTTGTTCAGTTGAAAACTATCACTTCATGACATCACAAGGTGGAACAGTGCGTTTTGAGCTTTGGAGATGTAGACAGACGAATAATAAAGAGTTACTCAAACATGTGTGAATGAAACAAAAGACAACCCCAGATATTCTAACATGGTTTAAAGCTTTGCCTAATATGGGATCTTTAACTATAAATCCTTTCCAATGCCATGTCACCAGAATGTTCAAAGTTTCAAAATGGAGGCAAAATGAAGCAGATGATAATACATTCTTATCTTTCAAAAGGTACAGCACCTTTAAGTATTTCTGACTAAACATAAGCAGCGATTCTTCCAGGTTAGAACTGTCAGTTTGCTTGTCTTTTACAAAGGATACAAAAATACATATTATTTTAGTCTCAAAACAGTTCTTCAGCCTCACAAAAAGCATCATTTGAGATACAGTATGTAATTCTTCCCTCGCTCTCTTTCTCCTCCCTTCATTCTTCACTCTCTACCTTCGCTTCTGTTCTCTCAAAACACTCTGTTCCTCCTTGTCTCTCGCCATCTCTCTCTCTCCTCTCTCCATCCCTCACTCTCTCCCTCCTCTTCTCTTCTCTCAAAACACGCTGTTCCTCCTTGCCTTTCTCCATCTCTCACTCTCTCTCCTCTCTCCATCCCTCACTCTTTCCCTGCTCTTCTGTTCTCTCATCCCTCTCCTCCTCGTCTCTCTCCATCTCTCACTCTCTCTTCTCTCTCCGTCCCTCACTCTCTCCCTCCTCTTCTGTTCTCTCTCTCCCTTGCTCTCTCCATCCCTCTCACTCTCTCTCCTCCCTTCATCCAACTCTCTCTTCCTCTCTCCATCCTTTCTCTCTCTCTCCTCTCTCCAACCCACATCCTCTCTCTCTTTTCCATCCTTTGCTCGCTCTTTCCTCCTGTCCATCTCTGCATCCCCTCTCTCCACTGGCTCGCTTTCCTCTGCCCTCCCCTCTCCATCCCTCACTCGCTCCTCTATCCCTTCCTCGCTCTACCCCCTCCATCCTGCATTCTCTTTCCAGCCTTCCCTCACTCTCTTCGCTCTCTCCATCTCTCGCTCTCTCTCTCTCTTTGCTCCATCCCTTGCTCTCTCTCTCTTTTCGCTCCATCCCTTTCTCTCTCTCTCTCTTTGCTCCATCCCTTGCTCTCTCTTTCTTTTCACTCCATTCCTTGCTGTCTCTCTTCTTTCCATCCCTTGTTCTCTTTTCGCACTATTCTTTGCTCTCTCCTCACTCCATCCCTCTCACTGTCTGCTCTCTGCATCCCTCAATCTCTCTCCATCTCCTGCTCTTTTTCTTCTCTCCATCCCTCACTCTCTCTCTCTCCTTCTCTCCTCTCTCCATCTCTCATTCTCCAAACATATGATCCACAACTTCATCATTATTTGTTTGGGATCAGCTCCACAAACTTCTCATATTAATCTTAAGGCTTGACGTCTCTTCAACTCACAACAATCACATGTTTGGTGCCCTCTGGTGGTGTGGTGGTTTAAGGTGTTGCATATTTACGGTCCTGGCCACACTGGCTGAATGTCTCTACCCTCTCTCCACCCATTTCATGCCCTTCTAAAGTCTTCAGGCCACAAAATCTCAAAAGAAAAATACAGTGAATTACTTTGTGCATGAACTGCTCTATACAAATAAACGTGCCTTGGGGTTGAATAATGGTTTGACTTTTGTTTATTTATACTGACAGAAGTCATTGAACTTTGTGCCAGGTTTTATTTCATGTGGATAGACCCAGTGATTACAGAGATATTAACCACAAACCAGGTCAACCCGTCATGCAATCTGACAGTTAAACAGCAACTTCCACGACAGGATTCTGACTTGTCCTTCAACAGGAACCGTACGCAAGATTTTGATTTAAAATTTCATAAAATGACCCCAGATACGAGTCAACCATGTTCAAATCAAATATAGCTTTTACTGATAACAATTCTAACGCTGATTTATTCTTAACTACAAAAACATTGGACATAAAGTGGTTTATGTTACAATTTTGTGTTTTGGTTCTTAAGACAATTATCCAGTCATAAAGCAGAATGAGCTTCACATGTGTGTCTCATTTGTGTTGCCAGTTTCAACGCTGAAATCCAGTTGGTTTAAACCTAAAATGCCTCTCTCTGATCTGAATGGTCATTATCTAAACCCCAGCACCTGCAGCCAATCATGAATCAGGGCTAGTGCAGCCTCTGGACCTTTGTTAAAGGTCCTTTATAAAGCAAAATTGACTCTTGTGAACTTTTAGCCATGTTGTTAATCTTCAGAAATTTACCTGGGATTGTGTTTTGTTTCATTCACATATGTTTGAGTAACACTTTATTATTAGTCTGTCTACATCACCAAAGCTCAAAATGCTCTGTTCCACCCTGTGATGTCATGAAGCAGTAGTTTTATCTTAAGTTCAGTAAAGATTGGCAATTCCAGGAGTGAAATGATCCAAATGATTCTAGTGAAGGTGTTTAGAGTTTAAAAACACAGTGGATCAGAGGTCTTTGTTTGAGATAAGAACTCAGCCTAAATATGCAGGATGTGTGTGTTAAACATGTGTGAATGAAACAAACCATAACTCCAGACATGTTTTTAATGAGGAAACAACATCATAACATAGATCCGTGATATGGGTCCTTGTAACAGCACAGGACACATACACTTCTTAAACTATCAGGATTCAGTGTCACAACATGACATTAACACAACTTATTAGCATTTTACAGCAACTTGTAAAATGTCTTTGAACAACAGTGTGGAACACTAGGGAGGGTTTACTTGTCTGTACTTGCTGGAGAGGGGTGGGCTTACAGTGTGTGTGCGTGTGTGTGTGTGTGTGTGTGTGTGTGTGTGTGTGTGTGTGTGTGTGTGTGTGTGTGTGTGTGTGTGTGTGTGTGTGTGTGTGAGACAGAGAGAGTGGGTGGGTGTATGGGTGTGAATGGGGGTGGGAGGGGTATGCAGGAGGAGGAGGGGGATATTCAGGAGAAGGGGGAGGAGGAGGGAGGGGGTGTCTCCACAGACATAGCTGAGACAGATGCCCTTCCACACAATGTGACTATGCCCCCACCTCCCTCAGGACCGTTCAGATCATTAGGTGTCTCTATACATCGCCACGGCAACTCCAGGCACCAGCTGCTGTATACACCCCTCCCCTCGTCCCCCCTGACACTCCCTCTCCCCTACCCTGCCATCAGACACACACATACTACTGGGTTCTCCAAGTGTGAGGTCTTGGGAAGAATACTTTGAGAATGTATTTAACTAGAGAATACTGAATACCAGGTTTAAAATGTGTTTAGTAAAAACAAGACGTAGGGTCATAATTATAGATGATTCAGGCTTAGTTATTTAAAGGAACTGTATGTAAAAAAAAAAAAAAAAAGGTACTACAATCAAAATTGAACTTGCCAGTGCCTTACCCTGCAGGTAGAGGACATATACAAGTTTTTCTCATTCTCAGTATATGGACAGGCCTCATGCGAAAACTCAGAACCTCCAGGATTCACTCACTGAGCTGCAGAGGCTGCACTAGCCCTGATTCATGATTGGCTGCAGGTGCTGGGGTTTAAGTAGTGACCATTCAGAGCAGAGAGTCATTTTAGGTTTAAACCAACTGGATTTCAGCACTGAAACTGGCAACACAAATGAGATACATGTGTGAAGCTCATTCTGCTTTCTGATTGGATAATCGTCTTGACAACCAAAAGACCAAATTATTACATAAACCACTTGGCCATCATGTCCACTGTTGTTTTATTAAGAACAAATCAGCATTAGAATTGTTATCAGTAAAAGCTTGAACATGTATACCTCGTATCTGGGGACACAGATTGGCCATGTTTATGTAATTATAAATTAAAATGTTACATACAGTTTTATTAAAGTAGTAGTAGTAATATTAAAAGCAGTAGCTTGTTCATGATGAATTAAGTCTTTCTTTCTGTGTTACTAAGGCTATTAAAGGTTTGGTCATTTGTTCTACATTTATTTATAACTGATTAGAGAAGGAAAAATCACACATGCACACACCACCAGAGTTATTGTTCTAATACCGGTCAGTCCTTAAATTTTAGGGAAGTAACTGTTTTCTGAATACCACAGAATAGTGTTGTATAACACATACATAATTATTTCCCAACAAACAACAAAAATGATTTAACAAACTTCATTATTAGCAGCTAATTTAATCTGCATCACTCCTTCGTGCACCAGCAATACACTGTGTCAAATACTAAAGCCAGGATGCCCTATAATACTATACTGACTTTAAATTAATTCACTAACTTTCATTTGGTATTGAGTCACCTTATTTGGTTCAATGATATAATAAAATAATTTACTCATCAGCCCAAAGGTCAGTGGTTAGATCCCAGCTCCAGCCAAATGTATGTTGCTGTTGTGTCCTCAGGCAAGACACTTAAGCCAGTTTTTCCTGTGAAGTGGATGTGTGTTGTGTCTGTTTCTGCACATTGGACTGTCACCACTAGAGGGAAGTAGATCAGACTTTGTAACCTTAATTACCAATTATTTATTAAAATACTTAAGTTTATTTGTATTGTTATGCATTTAGTTAAGCCTAGTTATTTAATCATGGCCATTTGTGTATTCCTGTGTATTTGTGTATGTAGGGCCCAAGGGTCACAATCAAATTTACAGTGTGAAAGACACACGCAAGATCCTGAATTAAAAGATGAGATGTGACAAACAATTAAAATGATTTTATTTTAAAAGTTTCTTTCAAATATTCTAAATCAAATTCTAATGTATGGCCAAAACAAAATAAATAAACAAGACAACTAAATTTAGGGAAATATATTTATTACAACATTAAGTTAAAAAGGTAAAAAGTTTTAATTACAAAAATAAGCCAACAGTTAAACCGGTACTTAAAATAGGCCTAGAAATAAAACAAAAGCAGTTTAAAATTACCAACAAAAAAAAACCCAACAAAATAAGCTAGCTGGGGCCACCAGTGGTGAGCAGACCATCTTGGGTGTGCCCAGGGGTGCGTCCACATACTCACCTCAGTGGACACAGTAAAGGGCACAGCAAAATGAAAAGTGCATAAAACTAAACTCATGATCCCAGTGCACTAAATCACATGCAAATGTGCCTAGCCCCACCACCAGAGGGCACCCAGCATCGCTGAAACAAAATAAAATAATTAGACTCCAGTTGGGATGCAAAAACAATGTACAAAATTGAGTGCAAAACAGTTTACAAGACACGGTGCAAAAACAGTTTGCAAAACTCCGTACAAAAACAGCAGCAGGTTTAGCCTGAAAAACAACAAAACCTGTTAAAAAGGCTCACCTGTATTATATCCTTCTCCCTTACAACCAACTTACCACCCTTCAAAGCCCAGCAGGAATTAAACCAGCCCTCTGTCACAGATCTACCATGGGTTGACGCCCCCAGACTAACAGTGCAGAGCAGGACTAATGAAAATAAATTAGATTAACTTACAATTTAAGCCATATATTAAGAGCTTCTTTCCAACCTCACAGTCAACCCAAGCCAAGGCACAGCAGCAGACAGTGTGGCAGCAGCAAAGAGTGTCATGTTGGGAACAGGTCGCTTAAATAGTTCCTAACTAGGAGGGCGGGGTCAAGGGTGGAGCCCACAGTAGTGCTTTCAAGGACAGCAAGGGAAACTTCCTGATCATCAGACAATAAAATGCTTTCTAATTTGATGAAGACAATACACAACAGACTTATATAGACGTTAAGCACAGCTTTTATGATATATCTGTATTTGGATAAATCACATTTTTCTCAAATACACAGAAAAAAATTGCGTATTATTATTTTTGTAGTTACTTATTTGACTCTTGAGTTGTTCTTATATTACTTGGACATACAGTAGTCACAGGCATAACCAGGAGTGGGGTTGTCAAAAGTATGGAAAACCAGATGCTAATTGACACTAAAACTAGTATCAAAACTAGATACTCACAGAAATGAACCTGTCCTGAATAGTTTTAGAATGATCTTGAGCTGTATCAGAACAAGTACAAGAAACATAGACTAGTATACACCCATGGACCATTATGGAACCTACCTGGATGACTGAGGGATTACACAGATATAAGGCCACATGGGAATATAAAAGAAAGTACAAAGATTTAAAATCACATTCTATTGTCTAAATAAAGAGTGTTTTTTTGTTATTGGTACTGAGTATCAAATCTATTCCTCTGTATTGAAATTGAGCTTGTAGTTATAGTATCGTGGCAACACTAGTCAAGAATAGGCCAGATCAGTGTCCTTTATTACTCCAAACTTGTATTATACAGTTGTGTTCTGTTTCATTCATCTTTGAGTTAAGTGTCTTGCTCTAGGCCAAAACAACATTATTCATCTGTGGGAGCGGGATTTGCATCGGCAACCTGAGGGTCAGTGGCTTTGATTGCTCAATCAATGATGTTTATGTTGAGAGTGGGATTCAAAACGCCAACCTTTGGATCAGTGGACAAACACTCTATTAACTGAGCTACAGTCTCTTCTGCTGGACACCCAGTCATCACCACTAGAGGGAGGCACAGTACAGACTCTCATTACATCTACAAACAGCACTTTCTTTTGTCACAGGTCCAGGGGTCATGAGGTTAAGTGGAACTAAACACTTAGCCTCATGACCTCATAACAAATCAGCTTTTGAGAAGATGTAATCCATCCACTTTAGTTTTGTTTGTTTGTTTGCTGCTAAAGTGTTTAAATTGTGTTTGAATAATATCATCTACTATTACTAGTTATTTATTTTGGCTATTTTAGTGCAAACTAGATCAATTTGCAGCATTGTGTTCAAATTGTATAAACATGGCTGCACCCAAGCTCCAGTGATCATTGCCGATTTTAAGTACTACATGACATCACACAGGATTCCCATGATTACAGACAGGTGTTTCTGATTACAAACACCTGGCTGCAGGGTGGAGTTTAAAGTGTGGACATGTACCTGTTTGACCAATCACACTGTTCCCTACAACTCCAGATCCTAGCAGACAGCAGAGGGCGGTCCAACACCTAAATCAATAATCAATACTAAAACTAGTATCCAAACTAGATGCTCATCTGAACAATATCGAACTTGAGCTGTATCAGAACAAGTATAAAATCACATAGACTAGTATACACACATGGACCACTATGGAACCTTTTGTCTATCTCTTTGATCAATACATTATTCAGGTCAGGGTTAGCATTACATTTGAGAAAGTACATACAGTATTCTCTGCGCAGCATATGGTTTCTTTTCATTATTTCATGGTTGTAAGTACATTCATAAATAAAATGTTAGTATGATTAGTTAATTTCATCATTCACGTTAAATATGGTTAAAGGTCAACCAGGTTAAAAATGGATGATAATGAAGTTATTCTGATTAACATGATCACTTTACAAATTAATGTTATTCAGTGTATTTTTATTTGTTTAAAAAATGTGTTTCATATTGTAATGTGCTAAAAACTACTTGGTACACATTCATTTATTTTGATACAATTATTATTAACATTTGAATGGTAAAACAGGAGAACTCGGACTGAACTCTTTCAAATCAGATCCAGATAAGACAAATACAAGTACACACACCCAGGTAGTAAATGGTTGCAACTAAGTGTAAAAAAAAACAAAACACACAGATGTATTTTTGGGGTTTAATTTAGATTTTATTGTATTTAGATTTTAAACATTGTACACCTACAAATATGTTTTCTTTTGTGGTGAAGTAATAAATCACCTGTTGTTCATTCTCCTTCAGTCGTGGCAAGTCATTCCAATCCATCATCTCCTGTGATGAGTCTGCGTGAGACCTGAGGCATGTGAGGGGTCCAGTCTGAGGGTGCTACATGAACATGAAATGATTTGTACATTTACAAATGGAAATATTTTTCAATGGGTTTATTTGTATTTATATATTTGTATTTTAGTGATTGCATCTGTACAAAATAAAATACACAACTGTTCACAAATCAAATAATATCTGTACAAAACTATTTGTATATTTGAACAAATCAAAACACTCAGTTGTACAGGTTAAAGTGTCCATATTGGCCAATCAAAACACGTGTACAAACCATTTTGCATGATTGCAAAACACATGGTGTATTTGCCACCCTTGTTACATTTGTGAAACGTGTTTGATGTGTTTAAAATGTTTTGGCAGGAATTTGTGTTTTGACACAAACAGAACATGTGTCTCTGATTGCCTTAAGTCGCCTGTCTATTACTCTTATCTGAAATCACAGAGACGAGACATGATGCCAAACCCACATGTCTTTGTAAAGCTGTGTCAAAGCGTGTTTTTTTCCTGGGCAGGTAAGTGATGAACAGGTGGAGTCAACACTGTTATTATTGACCTGATGTACAGGTGGAATCAACACTGTTATTAATGACCTGATGTACAGGTGGAGTCAACACTGTTATTATTGACCTGATGTACAGGTGGAGTCAACGCTGTTATTATTGACCTGATGTACAGGTGGAGTCAACGCTGTTATTATTGACCTGATGTACAGGTGGAGTCAACGCTGTTATTATTGACCTGATGTACAGGTGGAGTCAACGCTGTTATTATTGACCTGATGTACAGGTGGAGTCAACGCTGTTATTATTGACCTGATGTACAGGTGGAGTCAACGCTGTTATTATTGACCTGATGTACAGGTGGAGTCAACACTGTTATTAATGACCTGATGTACAGGTGGAGTCAACACTGTTATTTTTGACCTGATGTACAGGTGGAGTCAACACTGTTATTATTGACCTGATGTACAGGTGGAGTCAACACTGTTATTATTGACCTGATGTACAGGTGGAGTCAACACTGTTATTAATGACCTGATGTACAGGTGGAGTCAACACTGTTATTATTGACCTGATGTACAGGTGGAGTCAACACTGTTATTAATGACCTGATGTACAGGTGGAGTCAACACTATTATTATTGGCCCGATGAACAGGTGGAGTCAACGCTGTTATTATTGGCCCGATGAACAGGTGGAGTCAACGCTGTTATTATTGACCCGATGTACAGGTGGAGTCAACGCTGTTATTATTGACCCGATGAACAGGTGGAGTCAACGCTGTTATTATTGACCCGATGAACAGGTGGAGTCAAAACTGTTATTATTGACCCGATGAACAGGTGGAGTCAAAACTGTTATTATTGACCCGATGAACAGGTGGAGTCAACGCTGTTATTATTGACCCGATATACAGGTGGAGTCAACGCTGTTATTATTGACCCGATATACAGGTGGAGTCAACGCTGTTATTATTGACCCGATATACAGGTGGAGTCAACGCTGTTATTATTGACCCGATATACAGGTGGAGTCAACGCTGTTATTATTGACCCGATATACAGGTGGAGTCAACGCTGTTATTATTGACCCGATGTACAGGTGGAGTCAACGCTGTTATTATTGACCTGATATACAGGTGGAGTCAACGCTGTTATTATTGACCTGATATACAGGTGGAGTCAACGCTGTTATTATTGACCTGATGTACAGGTGGAGTCAACGCTGTTATTATTGACCTGCTATACAGGTGGAGTCAACGCTGTCATTATTGACCTGATGTACAGGTGGAGTCAACGCTGTTATTATTGACCTGATGTACAGGTGGAGTCAATGCTGTTATTATTGGCCTGATGTACAGGTGGAGTCAACGCTGTTATTATTGGCCTGATGTACAGGTGGAGTCAAAACTAGTATTATTGACCTGATATACAGGTGGAGTCAACACTGTTATTATTGGCCTGATGTACAGGTGGAGTCAACACTGTTATTATTGACCTGATGAACAGGTGGAGTCAAAACTAGTATTATTGACCTGATATACAGGTGGAGTCAAAACTGTTATTATTGGCCTGATGAACAGGTGGAGTCAAAGCTGTTATTATTGGCCTGATATACAGGTGGAGTCAACACTGTTATCATTGACCTGATGAACAGGTGGAGTCAACACTGTTATTATTGACCTGATGAACAGGTGGAGTCAAAGCTGTTATTATTGACCTGATATACAGGTGGAGTCAACACTGTTATTATTGGCCTGATGTACAGGTGGAGTCAACGCTGTTATTATTGACCTGATGTACAGGTGGAGTCAACGCTGTTATTATTGACCTGATATACAGGTGGAGTCAAAACTGTTATTATTGACCTGATGTACAGGTGGAGTCAACGCTGTTATTATTGACCTGATGTACAGGTGGAGTCAACGCTGTTATTATTGACCTGATGTACAGGTGGAGTCAACGCTGTTATTATTGGCCTGATGTACAGGTGGAGTCAACGCTGTTATTATTGGCCTGATGTACAGGTGGAGTCAACGCTGTTATTATTGACCTGATGAACAGGTGAAGTCAAAACTGTTATTATTGACCTGATGTACAGGTGGAGTCAACGCTGTTATTATTGGCCTGATGTACAGGTGGAGTCAACGCTGTTATTATTGGCCTGATGTACAGGTGGAGTCAATGCTGTTATTATTGGCCTGATGTACAGGTGGAGTCAACACTGTTATTATTGACCTGATGAACAGTTGGAGTCAAAACTAGTATTATTGACCTGATATACAGGTGGAGTCAACACTGTTATTATTGGCCTGATGTACAGGTGGAGTCAACACTGTTATTATTGGCCTGATGTACAGGTGGAGTCAAAACTAGTATTATTGACCTGATATACAGGTGGAGTCAACACTGTTATTATTGGCCTGATGTACAGGTGGAGTCAACACTGTTATTATTGACCTGATGAACAGGTGGAGTCAAAACTAGTATTATTGACCTGATATACAGGTGGAGTCAAAACTGTTATTATTGACCTGATGAACAGTTGGAGTCAAAACTAGTATTATTGACCTGATATACAGGTGGAGTCAACACTGTTATTATTGGCCTGATGTACAGGTGGAGTCAACACTGTTATTATTGGCCTGATGTACAGGTGGAGTCAAAACTAGTATTATTGACCTGATATACAGGTGGAGTCAACGCTGTTATTATTGACCTGATGTACATGTGGAGTCAACGCTGTTATTATTGACCTGATGTACAGGTGGAGTCAACGCTGTTATTATTGACCTGATATACAGGTGGAGTCAACGCTGTTATTATTGACCTGATGTACAGGTGGAGTCAACGCTGTTATTATTGACCTGATGTACAGGTGGAGTCAACGCTGTTATTATTGACCTGATGTACAGGTGGAGTCAACGCTGTTATTATTGACCTGATGTACAGGTGGAGTCAACGCTGTTATTATTGACCTGATATACAGGTGGAGTCAACGCTGTTATTATTGACCTGATGTACAGGTGGAGTCAACACTGTTATTATTGACCTGATAAACAGGTGGAGTCAGCACAAACACAGAGATGCAGACACAGATGATGCTCCCCTCTCCCTCAGTGTCTGTGTACACTGGTGTATGAATGTGTTTGTGTGTGTGAATATGTGTGTGTGTGGGTGTGTGTGTGTCTGGGTGAATATGTGTGTGTGATGGGGTGTGTGTGTGTGTGAGTGGGGGTGTGTCAGTGAGTGTGTAGGGGTGTATGTGTGTGTGGGGGTGTGTCGGGGTGTGTGTGGGTGTATGTGTGTGAGTGAGTGGGGGTGTGTGGGGGTGTGTGTGTGTGTGTGAGTGAGGGGTGTGGGGGTGTGTGTGTGTGTGTGTGTGTGTGAGTGGTTTCTTGACGTAAAGCGATTCAAGTGCCTTGAAGGTGGAAAAGCGCTATACTGTATAAAAATATGAACATTTACCATTTACCTGAGACGAGAACATTGGGACACAAATGAGGACACAGATGAGAGCACGGGGACAAAGATGAGGACACAGGAACACAGTTGAGGACAAAGGAACACAAATGAGAACACAGAGGAGGACATAGATGAGGAAACAATTGAGGACACAGATTAGAACATAGATGAGGAAACAAATGAGGACAAAGATGAGGACACAGAGGAGGTC
Organism: Periophthalmus magnuspinnatus; assembly: GCF_009829125.3. Lineage (NCBI taxonomy): Eukaryota > Metazoa > Chordata > Actinopteri > Gobiiformes > Gobiidae > Periophthalmus > Periophthalmus magnuspinnatus. The sequence continues at coordinate 13,115,721 of NC_047142.1, forward strand.
ACAGATGAGGAGACGAATGAGGACACGGATGCAGACACAGGTGAGGATACAAGAACACATGACGTCACAGAGACACAGGTGAGGACACAGGGACACAAATGAGGATACAGGAACACAGATGAGGACACAGGGACAAAGATGAGGACACAGGAACACAGATGAGGACACAGGAACACAGAAGGACACAGGGGCACAGAGGAGGACATAGTGACACAGCTGAGGACACAAGAACACAGAGGAGGACACAGGAACACAGAGGAGGACACAGGGACCCAGATGAGGACACAGATGAGGACACAGAGGAGGACACAGGGACCCAGATGAGGACACAGAGGAGGACACGGGAACACAGATGAGGACACAGGAATACAGAAGAAGACACAGGGAACCAGATGAGGACACAGAGGAGGACACAGAGGAGGATACAGGAACACAGATGAGGACACAGAGACCTAGATGAGGACACAGAGGAGGACACAGATGAAGACACAGGAACACAGAAGAGGACATAGGGAGCCAGATGAGGACACAGAGGAGGACACAGAGGAGGACACAGATGAGGACACAGAGACCTAGATGAGGACACAGAGGAGGACACAGATGAAGACACAGGAACACAGAAGAGGACACAAGGAGCCAGATGAGGACACAGAGACAAAGATGAGGACACAGATGAGGAAACAAATGAGGACACAGATGAGGACACAGGTGAGGACAGAGGGACACAGATGAGGGCACAGATGAGGACACAGAAGAGAACACAGGGACACAGAGAAGAACACAGAGGAGGACACAGATGAAGACACAGAGACACAGATGAGGATACCAGGACACAGATAAGGTCACAGATGAGGACACGGATAGAAACACAAGGATACTGATAAGGACACATAGACACAGAGGAGGAGACAGATGAGGACACACGGACACAGATGAGGACATAAATAAGGAATCAAATGAGGACACAGATGAGGACACAGAGGAGGACACAGATGATAAGACAAATGAGGACACAGATGAAGACACATGTGAGGACATAGGTGAGGACATAGGTAAGGACACAGGTGAGGACGCAGATGACGACACAGATTCGGACACGGGGACATAGGCACATGGATGAGGACACAGGTGAGGACACAGGGACACAGGAGAGGACACAGATGAGGACACAAGGACACAGATGAGGTCACAGAGACACAGATGAGGACACAAGGACACAGATGAGGTCACAGAGACATAGATGAGGACACAGGGACACAGATGAGGACACAAGGACACAGATGAGGTCACAGAGACATAGATGAGGACACAGGGACACAGATGAGGACACAGATGAGGACACAGGCGAGGACGCAAAATGAGGACACAGAGTCGGACATGGGGACACAGGCACATGGATGAGGACACAGGTGAGGACACAGGTGGGGACACAGATGAGGACACAGGTGAGGACACAGATTTGGACACAGGCACATGGATGAGGACACAGGTGAGGACACAGGGACACAGGTGGGGACACAGATGAGGACACGGGGAGACAAGTGAGGGCACAGATGAAGACACAGAAGTGGACACAGATGAGGACACAGGGACGTTCTGTGGACACCGCACAAAGCAGCAGCATTACATCACTGCAGCTGATCCCACACAACAGGCTGTTGTCTTCAGTCTGTCTCACAGTGAATGGGACAGAGGGACACAGAGCAGGAGACGGACCAGGGACATGTCCTTCGGGGCCCCTGATCATTTGCGTGTGGAGAGTGATTGGTATAATATCTTACAGATTTGAAAATTCTTAGGTGTTTAATGCCTTTATTTTGGGGCAACAGTGGTTGACACTGAATACTGCCATTGTGTCCTTAGGCAAGTCACTTCACCCACCTTGTCTATGTCAGTGAGGTATTTGAGTGATGCTGGTATTACATGGCACAGACAGGCAGACTGTGTACCCCAGACTCAATCACAGCACTAAATCTGCAGACATTTTACCTGCTCTCATCGCAGTTATAAGCCCCATTCACACATAGTCCCCAGTAGAAGCCAGGTACAAAATGCCAGAACAGTAATGAGCCCAATTCAAACATTTAGGGACTTATAAATGTTTGGCATTTCTTTTTTGGGGCAGAGATTCCTCGTTATATATTTTTAAGCAAATGTTTATTTTTGACTATATATTATTTCACTCAGGTTAAGGGTGGGGTTACGCTGAGGAACAGTTACTTTAGTTAAGTTTATGGCTTTGGGACATGGAACACTAGTGCTGTCCCGTAATGAAATGCCGAAGGTTTAGGGAGTCCCATTCACACATGCCAACACTCATAGCGACGCACTGCTGTATTATTTAAAATGAATGAGAATGAGATGCAAACAAGTGGGGTAACCTGGAAACCAAGTTCGTAACCAGGAAACCAAGTTCGTAACCAGGAAACCAAGTTCGTAACCTGGAAACCAAGTTCATAACCAAGAAACCGCTTTCATAACCAAGGAGACCAAGTTTGTAACCAAGGAAACCAAGCACTGGTGCTTGCGTCACTACTTCTTGTCCAATTGTATTTCTGTAAGGTTTTTGCTGACTCAAAATAAATAAATAGTTAAATATCATGCAGCGGGTGTCACTGACATGTTCAAAACTACACAAATAAAATTAATGCTTCACTAGAGGACACTTGTGTTTAGAAAGCGCGAAGTTTGTGTCTCAATGCTAACCCTGAGGCTAATTTGAGGCATAATAAATATTAAAAGAATATCACAAATTGAAGCATTCTACATATAAAAATAAATGGATAGTCTTTATTTTAATTTATGTTAATTTTAATAGGTTGTTTATTTATGTGTTCCAATTTTAATAAAAGTGACTGTTAGCTTTGAGACACAGTGGGCTAGCTAGCGTGTTGCTGTGCACAGAGCCTGTTACACACTTATGGCACACATAAGCCTTCCCTGCATAATCCTGGTAATTGGCTCGGTGCACAACAGTAGCCGGCTAGTTCCAGTCGTAATGTAATGTAATGTCTGTGAGGTTTTTACAGAGAGCTAAAATCTCAAAATCCTGACAGATCAGGCAGTGGACAGAGAGCTGCAGGTCAGTGTCACTGACAACATGTTAAATACTTTACAAATGTGAGGAAAACTTGACTGAAGGACACTTCAGTGTTTACAAAGGTACGTCTTTGTGTGTTGGGGCTAATGCTAATGCTAATTTCAGACCCTAATAAATATTTAAATAACACTGAACACTGAAATAATCTACACCTAAAAATAATTGGGTCATTCTTACAACAAATTTACTTGTTGTTATGTTACATTTAATGTTTTAATAGAAGTTAGCATTAGCCCCGACACACAAAGACATGCTTTTCTAAAAGCAGAAGTGTCCTCCAGTGAAGTTTTCCTCACATTTGACATTACATTACACAGGAAAAGGTTGCCTGACTGTCCCCTCTGATTGGAACTAGCTGGCTGCTGTGCCGTGCACAAAGCCAGTTATGAAATTTACAGATCAAAAATACAGGGAAACCAGTTCTGGCTTTATTCACACACGATCCTGTTCTGGAAAAATGCTGGTAAATTCCCAGGTCAGGATGCATGTGTGAACGGAGCTAGTACAGGAGAATGTGAAGTTCTATGAAACCCAGTCAGTGTCTACTCTGCCTATGGTTCATTCTAGGCGTGTCTGCCCTGCTGCTCAAAGCTCCTGTGTACTGTGCATGGAGGATCAGAGTGCCAAAGTCCAGATTTATGCCAGAGTAATATTCAGCATGTTGTCCAGCGTGGGATAAAAGAGCAGTGACATGAGCAGTAATCACACAGGCCCCAAATCCCCCAAATCAGACACACACAGATGCACACACAGACGCACGCACTCATACTGGATATTTTGGTCTCTGGTCCTCTGAAACAAAACTCCAGGTAGGCCTATGTTTGTGATGAGAAAAATTATAACATAGATCAGAAAATAAAGTAATATGGGTCCTTTAAAAATTAAATATATTAATTTCTAAATAATGACATTCCAATGCAAAGGTATCCACAAAGCAGCCTATTTAATAAAATAGACCCCTCTTTGTGGGGCCCCTCATGCCCTGGGGAGTGGGGCCCGGTTGGCTCAGACTGCTGCAACAGCCCGAATCCAAATGAGCGTTTTAGTGTTTGAACAAGTTAAACACAATCAAACAGGAGGCAATAAAATGGACAACAATCACAAGAATTAACATGTTACCAACATCTTTACAGCGGCAGAACAGTCCTACTTCCTGCCTCCTGCAAAGTTTGCCTGCTCCTCCCTCACCCTTTCTCCCCTGCTCCGTGCTTTCCTCTCCTCTCTCCCCTGCTCTGTGCTCTCTCTGTTCTCCCTCCCTCTCCTCCTTCTCCTCTCCACCCTCACCTTTCTCCCTCTCCTCTCTCCTCCTTATGTCCGGACCTCTCCCTCTCTACTCTCCCTCTCTCCCTCCTCTGTCCATACTCGCCATGGTACTCGGATCTCTCTCTGGCTCTGTAGGTGAGCCGGTGATTGGGCACCAGGTTGAAAGGGGACGGCTTTTGGAAATCACATGGTACAACGTCTCGGGCTCCGTGAGTGACTGGAGACGCCATTTTGCTGGAAAGTTTGGAATTTGTAAACCTGAGGAGGAGGAGGGGGTCAGGAAAACTACTGTGGCGGGGAAAGGACGCTTTTCTTTTCAGCCACGGAAGTTTGACACGAATGCACGCAGCCCGCGCGGGGGGGATTCTGCGCACAGCGGGAGCACAGCGGGCTTGGCACGGCTGCACAGCCACACGGATCAACTCTTAAGTTTTTATTTTTAGGAAAACCAGCAGCGCTTTGGTCCGAGCTTTTCTCTTCAGGTCCAAAACCCACAGGGCAGAGCAGAATTCAGCTCATTACGCTTTGGAACGATCGGAGCCTGGTGCAGGCGAGTTGTGCACTTTTTACGCACAGCCGCGGTCACAGTGCGCGGTGTATCCTGGACAGGGAGCTTGTCTGGCGGCGGACTGTGGCTCCAAGTCTCGGTTACCCGCTGGAGTGTGTAGTACTCGGCTTTTAGAAGTAGTTTTTTCTTCTGTCGCCGTGAAGACAGTCCTGCAGACAACTGTCATCGACCAAGATAATCCTCGAGCTCCGAGTTTATGTGGCCGACACAGGACCGTCAGAGCGAGTCATGCCAGTCCGAAAGAAAGGTAAGCCTTAAAGCTTTCACTTAATTAGCAGCTCTGCAGCTAGCTGCTTCTCACACATTTGTACTGCATTTAGCGTGCGTTTACGCACGAAGGCACAAGAAGTGTCTCCAAATCACAGGGTCCACTCATATGGCACAGCTCAGATGTGCCCACATCACGCCCTTTGGCTCCAGACACGTCTCGTGGCAGTCAGGTAAAGTCACTTAAGTGGCGCTAGCCGGTTAGCCTGTGCTAAAAACTTGGATGTGGGGCATCTCGTGTGCAAAGCGGCCCATCTAAAAATACTCTCTAATATTAATGAAATATTTACAGCGCCTCCATCCGTCACCACGCTTTCCGCAGACATCTCCAGCCTAACTCCACACACAGAGAGCCTCACTCCACACACACAGAGAGCCTCACTCCACACACACAGAGAGCCTCACTCCACACACACAGAGAGCCTCACTCCACACACACACAGAGAGCCTCACTCCACACACAGAGAGAGCCTCACTCCACACACACAGAGAGCCTCACTCCACACACACACAGAGAGCCTCACTCCACACACACAGAGAGCCTCACTCCACACACACACAGAGAGCCTCACTCCACACACAGAGAGAGCCTCACTCCACACACACAGAGAGCCTCACTCCACACACACAGAGAGCCTCACTCCACACACACACAGAGAGCCTCACTCCACACACACACAGAGAGCCTCACTCCACACACACACACAGAGCCTCACTCCACACACACACACAGAGCCTCACATGCTCTCAAGGCTCAAGTCTGAGACTTTGAGTGGAAAAGTTTGATAAACACTAGTGTCAGGTTGGTGGCCTGCTGTGCCTCTGTAGATGTGAAGATGGGATTGTCATCACCTCAAAGTTTAGAGTACCAATGTCCACATAGTGTTGTTATGGTGAATCATGAGTTTTCTCATGCAGTGTGCAGTCAATTATTTGAGCAAAACTGAAACGTCATGTCGTGTGTGGGGAGGCAGGATCAGGGCCAGGAGTTTAATTAAAGCTTCCATACTCTACATTACGCTATTTTCTGATCTATGTTATGTTGTTTTCTCATCAGAAACATACCTGGGGTTTTGCCTTGTTTCATTCACACTTGTTTAACACACAAGCCTCGCATATTTTGATACAATACTGGTATCAGATATCAGTGCCAATATTGAACATTTTCATGGTTGGGATATCAGTTCAGTTGATTGTTCTATAAATTGGTCAGTAAATTGCTTTACACCAATGTTGACCCAAAACACCTCGTAATAATGTACTTTTTTATTGTATTTTCTCAGAGCGGTTCTGTAACTACTTTATTATAAATATAAATAACTTATTAAATTATTACCATTCACCGTTTGTGTTTAAAAGGAATGAAATATATTTTCAGTCTCTGCACTGGTGTCTATTGATATCGGGTATCGACAGATGCGTATCGACATCGGTATTGGAAAAGCTGAATTGGTGCATCCCTAAATAATAAGGTGTAAAAGAAAAATACATTTGCACTATTGAGAAAATGGAATGTATTGTTAAAATAAGTTGTTTAAAAAAGACCTACTGTGCTTGTGTCTGCTATAGTTACAATATATGATACCTGTAGGTCATTATATTATAATTTGGATGTTTTAAATTGTAATGTTCATCTTAAATTGCTTGATAAAAGAAATAAGTCCACTGACTTCGGTGTTCAAACACTACAGTGTCCAATGTGAGCAGACGTCGCAGGAAACATTATCACAACGAAGAGTCGTGTAGCTAGTGCCGCCTCCGATGGATCACTGCACATCACTCTAGCGAGTAACAATTAAGTAAATAAAATAAGAGAATGAAGTAAGTATGTCAGTGACTGTATACCAGTAGTGGTGAAAACGGGGGTTGATTGTCAAAATGACGTCTTGAAAATAAGGGATGCTCTAACATCCACAAATCTCTCTAAATACAACTTCAGGTGAGTAAATGGTGAGGGGAAACAACTTTAACATGGTTAAAAGCTTTGAAAAGTCAATATTGCAGAATAGGTCTGCTTTAAAGTGGGTGTTCATACACTGCCTGGCCAAAAAAAAAGTCGCCACCTGGATTTAATTAAGCAAATAGGTACGACCTCCTATTGGATAATTACTGCATGGATGATTATTATGAGGTCAGCTGACTACCTGAGTATACTGAATGACAAGGTTATTCCATCAATGGATTTTTTCTTCCCTGATGGCACGGGCATATTCCAAGATGACAATGCCAGGATTCATCGGCTCAAATTGTGAAAGAGTGGTTCAGGAGCATGAGACATCATTTTCACACTTGGATTGTCCACCACAGAGTCCAGACCTTAACCCCATTGAGAAATTTTGGGATGTGCTGGAGAAGGCTTTGTGCAGCGGTCAGACTCTACCAGCATCAATTGCCAGTTTCACTGACTGTCTGATCTGAATGGTCACTACCTAAACTCCAGCACGTGCAGCCATTGCAGCTCAGTGAATTCTGGAGGTTCTGGGCTTTCACATGAGGCATGGCCTGCCTGTGCATATACTGAGAAGGAGAAAAATGTTAAGGCTCTGGCAACACAGGTTCAGTTGTGATGGTGGTACCTTTTACAAAAACTGTAACAGCTCTGGCTACATGCAGTTCCTTTAAAGGTAGGAAGAGATTTTGTGTGACTATCTCCATTTCCCCATTTTTTTTAAATGTTGAATTTTATTTAAACATTTAACATTAAACATGATTTTGCATGTTTGATTCAATTAGCTGGGTTTAAGTGGTGCTTTGAGCGCTCCAACAGTGTTATTGGCCCTCATTTACCAAACTTCCATACGAGGCAAACTGTTTTAAATATGGACGATTTGTAACCTCAGGTCAGTTTTAACACCAAATATACAAACTAACACCAAACTGTACAAGGAAAATTACTTTTAACTGCATGAAATGTATTGCCCCTTAATATATTTGTTTTTTAGAATCAGTTGATACAGAAATGCATTTTAGCTATTGTAGTTTGCTAGTTAACTATTGTTGAGGGTAAACACATCCCAAGTTGTCATCGTGAATGAGCTCATTGCTTTAAGGATAAAACAGCATGAATAACTCGCTGCACATCAGCCCGGAGGAGAAACACATGAGTTGAGGTAGCACCAGCAGTCAACAGCAGTAAAGACACTCACCATAGGACACTGTCTCTCCAGTCTGGACGGGCCTGGGATTTCGGTCCTGTGAGTTTTTCGGGTCCTTCGGGTCTTTCGAGTCCTTCAGTGTTTACTCTGGACTCTGGTCCGGATGGATTTGGCAGATAGGCTGCCTCTGTGTACTGTTTTCAGAGCAGCAGGAGCAAGACCAGTGATGTTGTTCTGACTGGTGTATCCTTGGCACGATGGTTCCATGCAGGGACAGCCAAACCAGTGGAGGGTGGCTGGTTCTGAGGTTGAACAAAGCATCCAGACTGAAGCGTAGATCTGCTCTGGTTTGTTGTATCTTGTTCAGCAGTTTGTCCTCTGCGCACTTGGTTTTTCTCAGGGGGAAAGTGCTGCTCAGGTTGAGGCACCTAACACCACTCCCTGCTCCAACTAATCTGAGCTCAGCCTAAACCAGAGTTGATTGCCACTGGATCAGGGATCAGGCATCTGGGTTTGGATCTAGTTCGACTGTGGCACATTTCTCACATGTATTGCATGTTACTATAGTGAGTTGGAAGTTTAATTAATTAAATATATCGGCATAAAATATGTTTATAAATTATTGAGTAACAAATGTATACTGTTTGTTGTTCTGATCTGTGATTTTCTACACACAATGAACCAAACCAACACATTTCTTCTTTTTATGTAATTCTTTGATATCCTGTTGATTTATACACCCAAATATATACACTCCCAAATGTGCACCCTTTTCACCACAGTGTTAGTAAGTAAGTTAGGGCCATTGTTTTTGATATGAGCTAAACTGCCCTCTCCCTTCCTTCCTCTGTCCCCTCAGATGCCCAGAGAGCCCTGGTGCTGCTGCAGGAGTACAGGGCCAAGCTGCAGCACACAGAGGAGCGAGCCCTGCGCCTGTCCATCCAGAGGGTCATCGACATCTTCCAGAGCAACCTCTTCCAGGCGCTCATAGGTATGTCCTCCTCTGCCCTCCTCTGCCCTCCTCTGCCCTCCTCTCTGTCCTTCTCCTCCCCTGTTCTCCCCTCTGGCCTCTTCTGTCCTCCTGTCCTCTTCTGCCTCCCTCTGTCCTCTGTCCTCCTCCTCTGCCCGCCTTTGTGTCGTCCTGTCTGTCCTCCTGCCCCCCCCCCCCCCCTCCTCCTTTGCCCCTCCACTCTCTCCTCTGCTTCTCTCGCTCCTGCTACTCCTGCTCTTATTCCTCTCTCCCTTCTTCTCCTCTCTTCTCATCTTCCCTCCTCTGCTCCCTTTTCCTCCCTTCTCCTCCCTTCTCCTCTCTCCTCCTATCTCGGTCTGTTCCTGTTCCTCCTCCTCCTCCTCCTCACCCCTGCTCCTCACTCTGAACTTGTGACCTCTCATATGTGCAAAATCCACCAGAGGGCACCGTTTTTCCCATTCAAACTGTCTGAAGCGTTTCCTGAAAATATTTCTAAATCTAGGTTAGCAGTGCCAGATTTGATTATAATTGTAAATATTATATTCTGTTCCTCACCACAACAAACTGATGCATGCTGATTTTATTTATTTATTTAACTTTTTATTGGATTGTCTTTAAACTGGATTGTCTGATTGGAGAATTGAGTTTTCAAACTCATACACAATGGATTCTCTTGACTCACACTGATCCTTTGCACAACTTAAAGAAGACCTATTGTGTCTGCTATATTGTTATAATTGTTGTATATAGTTATAAATGTTATAATTTGGACATTTTAAATTGCAGTATTCACCTACAGCTTGGTAAAATAAATAAATTCACAGATTTGGACTGACTTGGGCTCACTTGGACTGGCTTAGAAAACTTCCCCAATGGGAACATCGCTGTAAACATCATGACATCAAAAAGCTGTGACTCTGTTGGCACCGCTTATGAATAACTACACGTCACACTAGAGAGTCACAGATTTTTTTCCACTTGTACCAAAATGATTACGCGACACTGCTGAATCCTACGTGTATCACCGGCTAAGAAAATGAAATTGTAGAATGTGCACCCGCCATGGACTTGCACCTGCTTCTTAATTGTCCGCTTCTTAACTGCATTTTTTCACACAACTACCTCTATTTCACATTTCCATCCTTACTTTTTCTTTGACAAATCAAATAAGTGACTGGGAAAATCCCTGCAGCATCTGCGCTCTCATTCGTCACCTTCGAGGGACAACGGAGGCAAATTACCCTAATGATGGTAAAATATTTAAAGAGCCCCATGCCTCTGCTTTGAGATGGCATTTAAATTTACACGATAGCACAATTGGTTTCGGAGTTACATTAATGGAAAGTCCGCAACCGTGCTGTATCGGCGATGATAGCATCCGCCTCTATAGGGTTAAGGTGCAGAGCAGGAAGTGTATTTTCTTGCTTTCTTGCTAACAAGGCACTAAGTGTAAGAAATGGTACGAATGATACCCCAAATAGTTATTTAGCCAGTAATTAGTTTTCATTTTGAAACATGGGAATTGGCTGCTGCTAAAACTCATCTGAAAGTCCCTCCTCTTCCTGCACTATATCAACAGGAGCTGTTGCAGATTTATATTTCAATTCAGAGTGCTACTTAAGTCTTAGCCAGGTTATCGGATACCCTTTAGTTGCAATGCCAGGGAATATGGTGTTGAGCCCAGGAACACAAGAGTAGAGTAAGAGTTAAACCCACCACCCTGGAAAGTCCTTATCTAATAGAAATACCGGTTAAAACAATTCAAAACCCATTTAAAAGCACACCTCTTTAAACTTACCTATGTGACTTGAACCACCTTTAGTCCTATGTTCTCTGTATCTGACCCATTTTAATCCTGTATTTCTCTAACTTTGTCTTTTAACTTCACTTAGACAAAACAATTAAAATCACAGAAATGCAAGGTTTAAACAGGAAAGATACATACTTAAATAAAATGCATCATTATTATGTCTTCTACAATAATACAGGCATTTTAGGTAGAGTCCAGTGTCAGGCCATTCTTTATAACAGTTTATAAAGTGTTAACTGACTGCTGTCTGGTATTATGTGTTGAATATTGCATACAGCTCATTCTAGATTTATTCCATAATTCACTTTTCAATCTGTCAGCTCCAATCAGAGGTTGTAATCCGCCGGTGTAATCCAGTCTGTGCAGCACGTCCCAAACACACAGATGGTAATAGCTCTGCACTTTACAGTTTGACAAATGGATTTCGCTCACCGTGTGTAAAAGTGTTAAACTTAATCACTGTCTTAAACCAGGTATATGCCACCTACATCTCAGTATTTTTAGATTACCACAATGGCAAATGTCAGACTAAGTGATATGTCAAAGCAAAAATCAGGTCATCATGATTTAGATTTGATCAGGATTCATACTATAGTTACTATACTACAGTATATTTTGTGTTAGTGTATATTGCCTGTAAGAGTGAACTCAAGTCAGGCTCCCACTGTCGTGATTGGACCAGGGCCATTAATGGTTCAGACCAATCAGAACAGCATTGTGGTTTGGGCGGAGCCCATGGGCATCGCACCCATTCATTAAGGGGCAGACCCCCCCCACACACACTTTTGAATAGGAGTGATATGCCCCCTCACACTTTTCATAGTCAGCTAGCTCGTTACAACGTGAAACCTGGCATTGCCTTTGCTGCAGTCTCCATGTCTATCTTATGTATTTGCTAATAGTGCCTATCATTTTCTCCTCTGTGCTCAGAGCACACCAAAGCAGAGGGAGGAGCAGAGGGCTAAGCACTCGTACTCTGTGTGCTGGACAGAGGAGGAAGCAGAGACACTGGACTGGACAGCCAGACAGAGCAGATTTTTTAGCTCTTTGGGAGTTTTTACAGGATCATTTCAATAAAGAGGGTTAAAGTTCGGACTCGTTTGTGATGAAACAGGAACAGAAGAGCAGCAGAGCACACGCTAGACTATGAGACCAGATGAAATGAATATTGTTCTCATATATGAGCAATCACCTTTATCTTTCAGCTGTAGGCTGTAAGTGACAGACATCAGCAGTGTTATGTTTTATCATGAAAGTTCTTATTTTGAAGGTGCACTATTCAAGTTTTCTGGTGGAGTGCTTGTCTCATGAAAATAATATGGCTTTGCCTGAAATGTTCCAGAGTATGGAATAAATGGATGTGTCCTGCATTTAAAGTGTATTATAGGCATTAAAATACTTGATTTGGTTTTGTCACCTGCTTGAGGAAAGGTTTCAGACCTTCCACCTACAAAGTTAGTGTTCATTTTGTGAACAGAATTTGTCCTTGCTTGTAACTGTAATGTTTTCATTGAAATTAATATATATATATATATATATATATATATATATATATATATATATATATATATATATATATATATAATTTTTTTTTTAAAGGGCTTAACAGGTGCATGACATAGGACAGAGGTTGTGGAGCTGAGTCTTAGTTCAAAATACTGTGGTGAAAGTGCTTCCAAAAGCCATAATTTTAGCCACATCACACTGTAAAATGCCCCAGAATGCAGCAAATCATACATTCCACAGTATGGCCCCCAAGCTGGAGCCAAAGGTGAAGGGCCCCCACAAGCCAAAATGAACATAATGTCTATTCCGATGGTACAACGTACTTCAGTTGTTTTTTTTTATTTTTTATTTTTTTCAGAAATAAAGACAGTTTGTGAAAAATGTGCAGAGAGAAACACATTGTGCATTTGTGGACAGGGAAATATGTCTGTTTTTCTCACAGCTTGCTCCACTGCTGTCTCTTTGATCATGAAGATTCAAATTCATCATGATGCTCTGCATTTTCCCGACCTCTTTCAGTGCATTGTTCAAATGTGTAGAACTCAATGCATCTGCTCCTTTCCAAATCTCAAAAGGGATGTTACCTTCATCACCCTTTCTCCTGATTGGCTCTGTGGTTGCTATGATGCAGCCAAGTCGGATTTCCAAATATGGAGCTCTGCTCCAAATTAGTCGCTGTAAGCTCAATGAGCTTCATTTGGCTGGAGCTGAGCCCTGCTGGGTGACATCACACTCCCTTAGTCCAGTTCTTTAAATCTATATGATCACTGTAGGTTATGTCTTGTTCACAGTAAAACAAAATGTTTACAAGAGACTCTCAAAGTTGGGTTTTATTGAGTTTTCCAGCCAAGATGAATGTGATTTAGGTTTTTTCCTGGCTGTAGAGGGCCTGTATTGGCTCAATAATTACCAGAGCCACGTGTGTCCACAGATATCCAGGAGTTTTATGAAGTGACCTTACTGGACAGCCAGAGGTGGACAGAAAGCGGGAAAGAAGCAGAGCCAATGCCTCCAGTCCACCTGTGGGACAGCCCCAGCATAACCTCGGACACCCTGGCCCTGAGCACCAGCCTCCAGGTACCACCACCCATGGGTGCTCACAACACGAGACAACACACTCTTATAGTGGTCTTTGGATTTTGTTTATTTCTTATTCGAATTATTGGCTCAGTAGGTTCATGTGACATCAGAACGTTCCAGACTGCCTATAGTTTAAATAACACATACGGTGGCTTCAATTCTTTTTAAAGTGCCCATATTACTCTAATGTAGTTTCCTCATCAAAAATATACCTGGTGTTGTATTTTGTTTAATTCACAAATGTTTAACACACAAATGCTGCACAGTTGTTTCCACTCTGTTCCACCTTGTGATGTCATGTGGCAATACAGGAAGTTTTCCACTCCATACACCTTCACTAGAATCATTTGGATAATTTCAACCCTGTAATTGTAAATCTCTACTGAACAAAAGACAAAACGTAGCTGTTAACTTAAATGATCGCGCAAGGTGAAATGGAGCATTTTGAGCTTTGGAGATGTAGACAGATTAATAAGTGAGTAAGTGTTACTCAGACATGTGTGAGTGAAACAAAACATAACTCCAGGTATGTTTTTGAGGAGCTATAACTTTTTAACATGGCTTAAAGCTCACAAGAATCAATTTTGCATAATATGGGACCTTTAAACATGCTTTTGGTCATCCTGGGATAAGTATTCTCTAACTGTATAAACTTCACCTCCGTTTCCAATGAGGCATTTAGGTGACTACTGAAACTGTTGGCTATTATAGCTAACTTGTGACTGTAATGTCATTTGAAAGAGACTTGTATAACAGCACAAAATCAGCTCACCTGTTGTAGTTCCAGACAGTACTGACTTAGCTGGTTTCGGTGAGCTGATTTTGAACTGTTATACAAGTCCCTCTCAAATGACGTTAAAGTTACAAGCTTACAAGTTTCAGAACATCTCACATTCTAGCTCTACTAAGATCAATCCCCTTTTGCACTAAGCAGAAATCTGATTTAGGTTCTTGCGTCTACAGTGTAGACTTAACCACATTTCCAACTTCTTTTTCTTGGGCTGAAGCATAAAGCGTGCTCCTCATCGTGCAGTCAGTCATTGAGCTAAAAATAGGGAGTATTAAAATAGATCAGAGCCGCTTCTTCTCTCTGCCTCTTCAGACTTCACTGGTGTGGGCCACTGGTGCCCGGTGGAGAGGGTCAGTCCAAACAGGGGATGGATGAGAGCAGAACGGTGCTGTACTCTGAGCCAGCCACAGGGGGCGCCCTCCCTCTAATGGTGTGAGGGAGGGTCAGTGGGCCACAGTCAAAGGTGCAGAGAAGATTTAACCAATTTTGTCTTTTTTTTGTAATGTATTTTTTCACTAGGTTTTTTTTGGTACCTAGTCATTGTGCTCATTTATCTTCTAAACCACATGTATCAAACTCGAGGCCTGCAGGCTAAATGTGGCCCGTCATGTCATTTTATGTGACAATTAAAAGGTATGACTGCCTGAAAATGTCAGTTTATCAGGAGATATGCAGTTACACAGCCATAATTTTAACATCTGTGCAAATGCATATGCAATATTTGTAATTTAATAAGTAATAAATACAGAAACGGTTAATTAACTAGTTATATTTGTACTCTCTTACAGTTACATTTGGCCCTTTGAGGGCAACCATTTTGCTGATGTGGCTCTCGGTGAAAATGAGTTTGACATCCCTGTTCTAAACCCTGTTATTAAAGGACCTATATTACACTATTTTCTGATCCATGTTATAATGTTGTTTCTTCTTCAAAACATACCTGGAGTTTTGTTTTATTCACATGTTTAACATATAGCCCTGCATATTTAGGCTGAGTCCTTCTCTCACATAAAAAACACTCTGTTCCACCTTGTGATGTCATGTGGTGATACAGGAATTGCTCCACTGTTTGTGTTTTTTTTTTTTTTTTCTCCATACACGTTCCCTAGACTCATTTGGATGATGCCCTGGAATTGCCAATATTTACAGAGCTAAAGGTAAAAGTTAGCTGTTAAATTGAAAAATACTGCCTCATGATATCACCAGGTAGAACAGAACATCTTGACCTTTAGAGATGTAGATTAAATGAATAATTTAATTAAATGAATAGTTATAATAAAATAATTAATAATTTAATCTACATCTCCATATTGCATTAATAATGCATGATTACTCAAACCTGTGTGAATGAAGCAAAACCCAACTCCAGGTATGTTTTTGATGAGGTAACAGCATTATAACATAGCTTAAAACTCACAAGAGTCAATTTTACTTAATATAGGACCTTTTAATGAATTGAGACAAATCCAAAGGTGCAAGTTATAGGGCCTATACCCATTTTTTTTCCCCCTGTGTTTGAGCAAAATGTGTCTTGCCTCAGCACAGATATGTTATATAATCAGATCTTGAGGTCAAAATGTGCCTGATACATGCTGTCTACATCTAATTATAAAGCATTTTATTCTGATAATTGGGAAGATAACATGCTAGTTCTTGTTACCATTACCATGATGGCAAAACACCGCTGTCGTCTCTGAGAGTTGTGTAAAATGCTTAAACGTTCATCACTGTGAATAATTAAGATATTTGGAATGCATAAGGCAAGTGATGAATAACTTTGGACCACTGAAAACTGTTTAAAATGAACTAGTTCTGTCTTTCATGTTTTTAATAGGAAAAAAACTGATATAGCACCTTTAAGGACATAGGCACTGTGTTAATTAATCTTCTAAATCATTAAAAAATTATTGAGCCAGATTTGAAGGTACAAGTAAATATGGAGAATGGAATAATCTAATCAGATTTGCAGGCTCACTTCTATCTGTCTACCCCAGGCAGCTCTGGCAACAAACTAAGCATATTTGATTGAATTTGAATGGTCAGTAATCAGCTTGGGTTTTCAGAGAGGTCACATAGGCCAGGTCAGTAAGCATTTATTTTGGAGGAAGACATTTGTAAATTTTTAAAAATAATAAAAAACACGATGAATAATATTCATTTTCGGAACATAAACTAAGACAAAATAAAAGCTTGGAAAATTGTGATGTTTCGATTTAGACGTTTTTGTCATATTTCCCAGCTTTACTACCAACGTACCTTACTACCACTGTTTGGAGTGAATGAATAATGCAATGTTATAATATATTCTATGTCAACTGTATATTTATTTGTGGTTCCTGAGGTGGGCAAAGTCATTGAGAGACTCCGCCCATACCTTGTTCTGACCGCTCCCTCTGAAGAATCCTGTTGAACTTCTGTGGGTGACATGTCCCATACCTCCTGTAGACCTCTATTAAGTGTGTGGCTTGACTGTGTTCTCCCCTGTCCCAAACGCTGCGCTCACAGAACTGTTCGCTCCTACATGAGATCCTGTGCACGCTGGTGAGTACTGAGCATGCTCCATCAGTCATGTGGAGGAGAGGCGGGGCTTGTGCGCAGGCGGCCAATCACACCCTCACATGTGGCTCTGTTCTGTACTGTTGTCTCTCTGAAGTGGTCTGTTCTTAAAAGTCCTGTATTCTATTAAATCACTTTTCCTTCATCAAAGACCTAGTGTTTAAGTAATGGGTGTTACTGGATTCCATTTTGTGATGTCATGAGGTGGTAATCCAGGAAGTGTCCTTACTGATATTGATGATTTCAGTGCTCAAATTTAGTTTTTGTCTATTCCAACGGGTTGCTTCACTCCTCAATGGACTGGCAGTAGGGACATTTTTACAGTGCCACCTTCTTGTCTCCATGTAGATGTTATTGCTTTGCCTGGACTGTTCCACATAGGCCTGTCACGATAAGTACTATATCGACTTGTTCAATACATGAAAACATGCATGTTTGTAACCCATTGTGAGACTTGGTGATTTTACCATTAGAATAAGTTGGAGAGTTTCTGTCATTGCTACGGCTATGCTGCAAAAAGCTAAGCCCAAGCTAAGATTTCCAATACATTATTAAAAATAGACAGTATCAAATAAATGGCAGAATGAACCAATAATTACCCATAGAATGCACTTATTCAACTGCACAACCAAAATAACAAAAATCTCACTGTTGCAAAGAAATTGTACACACGATAAATATTGAGCTCCAAAATATATACTTCCATTCATCATGTATTGAACGATAAATCCATATAGTCATTATCATAGAAGTTTAGTAGTAATAGTTTCAATATTATAGTTTATTGCAATATTTCTCTGTAGCAATACATCATGCTTTGAAATGTGTTCTTGTAGCGATAGATTAGCTCAATACTGTGGAACTAGGCCTGTTACAGTAACAAACAGGTAGCACGTAAATAAATATGCAGGGCAGATCTGTGGAGAGTCGAGCTCACTCACAGTAAGGATGCATGTTTTTCATGGTATTTTAGAGCAAGAAAGAGAACTGAATGAATGCAAGCTTTTATTACAAAACTGTGGAACATTTCGAACAAAGCAATTATGTCTTCATGGAGATGAGCACATGGCCGATCCTCTTTTTAGAAAAGTTATATAGTGCACCTTTAAAGCCACTCCAGAGAGCTCCTTCACAGTGCCACATGTCGGGGTTCTGCTACAGCCATTGGCTTCTGTTTTTTTTGGGTCATGTTGGTTCATGGACAGTGTTGGTTCCACAATGTTCACTGTTACATCTACTTTGAGAGGCACATTTTGGAACAAACACCATATGAGAGGCTGCAGGCATTCATGATCATGGTTGATTATGTGTAAGATACATCTGCATTGTTCATAATGTGTGGTCTACATATAGTGGTCTTTTTAACCATACTCTGCTGAGGAGGTTGTAGGAACTGAGGGTTTTCTCAGCAGAGAGCCAGCTCAGCTCCTGGTTTGGATCAGCACCAGTCACTGAACAACCTGCCATGTCTTCTGTCTGTAAAGTGCAGGGAAAGCAAAAATGGACTTCTTCTCAAACTGTGCCATCTGAAGTTTGTCCTTTCATCCAGTATTTGACAGTAGACAAACCTTGTTCAGACACTGTCCAAACCGGGTTTAACTGAACTGAACTGGTGCTTCTGCTTGAGGTGGAGATGATTCTGGTGATGTGGTGGAGCTTGTGATGCAAGCAGTGGAGATGGTTTTGTGTGGGGATATGGTTCTATTGGACATTGTTCTGGACTAAATGGTTGTGTGATGGTGATCGTTCTGTTGGTGATTGTTGTGTGGTGGGGACATGGTTTTACTGGAGTTTATTCTTGTGGTTCTGTGATGGCGATTGTTAGGGCTGCACCGATGTGATACTGGTATTGGATATCAATAATGAAAATTTTGATGGATTGTTTATCAGTTCAAAAGTATTAAGATTGGTATCGGAACAGTAAAAGCTGGATCGGTGCATTACTAACGATTGTTCCATTGATAGAGATGGAAGTGTGGTGAAGATGTTTCTGATGATTGTTTGGTGGAGATGGTTTTACTTGAGATGGTTCTGGTGGTTGTGTGGTGGATCTTGGGTGTGATGGTATTTGCTCTGGTGGTTGAGATGGTTGTGATGAGGACATGGTTCTGTGGAGTTTATTCTGGTGGCTGTGTGGTGGAGATTATTCTGATGAAATGGTTTTCTGGGGGAGATGGTTCTTCTGAGATGGTTCTGGTAAGATAGTTCTAATGGTTCTATGGGGGAGCTAGTTCTACTGAGGATGGGTCTGATGGAGATGGTTCTGGACTACATGGGTGTGTCGTGGAAGTTGTTCCGGTGGTGGAGATGGTTGTGTGGAGAGCTGGTTCTTGGATAGGTGTGACGGAGATGGTTCTGGACTACATGTTTGTGTTGTGGAGGTTGTTCTCTGGTGGTGGAGATGGTTTTGTGGGGGCAATGGTTCTGGTGATGCTTGTGTGATGGAGATGTTTTTGGGCCTGCTTATTTTTATTTATTTTTTGTGTGGAAATAATACTGGTGGAGATGGTTGTGTGGTGCTTATACAATCTTTTAAAGAGTTTTTTTTTTCTTTTTGCTTTCTACCGTGTTATAACATTGTTCCATCATCACAATCATCCCTGAAGAGGTTTTAAATGTCATCCATTCATGTTTATCCATTCAAGTATTTTAGTATTCTCTCCCTATTCAAATTCTCCTTATGGTTAGCTGTAAGATTCTATGTAATCCTCAGCCCACAAACCTATCAACCGAGCTCCTACAAAACAATTCTTCATAAATATGCACAAGCATGCTGCAAAACAGAGGGAGCAAAGGGAGGGGAGACTCGGAGCATCAAAAATGAAACTCATAAAACTTCTTAATACATTGTTTTCAGTGAATATAGCATTTTCAAAACAATAAAAGGTAACATGGTAACTGAAATATGTTGTTGTGTTAATAGTTAGTACCCCATAGAAGTAAAATACCCCCTCTTTTGTTCTGCACTGGTCTTGGAACATTAGGAATAATTTGAACACTGTCTCACAGACCTTGGATAGTTGACCACGTTTTTAAGTGGTCACCCTCTTAGTCTGTTCATTTAATGTTTATCACAAACTGGACTTCCTGTTGGAGTTGACGCAGGAAGTGGCACAGGGAGTGGACAGAGCACTTTGAGAAGCGTTTTCAAACAGCTCCATCTCTCATGTTATTCATGCACATTGCAGTTAAAGCCAGAGTCCAGCAGAGGGAGCTGCCTATAAAGATACAGATTCCCAGAAAGAACTGTAATAAAATCATATGTAAATTATGGTAGCCCATCTCTAAACTTTAATAATAAATTAGAAAGACAAAAAAATTGTAACGTAAGTTGCATAGGTACTGTTTAAATGTATCGGCGGCGTAAAAGTGAAGCTACTAGTGGTAAAAACAAGAAAATACTGAAAAAATACTTTACTTTTGATGTATGGTGGGTAGAGTACTATAGAAAATTACTACACAGTGTGACCACAAATGAAAACTAAAATCTTCCGTCAAATAAATGGTATTCAATGGGATTTATGAGCATGATACATTTTATTTGTAATTCTAAATGGTAAAGATTAATAATACTGAAAAGGGTACTAAAGAAAAAAGTAACCATTAGTTTATCAAAAACAACCGACTTCTACTTTGGTTAACTCCACTCACTCAAGAAAGAGTCTGGGCACTTTTCTTTATTCAATCACAGTAATGAGAACGCTCAGAGGAAGTGAAGAGCTTTTTAACAGAAGCACAATAGCTGTTTTTCTTGATGTATAAATTAGGGCTGTATGCTTTTAGTCATTCAGTCGATTAATTGGTTGATGGAGTCTTAGTGGACCAAAATATGTTGATTAATCAAGGATCAGATACATAGATAAAAAAAAGTTTTCAGAGCTTTTGCCATGCCCCCTTTTTAGTCAACTAATCGATGGGCAGCACATGTCTTTAGTCAACCAAGAATTTTTGTTGACTACAGCTCTTGTATGTGTACAATGTATGTATATAAAGGGCAAGAAGGTCCTAGGTTCAGATCCGACGCAATATTGGAAGAATATACAAATTCCACACAGAAATGACCCATGTCTGTGTAGGTTTCTTCTTGATGTTCTGGCGTCCCCTAATAAAACTGGGAAAAACTGAAAGAGATTCTAAATCTTGAACCACAACCAAGACATTTACAGCTATATTTTAGCACAATTCTGGGTGATTGATACTAAGTTAAATTATAATAAGATAAAAACTCTGTAATATCAGTCTGTTTGCTATACCCAGTTTTGGAGTATCTGGTATGTAAATCCCATAGCCTCTCCTCTTCACCATCAAACTGTTGTGGAGAGCATCTCGCGTGCATGACAAATCCCTCCTCCTCCACCACCACCTCCACGCCCTCTCTCTGTCATCCCCGGGGGGCTTTGCTATCATCCCCCCCCACGCACCCCTACTCAATCACCCACACACCACCGCACGCAGCCGCTTGCTTAACCAGACCAGGGACTCTGAGCAGAACAAACCGGAAGAGCTTTAACAGGAGGCGGAGCTCCAAGAGTGGGGGGGCGAGCCTATAAATAACCGTCCAGGAGTGGAGGAGGAGGAGGTGGAGGGCTGTAGAGATTCCAGCAGACCAGCTGAAAACCGAGAGTGACCAGCGGGATACCGGGGGATGCTTTAATGCCGGGACGGAGCGCTACTGGGAATGAGGGCGGATGGTGAGAGGAGCCAGAGGAGGTGGCAAAGAGGGGGCGGGTGCGGGCACGGCGGGGGAGGGGGCCGGCGGCAGTGGGGGAGGGGGGAGGAGGCGCTCATCCAAAAGCAGCCCCAACCCCAAAAAGAACCCCCAGGAGCAGCAGCTAGCATCCGCCGTGCGACCGCTAACATGCATGTGCCCCATGCTGTGTCACTGCAAAGTGGCCTGCACCAACAGCACCATCTCCCTCATGTTCGGATGTAAGGTGGGTGAGGGGGGATTGGTGAGGAGGGGGCGCATAGAGGGTCAGATGGGTGTCTTGCTAGCGGAGTGGTTGTTAGTAGTTTTTGGACCACTCTTGGTCTAGTTCTTGCTCCAGTTTTGGTCCAGTTTTGGGTTTGATGGTTGAGTGCATTACTTGTGCACAGAACAGTGTGTGGGTGCCTTTGAAAGCTCATTAAAAAGTTTTAACTCTTTAGTCGTCAGAATCCAACAACCTAAAGTGCATATGCATTAGACTGTTTTCACTAAAACATTATTAACATCATTATTTCAGATTTGACAAAAATATCTTGTCTAATTTTTTATTTTGGTGAACATATTTAGACCATCATGTTACCTTTTATTGTTTTCAAAATGCTATATTTGGCTTTTAATCAGTATGTGAGCTGTAGACCTTATCTGAGATTATTTACCTTGTTGGATATAAGGTGTATAAGAGCGCAAGGCTGCAGCATGGAGGGTCAGATGGGTGTCTCACTGGAGTAGTGGTTGTTGCTAGTTTTTAGTCCAATTTTGGTTGAGTTAAAGTGCTTGGTTTGGTTTAACATGTGCTGCTGATCGGTTTTGCATTTTGTCTGGAAGTTCACTTTTTGCAATGATGTTACATCTACCATTGGTGTTTTTTTTGGATATTAGGTAAGCTTTAGTTGGTTATATGTCCTAGATATGTCAGTGGTTTTCAAACTGTGGTACAAGAACACCCAGGGGTATGCGAAGACAGTTATGATAGAAAAAAAATTTCCCATAATGTCTTTATTTGATAGAAGCTTAAATTTGGTTCTCCCAGGCTAGCCTAAATGTTTGCTAGGGCTGTCACAATATCAAAATTTGAAGTGTGATATACTGCTGAAGAAAATATAGGCTGTAAACGATAATATTGAGACCAAATCATAAACTACAATCAGCTCAAAAATTATCACAGTGCAGAAACTCAAACTACCCACGATAAATATTGGGGGCTAAGAGGGTCCAATAAGGGAATATTAAAATATAATCTAAATACTGAGGTCCTCTTTTTTTTCATGTCTTTAATTGTATTTGAACCAGGAAAACTCAGTGAGATTTGACATGAGAGTGAACCGTATTTCTATTGTACATGTTTTTAGTGATGGGAGAACCTAAAACCTAAAACCTATGCAAACACGGGTGCAATCCGCACTATACCAGAAAGGCCCCACATTGACCAGGAATCAATCTGTGAGGCAGGAGTGCTCTGGTTTACTTTTTTTTGTATTTTTAGACTTAGATTACCATGGACACCACAACACAACTAAATCAGTCAAATCAAATTCCTCTTGCTGGAATGACCAAAGTTCACTGCAACTTTGGAGATGGAAAATTTGCAGTTCAGATTTCAGGCTCTCTCAAATGTGAATTTTAAACTAATCCAAGAATCTCATGCATTTCAGCACATGCTTGTAGAAGTCTAAACTACAGGGTTAGCAGGTTTTATAGAGGCAAGAGATGCATCCAAAAATATCTATAATGTTGTTCTTTTTAGAGTGGACGTCATAATTCCTCTTCTGCCTCACTTATGTACTTACAAGCTGGTTCGTGGCAAACGTGGGCAGCATATTCTAGTCTTGGAGGGGCAGCTACAGCGTCTGATGGCCTCCCCATCATCTCAGCTGGAGTCTGATTCTCCCTCCCAAGTATAAGGAGAGCAGAAGAATAGGTACAGTAGAGTCCTGGGCAACACATCTGTAAGCCAGGAGGACAAATGGCAGAATGGCGTCTGGCCTAAGCAAGGCAGCTAAGGAGCCGATATCCACCAGTGCAGAACACCACAACAACAAGTTCTGTTTCACTCTTGGACAGAGTGCGCTGGCCCCACATCATGTCGTCTATGTGGTGCCCGGCTCTTTTCCTAACCCTGGAGCACCAGCTGAATAAGCTCACTCAGCTTGTCAGGTTTTAATGGCATAAGCAGGGGCCATTTTAATGTGTGGAGTGAAGTTAACATCCCTGGCTGAGCCACAGTGCATGTTCTTGGTGGGTTCCTGTGCTGCGCCATGTGAGGACCTTAGACCAGCTTCTCCTGTGAGTTGTTTGGCCAAGTCTCTCAACTGCTCTCTGCAATCTTCAGTTGTTGATGGGGCAGCCACGCCATTCTGACTTAACATGTCAGCGTCCTCCTGCAGCCTTCTCATCCTCCCATCTTGAAAAGTAGTGGGTGTAGTGGTGGTCACTACACCAGTCAATATAGACCACAATGCATTGTGAGTCGTTGCTACAGCCAGATCCTATGTCCGTGGACCGGGTCGTCAAGACGCCTGTCCTCAACCACTGCCCAGTCCTCTGTGCACCCGACCCTTATGAGACCCTCTGCGAGTGATGAGCCCACAGGAGGGCGGACCCATGTTGTCCTTTTGGTCTGAGCCTGGCCGGGCCTCGTCGGCAAAGGTTCAG
This sequence comes from Periophthalmus magnuspinnatus, assembly GCF_009829125.3. Classification (NCBI taxonomy): domain Eukaryota; kingdom Metazoa; phylum Chordata; class Actinopteri; order Gobiiformes; family Gobiidae; genus Periophthalmus; species Periophthalmus magnuspinnatus. The sequence continues at coordinate 13,140,086 of NC_047142.1, forward strand.
CCCCCAGGTGCTCACATTTGAGCCCCAACCCCAGGCCTGGCTCCAGGGCGGGGCCCCGGCTGCACCATACCAGGCGATGTCACGGTCCTTGTTTTAGTTCTCATCATAGCGGTATTGGGAACTGTTCTTATACTGACCCATCACCTAGGACCTGTTTGTCATGGGAGACCCTACCAGGGGCATAATGCCCCGGGCAACGTAGCTCCTTGGATCATTTGGGTACGCAAACTCGCCCACCACGATAAGGTGACTGAAGTGGCTCGGGCATCTATTCCGGATGCCTCCTAGATACCTCCCTAGGGAGGTTTTCCAGGCACATCCTACCGGGTGGAGGCCCCGGGGAAGACCCAGGACACGCTGGAAAGACTGTCTCTCGGCTGGCCTGGGAACACCTCAGGATCCTACCGGAAGAGCTGGAGGAAGTGTTTCTGGAGAGGGACGTCTGGGCCACCCTGCTGAAATTACTTCCACATCTCAGCCCAAAATTTTTAAAATCGAGTTTGTGAGATCCACCTTGACAAAAATCTGTACGGTTGTTATTATTAGTCTATAAATACTTGTGTTCCAGTCCAATTTGATAAAACTTGATTTCTGTCCTAAATTATCATACTTATTGGCTGATAATGACTGATAGAGTGCCCAATATCCAAAAAAAAAAGGTCAATATTAGGCACCAATATTTTTCCAGCATACCCAGTCTGTGTGTCATTGACAATTTTTCCTCAGTGCATAAGATTTGTCTTGAAAAGACTATATAAGAAGGCTGAAAATATGGGTGTATACACAGTTTTACAAAATTGAAAAGTAAATTTTTTATTTTTACATTTGTGGGCCTTGCTATGGATATTAAAAATTAAATATCGATATCGGCAAATATTGGTTATTGACTACATCTGCAGACCAAATATGGGATGTCTGTATCGCCTTAAAAATCCATATGGGACCATCTCTAGTTGTTTCTCTCCTGGTTGTCCCACTGTCCCACATGGACTTGGGTTAGCTGGCTGCTGTGCTTTGCTGGCTGCTGCTACTGTCTTGGGCTTGATTCACTCTTCCTCCTCTTCCTCCTCCTCCTCCTCTTCCTCCTCCTCCTCCTCCTCCTCCTCCTCCTCCTCCTCCTCCTCCTCCTCCTCCTCCTCCTCCTCCTCCTCCTCCTCCTCTTCGTCCTTTGAGCGTTCTTCTGGACGGATCCCCCACTTCAGTCTATTTATAGCATCTACAGCAGCTTCCAGACGGAGGCGAAGAAGACAAGGGGAAGCTCACGTTAGCTTATCACTATGGAAACCTCGCCAAAAGCTGCTAATCCTGTAGTTTAGACCTCTAAAAACATGTTCTAAAATGTCCCTGTAAGCCTGATGCCCTCCCTGTGTGTCAAATGCTCTGTGACTTCATGGGGTCTTATTCTGTGTAAAAGCTGCTAACACTGTAGTTGACACCTCTATATACATGTTCTGAAATGCATGGGATTCTTGGATTAGTTTAGCAGTTCAGATTTCAGTTTTCTCTCAGATGTTAGTGCTCCTCCTGGGTGTGTTAAAATATGCACTGTGAACTGATTTTATTAACTGAGAATATATTGAATAGTAATAATAACAGTAGTGCATGGATTTGCACAACTCCTTTAACCAACAGAGGTTCAGTCATGTCAGTGATCAGGGTCTTTTTTAGGTATATAGGTAGATATATCGGTTGGCCGGTATTGGGTTGATATCTGGGCTTTTTACCATATCGGCTATTGGCCTTAAATCTTTAACGTAGGCCAATATTTTGTTTTGGTCAATCTGCTGCCTAGAAAATACACATAAAGCTTTATATTAACACTTTAATGCAAAGAGATGGCTGCACAAAAGGTGACTACACTACACTTTTCCACAAATGACATCATTTGGGGAAAATTATCAAAATCAGTCCAACATATTGGTCCAAAAATACCGGCAGAACCTATTGGCCATTGGTTCACTGCATTCTCAACAAGTGGCATTGGCCGTGAAAAAACCCATACGGGTTGATCCCCTTAGTAAAAGCATGTGATTTGGGGTTTAGGAGGAAGATTTCCACTAAATGTCACTGTTTTTTGTGTGTTAAATAGCAATAGTGGTAGTAATTTAAGTTCAGGAAGATTTATGTTTAAAGTTTTTTCAAAAATACTGATTAATCAATATAAATATTGATCTTAAACAAAAGATTTCACCCCTATTTGCACCCCTCCTGATTTCTTTCTTTTTTGCATGTCAGACTGTTTCAGATCATCAAACAAATTTAAATATTAAACAAAGATAACCCAAGTAAACATAATATGCAGCTTTTCTGTGATGATTTTATTTAAGAGAAAAATACTATCCAAACCTACATAATCCTGTGAAAAGCTGAGTTCAGTTTCATAGACACACCCAGACCTGATACTGCCAGACCTTTCAAATCAAGAGATCACTTAAATAGAACCTGTCTGACAAGAAGTTGGCCACATTGAACCTAAGACCAAGACTTCCACGATCCAAAGAAATTCAGGAGCAGATAAAAAAAGTAATTGACATAAAAGGTTACAAAGCCATTTCTAAATTCTTTCTTTGGGACTCAAGTAAAACACGATGAGAGCCATTATCCACAAATGGGAGAAAGCATGGTACAGTGGTGAACCTTCCCAGGAGTGGCCGGCCTACACATTTTTTTCCAAGAGCACATCGACGACTGATCCAAGAGGTCACAAAAGAACCCAGAACAACATCTAAACAACTGCAGGCCTCACTTGTCTCAGTAAAGGTCAGTGTTCATGATTCAAAAATGGCATGCATGGCAGAGTTCAAAGGCGAAAGCCACTGCTGACAAAAAAGAACAAAGGCTCGTCTCAGTTTTGCCAAAAAACAACTTGATGATCCCTAAAGCTTTTGGGAAAATATTCTGTGAACTGATGAAACAAAAGTTGATCTTTTTGGAAGGAGTGCATCTTGTTACATCTGGTGTAAATTGAACAGAGCATTTAATAAAAAGAACATCTTGTCAGCAGTGAAACATGGTGGTGGTAGTGTCATGGTTTGGGGCTGCTTTGTTGCCTCAGGACCTGGACGACTTGCTGTGATTGAAGGAACCATGAACTCTACCAACAAATCCTGAAGGAGAATGTCCAGCCAACAGTTTGTGACCTTGAGCACTTGGGTTCTGCAGCAGCACAATGATCCAAAGCACAACAGCAAGTCCACTTCTGAATGACTAGGCCAGTCCAAAACACTTTTTGTGTTTTTTTTGGTTTTTTTTTGTTGTTAAGCTAAAGTCCTGACCTGAACCTAATAGAGACGCTGTGACATGACTTTAAAAAGGTGGTTCATGTTCAGAAACCCTCCCATGTGACTGTTTTATAAAAATTCTGCAAATAAGAGTAGGCCAAAATTCCCAAACAGCGATGTGAAAGACTTATTGCCATTTATCGCAAATGCTTGACTGCAGTTGTTGCTGCTGAAGGATGGTTCAACTGGTTATTAGGTTTAGGGGGCAATTACTTTTTCACATGGGCCGTGTAAGTTCAGATGACTTTTTTTCCCTTTAATAAATAAAATTGGCACTTAAAACTGCATTTTGTGTTTACCTGAGCTATATTTAAGTTTGCTTTATCTTAAATGGCAAAGAGTGACAAAGGTTCAGAAAATTTAAGAAATTGGTAAGGGGGCAACTACTTCCTCACAGCACTGTATGTTCAAAAAGCTGAGGAGATGACATAGACCTTTCCTTTACCATTGGTTTAGAATAGAATATAACTTTTTTTCTTTCCCATAGGAGTTGTGTTCGGGTCATGTGTGGGCTCCAGTTGAGTGTAGGAGCAGATACACAGAAGTCTGGTTGGTTGTGTTGTGCAAATGTGCCGCATTGGGTTAGGTCTGCCACAAGGGGGCATGTTTTTGCAGATGTGATGTCTAGTGAGGTGTTATGGTCTTTGAGGGTTATAGAACGGAGCCATAGTGGTCACCTCCATGATTGTTATTCACATGTGGAGCAGAATATTTTTGGCAATGGTATGGTACACTAGATTCATCAAGACTTTCCAAATTAAAAGCTGGTTCATTTCAGCGATTATTATATGATGATTTATGAGACTAGAATTGTCATATTACTAAAATTTCAAACTTGATTTTGATACTTAGGAACAGGCTCAATACTGAATTCAATACCATAATGAAAAGTAATCTTTGAACACAAAATAGTGCTTTCTTTAAAGGGGAGGTATTTTACGTCTATAGGGTACTGACTGCTAACACTAAAATACTCAAACATGCCTGAATGAAAAGTCTAAAATCTCTTCAGGCATGTTTTTGATGAGGGAACAATATAACATGGGAGAAAACTAAAAAAAACAACAGATTTTTCAAAATACTCCCTCTTTAACAGTTCATATTACCATGTGATCTTATGCTAGTTCTGATAAAGTTGAAGGTCATTCTCAAACTGACAAGTGAAAACTATAATGTACATACAAATTCAGTCTCTTACCCCCTTGTTCATATTTCGTGTCCCTCCTCACACATGCTGTCCCAGCCCCTCCCTCAGTTTCACACTTTGCCTCTTGTCTCTTTGTGCAGAAGTATGGTCAGCAAGACGAGGACACTCCCCAGGACCCAACACCCCCTCCCCTCCCCGAGGACAGTCCCGAACTGGTGCAGGTGTCCCAGAAGAGCCTGTCCCAAGTGGAGACAGTGCACGGATATGTGTCGCACGCCCACATCTCACCCATCAAGGTACTACGCTCTTCACCATTTACTAAAGCTGGACATGGGGCGGGACTGTTTGTTTTTTACTGCACTATTCATTAATTTTAGTCTATTCATTTTGTTAATCGCAAATGCTGCAATTTTTGAAGTACCATAGATTTCTCCACAAACAACAAAACCCTGCAGTTTAGATCTGTACGTACATTTTCTTTTCTGTGTTAGTTTATCACTTCAGTGTTTTGGTCAATTCTTCTGAACGTGTTTAAAATGTGAACTTTGAGCAGAATCTTATCATTAAAACAAAAATTGCAAATCTCTATCTCACTATCACAGTACAACAAGATATTTTTTTTGAAATCATTCAGCCCTAAGAGGTAGTCATTTTATGTAGACTATTTTGTCTAACACTATTTTAGACGCTAACAGCATCTTAGGGAAATGCTAATTGATTACCACACAAATTTTATGCTTCTTTATGTCGTCAATATTCAGATTTGTCAGTTAATGCAAAAGCTTTGAACACCAGCTACTTGGAGATAAAAAAGAAGGGGGTCTTTCTTTGAACTAAACTTATACAAGAATCATTGTATTAATATTTCTAACAGTTAAGATTTCAGTATTCTGGTCAACTCCTCTGGACACATTTAAAATACATTTTGAATACAAATGCTATTGTTAAAATATAAATTGTAAATCCAATATCAATCGTAACGCTACTCATTAAAACCGCAATTGGATATTATGTATATTTGTATGTATATATACACACACACACATGTATACATACATACACAGACACACCGTATTTTCCAGACTATAAGTCGCACCAGCGAAAAAATGCGTGATAATGAAGAAGTCGCATTTTTTGGGGAAATTTATTTTACAAAATCAGAGACCAAGAACAGCCATTTTATCTTTAAAGGCAAGTTATAATAATAACAATAAAATGGATTACAACAGGCTGTAGCAGTACAGCACTCTAACGGAACACATTTCTTTATTCAGCTACATGAAGCATAGACAACTGAATGTGTCTGGTATGTTAACGTACGATAGTAACAGTTAATCAGATGCGTACGCTAATGTAACATATGTCGGCTTGTCCACAAACATGAGAGACACGAGAATTTGTTTCACTGATGTTTACTGTGGTCTTACTACTTCATCACAGTTCACACTGTAGAACTAGCAAAATACAACATAAGCTCTGGCTCATATCACATAGACACACAAAACTGCAAATGAACACATGGAAAATATACATACCACTTTGGACTGCTGGTAAACAAACTGGTGAAGTGAAAACTTTGTTTTACTTCAGTTGTTTCTTAAATAGTGCTCTGTCAGGCAAGACTTCGCATTAGCATAAAAGGCTGAACCGGAAAAAAGGAAGTAGTTTTCGCAACCTTAAACTAAACTTATGATAAACTAAACATTTACAAAATTATTCTAAATCAAAAGTTATCTCCTTTATGGTTTTATAAATGAAAAGGAAATAAATAAGGGGAAATTATATATGAAATGTATAAAAGAAAACCAATCAAGTAAATTTTCTTACAGGTATTACAAACACACCAGCGCCATCTAATGGTCAAACAAGTGAACTGTTACATGTATAATCAATTGTTACGTAAAATATTTATTTATTCAGCTACATGAAGCATAGACAATGAACTGAATACATGTCTGTTATGTTAACATAAGATATTAACAGTTCAGATAACTAAAACAAATTTACTCTCGACCTCACTCCAAATCACTAAATCCTTTGAATTCTTCATCCTTGCTGTGAACAACTCTGCCTGCTCAGGAAGTACATAAAGTGGCTGTCATACTGTTACACAAGCCCAGAGTGCCCTTGCGCAGTTGTCAGTGTGACAATAACAAAGATGTGAAATTTTTATACTTAATCATTTCACATATAAGTCCATCTGAGTATAAGTCGCAGCCCCGGACAAACTATGAAAAAAGTGCTTCTTATTCTCCGGGAAATACGGTACACACATATATACACACATATTCATGGATTTGATTAGTTACTAGCCATTTTAAGTTTGAAGATAAGATGGCCATAAAGGGTTCTCATGTAAATTACTTCACTATTTTAAGACTCAAGTAGAACTAATGACCGGAATTACTTTACTCGCCAAAGAGTAAAGAAATATTTGCCAAACGTACTGAGTAACTCTTATGATCTGATTTAAATTTGTTCTCACTGGCACACCAAAAAAAAAGCCCAATTTTGGTACTTCAAAGATTACAGTATACAAAAAGTGAAAAAAGGTTTTTCTTCATTAAAATATCACTCAAATGACTAAAATTACTATTAAAATGTATGATGGGATCTCAGTCAATACAATTTAAACTCCAGTAGTGTCCAACCAGTGTCATCTTGTCTTTCTCAGGGAAATCTCTAAAGAGTTTGTGAAGTTAAAGGACCTTTTATATTAAGAATGAAAACTGCACTGAATTGTCCTATCCCTACTGTCTACCACTCTGACTAACCTGACAAACTAAATGAGTGTGCTTTGGTTATACATATATACTCAAAATATGAATGACGTTTAACTGTGTGTGCCTTGGGACTGTGTACCCAGAGCTTGTTTTTGTCACATGACTTCTCCATCATGGCTGCCGCTGTGTCCATGGCGTGTCTCGTCTGCTGTGCGAAGATCTGGGACTCTTTGTATGGCTCTGGTGTGATGTTTGTTGTTTCGGGACCCTATCTTGTTCCTGTCTTGATCCTGCTTGTTTGGTCTAAGCTTAGGCCTTGCAGTGTGCATCTGATAACCATAACATGTGAGCTAAGTGAAAGCATGGATGTTTTGCTCTGCACTAATACTCTGCACTAATACTCCTTTTGGAAATGCAGCAATGTTGCTGTGGCTGACAACTGATATTTGCAAATATCCATAGTGTGAGCAAGTGTGAAGTCACCAAATACGTTTGGCTCCAGCCAAATGAAGCTCATGGAGGATAACAGTTGTAGAGGCAAATTTGGAGCTACATATTTGGAAATCCAAGTGTGAGAATCGCAGCAACCACATGGCCAATACACTTTTTCAATACTTTACAAGGATGTGAGTCTGGTCACAGATGGATCTCTCCAAGTTCAGACTGGCAGGTGGATTATCTAATCAGGGACACACATGGTCCATCTGTATCAAAACAAATAAGGCTGTTTATGATGAAAAAAGGAAGGAAGAAAATATTACGGGGTACTGGAAAATTGTGGATGTGAATTGTGGATTTCTATAGAATCAGTGAGTGCAGCACTAAACACTATGACTGAGGTGGGAGAGAGAAATGTTGTATCCAAAATGGTAGGTGACCAGTGAGCTTCTTCATTTCACATGCACCACTGAAATAAACAAATCTGATTGGATGGCTGTGTTTGAGCCTGGCTCGAGGCATGACAGAGGAAGTGGAGACCAGACTACATGAATTGATGTGGACAATAGTATAATAACTTATGCATTTTTTACACATATTAAACCTACTTAACAATTTGCATGGCTTTCAATGTAACATCAGCTTTCTAAGATGTAGAGTAGTGCAAGAAGGACTATCTGCACGTATTAATACAAATAATAAAAAAAAGTGTACTTTTAGTGACAACCATGGTAGTGTGTCCTCCTCATGCATGCTTCTGGTGCACGTCCAAACTGTGCGTGTTAGCACTGTACTGTCCTGTCTGCCCCGTCTATGCTGTTGTTCCTGCTCCAACCCCTGTTACTGCCTCTGTCCCTGCCTCTGTCCCTAGCGTCCAATGACAGGGTCTGTATGGCTGTCCCTGCCTCTGTCCCCTAACGGCAGGGCCAGGGCTGTGGGTTGAAGCTGTGCATGTGCTCCCCCTGCAGGTGGTCTCCGCTCTGGACTTCCCTCTGGAGGGCTCAGGGGCATCAGGAGCAGCGGACCCCCCCTCCCCCACCTCCACCCTGTCTCCCCAGCCACAGGACAGCCCCCTGCCCTCCTGCTCCTCCAACCCGTACCCCCCCATCCAGGTAAAGCCCTTTTCCTTCTCTCCTCTCTCCTCTTCCTCCTCCTCTTTCCTCTTGTATTTTCTCGTCTCGTCTCCACCCCTCCTCGCTCCTCTTTTCTCTCCATTTCTCTTTCCTTCTCTCCTCTTTTCTCTCCTACTCTCCTCTCCTCCACTCCTCCTCTTCTCTCTTCATTTCTTTCTACTCCTCTCCCCTCCCCTCCTTTCCTCACCCGCTCTTATCTCCTCTCCTTCTCGACCCTCACCTCCTCACCCCTCCTTTCTTAAGGCCAGGATAGGCGGTATTGTTGGGGTCTGGATGGTGCACTGATCTGATTTGGCTCCCTTGGGTCTGGTCTGGCTCACTTTGGTTGATTTTGGTGCTGGTTGTTTTCCATTGTGGTGGAGTATTATTAAAGGGCTGCTCAATCACCTTTTCTTGTTTCTATGTGGATATCTGTCATGCGTATAACTTTTTCAGTTTTGATACTGATTCCGATACTATGGCTTTAAGTATCTGCCAGTGCCCGATTTAAAAGCCTATTATTTCCTTTAAAACAAGATTAGCTTAAGGATTAGTGTCCAAATGTGTTATGTAGCTGTTATTTATCTCCAAAGTCACCACAGAACAGCTTTGTATAAATCAAAATTCAAACATTTCTGACTTGGGCCAACTACAATCAGTAAATTGATACTTTGCAACTGATGTCATCAATATTCTCAGAGCCTCAAACAGAGCAGTGCCTAAAGTTAGCATCATACCCCCTGTTACTCAAGTTAGACTTTAAGCTGAACTTTGATTTTTCTTTATGGCCAGATTGTGTTAAAACAAACTCCTGAACAGGACCATGGACACTCGTATTGATCACAGGCCCCTAAAAATGTTGTTTAAATCAATTTTTTTTTTTTTTTTTTTAGTTTTTATACAATCTTACATTTTTTTTGGCAGTGGTTGCTAATGTGTGCCTTGTGTAACCATGGAAACTCCTGAATATTCCATATACATACATGCAGAACACCCCCACTGTGATGTCATTGCAAAGTATCAGCAATGTTTTATACCACTACTGGATCGGTGCGTCCCTAATCTTGTCACATTCCTATTTATAACTGAAGTCAAGGAACAGGCATCACCATAACTGCTGTATTTTCCGCACTATAAGGCGCATCGAAATATAAGGGGCACCTTCAATGAATGGCCTATTTTAAAACAGTTTTCATATATAGGGCGCACCGCTTTATAAGGTGCATAGAGTAGAAACTACTGTAGTAGCTGGGGTTGTGTTACGCATCCACGAGATGGAGCTGTGCTAAAGGGGACGTCAACAAAACAGATAAGTCAGTCAGTCAAACTTTATTAATAGAATTTAAAAAAAACTTTCTGAAAACTTTGTTCACTCACAAAACAAGTTAATGCATTCACAATATAGTAACTCTCGAAATAGTGCAAAGCAACAACAATAACTCAACATTGTTCAAACGTTAATGTCCATATTCACAATATCTCCCAGCCTTGTTTAGTTGTAAACACATGAAAGAAACACGTAAAGCCTCACTTTTTCAGTTCATTCCTCATTCACGAAGCCGTCGAATTCTTCCTCTTCAGTGTCTGAGTTGAACAGTTGGACGAGCTCATTCAAAGTGCCTGATTCCGTCTCGTCAAAATCGCCATTATCCGTGTCGCTGCTGTTGTCTAACAGTTCAGTGACAATTCCTGCCTTCGTGAAACTCGGACCACAGTTGAGACTGACATATCAGCCCAGGCATCCGCGATCCATTGGCAGATTGTGGCGTATGTCGCCCTGCTTTGCCCCTCCGTCTCCCCGTTATTACTGCTATTACTTCGGCAACGCCTCCTGAATACGGGTGTCATAATTGACCAATATTGGTCCATATATAAGGCGCACTGTGGGTTTTTGAGAAAATTAAAGGCTTTTAGGTGCGCCTTATAGTGCGGAAAATACGGTACCTTTTCTATGTATATTTGCATTTATACTTGGCAGCATTGGTCTTAAACAATCAGAACTTGAAAATATATTGAGATAGAACATTTTGTTGACTTTACTCCGACTTAATGCTTATATATACATGCCCAGAATGCAATTCAGTTGATAAAGGACATTTACTACTATATTACTACATGTGTCTTAGGGTTGTAGGGTAATAAGTATTGAAAAAAGTCTCATTCACAGTACAGAAATTAACCTGTCCTGAATAGCATTAGAGTGAGCTGTATCAGAACAAGTATAAGACACATAGACTAGTATATGCCCATGAACCACTATGAAACCTACCTGTGCGACTGAGGGATTACACAGATATAAGACCACATGGGAATATAAAAGAAAGTACGATGGTTTGATGTTGAAAATCACATTCTGTTGTCTAGTAAGAGTGAGCAAAATTATCATCATGGTATCAGAATCGTAATTGATTATCGAGTCCATTTGTTGGTATCGAAATAGTTTGTTGACAGCTTTTAGACATGTGCTGTTTCATATGTCTTAAATGTTGTGTTTGGTTTGTCCACTCTTCTGCCCAAGATTCCCAAGCTGACTGGTTCTGTATCTTAGACACTGGTGCCTTTTGGTGGCTCAAGTCCAGTGAAGGAAGCGCCACATTTTTTTGTGTGTTTTGTTTAATATATATTTTATTATGCCTTTGAAGGTACTACACACCTTTGTCTAATGAGCCACTGATTGCAGCACAGTTAGTTTAGAAAGTGTTTACAAGTGTAGGCTACTTTGCTAAGGCTAAGTCGATTTAAAGAGTGACACTACTCCTATTGCTTTTGAACACACCATGAAGAAATTCTGCTGTCTTCTAAAGCTTCTGAATGTAATAGGAGGAGAGCGTGCTGTGTCTTACTTCTTCTAAATGGCCTACTGTGAATGCCCCATGAGGAGTAACTGCTATCTCCTACTGTCTGTGAACACACCATGATGAGATGCTGCTGTCTCCTTCGGCCTGTGAATGCACCACAGGAGAAATTGCTCATTTCCTACCACCTATGAATGCTCAGACCCTGTTTTCATTTGCCTTTGAATGCAACACTGAGAAATCTTACTGTCCCATACTACCCCTGAATGCACCACCATACTTTTAAACGCAACATGGGGAGATGCCTGCTTTGTCCTACTGCCACTGAACGCACAGCGGGGAGAGCATGTCGTATCCTACTGCCTGTGAACGCACCACTGGGAGACCCTTCTTTCTCCCTCTGCCTCTGAATACATGTAGGCATGCTCTATAACCTTTAAACACATGGTCATGTACAATCACATTTAAATACAACATGGAGAGACTGCACTGTCCTAATTCCTCTGAAAGCGCCACTGGGAAATCCTGCTGACCGCTTGTGCCCCTGAATGCGCCACCATATACAACTTATTTTGAACACAACATGGGGAAATTCTGCTTTCTTCTACTGGCTCTGAACGTACCACTGGGAAATCCTGCTTCTACCTCTGAAAATAGTGCAAGAAGCGTTTGTTTCCTTCTACTACCTATAAACGCACCCATTAGATTCCCCACTGCCTCTGAATGCACCACCATATCCTACTGCTTTTGACTGCAACATGGGGAAATCCTGCCACCTTCTACTACCTCTTAAAGTACCATTATATCCTACTGATTTTGAATCTTCCACGGAGAAATTCTGGATTTTTCTACTGCCTCTGAAAGCACCATCGGGTGTTATCCTTGTAATGTGGTCAGAGGCAGCTCTGACCACATTACAAGGAGTCTCTTTCTTCCCACAACCTCTAAACGCACCACAGACAGATTCCCCATGAACGCACCGCGAGGAGCCCCTGCTGCCTCCCCCCGCCAAAGCCGTCCACTTGCCCGGCCGTGTGCGTCCTCGTGGGGGCCCCCCTCCTCTCTTCCTCTCCTCCTCCCCTCCTCCCCTCCCCCGCCTCAGTGCACCACCAGCCCTCCTCCTCCCGCTCTCCAGCCCCAGCAGCACACAGCCACGCGCAGCCATGCTCAACTCCGTGTGGTACGCCAAAAAGGTGGGCCGCCGCATCATGGGCACCCTGCGGAGGACCAAGCGGCTCCAGCGACGCCTCCGGTTGGTAGGTGCCCCCCTCGCAGACGAGCAGCGCTCTCTCCTGCGTCATTCCACAAGTCAACATCCCATCCGCTCCTCACGCACATGGACCATAGTGATGTGGGTATACCTGCATCCTTGGCTCCTAAAAGCCTAAATTAAACATCGGAATCATGACTTACTCTCCACCGTAACTTGGATATGTTTTTTTATTTTACGATTTTTTTTTACACTTTTATTTTCTTCTGTGAATATGCTCAGTATTGTTGATTGGCCTGAATCCTCTTTTTTCCAAACTCATGGTTTTCAAGATTAAACAGAAGTACACATTATTTATTATAACTTCAGATGGATATCTTTTATAATTTTTATGCAAATTATATTTTTATACTTAATCTACCTTTTTTTAAATATGCTCAACCAGTGTTATAGATTAACCTGCATCCTCTTGTTTTTTCTAAACTCATGAACTCCAAAATTAGACATCGGAATGAACAGTTGGACCATCATAACTTATGTTTTGTCATTTAAATGCATAATTTTACTTTCATTTTTTCCTGTAAATAAGGTCAATCAGTGTTATTGGCCTGCATTCTTTTTTTAAGCTCATGAATTGAAAAAAGGAAACATCAGGACTGTACCCATCATTGGAACTTAAGTTACATCACAAAACAACACATTTTATTCATAAGATTGTTTACTGTAAAATAAGAGTTGTTGATTGACCTTTTTTTTTCAACCTCATGAATTCCAAAATAAAACATCAGAGTGAACTGCACTATCATAGTTAGAATGTCTGTTCATATTTTTACACTTGTACATATGCTCAATGTTTTAGATCCTGTTTTAGATTTTCCTGTATCCTATTGTCTTTCCAAGCTCATAAATTGTAAAATGAAACCTCTGAATTGATAACTATGCAATTTCATAGCACTTTTATTTATAATTTGAGTATAAAAATTCTTTGTACTTGCATCTCCCCCACATGTACATTGGCTCATTCATTAGTGCTTTCTGCTCAGATTCACTCAGAAACCATTTCACAAGCTCTAATATCCTCAGACAGTGTTTTTTTAAACTTACGTGGAAAATGATCTAGTCTGATCTAGTCTAGCTATGCTTCTGTTGTTTCATAGTAGGGAGTATTATACCTCTGATGTAGGCCAAGATACTAAGCACTGAGCTGGCAGTGAGGGCTCTCGATACAGAAAGGGACCTCATAAAGCATACAAACATGTACACTCTGGATAGTAATGCAAGAAAACTATAGCGCCACCTACCCCAAATTAGAAAAGTGCAATTTTCTTGCATGATGGTGGAAAGCTTAGTGGTAAGATTGTGTTTTAATTTTTGACAATTTGAATTGTAGCTTGGATATACATTTTTATGATGAACTTTGAAATGATTAGCATGTTTGGGTTTAAAGATTTATTATGTCATTTTATTTGAAAATGATTGGTGGTGGACACAGAATAATAACTGCAACTAAGACCCACATGTAAACATACACTCCATGTGGGTGAAGTGTCTTGCCCAACGTAAGGCCGCAGTATGTATGAGCGATATGGGGGTGGAACCTCTAACCTTGGGGTGAGGACAGGGGACGTGTAGTGAACCGTGATGCGGCGCATAAACACGGCAGATGTGAGAGCCCTGCAGTAGCATGCCTGCCCGTGGTCGCCTAGCAACAGCTGGCTCTGCGCGGGATCAGGCACAGGCTAACCACATGCTATGGTGCTAGCACGGCCTGCACATGCACAGAGCAGAGGAAGGATGGAGTGCTCAGTCTCCAGGTGGATTATCATTGGGGAATACGGGAGATGGGAAGTTTGGGTAGTGGTTTACAGTGATACAGATGTTCCATATTATTTACTATCCACATTTGGCTCTACTGCAGCATTGTATCCTTGGAGACCTGTAGTTGTATGTAGTCCATATGGAATAAAATGACTTGGCTATGACAGGTTAGACTATACATAAAAAACCCATAGTTAAAGGCACTTTACCTGATTTTTTGCAGTCTTAAAAATATGAAAAACTACTTATTATAAGCGGTTTGCAGTGGTCCAAAGTAATTCCTCACTTACCCTATGCATTCTGACCATCCTAATTATTCACAGCGATAAGTTCATTATTTCTATAACTGTCAGGAGCCAGAGTGGAGTTTTGACATGATGTAAAGCTAACAACTAGCATGCTAACAGTGCACTTCCTGATTATATAATAATACATAATACACTTAATTAGATGCAGACAGTATACACTGGACATATTTTAACCTCAGAGGCTCAAAATTTGCCCCAGTACAGCACAGAAAATGTGACCTAGTTATCTCTGGTTTGACAATAACTTGGTTGGACATGGGCAGCTGACTGACAAGTCTGTTACCTATCCTGTACTACAAACAAAGGACAAAGCTCATCTAACACAATAGTTGTGGTTTGACAACTAAAAATAAATGGCAACACCATTTTGTTCCTTATGCATTCTTGTCCCTGAGTTTTTAGATCCCAGCTTTTACAACTACTTTCTGTCATTTTCAACTTTTTCTTTTAAACCTTTCTAGACAAACTGACACTTGACTAATGTGCAAAATATTTATCATGGTTTGGTGGGATAGTACCTGTAAAACTGTTATATTCTCTCTAAACAGTTGAGCGCATATCACACACACTTACAGATTGTTAGGTTAGCCTGGTCTAGTCCTTTTTAGCTGTGATTCTAAATGTACTGGTTTATTACAGCATTCACTCACCAAATCGAAGTTCACTGGATCAATCTCAGTTTTGACCGGTGCAAACGGTTGTCGTGTCCTTAGGCAAGACATTTCACCCACCTTGCCTTGTATGAATGTTGTGTATGAGTGAGTGATGGTGGGTTGAGTGAGGCTCGTCAAATTTGTTAAGCATTTGTTGATTTTATTAAACTTTTATCCTTGTTATAACATCATTTACTTGGGAATTTAAGAATTATAAATTGCTTGATTCATGCATGCGTGAATAAGCTTGACTGTTCCCAAAGTTTTCACCTACCCTCTATCCCCTCCCACATCCTTGTAACTAAGGAATTGTTTAAAGTAGTTTCAGATCAACATTTTACATTCCCTTTTCCCCATTTTTGTTGATTATAATCTGGTTATGTTATAGTTCTATACTAAGTACCTAAAACATGCTTTAATTGACTGCTGTATGTATGCTCTGAGATGTGTATCCAGTAGAGGGAGCCATAGCAGCAGATTTTGATCAGACAGTGGTATAACCCACTCTGCTAGTTTTGTCACAATACTAATATTTCAAACTTGTTTTCAACACCACAATAATAACAAAAAAAAATCTCTGTGTGTCTTATACTTGTTCTGATACAGCTCAAGATCATTCTAAAGCTACTCAGGAAAGTTTCATTTCTGTCCTGTGAATATGACTTTGTTAGCATTGATACCTGCTCAAATGAGTATCTAGTTTCAATGTTACTTTTAGTCACGATTCGTATTTGATTTTAGATACTTTTGACAACCCTACGCCCTTCTTGGACTTTGTGGCATATTTGCAGTGTATTTTTCTCATATTTCTTTACACTGTTGTTTATTGTTTATCGACCTGCCCGACTTCCAGCTCCACCCTGTCGCTGCTGTCTGCCTGTTCATTATTGATGGGCTCGGATCACCCTGCACTCCCCCTCCTCCCCTCCCTCTCCTCCCTCTCATATGGCTCTGCCCACTGCCCCCCTCAGAGCCCCTCTCCCCCTGGTCCCCTCAGACCTCACTCACAAACCAGGACTGTCTGCTTGGATCCACCTGCTCTTTAACTCTGGATTGTGGTTTCTAATCTGGATTATTGTTCTCCCCAATTGGACGATGTTCCGGAATAATCACGGCTCTACTTTTTTGAGAAAACTGTTTGGGAATTTTGAACTGTGTTGTGAGAATAGTTTTTTTTTGGGCACCAATTAACTTTTGCTGCCCTGTGCAGTTCTGGTTGTTCTTGTTTGGTACTAGTTTAGTCCTTATAAATTACTGGTTTAGTCCTGGTCTAGGCCTGGTTCAGTCCTGTTTTTCCCCTTGTTTCATCTTGTTTTTGCCCTTGTTCCATATTGACTTAGTCTTGGTTTGGTCCTAGTTCACTGGTCCTGTTCACTCCTAACTTATTCATTGTTGGTTCTGTTCTGTTTGTCTTAATTTAGTCCTGATTTACTCCTGCCTTACTCCTGATTAAGTTCTAGTTTAGTCCTGGTTCTGTCTTAGTGCAGTTTTATTCCAGTTTTAGCCCTGGTTTAGCCCTGATTTAGACTTGTGTAGCTCCTCTAACTCATCAGCAAAGGAGGACCCAATTTATTGCGTTTTTTGGACATTGTTGTGATGCAATGAGATCCAACATGGCTGCCGTCCTGCCCGGCTCTGAACGCTCCCTCCCTCGCCTCAGGCTGCGCACGCTGGACCCGCCCCGAGCACTTAATGGGCTGGAGCCCTTCCTCACCCACCCTCACGAGCACCCGGAGCCCCACCACCCACACGTGCACCCTCACATGCACGCCACCCTGCGCACGTTCACGGCATGCACGGCCCCCTGCCGAGCGAGGAGCCGCTTCCTCACCCTGCGTGATTCAGTAAAAAAGAGCCCCACAAAAAGCACGGCCAAAGTGGGTATGCGCAGGGAGACACTGTCTTGGATACCATCGATACCCACGCAGGTAAATGCAGTGGGGGGCCTTAAGTTACACGCCCTGACATTTGAAAATACTTTATAATATTGGCCAGTGTGTTTTTGAAATGGGTTTAAAGGAACTGTATGTAGGCTGCACTTTTACTGTTTAAAAAAGGGACTTGACTTGATGGTATCACAACTGACCCTGGGTTGTCAATGCCTTAACCTGCAGATAGAAAAAAAACCCCACATTTTTATGCGTCCTCTGAGTATATGGACAGGTCATGCCTCATGTAAAAGCTCAGAACCTCCAGAATTCCCTCACTGAGCTGCACAGGCTGCACTAGCACTGCTTAATGATTTGCTGCAGGCGCCGGGGTTTAAGTAGTGACCATTCAGATCAGAGAGAGTTGTTTTAGGTTTAAACCTACTGGATTTCAGCATTGAAACTAGCAATCTCAATCTACTTTGATTGGATAATAGCCTTGAGAACCAAAAAAATTAATGGGACATGTACAATGATTTTGTAATTAAGAAATTACAGTATAATTATTACAACAAACTATTTTATTTGATGTTTAATTTCTAAATCTTACACACAGTTCCTTAAATTTTTTGGCAGGTGTGTTTCCTCCTAATGTCCTGGAATTGTACTGAGCCATGCATTCTTACTTATAGTAAGAATGCATTGCTGTCTGTACAAGGATGGTAATCTGTGTAATGTCTCCCAGGTAGGTTCCATAGTGGTCCATGGGTGTACACTAGTCTATGTGGTTTTATACTAGTTCTGATATAGCTCAAGATCATTCTAGATAGAAGATATTCAGGAAAGATTCATTTCTGTCTTGTGAATATGAATTTTTTAGTACTGATATCTGCTCAAATGAGTATCTAATATTGATACTAGTTTTAGTTTCGATTAATATTTGATTTTCAGAACTTTTGACAACCATTTTTGAGTGCAACATTTCAACATAACCATAGTGAACATCTTTTAATCTGTTGACATAACTCTTGTCTACATGGCTTTAAACTGTTCTGTGAAGCGAATACAGTGAAATTACTGCACCGTGGGATTAGTGTAGTACATTCATATAGGTACATATGACCCGTGTTCTCTTGGCGTGTTGAATGTTGTGAATGCTTCTCTGACTGAATGTAGGTCTGATCAATGCTATCGACTGGTCAGCTGGATAGAACCTGTCCCCTCAGTGTCCAGGGAAACCACTGCTCCATGTGCTCATTCAAACATGCATGTCATTTTCCACATACAATTGTACAGAAAGTTAAGAATCAAAATGATAAGTGTAAAGTGTGTGATCTTCTGTTCAGCAAATTATTGCAAAATATTCAGAATGATTGTGGTATTGATTAAAAAATAACTATCTGGAATGTGGCTTGAACCTGATTTGACATGGTTGGAAGCATTCTACCTGTCCATCACTTGATGTATATCTAACCAATGACCAATCATTTTCAGGTTTCTATTACACTGACAGCAGCCCCGGGTCTGCCTCTGACCTGGGGCTGGAGCAGAGGGCAGAGCCGGAGCTCAGACTGAGCACTCTGAGGGACAAACCTTGGAGGAAAAGCGGTTGAATCAATGTATTCTGGGCTTCTAATTATTAGATTAAATCATCTGTAAAAGTTTTTATTAACGGAATTATCATATGACTTCATAACGGCCAATAATTATTGGTGTCAGACTTGGTGTTCATTTAATAACAAAAAACTCTTAAAAGCGACTCGGTGCCATTCATTACTGCTAATTCACCACTACCAATATGGCAGAACTATTGTATGGTTCCCCAGAATAAGCTGAGCTCCATAGCACGGGGCCCTGGTTGACGCCAGTTCTTTTTATAGTCTGATTATGTGACTGTTTTTGTCTCTTCAGGCTAACCCTCCTCCAGTGGTGGTGAACACAGAGAGCCTGGACACGCCGCCTTATGTGAGATCACCTTTTAAAACATAAGACCTAAATCCTGCATCAGATGTGTCTTTCTGAACAAATTAAGAAAGTAGAAGGGCAATAAGGCTGAAAATATGATTGTATCTTTACATGCATCAGATTGATTACATTCTAGATAATACATTTAGTTATTATTTTTTTGGTTATGGTTTTGGTTTTTAAGTTAGTTGGCAAACTTTACTATAAATTAACATAAATGTGTGGGCTTTGCAATGGATTTAAAATCTTCACCAATATTTACCTATACTATTATCGGTAGCAAGACAAATATCGAATATTGGTTAAAAAAGTCAGACCAAATCAGACCACCCCTGGTTTAGACCATGTGACCATGTCCTAGCTAAGCTTTGCCCTACTTGTATTGCAGGTGAACGGGACAGAGGCAGACTATGAGTACGAGGAGATCTCTCTGGAGCGGGTAAGTCCTCAGTCTTCAGGATAGTCTAGGTATAGTCCGGGTACAGTCCGGGTACTGCCTCTTATTGTATTGGGTTAGCCAGAAAAAAGTCACATATGCAGGACAGGAAATGCAGTGTGAAATATGATGATTGGTTATAACTTAGAGGTTCACTTCACTTTAATAAATCAATTGTATGTATTAAAAAAAAATCTATATGAAACATATAAATATTTTTAAAATGTATAAGTTGTTTTTTGCCATACTGTGGAAGAGCATAGGCAAATACGAGTCAGGTTTGTGGAGGTGCGAGCCCACTCACAATAAGGACACATGTTTTTCCATGTTTTTTAGTGCAATAAAAATAATCAAAATGGAAAAAACATGCTTTTATTTTGGTCTATTTTTTGGCAAAAAGTTAGTGTGGCTTTAATTAATGTCATCTTGTGCTTTTGCCTCAGGGGAACTCAGGCCTGGGCTTTAGTATCGCAGGTGGCACAGATAACCCTCACATCGGAGACGACCCCAGTATCTTCATCACCAAAGTCATCCCCGGAGGAGCAGCCAGCCAGGACGGCAGGCTCAGGTCGGTGACAGGAGCAGGACGGCAGGCTCAGGGCATTGATAGGAGTAGGACAGGTGCAGGGTTGCAGGTCAGGGCAGTGGCAGGAGCAGGGTGGCAGGTCAGGGCAGTGAGACAGGAGTATGAATAAAACACAGCTCCAGCTCAGGTTCCCCTCCTCACTGTGGACTTGGTTTCACTTTCACTATGACAACAGTGGCCTGCTCTCAGTCAGGCCTGCGTGTGGGTGTCTGGGTTCCCTACACACATTTGCGGGGAGTCATTCAGTGCTTTCAGCACAGAACTGTAGTTACAAATGTAACACCCATTTTAAATAAACCAAGCACAACCCGTCCCAGTTAAAGCTATGCCACTTCTGTTGACTGTCTCCTCTATGGAGCTACATCGGACTTTCTCTGAACAGAACACCACAACATGTGCTGAGCCAAACTTCACGTGATTTTAGACCTACCCGATGAGTAGATTTGCATACAAGTCTGCCACTCCTCGAGTAAGTGACAAGTAAAGCCCGTACACCCACAGTAAATCCCTGTCTGCTTGAGGCTGAACCCCTCTGACTGAATGGACATGAGTTTTCCTTTTCCTCTCACTAGTGTGCTCCGATACATATTCCCAGTGTCTCTGCAGCATAGAGCTGTGTAAACATGAACTGGTTCTTAGTTAAATAGTAAAAGTACGCTAGGCATGTGCATGGAGCCTCATTAAAATGCAAAATGCAGTTACTGTGGTCACTTGAGCCCTTTTGTGTCATGATTGGTCATTGAAATATTGTGTTTGCCACAACAGCCCTATAATATGATACATTTTTGTAGTTGAACCTTTTGCTCAGTTAGCAGCTCCATGTTAATAACACAGTGTAATGTGTTGCCCTGTGTGTCCTCAGAGTGAACGACGTGATCCTGCGGGTGAACGAGGTGGATGTGCGTGATGTGAGCCACAGTGGGGCTGTGGAGGCGCTGAAGGACGCTGGCTCTCTGGTCCGGCTCTACGTCAGGAGGAGGAAGGCCCTCAATGAGAAGCTCATGGAGAT
This sequence comes from Periophthalmus magnuspinnatus, assembly GCF_009829125.3. NCBI lineage: Eukaryota > Metazoa > Chordata > Actinopteri > Gobiiformes > Gobiidae > Periophthalmus > Periophthalmus magnuspinnatus. Next base: position 13,161,435 of record NC_047142.1, read on the forward strand.
CAAGCTGGTCAAAGGACCCAAAGGTGTCTGTCCACACACATACACACCCACACACCTACGTACATGTTTGAGTCAGGAACAGCCACAGATTTCATCAGAATTTGAATACAGATCTCTGGATTTATATAGCACCTTTCAAGCTGCTTATACACTGTATCTGTACTAGGGATGGGATGATACTAAAATTTAGACTCACGATTATTGTGACCAAAATAATTGCGATTAACGACATTATCATAATTTTTAAACCAAGGCAGTGTAATGTCCTCATATGGACACCAGGACCTTGTAGAAAAAAATGTATTGTGGGCTAAACAACCCAAAATGTGTTTGGGTTCTAGGAGGTTATAGGTATTCAGATTAATTTATGATTGTTGTCAAACCGTGTGTCACTGCTCGCAAGCTGTGCAATCAGCTGTGCAAAATGCTGTTCAGCTAGCGCTAACTGAGTGATAGCAAAGTTGACACGAAAACAGATTCATACAAATCCAAACTAACACAAATTACGCTGCCCAGCCAAAAAAAAAATCACCACAAAGGTCACACACTCTAATATTTTGTTGGACTTCCTTTAGCTTTGATTACAGCACACTTTCGCTGTGGCATTGTTTCGATTTCGCTTCTGCAATGTCACAAGATTTATTTCCATCCGGTGCTGCTTTAATTTTTACCAAGATGTTGCATTGATGATGGTAAAGTCTGACCGCTGCACAAAGCCTTCTCCAGCACTTCCCAAAGATTCTCAATGGGGTTAAGGTTTGGACTGGCATTGTCATCTTGGAATATGCTCGTGTCATCAGGGAAGAAAAAATCCATTGATGGAATAACGTGGTCATTCAGTATATTCAGGTGTCAGCTGACCTCATTCTTTGAGCACAGACTGTTGCTGAACCTAGACCTGGAGGAGGCTCGTACCCATTTGCTTATTTAATTCCAGGTGGCGACTTTTTTTTAGGCAGGCAGAGAACATTCAAAGGTTTATTTCACATAGTATGTTACTTACAATGCATATTTTCAGCTCAAGTTTGTCAAACAATGCAGGATGGTTGTCTCGCAAATGTGCTTTTAAGTTGCTTGTGTTTGCTCTCGGAGCCGTATCTTTTTTTCAGGAGGCTCTGCAGATTGGTGGCTCATCTTGTTGGTCTTGTTTTTCAAATCCATAATAATTCCACACATCAGACTTCACCTTCTTGAGTGGAAGATAAAAATGTGTGCTGTCACTGGGCTCCAGATCCACTGCCTGCCCACTACTAGCCATGACGGTGACTGACGGTGATGAAGAACCCCAATTCTGAATAGGCACAAAAGCCAACAAGTGTCACTGCTGTGATAGAAGGCCCCCTTGTGGACAAATGCCAAAACTAACATCTAAACATTGTATTGAAACTGGAAACGTGAGGCAGTGTGGTGCCGTAAAAGCGATTATAATCATGTGCGATGATCACAGTTATTATTAAATAATGCCACAGAACGATTAACTGCAGACCTTTTTTTTATCGTGAATAACAATATTATTGTGTATTGTCCCATACCTAATCTGTACTGAGGTAAAACACATTTTGCTCAAAGTTGTTTATAACCATTTGAATCATTGTTGAGATATTTTGTTGCAAAAGGGCACGGGTGCTATGGAATTGTACTGTTAATGTTTTAATTGGTAATGTAATGTGCTTTAATGTTTAAATTGTATTGAATGTTATTCCATCTTAGTCTATTAAACTTGAGTATCTAGGACACATGCATTTAAGAGTTAAAGTGTGGACATTCCCCTCATCTCTGAGAGTTACTAGACTATTTGACTCTTTGGTCTAGGGCTACAAGATTAATCGCAATCAAATTGAAACTGCAATGTCTTGTATTAGTTTGTCAGTCCATATTTCATTCTTTTTGTCAATTCTTCTGGACGCTTTTAAAATGCAAACTTTGAACATTAAAACAAATCACAGATCTAAAAGCCAATTGTTCAGCCCTACTTTGCTCTCACTTTCACGTTTTAATCTTGCCTTGCCTGTTGTCAGCCCTAACCCTGTGTCTCTGTCTGTGTGTGCACACTCAGGCCTGGGCTTCAGCATCGCGGGGGGAGTGGGGAACCAGCACATTCCTGGAGACAACAGCATCTATGTCACCAAGATCATCGAGGGCGGGGCCGCGCACAAGGACGGACGCCTGCACATCGGGGACAAGCTGCTCGCGGTAAGGACGTCCTCTTTGTCCTGTCCCCAGTCCTCTGTCTAGCATGGCCTGTATGTGCGTCAATGCTCGGGTCCTTTTTAATTTGTACAACCAGTCAAAAGTTTTTTCAATGTTTTTTTCTTTCTTTTTTGATTATTTACATTGTAGATTCTAACTGAAGGCATCAAAACGGGTTTAATAGTTTGGATTCTTCAAAATATCCTTTATCCTTTGCTTTGATCACTGATTTGTACTCTTGATATGCCACTAATAAACCCTGCCAAGGCACAGCTGTGAAGTGAAAACCATTTCAGGAGACTTAATCAGGAAGTTCATTGAGAGTAGGCCAAGGGTTTGCAAGCACTGTCAACAAAGCAAAGGATGGATACTTTGAGGAATTTTAATCTTACATCTTGCTTTGTATAGTTCATGCCTTCACACAGATATAAATATACAGATGTGACTGTGTTGTTTTAGGTGAACAGCTCGTGTCTGGAGGAGGTGACCCATGAACACGCCGTCACAGCCCTGAAGAACACTCCAGATGTGGTCTACCTAAAGGTGGCCAAACCAAACAGTGTCTTCATCAACGATAGCTACGCACCACCAGACATCACAACCTGTAAGGGAATGCAACTCATCCCACAATGATTTTCTTTTTTCATTTTCATTTTTCTTCAGCTCTTTTTCCAATATCCTTTGCTATAAACAAGATCATTGATATTCTGCATTTCTACAAAACAATGTACACCATATCATGGCTAATGTGAATTTTGACAGTAGCTTAATTTGTAGTGTTTGTCCACTGATGGTTAGCAGTGTGAATCCCGCTCTGGACATAAACATCATTGGTAAAACGGTAAGATCCACTGACCCGCAGGTTGGTGGTGCGATTCCAGGTCCCACACATGAATACTGTCATTGTGTCCTTGGGTACGACACTTAATCCATCCCCCCAATGTATGAGTGTGTGAATGGGTGAGTGGTTCTTTAATGTAAATCGCTCTGAGTGCTTTAAAGGTGGAAAGGTGCTCTATAAAAAATGTGACAAGTTACCATGGATATTTAGTTAATTGCTAACCTACGTCTCTGTGTCCTCAGCTTTCTCTCAACCGCACACAGAAAACCATATTGGACAGAACTTCCTGGTGCAGCCGCCACCTCCTCCCGCCCCCTCAGGACGCTTCTCCCCCACGCCCAAAGGCATCGTGGGAGACAACGATGTCACCAGGTGGGTCACCAGAGCTAACATTAAATTAGGCTGCATGATATGAGAATAAGATGGAGTATTTGATATTGGGCTGTTGGCCTGTAGTCGTTTAGTAGTTAATTTTGATTTAAAGTATTTATGAGAGACAACAGTCGATGGAAAGCATGATGAGTTGGGAGTTAATTTAGCTTTTACATATAAATAGTTTCTTTGTACTTTTCAGTTTAAGGTCCTATATTCAGCAAAATTGAGTCTTGTGAGCTTTGTTTTTTGTTTCATCCACACATTTGAGTAATAGTAAAAGAAAAATTAAATTCCATCAATTGGACACAAAGTTTGCTCATCCAAGCCGCTTCTTCAGTTCTGAAGAATGGATCTTACCTGGACGACTGAGGAATTACACAGACTTGTTTGAGCAATCCTTTATTATTAGTCTGTCTACATCTCCAAAGCTCAAAACATTCTGTTCCACCTTGTGATGTCATGAAGCGTTAGTTTTTCAAGTTTACATCCTCTTACCTTTTGCATATTAGAGATGGATACCAATACCAATTCCGGTGCTGAACTTATCCAAATGATATTAGTGAAGGTGTGTGGAGTTTAAAAACACAATGGAGCAGTATTATCACATGACATCACAAGGTGGAAGTGTTTTCTGTTTGACAGAAGAACTGTGCCTAAATATGCAGGGTATTGTGTGTGAATGAAACAAAACACAACTTCTGGCATGTTTTTGTTGATTTACTTTCTAAAAACAGTACAGCGATATAGATTATTACATCAGCCAATATTGCAATATCAATATTTTCATGATATATGCCAATACATCCTCAGTGAGTGCAACCAAAGTAGCCACCCTTTACTTTGTCGACAGCGCTGCAAACCATTGGCCTTTTCTGTGAACTCTGTGGTGAAATCTCCTGGAATGGTTTTGCACTTCAGTGTGCCGTGTCAGAGGCAAGAAATGTCAAAATTGCAAACCAGGGGTCAAAACAAAGGGTGGCTTTTTAAAAAAAATTTTTAATCTAAAAATTTTGAATTATTGAGTTCACTACATTCCATCTGCCCATTCATAGTTTTAAAGCATTTAGTGAGAATCTACAGTATAAATAGTCATGGAAATAAAGAAGAAATATAAATGAAAAAGTGTGTCCAAAGTTTTGTGTATGTATTTTTGATGACTGATTTGTTGCAGAGAGCCCAGGAAGATCATTCTTCAGCGAGGGGCGACTGGTCTAGGCTTTAACATCGTGGGAGGAGAGGACGGGGAGGGCATCTTCATCTCCTTCATCCTGGCTGGAGGTCCGGCCGATCTGTGTGGAGAGCTGCGCAAGGGGGACCGCCTTGTCTCGGTATGGGGCCAGAGCCGAGCGATTATGGGGAAATATGTGGTTTTGATTTAACAACAAAAACAATATAAAAGAAGAAGCAGCTCTATGTAGCTTAATCTACATAGATTAAGATGCAGAACTGTCAAGCCCCTACATTGTGGCATTTTGCAATAGCAGATGTCTGTGTAATCCCTCTGTCGTCCAGGTTTGATCCATATGTCATTTTTCTTTTACAATAGCAAACAGCATATTTTAATGTATGTGTTTTTATTGTTGAAAATGGCTATGTGACTTTTTTTATCACAAGTAAGTACAGAGTTGTGGGCCGGGATAGGGGGTGAGTGAAAACTGAAATATTCTGAGCACTCAACCTTCAACTTTGAGTAAGATATGATAAGAGAACACTGTTAAAAATGGATAACCTTCTTAATAGGCCCCCGTTAACTAATTGTCATCACATTATTTTTGAATAGTAAAAGCGCACGTTACATCCACTTGCTTTAACATGCCGTGTGTGTATGTACAGGTGAATGGAGTGGACCTACGTGGGGCCACACATGAACAGGCTGCAGCAGCTCTGAAGAACGCTGGGCAGACGGTCACCATCATGGCCCAGTACAGACCAGAAGGTACAGACAGACTCCTCACACATGCAATACATCAAACCAACTTAACATCAATTCATATGGGAACAATAGAGGGGGGGAATGGTTCAACTTCAACTTTGTATGTTTGTTTATTTATGCATTTATTGTTATTGGGAAAACCAAAAAGTGGGGCTCTTTGGAAGTTTCCCTAACTAGTGAGTGGGTAATATTAATAAAAAATATTTCATTTAGAGAATACTAAATAACTATATTACATCAATCCAAAAGGAATGTGTTTAAGAAGCCCTGTGGTTGTGTTTGCTGTATAGTTGCAATCTATGACACCTGAGGATCATTGTTGTAATCTGGACATTTTAATTTGCAATATTGATCTCCCCGACGGGTCTGTTTTCAAATATTTTAAAGCCAGCCTCATGTGCAAAATAATAACTTGTATCCTTATTTGAAAGCTTACCATAAGTTTGTTTTGGGGTTTTTTTTTCAGATTTTTGGGGGGTTTTTTGTAATTATTTTCCATATCTTCAAATTGATATTCATAATATTATTAAAAATTCGTTATCTTAACCACTTCTACTAGACGCTAAGAACATTATTGATTTAACTAATGTGTCTTTTGCCTTTCTTTGGCTGCACAAACATGAATGAATGTACTCCAGCCATAGATAGTTACTGTTGAGTGTTTGTTGTTTATTGTGTGTTCAGAGTACAGCCGGTTTGAGGCGAAAATCCACGACCTGAGAGAGCAGATGATGAACAGCAGCATCAGCTCAGGCTCTGGCTCACTGCGCACCAGCCACAAGAGGTCGCTCTACGTCAGGTACAGTGCACACAAGAGAGGACTAATCCTTAGAATAATCCTTTATTATTAGTCCGTCTGCATCTCCAAAGCTCAAAATGCTCCGTTCTGCTTTGTGATGTCATAATGAAGCGGTAGATGGTTAACTGCTACCTTTTATCTTTTGTTCAGTAAAGATTGGCAATTCCAGGTCTAAAATTATCCAAATGATTCTAGTGAAGGTGTATGAAGTTTAAAAACAAAGTGGAGGACTTCATATATTACCACATGACATCACAAGGTGGAACAGTGTTTTCTGTTTGAGAGAAGAACTAAATATGCAGGGTTTGTGTGTTAAACGTGTGAATGAAACAAAACTCCAGGTATGTTTATGATGAGGAAACATTATATCAGCATCAGCATCACCTTTAATGATACAAAAAAACATTGTGGGTTTTTTCGTGAGTGTATATAATAAATACAATAAACCCTTGTTTGGAAGATATAGTTTCTGTTCTTTGTACACTTTTTCTAGTGTTTTTATTTATAATTTTTTTTTAAATAGTCTATATACTCAATATCCAAAACTGGCAATTGCAAGATATCAATATTTCTACATGTCTCACATCTCACCAACACAGTAACTTTATAATGTCACTGTGATAGAACCATCTCTTTATTTTACAACCCTGTGTTAATCAGTCAACCCAATTACGTTTGATGTAGTTACATTACCCTCCCCAGTCGCCCTGTGTATGACATAGTAGTTGTCCTCCCTCTGTCCCTCAGGGCTCTGTTTGACTATGATAAGTCTCGGGATTCAGGTCTGCCCAGTCAGGGTCTGGACTTCAGATTCGGGGACATCCTACACGTGGTCAACGCCTCTGACGACGAGTGGTGGCAGGCCAGACACCTGAGCAGCCAGGGGGAGGCTGAGGAGGTGGGCGTCATCCCCAGCAAGAGACGGTGAGAGGGATCCTGGTTCAGCCCTAGTTTAATCCTGTTCAGCCCTGGTTCAGTTCTGATTTAGTCCTGGTTCAGTCCTGGTTCAACACTTAAATTTTTACATATCATTTTTTCAGATGCATTAACTCCCTTTATAAGTCTGAGTTATTAATTTATTCCAGATACTATTGTAGTCACAGCTCCCCTGGGGCAGACTGACAGAAACAAGACGTCTCCTCTGACCTCTGACTACCACCAACATACATTCATACATTAATTCAGGAGTTTTCACTAGAGGCACTGCGGCACCTAGTATTCCCAGCACTCCCATCCAAGTAATGCAGATCTGAGATCAGATGAGGGCACCAGTCCTCTCCAGTTAAATGAGATCAGGGCTATTTTAGCTTTTTCTATACATATGAATTAAAATGATGGCATATCAAATCAAAGTACATGGAGTCCAAAAGCGTTCAAATGAAATGTTTCCTTGTGTTTTTACTGCTCAGAGTGGAGAAGAAGGAGAGGGCACGGTTAAAAACGGTCAAGTTCAACGCCAAATCTCGAGACAGAGGGGTGAGTGCGCTCCGTCCTGGGTCCTTATGTTTGGAAGTTAATGCAGTAGTTCCATAGATGTGTGTGGGGAATATGAATAATAATGTGTTACTGTGTCAGAAATGGGACAATATTTGACTCAAAATTGACAAATAAAATGATTTAATAAATAAGAATGCAACACAATTTTGAGATTTGCCAGTTAGTAAAAGCCAACCAAAACTAAGAAACCATATTGTCCTTTTAATAATTTTGTATTCATGAAATGTACAAAAAAAGAAATAATGGCATAGAGACAACCTTAAAGGTGCCCTGTGTAACTTTTCTGATCTGCTGACTGACATGGGCTTCTGTCCATAGAGATGTTACTGCTTACTAAAAATACATTTTGAAAACATGCGTTCTTACTGTGAACAGGGTCACCTCTCCACAGATCTGACTTGTAACTTGCCTGGTGATATCACGTACGTGTCTCCATGGAGATCTCTTAAGTGATTTCTTGGACCCTTTGTACTTCCACTTGAGTAATATTATCTTTGAAGTAACATCACTCTCTCTACCCACCTCTGTGTATAGATGTATAACACATATTTATATTTCTACTTTTGATACTTATAGTAATATTGTCCAATTTGTCCCATTTCTGAATTAAAACTGTCATGAATTAGTTAAAACTGATCAAATGTTCAGATGATTGTAGCTGTTGTGTTGTCACTATGTGCACATGAGTAGGTGTAGCGAGGGCTCAGGGGCAGTAGAACACGGGGTTAGCTGCATGATACAACCCACTTTGAGTGACTAATGCTAAGCTAATGTTAACTAGTTTGTAACTAATGTGTAACTAATGTTGAACCACTGCACATTAACAGCATGATGTTGAATGAGTCTTCAGTCAAACCGCACAGAAGGAGCAGGCTTGTCAAAGTACTACAATGTACAAATATTCACATAGTACTCATTCACACTACTTTTAATTTCAAATTCCTAAAAAAACAATCAAAGTAAAATATTATTCTCTCAAACATACTTATGTTTGCATTTTGCCTCATTCATCCATATTTGAGTAAACATATATTTAGTCTGTCTCCCTCTCTAGAGCTGAGAACACCCTATTCCACCTGCTGATGTCATTAGGTGGAAATCTCCTTAACCAGGAAGCGTTTGTGTTTTTAAACTGAAACATGGTGTTCTTTTAACTTAATATCAGTGACAAGCCTGCTGCCCCCAACTGCTCTTAAGGCTACCTGTGTCGCTCTACAGTTTTAGCCAAGCGCTAACTCGCCTAGCAACATGTCAAACGCCTTGTGAGGAGCGTGCTGCTTTCAAGTCCAGGAAGAAAGAGTCGCACATAATGTCAGAACAATCTCAAATGTCACTTTTATGTTACACTTCACCAAGATTAATTATGATTCAAAACATTAATCATAACGGTTTCAAATGAGTCTCAACAGTTATTATGAATTCACAATTGACCATATGTAACTGCTGATGGAGTTTACCCCACCTGCTGCATCTCAGTGGATGGTATGGCTTTTCCTAGAATGTTCCATAGTATGGCATTAAATTAAAGTACAGATGTTTTTATAACGCAAAAAGAAGGATTCTTGCTGTGCGAAGGCTCACCTCTCCAGGTTTATCACCTGCTTCATCTGGAGACAGACGAGCTTAATGCCATGCTATGGAACATTTTAGGCAAAGCAGTAACATTTTCATGAAGACATCAGGTGATGGCCCACCACCAGAAAAGTTAGTTAGTTAGAAAAGTTAGTTTGAATAGTGCTATTTTCACTTGAAAGCAGCATCGCTCAGGCTGAGAGGGGCCCCTACATACACCCTCTGGCCCCCAAACCTGTTCTGACGCTTGACATTGACATCTGCCCCTGACTTAACCCCTTCCTCACCCTCTCTCCTCCCCCCTCCCTCACTTCCTGCATGTGCCACTTACTCTTTTGTTGGTCAGACACTATCAGGTTTGTCAGTGACTTGTTCAGAGTTCAGTCTGTTACATAATGACATATTTAGTCCACTGTGATAAAGAACCAAAGGATCAGTCTTCTGTCGTAAAGTATGACCTGGCTGCATGTTCTGAGCTGCATGTGTCTGCTCATGTCTTCACTAACAACTCCTCCTCATGTGTGTGTTTGAAAAAGATGTGCAAAGGAATACAGTGGTAGAAAAGTTAGTAATCTTATTCATCTAAGCCAGTGATGGGCACTGTATTCAGTTATCTCCAGAGTCTCACCACAGCTCGCTCAGACTGCACATGGCAGTCCAAACTATTCAAAGTGATGAGAGGAAATCAGACGGGCCTCAGAGCTCTGTAGAGGAGGAGCATTTTTGTCCAGAGTAGGCCTGTCGCAATAACAAATTTTGAAGTGCGATATATTGCCAAAGTCAAAATAGAAACAATAATATTGAAATCAAACTATAAAACAGAATTATTCACAAAATGTTCTAAATGTACAATGTTTGTGAGTTGCAATAAATGAATAGCAGAATGCAACACTTAAAGATTTGAGCTGTAGAAGGTTGAATTATGAACTAAATTATACAACCTAATTACTTTCCCCACTACTGCAAAGAGAAAAATCTCCACGATAAATATGGAAATGATTGTTCCACCTAACATGGATTGAACGATAGGTCAGTATAGTAATTATCGTGACCACAGGCTATTTTCATATATATGAGATTAGTGTATATAACAGCAGACCTCTGCTCTGTGTAAGCCTGTCACAATGATCACTATATCAACTTACCGTTCAGTATATGCTAGATGAACCATATTTATTTTTCAGGCTCAGTGTTTATCGCATGTATCTTTTCTTTGCACTAGTGGGAAAATCTTTCTTAATTTTACGTAGTGTTAAGCCTGTTTGATGGCATTTGAGTTTCATAATGTGACATGTAAGTTAATTATTGAACCATCTAGACACTACAACTAACTACTTTGGTGTTTCATTGTACTATTTATCTATCGCTGGCCCCATTATGTTTGATATGATTAACTTAAAGGGTTTCCTGTGATTATCCTGTTTTAAGGTTATTGTGAAAGTGGTATCTGCAAGATACTCTGCAAGAACAGTACTCCTACACAACATCACAGCTCCTCCAGGTGCAGTGTGAGCGAGGTGTCAGTGAAATCATTTATTTGAGGCCTCTGCTGTTCACTCTAACAGTTAAACATGTGCAGATTCTAGGGTTTCTGTGGTCAGGGCTCAGCTGTCAATCAATGTGCAGCCAATCAGTGTTCCGATGTGGGCATAACCTCGATTTTAGGCTTTGTCATTGGATAAAAAGTGAGTTTAGAGAGATCAGGAGTTCTGTGTGTGTGTGTGTGTGTGTTTGTGTGTGTGTGGTCTGCCCCAGGTTCATGTCTCGTGTCTTCTCTTCCTCCATCTCCATCACTCCCCTCCTCCCTCCTTCCCCTCTCCCTCCCCCCCTCCGCAGTCTGTCAATGACAAGCGTAAAAAGAACCCGTTTAGCCGAAAGTTCCCCTTCTACAAGAGCAAAGAAGCAAGCGAGCAGGAGAGCAGCGACGTGGAGCGTGAGTATCCCCCCCCAAAGGGACCCCCACCCATCCACACGCACACACTTGCGCACGCGGTTTGGCTGAAGCGGCAGAACGTGAGGGCGTATGCGGGGGAGAGGGGCTGGACACTGAGAGGACATGTGACAAAAGCACTTGTATTTGAAGTATTGTTGGCAGGGAGTTATAGAACCAGGGTCTACAGTGTGTCCAGTGTCCCTCTCCTCTGTCATCTCTAGTGTCTCTTTCTCTCTCTCTCCTTTTTCTTTTTCTCATGCTGCTTCTCCCTCTTTCTTCCTCTCTCCCTCTCTCTGCCCCCTCTCCCTCCTGTCTCTCACCTTCCCCCTCTCTTTTCTTCCCATCTTTCCCTCTTCTTCTCTCCCCTCCCTTCTCTCTCTCTGCATTCTCCACCCCCCCACCCCTGCTTCTCTCTCTTTCTCGTTCTCTCTCTCTTTATAACATGATGTGTTTTGTTCACACACTGACCACAGGACCTGTGTGATGAGCCTCTTTCCAAAGGACACAGTAAGTTGTCTCCTGTCCGATCTGTCTCTCTGTCCCTTTGTCCCACTCCCTCGTCTCCACCCATAAAGTTTGCACAAATAATGTTAATCATGATTGAGGCCAAGCTAAACTGTAGTAAACTGTTAGAAATAGTTAGTGGATGTAACTTGATTCTCAGAATTTGTGTGACAGAAAACAGAATTCTGTAAAGTTAGCAATTTATTTTATTATTTATTTTATTTATTATTATTTTTTATGTTTTTAATTTAATTTGTAATTTATTTATTTATTTATTTTTTTTGTGAATATGTTTGGCCACTCATCCAAGTAGCTTCTTCACTTCTGACGGTTCAATTTTGCATTAGCGATTACGCAGAATATGAGTCGGGACAGTTCACACCTTAGAGTAGTTCAATGGACTTGCCTAATAACAGATACTCCTTACTGAAAACTACTAGGGTGTGCTAGTTTCAGTGTAGTCATCTCCTCCGTTCAGCTTCCAAGAACGCTGTGAGAAGTGAAGAAGCCTCTTGGATGAGTGGTCAAATGTACTCAAACGTGATAGACTTTCTTTGGTGATTGACTAAGGGATTATGCAGACAAAGCTTTTATGATATACTATACTACTATACTTTAATACTATATGTATTAAACTTTATGATAACTAAATTAATTGTTTCACATTAATCTGCTAATCTAAACTAAATTGTATCTGCAATAAGCATTAGTACAGTGATCTCCATGAAATATCCCAAAGTAAATGCACAAATGTTGGACCTGATCATTTCTATTAGTGACTAGTTTTTGAAATGTTGGTGGAGACTGAGGACCCCCCCCCCCCTCCTGCTCATTTCAGCCCATCTGTCCTGTGCTGCCATCTGCTGCTGGTGGTTTCTGATCTTATTGCACATTTTAAATACTTGACCAATGTGCAATTTTGTTTTAATATTACTTTTTTATTTTTTAATTACTTGGGGCCATAATGGGGTCTTTTCTTTTGCACAAAAACATGTTACATTGAAAAAGTGAAATTTGGTCAATTTTGCAGAGGTGGGAAAACATTTTAACCACATATTTTATTGTCACGAAGAGGGACTTTTTGGAACTATCTACCATGTTATAATATTGTTCCCTCGTCAAAAACATGCCTGAAGAGGTTTTAGATGTCAGCCATGCATGTTTATTTTAGTATTTTAGTGATCTCTCTGGGCCCTATTAAAACCCGTCTTACTGTAGCTGCAAGATTCTGTCCAATGCTCAGCCCACAGACCAACTTCACCCATGCTCCCACACGAGCATTCTCCATAAATATACAGAAACATGGTACAAAAACGTACACAGCACAGGATGGATGCTAATGTGTTTTATAGCGCTCTGAAGGGGGAGTGACTTAGGGGAGCAAAGAGAGGGGATAATCAGAGTAAAAAAGGAACAAAACTGAAAATGCATACTCAGAACAATAAACGGTAACATGGTGATCTAAATGTGTTATGTCTTGATCAATTAATATCAATAGAAGTGTAAAACCCCCTTTAAGATCATGTCATTTTTTAATTGTGTTTATTTTAAAGCAACAATTTCTATACTGCCTTATATTGCCCATCTGTAGTCAGAACTACCCACCTCTGCATAGTAGAATGACTGGTCTGTTTTTGGCCCCTGCTCGGGGGGGTTGCCGGTTGGATTCCACATGCAGGTTGCTGGTTCTACGTCCTGTGGTCTCTCACCCTGTATTGTTGTTGCTTGCAGAACATGTGACGTCCAATGCCAGTGATAGTGAGAGTAGTTACCGTAAGTCCTGGTCCCATCTGACCCCTCATCTCTGCATGCCCATCCTCTGTACACTGAGAGCTCTGCATTTGACCTAGTCTGGCATAATTTACTATAGTTGCCATGATATTTACCAAACAGATTGTAACAGGTTCATTCTGATGTAAAAATCTAAACCAAACAAAACATTTGTCTACTAATAATATAGACACTTTTCAACGAGGATAATTGAATATCTCAAGTTAATGCTGGTGATTTAAAATGTTAAACTTTTTGCCAGTTTTTGTTTCATCCTGGTTAGATCCAATATTTGCAGAGCAATTAACCATGAACCAGGACTCATTTTATGACAGAATTCTTACCAATCCCAACCTCAATTTTAAACTCCAGGTTTCAAAATGCACGTGAATGCAACCCTATTGTGTGATATTTGTACATCAGGTCCAATTGCAGAGTCTTCAGTTTGGAAAGAGCCTGTATGTCCCCTCTGTATGTCCCATCTGTGTATCCCTGTCCTGTCACCTGACTTATGTTGACCGCTTCTGTGTTTTCTGTCTCCCTCAGGTGGACAGGAGGAGTATGTGCTGTCCTATGAACCCGTCGTCCAGCAAGAAGGTCAGTACCACCCCAGTTTCTCTTCAGTTAAGGGTTAAAACATGCAATTTAATGAAAACACAAACAAAGTAAAGTGTAAAAAAATACAAATCATATTTTTTCTTACATTTTCATAATGTATGTACTCTACAGATCAAAGGAAGTATAATAAAAAGCATATATTTCTGTGCTGAAGTCACATATTCTAGAGAAAGCGGTGTCTTTACTCTATTTTAACATTTATTTTTAACAAATACACTTTGACAAATTGATTTTTTGGTAAGAATCATATATTTATCTTTACTTTTTAAATTTGCTCTTCTGAGTTAATGGTTTGCAGCAATAACGTTTGTAATTTGCAATACAGATTAATTTAATGCCATACTGTGAAACCTTTTAAAATGGAGTAAATAATTAATAGTACACTTTTTATGCATATTTGCTGTCTTAAGCTCCGTGGTATTGGTAGCTGTTGCCTGTGGTCAGTTGCTGAGTGCATCTCTTTGCAGTGAGCTACACCCGTCCGGTCATTATCCTGGGCCCAATGAAGGACCGCATCAACGATGACCTCATCTCTGAGTTCCCCGAGAAGTTTGGCTCCTGTGTGCCACGTAAGCCTCATCTCACCCCGACACAGTATCCTCTACCGCTATCTCCTCCCCACTACCCCTATGGAATCTCTTCTCCCACTACCTCTTATCCACTGGCACCTATACGATGCCCCCTACGCCATGTCCCCTAGCCCACCCTTCTATCTGCCATCTACCCAATGTCCTCTTCTCACTACGCCCTGCCCGCTACAGCTTCCCGTAAATCCTTACCAACCATGAGCTACCCACTTCCTCCTACCTAGTACTTATCCTTTACTACACTATCAACTATCAAATTCCTACCAGCAATGTATTCCCTTCTAATCTTCTACTACTAACTGCTACTCCCCTACACTTCAATTCAGTCTCCTATCCCACAACCTCCTGACAACTGCCACCCCTCAAATACCCTCCATCTATGATTAATTACCCGCAATCCACCGATGCCTCCTACCTAGTATTCATCACCTACTACTTTATGAATATAACCCCTCCCCCCTTTTTCAATATCGTCTACTACTACAATCCACTACTCACTATACCCTACCCCTTACCCATTATTTGCCATCTACTGCTCTATACCAACTATCTGCTACCCTCTTCCTTTCCCTCTCTTTTTCCCTCTTCCCTCTTCCCCCTTGCTCTTTCTCCCTCCATCTTCTCTTACTCTCTCTCCTCTCCTTCCTCTACCCTACTCATTATTTACCCTGACCCTCTAAGTCTATTCTATATCCTCTATCCCTATGTGCTACACATTACATCAAGAACGTACTGTAGAATACCTACCATGTCTTACTATTTATCTGTTACCATTTCCAAGTACCCATCATATCTTACCCTATCAACTTTCTACCGTCTACCCTCCTATTTCTACTGCTACCCAGCTACCACTCCATTAAATATTCTCTACCCCTATCACCTATTCACTATCCTTTATCCCTGTCCCTCTGACCCACTAAATAAAAGTAGTTTTGCCCCCCGTTGGAGCCTTGGTAAGCCTCAGTAAAACTCTGTTAATCTTGGTAACTGCAGACACGACGCGGCCGAAGCGTGACTACGAGGTGGATGGGCGGGACTATCATTTCGTAGTGTCCCGGGAGCAGATGGAGAAGGACATCCAGGAGCATCGCTTCATCGAGGCCGGACAGTACAACAACCACCTGTACGGCACCAGCGTGCAATCTGTGCGGCAGGTGGCTGACAAGGTACAGATCTGAGTCGTCACTTTCACGTTTGTGTTGCCTCCTTGTCTCCATGGTTCTGTTTAATGACATAATGTTGAACATTTAAGGCAAAGTAATACTATCTCCATGGAAACAAGCAGCTGAAGTATCCTTCTCTGAGAAAATGTACATGGTGCACCTTCAGTTGAAAAAGAAAAAAAAAAAACTTCCTCTGCTGTTGATTATTCAGATCTCATACCACTAGTACTACTAAACAGTCCCTTGTGTGTTCCAGGGTAAACACTGCATTCTGGACGTCTCTGGAAACGCCATCAAGAGACTGCAGCTGGCTCAGCTCCACCCCATCGCCATCTTCATCAAGCCCAAGTCTGTGGACAACATCATGTGAGTCTGTGCCTCCTCTTCTTTCTCTTCCTCCTCCTGAGAATCTGTTACTGCTCTGTCCTCCCCCTCTCCTCCCGCTGTCTTCCTCCTCCTCCTCCTCCTCCTCTTCTTCCTCCTCCTGTTCCTCCTCTTCCTCTCCACCCCAATGACAAATTATTTCCTAGAATCTTTAACAAAGTTAATCTTAAAGTGGACCTGTGCCCGGTGGCCAAGTTGACAGTAGTTTATGCCTGTGTCTCCTCAGGGACATGAACAAGCGTCTGAGTGAGGAGCAGGGCAGGAAGACATTTGACCGAGCCACCAAACTGGAGCAGGAGTTCACAGAGAACTTCACAGGTACAGCTACAAGTGCTGCATGTACTGTATATCACTATTTTAGCATAATAATAAAGAAATATAAACTTAACCTAATACAAATGTCATTTAACATGTATTTAGCATTTATTTAATAATGGGTGTGCGCTGTCCTGTGTGTTGTAGCCATCGTGCAGGGCGACTCTCTGGAGGAGATCTATGAACAGGTGAAGCAGATCATCGAGGAACAGTCAGGCCCCTTCATCTGGGTCCAGGCCAAGGACAAGCTCTGAGACGAGCTCTGAAGACTGTCTCCAACTGTCTCACCACCAACATCTGGAGAACATCTGGTCCACAACTGGTCCACAACTGGTCTACACCGGGTCTAAACCTGCACTACCATTGGTCTACATGTGGTACTCTGTGTAAACCTGGTCCTAACCTTTGCCAAATATGGTCCAGATCTCATCTACATGTCGTCTACCACTGGTCTACATGTGGACTAAACCTGGCCTACAACTGGTCTACATCTGGTCTACAAGTGGTCCACATCCGGTCTACAACTAGTTGTCATCTGTTCATCTTCAGTCTACATTCAATCCAAAACCTTGTCCTACCAGTTTCCAAATCTGGTCTACATGTAGATTAAACCAGTCTACATGTTGTCCAGATCCGGTCTACAACGGGTCTGATCCACACCTGGTCCAAAACGACATCTGCCTCCCTTCCTGATTTAGAAGAGGTCTAATCAACATCCGGTCAAAAAACCTGGTCCACACTTGGTCTACAAGTGTTGCATATGGGTCTACAACTGGTTCTAAACCTGGTTTACAATTGGTCCACATCTGGTCGTAAACTACCATCTACAACGGTTCCAGTCCACATTAGGACCAAGTTTTGGACCTAAAGAGTTTCCAAATCTGGTTTACATGACTAAATCTGGTCTGCAAGTGGTCCGGACCAGTCTGCAACTACCACTGGGCTACATGTGTTCTATAGCTGGACTACAACTGGCCCAGTTTGGTCCAAAACCTGGTCCACATCTGGTCTAGAACTTACTGGAACAGCTGATCCACATGGAGTCCATATCTGGTCCTCGTGTGAACTCCAGCCGGTTCAGACCCAGTCCAAAGCCTGGTCTACATCTGGCTTACACCTTGATCTACAACTTGGTCTACAACTAGTCTACATGTAGTCCATACCTGGTCATCTTGTGACCTAACATGGTACGCAACCTGTCCAAAAAGTGGTCCAGTCCACATCTGGTCCTAAACCTGGTCTAAAACCTGGTCTAAAGCTGGTCCATATGAAGACCATACCTGGTCTTCAGGTGATCTACACACTGTCCAGATCTGGTCCGAAACCTGGTCTACATTTGGCCTACAAATTGACCAGTTGTAAACCAGGTATGGACTACATGTAGACCAGTCCTTATCCGGTACAAATCCTGGTCTACAACTTGATCTAAAACATGTTCTATATGCTGTCCATACCTGGTCTTTATGAGACCTACACATGGTACACAACCTGTCCAAAAAGATGATCTACAACTGGTCCAGTCCACATCTGGTCCTAAACCTGGTCTAAACTGGTCCAGATCTGGTCCAGAGACCACAGAAAACTCAACCTGGCTCTCGTTGGTTGGTCTCAGGCAGCGTTGGGAGTTCAGACGACGAGATTTGACACAGCGACATTTTGCACGTTTGAGCTTTAACAGCATGTCCGTTCTGTCCTCATCTGGCCTCACGTTTCCTTTCTGTTTTATCGTTTTGTTTTTTTTTCTACATTTAATTTTAACGCTTTGGTGTTTCTTTGAGTTTTTACGATATGTTATTCCTGCTGACCGAGGACGTTAACACGATGCAGTTCTGTGTGCACAAACCGCATATTTATTTTGTATTTTAAAGGAATAATTTAAAAGCAAAGTTAGCATTTCATCTTTTACTGCAGCCTAGTTTAGCACAAATAAGACTGTCCATAAGCATTCTACAGACTCAAGATTATTTAAGAGAGTTTTATATTAAAGAGAGTTCCTAAAGCAGAGGTGAGGCACACTGCAAAACTATCTACAGGAGTTTAAATCATTATTTCATTTTTTTTTAGTAAATTTTTATTACTTAAAATATGAAATCAAGGCAAGTATGTCTGTACAGTGTAAGAGGAACAAAAATGATAGTTATGCTTTTTTAATTATGAAGAAAATCTGAAATTTCTTGAAGAAATAATTATATTCTATATCTAAATAAATTGTCAAAATTGCTATGATGACATAATACAATAAGTAATTGTAACTCTTGTAGACACTTTTTTCCAGTGTGCCGTGAGTGAATGAAGCTAACCTGTGTGTCTGTGTATGTGTGTGTGTGTGTGTGTGTGTGTGTGGGGTGGGCTATTTACAATATTAATACTATTTCAAAAGGTAGCTTAAGGATATTTTCCCAAATCCTTTAACCTAATATCAAATTGTAATTATTCTGTCAAGTATGTTGTTTTGATTTCCAATTTAGTAAAATTTTTAAGTCCATCTTCATTTTACCGTGCACATTTCTAAGCCGTCCAGGACCATTCAGAACATGTTTATAGATGTCTAAACTACAGGGTTAGCAGCTCTCTGCTCCTACACAGGGATGCAGGTGGAATCATTACTTTATATCATTTTCAACTATGGAGACAAGTAGGAGGCAGACTCTATCAGGAAAGGTTACATAATGCACCTTTAATTTTCTGAAAACTCCATGGTCAAAGTTGACACATTGGCAATAACAGAAACTTAAAGAGGGGATATTATGCTAAACTTTTTTTTTTTTTTTTTTTTTTGTGGAGCTTCCTACCATGTTATGTTCCCTCATCAAAAACATGCCTGAAGAGGCTTTTGATGTCATCCACATGTTTGTTTACAGCAGTCTCCCCCGGGCTCCATTCAAACCCTCCTCACTGTTAGCTGTAAGATTCTGTGCAAGGCTCAGCCCACAAGCCTACGTCACCCATGCTCCCTCACGACAATTCTCCATAAATATACAAAAGCATGATAGAAAACTACACAACAACTTGACAAACCTGATATGATGTGCAGTAGTTTAATTCGCGGGATCCACACTGATTTTGTTGTGGTAGTGCTCTAAAGGGGGAGCAAAGAGATGGGGGACAGAGCATGAAAAGCGAAAGTAAAACTTATTAAACATGTTAATACCTTTTTGGAGAATATAGCATTTTCATAAGATGTTATAAATGTTGTGTTGGCAGTTAATATGCCATAAAAGTATTATACCCCCTCTTTAAATTCAAATTACAAGGCTATTAATGATATGCATGTGATTAGAACTGTATTCTAAATATAGCCCACCCCTGTTGACGCGTGTGTAAATGTTTGTGTAATATGTGTGTGTGCAGCGCTGCTAACGTCCTCCTCAGTGTCCTCAGTGTCTTAAATGAACCGCGGCAGCATCGGCCCGGGAGCTGCCCTGGCGCGGTGCCGAAAGAGCTGCCAGAGGGACTGCCTGGGAGCTGCCTGGGAGCTGCTTGGTGCCCTCGGAGCTGCCGCCCAGTGCCCGATGCCAGAGGAGATGAGGCAGATGTGACCCGTAAACTGCCTATTTTGTTATAAGAAAGTCTATATTACAGAAGTGGCCGAAGCTCCACTATACGGGACTGATTTTCTGCTTTTCCTCTTAATTCTAATATAGAAGTATACAGATAATGAAATCTATTTTTTTCTTCAATCGCCACCTCCTGTCTCCGATTTTCTTTTTTTATGCATAAATAAAATTAACAGTAAAATTAATTATGCCTCACGTTTTGTTTGTCTCATGATATCTATACAGTGATACAACGTTCTAAAAAGCTAGCTTCAATTTGAGAAGAAAGAAACAGTTAACTGCGGATTCAACCCTTACAATTCTGACCCAACTGCTGCTGTAGTAGATTAAGCACTAGCAGCCTGTACGTGCTGGCCAAAGTATCTATTTGTCACAATGAGACTGCTTGAGTTTGCTTATATGTTTAATCACAGCGAGACTAAGTGGGTTAACTACATTTCACTTTTGGTTCAGAGTTAGATACTGATTTTAAACTGACTTCTTCAGTGTCTCTGGGTTAAACCTGAGGACAATTTACTGTCACTCAACCCAACCACACAGGTAATGTTCACAAGCAGCTTTTATTGTCAACATAACCGCACAAACTTCAGTAGTTCTGCAACAGCAAATAAAACAATAAATTAACATGATAAACCTTTAAAAAAAAACAGCTCCAATGTCTCTAGAAATGTGGCATATGGGTCCTTCAGTGTCCTGGTTCGAACTCTCCGCTTTGAGAGGTCAAGGTTCAGCCAGTGCTCTTGAACTCTCCGCTCTCTGTGATGGACAGTTTGCTTGGGCTGGTGGGGGACAGGCCATTGCGCAGGTTGGCCGTGGCGTAGCGCTCCTTAACCTGGGTTAAAGCTGAGATCAGGCGAGAGTTAGCTGCGTCCAGTGAGAGGATCCGCTTCTCCTGATGGGATACAAGATGGAGAAAAGGTTAGTGTAGGGTTTATTTTTTTAAATACCATATTTTCCAGACTATAAGTCCCACTTTTTTTCCATAGTTTGGCCGGAGGTGTGACATATACATATTTTAATAATTTCACATATAAGTCGCAGTTCAGTATAATTTAACATCTAAGTTATTACACTGACAACTGCACGAGGGCACTCTGAACTTGTGAACCAGTATGACAGCCATCTACTTCTGAAGGTTGAAGAATTCAATGGATTTAGTGATTTGGACTGAGATCGAGAGTAAACTTGTTAGCTTGTTTTTTATGCTTTAGTTATCCGATTAAGTTAATATCTTACGTTATAACATACCAAACACATTCAGTTCGTTGTCTATGCTCCATGTAGGTGTTTACATATGCGTTAGGCAACCGTTGATTATACATGTTACAGTTCACTTGTTTGACCATTAGATGGCGCTGGTGTGTTTGTAATACATGTAAGAAAATTTACTTGACTGGTTTTCTTTTATACATTTCATATATAATTTCCCCTCATTTATTTCCCCTTCATTTGTAAGACCATAGAGGTAATAATTTTTCATTTTGAACAATATTGTAAATGTTTAGTTTATCATAAGTCTAGTTTAAGGTCACGAAAACTACTTCCTGTTTTCCAGTTCAGCCTTTTTATTCGTTTAACCCTGATGCAAAGTCTTACCTGACAGAGCACTATTTAAGAAAGAATTGAGAAGTAAAATATTAATTTTCGGTTCAACGGTTTGTGTACTCGCAGGCCAAAGTGGTATGTGTATTTTCCATGCATTCATATGCAATTTTGTGGAGAAGCCGGCATGTTACGTAAATATCTTATATCAGACAGTCTGTTGCCGATGTGTTATGTTAGCGTGCTGTACTGCTATTCAGCCTGTTGTTCTCTATTTTATTGCCATTATTATAACTTGTCTTTAAAGATAAACTGTCTGTTCTTGGTCTTGGATTTTGTAAAAAGTGCGACTTACATAGGTTTTCGCTTCATTATTACGCATTTTTTCGCTGGGACAACTTATACTCCGGAGCGACGTATAGTCCGGAAAATACGCTAAACAGATTTTCATGGCTAATCATGGTTGAAAATTGAGTCCATTATGGGCCTCTGGGAGTAAATCAAATTCAAAATGGTAATGCAAGCAACATCCTATCATTACTTTCTGGATTGCAGATGATAAAAATGCTTTATACACTACCAATCAAAAGTTTGGACACAATTTAATGTAAATAATGGTAATAAAGAAGAAAAATTATAGATTCTCACTGAAGTCATCAAAACTATGAATGACATATGGAATCTAGCAAAAAAAAATCAAAATAACCAAATCATATTTTACTTTTTTGCAAATATAAAATAGCCTTTACCCTTTGCTTTGATCACTGCGTTTCACGCTCTTGACATTTCACTAATGAACCCTGACATGGCACAGCTGTGAAGTGAAAACCAGTTCAAGAAGTTCATTGAGAAAAGGCCAAGGGTTTGCAGTCGACAAAGCAAAGGCTGGCTACTTTGGGAATTTTGACACTTAGGTATTAAAAAATAAATCCATACATATTCATATTTTTATATCTTCCGTATGTATCTAAAATTTAGAAGGTAGGAAAGAAAAAGAAAAAAAAACATTGAGAAGGTGTGTCCAGCTTTTGACAGGTAGTGTAGAAGCAACACACTGCACTCATTTAACACTGTTGTAACCCTGTAGGTAGTGAGTGGTACAACAGCAGATTGCACATTAGTATCTGGTCTTTGCTAAATAAACCCTGTCAAGTGTTACCTGAGCATCGATGATCTTTTGCTTGGCCTCTATGACGGCCTGCATTTCTGCATGGTCCCTGCGGAGCTCCTCCTCCACTGCCATCAGCCTGCACACACATGTACACACACACACACGTACACTTGAATGATGGGTAATACTCTCACAGCAAAAATATAAACTGGCTAACTGTAGTGTGGCTGCATCATAGTTAACCTATGAAGGTCAACAATGATCGTCCGCTCTGGGTCAGGAATTTTCCATAGATTTTTCCCCATAGACTTTTCAAAATTTTGAAATATTAAGAGTTAAAAAAACACTGTGGAGGCTAACCAGCTATGTGCTAACCAATATCAATAATGTGGTGATTTTAAGTCCAAAAAGCACATTTAAAACACAAGATTTGGTGAAGTGCTTTAATAACTTGGTGGTTTATAAATGTTTCAGAAACAGATCTTTAATGACCGTAAGACCTACCATTTTATTTGTTACCACAGGATGGAGGTTATGCACTGACATAATTTTATTTGAAAAATGCACCTCCACATTCTGACTGAGTGGTGCTGAGGCAGAACAAAATGTGTTTCTTTGCTTTTGGTTCATGGGCAAAGATTAGGCCAAAAACAAATTACCGGTAGCTTTATGTGGCAAAATGGAAAGTGAAGGTAGTTTCTCCGTTGTTACAGTGGCGGTGTAGAGCTTAGCTAGCATGTTAGCTAATAATAGGGAGAGAAAGGACAGTTCAACTTGCCCCAGTGCACGACAATCTCCTCAACACAGACTCAGAAACATGTTATTTAAAATGAGAAATTTTCAGTTCAACTGTGTCTGATCCAGAGTCTGTTTTCTACTGTTTACTTGATTTTCTTGTTTTCAATGTCAGGTACAAACTAGACTTTGTTGTAGACTTGTATATGTGTCTTCAGCTGTAGCAGCTCTTTCACATTTTAGATGTATTATGAGCTCTTACAGGAGAAAAGGTCATCACCACTGACACTCATAATGGTGTCATTCGAAAATTTGATAATGTTGTGAAGTCATAACATCTATAGACCCAGGGCAGGTTGACGAGTGCTCCTGACCTGCACATGACGCTCTTCATCTGTCCGTCCTTCTCCTGCGTCTGCCTCCTCAGCTGCTCCTGGCTTTCCTCCAGTCTGCTTTGGTACTCACTCAGGACCGTGTGCATGTGCTGTTCCTGGACCAGCAGGCGGCGCTCATACTCCTCCAGTCGTCTGCCGGACAGACGCAGGCGCTCCTTCAGAGAGGAGATCTCCAGCTCATACTGCAGACAGAGAGGGAGGGGATACATACATTTAAACACTAGCCATGTTCCAGAGTGAGTCACATAACACAGGACACAATCAGGCTCTTGGCACTAGTGTTGTCAGGTTACTAAAATTTCACACTCGATTTTGATACTGAGGAATAGACTAGATACTCAATACTGATTCTGATATTATGATAATTAAAAAAAAGTATTTATTTAGCCAACAGAATGTGATCTCAACATTAAATCGTAGGACTTTCTTTTATTCTACCATGTGGCTTTATATCCGTGTAATCCCTCAGTCGTCCAGCTGGGTTCCATAGTGGTCCATGGATGTGTCTGTGTGGTCTTACACTTGTTCTGATACAGCTCAAGATCATTCAGCTCAGCTCAAGATCATTCTAAAGCTATTCAGGAAAGGTGAATGTGCCTTTTTTGTATCAATAGTTGCTCAAATGAGTATCAAGTTTCACTACCAGTTTTATTATCAATTAGTACCAGATTTTCAATACTTTCAACAACTCTACTTGGCACAAAACCAAGAATGTACATTATGTCTCAATAAACATCGTGTAATCATTTGAATGAAAATGCAGTTTAACTGTGACTGCTCTGAGAATTCTGTGCATGTATACTGCACAGGGCAGAAGTAGTTTAAAAAAAAAAAAAAAAAAAAATCAAGTACAGGGCTTTTAAAGTATTTGAGAAAAAAATGTCTTGCCCCAATACAGATATACTGTATTAGCAGCCCTTGAGGTTTAAATATGTTTACCGTGTACTGTCTGCATCTAAGTATAAAGCCTTTTATTGTGTGACACTCAGGAAGTGCACATTAGCATGCTTGTTGTTGTTAGCATTACCATGACAGGAAGATTTCGCTTTGGTATCTGAGTTGTGAAATTAGGATGATCAGAATGTATAAGGTAAGTGAGGAATAACTTAGGAGCACTGCAAACTGTTTAAAATGAACTAGGTCTGTTTTTCACATTTTTAAGATAATAAAAATCAGGTACTGCACCTTCAAATGGAAAAATATCCATTATAGGTGTTGAATAAAATCAGTTCTTATAATAACTGCAATTCTATGTCTTAACGGTTGTGGATCAATTCCAAATTCTCAAAAATAAATTATGAATTACTTTAATAACAGTGTTTCCACCACAATAAAATGTCCTCCTTAAAATTCACCTGACATAAGGCTGTGCATTGAATTAAATGTGTTTAAAAACATGTGCTGTGCCACAACTTCATTAAAAATAGTTGTTGTTGTAGTGTGCTTAAGTCATCGTTTGCCGCTGGGCTCCCTCCACTTCTCCACACACTGGAACGTATATGGATGTAAAGTTTACATAAAAGACTGTTACAACGGGGAACTTGAAATGTGTAAAATAAATGTTCTGAATGTAATAATACTTCAGAATGAAAAATTGCTTCAGAACTGAACTTATTATTGAATAGTTTTAGAGTCAAGCATCGTTCTGAAAGATTGACATCCCATGTGCTTTCTGTTAGATGTTTCTGTTTTAGCCAATAATCCTTCAGATATTACAACTCCAATAGAAAGCATACCTTGTCCGATGTGCTGTGCTCTGGGCTCCTCCTCTCCTCTTCCTCGCTCTCGTCATACTGTCCATTGTTTAGGACCCAGGCGGCTGTGCGGTCCACCGGGGACATTGCCACGGCAACGGGCTCCACGGGAGACACCTGAAAAACACAACATACGTCACTCTTCTGTCCTTCAGCAGTTATAGACTGAAGCTTTAAGAAGAGATGAGTATTGTCGCTTTACTACATGTAAAAAGAAATATTTGTAGTTTAAAATTAGGTGTAAATTTCATGTCTGCTGGCAATATTTATGAATATATATAATGTATAGCAATATGGTAAGGTTGACTTCATTTATAAGCCCCCAAAACATATTTTAATAGATAATGTTAGAATATAAAACTAACCGGATATAACTAAAGACTAAGTTTAAAAAGTAGAACATTTTAAACCTTTATGCCCATTATTTATATGTATATCTTTTGCTTTTCTGCACGAAGGAATCAGCTTTGCTCACTTTCTATTTGGAAAATCGATGGCTAGCGGGCTAACCATGTCCATTTATATATACAGTTTATGTTCTTACCCAAAGCAGTTCAATGCCTCTCCTACTCTGTGCCTAACGTAAATCAGAGTGACATGTTTTATTGCAATTCAAGCTAGATAATATTGGACCATAAACTTCTCTGTCACTCCCTTTTGCACCCTGCTGGCTCCCCCTGTGACATTGCCCCCTGCCTCCTCCACTGCGACACTGCTCCCTGTTAACTCACCTGCTGCCCTGCTTTGCCTCTTGGCGGGGCTGTGCTGTCGCTGGGGCAGGTGGGTTGTGGTGGGTTCAGGACAGGTCCAGGTGCTGTGGGTTCTGTGTTAGCACTGCTGCTGCTTCTTAAGGAGGCACTTTGAGGAAGGGACTTAGGTGTGCGTGAGCTTCCTCTGCTCTGCTGCTCCACCTTAAAACAATACAGAATTTCAGTAGTACTTAAAAAAGGTCCTATATTACACAAAATCGATTCTTGTGAGCTTTAAGTCATGTTAGAATGATGTTACCTCCACAAAAACACATTCCCAGAGTTGGGTTTTGTTTCATTTACACATGTTTGAGTAATTCCTTATTAATTAGTCTGTCCACATCTAAAAAGCTGAAAATGCCACGTTTCACCTTCTGTTGTCACAAAGTGGTAATTTTCCAGTTAACAGCGACATTTTACTTTTTGTTCAGTAGAGATGGGCAATTCAAGAGCTCAAATTAATCAAATGATTCTAGTGAAGGTGTATGGAGTTTAAAAACAAAGTGGTGCACTTTGTGTATTACGACATGACACCACAAGGTGGAACTGAGTGTTTTCTCTTCGAGAGGAGAACTCAGCCTAAATATGCAAGATTTGTGTGTTAAACATGTATGAAGGAAACAAAAGAAACTCCAGGTCTGTTTTTGATGAGGAAACATTATAACATAGATCAGAAAATAGTGTAATATGGGCCCTTTAATACAGGAAAGTGTTTTAATAGTAGCACTGACCTTGATGATGTGTGCGGTGCCCGCCGTGGTGCTCTGTCGGGGGATGGCCACAGCAGTAGACAGCGGGGTGTCTGGAGCAGGTGGGGCACCTCTGGGTGTAGAGCACTGGCTGTGAGCACCAGTCTGGCTGCCCGTCTCGTCCCAGGGGCTGTGCTGAGAGCTCTGGGTGCTCAGGTTGTCGGAACTGGAGTGAGGGGGGGTGGTGCGGTGGGACAGGTTGGACAGGTGGTACACAGGGTTTTGGAAGGACAGAGCCTGGAGACTGCGCTGCTGGCTCAGAGAGGGCTGTAGGGGGCGCCGCACCTGAACAACACACACAAGTTGTAAATGCAGCATATTTTCATTGTTTTATACATTGCCTGGCCAAAAAATAAGTTGCTACTTGGATTTAACCAAGCAAGTACGAGCCTCCTCCAGTTGGTCAGGTCAAGGTTCAGCAACACTCTAAGCTCAAACAATGAGGTCAGCTGACACCTGAATATACTGAATGCCCAGGTTATTCCATCAATGGATTTTTTTCTTCCCTGATGCAACGGCCATATTCAAAGATGATAATGCCAGGATTCATGGGGCTCAAACTGTGAAACAGTGGTTCAGGAGCATGAGACATCATTTTCACACATGGATTGTCCACCACAGAGTCCAGACCTTAACCCCATTGAGAATCTTTGGGATGTGCTGGAGAAGGCTTTGTGCAGCGTCAGACTCGACCATCATCAATGCAAGATCTGGGTGAAAAATTAATGCAATACTGGATGGAAATAAATCTTGTGACATTGCAGAAGCGAAATCGAAACAATGCCACAGTGAATGCGCACAGTAATCAAAGCTAAAGGCGGTCCAATGAAATATTAGAGTGTGAATTTTTTTTTGGCCAGGCAGTGTACTTCACAGGGATATAGCTTCTATATGACTCAGCAGTCCCCCATATTCTAACCACCTTCTCACCTGTGGTGCACTTTGAGGCTGAGCGTCTCGAGGAGGCGTGACTTTGGTCTGCTGTGGGGGGAGGGGGGTGGAGTAGCTCACAGTGGGTGGGGCTCCTACTGAGGTCTGGGAGGGCACTCTGTGGATGCGGGAGCCGTGCTGTGCTTCCTGGAGATCCACCAATGAAACGCTGCGACCGTTGGGCAGTGGGACCATGCCCTCCATAAACTCAGCACCGGACAATACGCTGTGCACGTCACTGGGAAGTGACAGGAGGGAGTACAAGTTAGATATCAGATTTACTGCACTGAAAATAATAATCTTTAAAGACCACTCAAGTCTACTCAGGTTAAGGTTAAGTGTACTAAACGGTACACAATATATATTTTCTGGCAGAGGGTCAGTCACCTGCTGGTCTCTATGGAGATGCTTATGTTTTGCCTGAACTACCTGGGCCACCACCAAACAAACATACAGGTCAAACCTGTGACGTGACTCTGCTCACACCAAGAATGCATTTTTTTCCCATGGCATTTGAGCAAAAACTGTACTGTAATAAATGCAAAATAGGCATGTTTTAGCGTCATATTGTGGGAGATCCAGACAAATCAAGAACTCAACAACTTCTCCATTGAGACAATCAGGTGTGGTCATTCTGGACTTTGAATATTATTTTTAGGCCAACTGGGGTTTTTACTTCCCTAAAATGACGAAGTGTCAGTCTCTTGACTTTTAACATATAATAAGCACCATCTCTGTATCTGTAATAGCCACTTGTCATCACTGCTTACTGAAGCTATTCTGAATTTCTATATGTTACTTGCAGATATACCACTCAACTCCTTGTCGAAAGATAAGACTACTACTCAATATTCTTTTTATTTGTATCTGATCTTTTTTAAGCATATTTTTCAAGCATGTTTTTCTGGCACAATGTCACTCATCTCACTGAGATGAGTGCCATTGTACCAGAAGTTAAGATACCACCAGCCTTAGCAAAATAAGTCACAAAAGAAGAAAGCGCAACAATCTAAGTTGGTTGCACCGATGTACATAAGATTTTCATTTGAGTCCACCAGAACCCGCCATCATAATATATTGTCGTTAAATTGCCTCAACAATAAGGGCTAAATAAACAACTTGGTTAGTTACTTTTACCTGGATATACAGTTCATACTCTATATGGCACACTTATTTCCTTATTATTATTTTTT
Source organism: Periophthalmus magnuspinnatus (assembly GCF_009829125.3). Lineage (NCBI taxonomy): Eukaryota > Metazoa > Chordata > Actinopteri > Gobiiformes > Gobiidae > Periophthalmus > Periophthalmus magnuspinnatus. Next base: position 13,190,631 of record NC_047142.1, read on the forward strand.
TTAATTTCAATAATGACAAGTTTAATCAATTAAACAACTTTGTATAGATAAAATAACATTTAAGAATGTGCCTTTACTTTACAGTTCGTTATAGTACGTGCAGAGTGAGACCTCTTACTTTCAGTTTCAATAGATACTCTTTGACGCCTTTTGTTGTCTACATTTGTTTTCTTTTTCACCTCTCGCAACAGTAGGTTCATTTAAGTAACTAAACACAGTGTGGAGGATCTACAGGTTTGATGCTTCTCTTTAAAGGTAAATACTTTAGCTTTTTGAATTTATTTGTGAATGAGACAAACATATGAGCTTTGTGGTGCATTTAGCTCTGTGCATCAGAGCGTGACCTGAGCACATCAGCCTCAGCTCATTGGCTTTAGCGGTCAGGTCAGACACCAAAGCATGTGAATTAACAATTTTTCGTTTAGTTGTCAATTAAAATTATCATTTAAATGTGTTCTATATTATTGGATCTGTTTTTATAAAGAGAGCCGCACTCGGAAGCCCTATTGACATCATTCAGAGAGAGGTCAGTTTGGAAGTGAGATTCCAGCTCCCACAGATGAATACTGCCATTGTGTCCTTGGGCAAGACACTTAACTCCCATCACATCCGGTGTCTGTGTACACTGGTGCATGAATGTGTAAATGGGTGAGTGATTCCTTGATTCCTTGATGTAAAGTGCTTTGGGTGCCTTGAAGGTAGAAAAGCCCTGTGTAAATGTGACCATTTATTTGAGAGTAGAAAGTCACCTGTTTGAATTCTCCATGATGCTGTGGAGCCCTGAGGACTGGCTGCCGCTGATGTTTGTGGAGCTGAGGCCATGGAAGCGCTGGAGGGGCTGAGGGGCCAGTGGAGGACCTGGTGTAGAGCCTGGTGTGGGGCCCGGGGTGGGGGCAGACAGGCTCCTGGTGATGTCCCCCAGGATCCTGGGCAGGGGCCCCAGTTTCGCCACTGTGGCCTGCAGGAAGGAGTTTTCACCCTGAAGTCGCCATTTTAGGTTCACAAAAAGAAAAGGTGGTGGTGTAGGACAGCGGAGAACAGAGCCAGACAGGACAAACGTGGAAAGAAAAAGGACAAATATTAGAGCCCATGCTTGAAGGAGAGGAATATACATGCAACTGTCACTTTTATCATGCGAATCCTCCTCCTTCAACTCAAATCAAGCTTCTACAGAATCCATCACAGGGAACATGCCAGGGGTGGAGCTACATCATGTGAGGGGTGGGACTCGACATTGTGAGGGCGGAGTTTGGGCTTGAAAGTGGGGTCAAAGTGAAAAGGTCCATGCCGTGAGGGGGAATGAAACACTCAGGACGTCGGCCAGGTTTGAACTAAAATAAAATGTGTGAAAGTAAACATAACTTTAAAGAGAGGGCCTGGAATGAATGAGTATGTTTAAATGAGAGTTGGGCTAATCTATTGTTATAAAAACAGAAACACCTCATGATGAAAATAAACAGTAGTTAAATATGCAGAATATATAAATATATAAACGTGGTAAACATTACCGTCTAAGTGAGCCAAAAATGTTACTGTAAATTGTACTGCATAAAGTAGACATTCCAACAATCTGTACTAGTATTTTTACCAATTACAAGTCGAATATAAAGGACCATTTTAGACTAAAATACTACTAACAACTAATTATTCATGATGTTTAATGTTCACATGATTAATATGATTAATAAGTGCTACGAATCATAATGAATACAATTTACAAATAAGACAACATATTTACATAACATAGTTTTACTCAAGTAAGACTACAGTAACTTGGTGTGATAAAAAAACACTTTTTCTTCAAAATGTTACTTAAGCAAACCTTTAGTACATATTTTTAGTTTTTGTAATTATTTGTTTGGTGGAATAGCACCTGTGGTAAATATTATAATTTACATAGTAAGTATAATTACAGTAGTCCATTTGCCCACTACCTTGTCGAGTTGAGAGACCACCTCCCAGAGCAGTGCGTGCAGCACAGACAGCTCTCTGCCAAGGTCCATGTAGCCCTCAAATCCTGGTGTAGAGGACAGACTCTCTGGGTTAGATATCTCTGACAGGAAACGCATCATCCCCGCCCACTCGTGCTCTAGGAAGTCATTCATGAAGGCCATGTACTCTTCTTTATTCCCAAATCTGGCAAATACAGGGCGGCACAACATAAAATAATTAGAACACATACAATATGTAGGTTCCAGTGGAATTTTTTTCCTTTTATCTCACGTCAAACTCATTATCTCACTATGTAACTTTTCTGATGGGAAGCCACTCCATGAATGTTATTGCTTTAGTTGGAATGTTCCACAGCATGGCATTTAACTGATCCAATTACTACTGGGCACGCCGCTCCACAGATTTGACTGAAAAATTGACCTTGTCCTCATGGAGATGGATAACTTTAATGCCATTCTTTGGAACATCTCACAGCAAAGCAGTAACATCTTCAGCGAGACAAACAGGTGACAGTATAACAGACATTTTAAGTGTATGTTTCATGTATGCTACCACACAAGACAAAAAATCCATGACTATGTACCAGATTTTTCCTGTGTATTTGAGCAAAATGTGTCTTATGGATATATTGTATAAGCAGATCTTGAGGTCAAAATAAGTCCACTATGTACTGTCTGCATCTAATTATAAAGCCTTTTATTGGCTAATAATTAGGAAGCGCATGTTAGTAGGCTTTAACCTCCCAGAAAAACTCAAAAGTTGCACTCCACAGCTCTGGTGTCAGAGAGCTGTGAAAAGCACTTACAAACTTTTTGTTTGTGGTGAATAATTTCAATGTTCAGAATGCATAAGGTAAGTGAGGAATAACTTTGGAACACTGCAAACTGTTTAAAATGAACTAGTTCTGTTCCTCACATTTTTACGACAGTAAAAATCAGGTACAGAGCCTTTCATTTTGACCTCAATTACAATACCATGGTAAAAAAAAAAAACAACAAAACACACTATATAAATTCTGATCATTTCAATTAGTATAAGATGATGACATTATATATTACATAACTCCAGTTGTGAGTAGTGTCACAAAAATTTAAACTAAAATTTCAAACTCTAAGGAAGAATTTCAATACTAAGGGACAGACTTGACAGTCAATACCGATTCCAATAGATAATAAACAATGATAATAAACACAGAATGTGATTTTCAACATTAAATGAATGTACTTTCTTTTATATTACCATGTGGCCTTATATCTGTGTAATCCCTCACTCATCCAAGTAGGTTCCATGGTGGTCCATGGGCGTATGCTAGTCTATGTGTGCCAATACTTGTTCTGATAAAGCTCAATCTCATTCTAAAACTATTCAGGAAAGATTCATTTCTGCCCTGCAAATGTAACTTTTTTAATATCGATAACTGTTTAAATGAGTTTTTGTTAAGTATCGATAAGTAGATACTTTTGAGAACCCCAGAGTGGTGTGGTGACTTGGATGACATACTTGGTGAAGTTGGCCAGGTTCTGGATGACCTTGGCGATGAGGGTGAGGGTGCGGGCGGTCCGGTCATCGGGGTACTCCTGGGTCAGGTTGAACAGGGAGGGAGACATGATAGCCGGGCAGAGGAAGCGCAGGAAGAGAGACGCACTGACGAGACGCTTACTGATGTCACCTGAGTGCCCACGAGCAAGGCATTGCTGTCTCCAGGACGCAAAGACCTCCTTCAGCTCTCGAGGGAATACACTGGTCAGAGGGGAGGAAAATAAATAGAGGCGTGAGAGAGAAATAGAGGGAGAAGATAGAGAGTTGGGAGTGGTGAGTGAGAAGAGTGAGTGAGAGGGGAGGAGTGAGAGAGAAGAATGAAAAAAGGGGGAGTGACAGAGTGAGAGGGGAGGAGTAAGAAAGAGGAGTGAGTGGGAGAGAGAGGAGGAGAGGACAGAGAGTGGAGAGGGGTGAGAGAGATGAGGGAGTGAGAGAGAGAGGGGAGGTGTGAGGGAGAGGAGACAGTGAGAGGAGTAAGGGAGAGGGGGAGGATAGAGGGGCGGAGAGAAGGGAGGGGTGAGAAAGGTGGGGTGAGACTTATGGAGATGGGAGGAGTGAGGAAGGAGAGAATAGTGAGATAAAAAGGGGAGGAGTGAGAGAGAGGAGTAAGAGAGAGGGAGTGAGAGAAAGAAAGGGGAGAAGTGAGAGAGAGCAGTAACCGCTGCCTCCCTAACAGAAAACCACACTGAGTGCCTGTCTGATTGAGCTGAAAAGAGCTGAGGAGCTGAGAGAGCCCACAGGAGCAGTACCAGTATGAGTTGATGATCTTGCAGAAGGCCAGCTCACAGCACATCTTCAGGTTACTGCGGTGCTCAGACAGCTGGCTGCTGGGACAGCGGCTGGGGTCGACCTCACAGTTCTCATCCGACTCGTACAGGGCTTTGATGAACTCGCCTGTGAACAGAGCTCTTTCAGTCAAACTCAGGAGGACAGGGTTGGGGATTCAGTCCGACAGGTTAGCACCACAGACACACACTACAGTATGGAAACTGGCACAGAAGCTACAATGACATGATTTTTATTTAAAAATCCATCACTTGGAGTGACTGAGACCCAAAGTGTGGAGGTGACTGGATCTGCCAGAGCCTCACCTAAAGCGTCATGGAGGTACTTCTGTCCCACCAGCTTGAGGTACTCCTCGATTGCTTTGGTGGCAAGAGTGTTTTCTCTGAAGATGAGTACGTCATGGTCAGCACAGCGGTCCACCTCAGACATGACCAAGTCAGTCAGGAAGTCCTGCATGATACACATAGATATATTAAACACTGTCTTATAAATGTGACTGATAGGTGGTGTGGAGTATAAAGTAGACACCTTAGCTCGTGCGGTGCTCTGCAGGATGTGTACCAGCGCACAGGCCATCTCCTCCTTGTTGCGCACACTGATGACTGGCTCCAGCACAGAACAGAGGGAGGAGTAGTTGTTGGTGACAAATTCGGCAAACTCCTTGTACTGTTCCATGGGCAGGATGGAGATAGTCTGTAGACGCCACTTGATACGCACAGACGGGGCAGGGCCTTTGCCTTTGACCAGACTGGGCGTGCTCAGAGAGTACCACCTCTCAGTGAACTGTCTGCCCCCACTGCCTCCTACAGAAATGTTCACCAGCCCCACGTAGTTGTTCTTGTCCTTCTTCTTCTTCTTCTGGTTGTCGGACAGGTCGCGGTACACGTGAATGGTGATGCTGTGCACTGGGGGCAGGCCACTGAACTCAAAATACTCTCCCCAGAAGAGGCTGTCAGTGCGGGGCTTGGTGGTGGTGCGAGCGTACAGGACATCGTCCAGACACAGCTCACAGAAGTAACGCTTCTTTGGTGCCAGGTCTTTGGCTTCGATGATCCACAAGCGCAGAGATGTGTCCTCGCGACGGCAGTTGTCCTGCACACATAGTTTTATTTCTCTATTGTGTCAAACACCAAATATTTCACATTTACACTGTGTTCCAAATTATTATGCTAATTGTGTTTAAGTGTCATAAAGGTAATTTTTTTTTGTTTTCCAGTGAAACTCATGAATGGTATTGTGTCTCAGGGCTCTTTGGGTCAGTGAAATCAATCTCAGACACCTGTGACAATTAGTTTGCCAAGTAAGTCCAGTCAAAGGAAAAACTACTTAAGAAGGACGTTCCAGATTATTATGCAGACAACCATTTTCAAGCAATATGGGAGAGAAAAAAGATGTCTAGTGCTGAAAAGCGTGAAATAGTTGAATACCTTGGACAAGGTATGAAAACCTTAAATATTTCACGAAAACTTAAGTATGATCATCATACTATTAAGAGATTTGTAGCTGATTCAGAGCACACACGGATTCCTGCAGATAAAGGCACAATGAGGAAGGTTTCTGCCAGACAAATACATTGGATTAAGAGAGCAGCTGCTAAAATGTCATAACAAAGCCAACAGGTATTTGAAGCTGCTGGTGCCTTTGGAGTCACACAAACATCAAGCTGTAGGATCCTCCAGAGGCCTGCAGTTATGCATAAACCCTCTATTCAGCCACCCTTAACCAACGCTCAAAAGCAGAAACGGCTCTAGTGGGCCCAGAAATACATGAAGAATAAATAAATAAACAAATAGTCTTGTTCACGGATGCATGCTGTGTAACCCTGGATGGTTCAGATGGATGGTGGACAGCCACCATGTCCCAACAAGGCCCCACCCAACGGTGGCAGTCATGTTTTGGGCTGGAATCATGGGGAGAGAGCTGGTCGGCCCCTTTAGGGTCCATGAAGGTGTGAAAATTACCTCTGGAAAGTATGTGGAGTTTCTAACTGACCACGTTCTTCCACGGTACAAAAAGAAAAAAACGTGCTTTCTGTAGCTAAATCATCTTCATACATGACAATGAACCATCTCATGCTGCAAGGAATACCTCTGCATTATTGGCTGCGATGGGCATAAAAGAAGAGAACCTCACGGTGTGGTCTCCATTCTCCCCTGACCTTAACCCTATAGAGAACCTTTATTCTGACATTTTGCAAAGAAATTCAAGCAGAAACTCTCTACAATCTCACAAGTTCAATGGATGCAAGAATTATGAATCTCCTGTTAAATAAGGGGTCCTAGGTTAAAATGTAACTTGACCTGTTAAGATGTTTTTGATTGAAATAGCTTTTGATTTCAGTAATATGCTAATACTTCTAAATGAAAAATAAACAAACAACCATTTTTAGTTCTTTACAACAATAACATGGTTTAATAATTAGGGAGTTTTTTTGTTCAAAGTTCTTTTGTTTCAAAAAATATTGTTATCATTGGGAGGTCTGTTCAGTAACATTTGAATTGTAGGTTGATGACTTGAAAATTATGATGACTGTCATTTATATTGACAATTTGGCAAAATCTGAGAAAATTTTCATTTGCATAATAATTTGGAACGCAGTGTACTATGCAATGATTAAGCTGATTATGAGCTACTATGTTCCCGGAACTACAGTGTGAATGCAGATAGAACACAGGACGGGTGGTGCACAGGTGTGTCAAACCTTGTTGGGCTGGATGGTGCGCCGCAGGTTCTCCATCCACTTGTCCCTCTCGGAGGCCGAGCTGCAACTGAAGCACTTGCTGCCCCCAGGGTAGGTCACCTGAAGCACACCCCCCTTAATGTCAGTGCACAAACATAATACAAACATATGTACAGGAATATGTGTTATGAGACCTCAAAGCAGTAGTCCTGTCCCAGAAGGCTGCTGTGAAGGGGCTTCACATTCACGTCCTGGTCCTGTCCGAGCTCCAGAGTCTCCACTGCCCCAGCCGCACTTACACAGTCCTCCTTCAGACGCACCAGACCCCCACATCTGATACACACAAGAGAGAGTGAAGGCCAATTCATTCATAAGAAGCAAGAACTTTGTTCTTACACCTGGAGCTATAACAACAAAAGAACATCATATTGTTCTTACAGCTTGTTCTTGACACATCGGCCTAACAGAACTTGTGCTGGTTGTGATTGGTTGAATTTTCAAAATTGGTGTCGCTAATTGTAGCTCTGAAATTTTTTATTCCAATTTTACAAATGAGAAATAGTTTCACCCATTGTGATGAACATCCTTAGCAACAACATAGCAACAGTTGTGGGGGAGAGACATACAGTGGGTCTGCAGCAGAACTTCTGATGAAGTCTGAAATGTCTGAGCCCATAAGAAGTGTATTCTTGTTCTTAGAGCTCCAGGTGTAAGAACAAACTTCTTATGAAGTGTGAATTGGCCTTAACACTACTACATATTTGACAACACAGCAGTGAGAATGTAAATGTTCCATGTCAAAGCATTCATGTTCAAATCTATTCATAAATCTATGTTCTATTATTGATATCACTCCACATATGTAATAACGGTGATGATCCCAAAGTATGTCACTTTTAACTCATGTTGATGAGATCATAATATATAGAAAACCATTACTTGTCTAAATCAGCAGGTGGCGCTGTGGGCAGTCTGAAACTGGAGTTGCGGTCCAGTTTGGTCTGGCTCTTGGTCCGCTTGATGGAACCCTTCAAACGTCTGCTAAAGAAGCCCTGGAGACAGAAGGTCAGAGGTCACACATAGTACTCATCAAAAAAGAGGAATATAGGCACATAGTTTTTTCGTTGATTAATTTGAAGTGAGATAAATGTGTTCTTTCTTGTTTAAAGTGCAACAAAATGTGTTTTCTTGTTGACTATATAGATTACTACAATTGAGGTGTTGTGGTTCGAATCTTCCAGATTCCAATAACATATCTGGAGAACCCTGTGTGTATTTGGATGCTCACTGCAAATGTAGGCACAGACTAGAAGAGGTATTCAACTGCACAAAGCAAGAAATAGCAAGGAAAATATTAGGCATGTGTTTGGACGTGTACTCACTTATTTCAGATCAGCAGTCCCTCTTCTGTGGATAGGTTTATGTTGTTTTATTGTTTTGGTCCTCTACACTGAAGTGAAAATATAAACTACAAGCTTCAATGTGTTTACTCACAAGCTATGTGCCCTTCTCTGCACAAATAAAGTTCGCAGTACGTCAAAAAATCTAATACGAAATGTAAATGAGACGTTTTTTACCCATTTCTGCCAAACGTTTGGTTATATATAGATAGTTGTTCTAATTAGTAATTAGAATTAGCACTAAAACTTTGCATCTGTAAACTATGTGCCCCTAACCCTCATTCGTACCTCTTGGGTTGTTTGACCTGCGATAGACTGGGATGAGAATGGAGCAAAAATGTTTTCAATTTGTTTCTTATATTTCTCTCTCCATATAAATGAGGGTAAGTGTGAGTATACGGACTGACCGGGACTTTGAACGGGGACGAGCTGGGGGGCTCCGCAGGGCTGGGGCTTCTGTCAGGACTGAGCCCAGAAATGCTCCTTCTCCTCGGAGAGTGGTCAGCACAAACATCTGCAAACACAACACGAATGGAGTATTAGGAACAAGGAAGGAGAAGGAAATTAAGAAAGAGAGTAGGGCTGTCGGATGTGAGGAAAACATGAAATCATTTATTTATTTGTCAAATAAATACTTTTAAAATTTAACAAAGTTTCATGTTTCACAGCCTACTGACACTGACAGAGGGACCTGACAAATCCAAGCTGTTCTATGTGAACCTAAAGTGTACAAAGGGGCTTTTCAGAACTTTTAACCATGTTATAGTTGTTTCCTCTCACCATTTACTCACCCAAAGTTGTCTTTGGAGTGATTAATTTAAGCCATTTTTAATTGTGCATTTTGCCAATCAACGCCCATATCACTGCCACCAGCATGCGCCCCCACCTTTGTACTCATTTCCTTCTCCAATTTTATTTTCTTAATTAGTGATATGTGTAGAATTCAGCAGCATTCCATAGTCATTTTGGTACAAAAACCCCCCCAAAAAAACAAAAGAGTAGAGGCCGACAGCTACACAGCTCCTTATTGTGATGACGTTTACAGCAATGTTAGTTTCCATTGGGCACCCTAGTTTTCAAACGCGGAAGCCAGCAGGCATGTTTCTTTTATTAAGTCATTATAGGTGAACATCCATTTTCTTCCCCTTATCTGGGGCCAAGTCACAGCGGCAGCAGTCTAAGCAGGGACTCCCAGACCTCCCTCACCCAGACACGTCCTCCAGCTCCTAGGTGAATATTGCAATGTAAAATGTCCAAAACATAACAATGTTTCATGGGTGTCATAGATTATAACTATATAGCAGACACAAGCACAATAGGTCTTTAAAGCTAGGTGCTGAAATAGTAACACTGCCTGGTATTTCACATTTTAGAGCTTGACAGTGAGAAAGGATGAGATGATTTGTCTTATTTACTCCCATAAATGCTTTTTGACAGTTTTACAATTTATAACAAATGAATCATCTTGAAACAAGTTCAGGTTAACTTGGTCCTGATTTCTGTACATACAAACATCGCTGGAGTGAAGCAGTTTTAAATGAGACTGTACACATTAGCTGCTGTCATTGCGGGAGGATGATTTATAGTTTGGGTTTAACCATTTGTAATTAGATTGGCCGATCTGCCCCGATTCTTATTCTCACACTTCACCACTAGATGCTATCTGTGTTACTCCTGTCTGGCACACTGTCAGAGAGCACAGGTGAGTCTGAGCAAAAAGCCAGGGGAGTGGATGGGGGAGGGCCAGGTGAGGGGAGGAGAAAGGGGGGGTGTCACATTTGCCATCTACTGATACAAAAAATAAATAAAAATACAGATGGAAGCTTAAGCCAAAGTATGTACTTTTTAGGCAAAAATAAAACTAAAATAAAAGTTGTTGTTTTTTTAATTGCACTGAAAAACATCCTCAAGTATCCTTAATCTGAGAGGGCTTGCATGTCCAGTAACCTGAATCTTATTTGGTCTGGAGAATGGCCTCCTACCTCTTGTTTCCATGAAAATATTGTTCCTTTGGCTATAATCTTCCACAGTAGGGTATACAACTTGTCTGTGGTTGTAACGTTCCATTTTCCATTACATGCAGGTGACATACCACCTCCATAAAGTTACATACTGTACCATTAAATGATAAGAAAAAACTTAGGTCAAGGTATATGAATTGCATTTTGAACCAAATATGTGTAATGCCAACACAAGTCCAGACATCTTGGATGTACATTTTATATAGTATAAAACTAAAAAAGTCAGTTTAGCATAATATAGAGCTATGAGAAGTCTTCTGGCTCTCTGGCTTCTCTGGGTAACACACAATGCCATCACTATGCCATACTGTACAGCATCCCACACTAGCCCTCCCCGTGGCCGGGCTGGGGGTGGAGCCTGTGGCCGCGTTTTTTAGAGCCAAAGTTTGAGTGGACATGATGGCGGCAGGTCACATGACGCGTACTTTTACCTCGGTCGCAGCTGTTCCCCATGGCGCGTTGCTGGGCCAATCACGCGGCGGCTGCTCTTGTGTGTGCGTGCTGGACGGGTGTGTCTCTGTCCCGGACCAAGCGGGGCCATGTGTGTGCGGAGTGCAGAGCCGTGTCCGCAGTGTGCAGTCTGCAGTAGCCCCCTCTCTCTCTCTCACTCCCTCTCCTCTTCTTCCTGTTCCTCTTCTTCTCTCCTCCGTACAGCGCCGCATCACTCCACCCCCCCTCCCTACACCTAAACTACAGGCTAAAGGGAAACTAGACTAAATGACATCTCAGATCAGTTGCTGTCAATACACTGAAGAAAGGATAGTGTCTCAACTGTTGTTCTAACAATATGCAAAATTAGGCCAGTCACGATAATTACTATAAATGACTTATCGTTCAATACATATTATAGTACACAATAATTGATACTTTTTATTTGCACTACTGGGGAATGTTTGATTATTTTTTGAGCCATAGAAGGTTGAATTAATAATTTCTATGACTCATTATAGATACAAACTAAGTACTTTCACACTGTTTCATTTTACTATTTCTTGCAGCTCATGCTTTTCTAAGATTGTGGATTTAGAATAGCTTTTGTGGTATAAATCTGCTTTAGGGCTATCATGTCAGTGGAATAAATTTGTTTCAATATTATCTTTTATTGTTATTTACTTCACCAATATATCTCGCTTTAAAATGTCATCATGAGAGGCCTATGCAAAATTAGAATATGAAATATATTGTTTATAAATGAAATAGGATTGTCAAAAGTATTGAAAATCAGATACTAATCGATAATAAAATCATATTGAATTTAGATATGCCGGTGTCAATACTAAAAAAATGTTCTGTAAGATGTCTTCTGTAAGATGAGTTAACCTTTGGAACTCTTTACCTGCTCACATTAAGACTATCACCAGACTACTGTACAGCATTAATAAAACAGCCTAAGTCCTGACGTCTGCAACAGCAGCAATGTCACTATGTGCAAACTATGTGTGTGATATAGAGTATCAATACATGATAGATGGAATAAAAAACATTACTCCATCTATCATGTATTGAGCGATAAGTCAATATAGTAATTACCGTGACAAGCCTAAATAGATGTGACATAAAACTCAACCCAGACAAATAAAATGGGAGAAATTATGACATAGCATGTAAAGGTCCAATAATAAGCTAAATTGACTCTTGTGAGCGTCAATCCATGTGATAATATTGTTACTGCCTCAAAAACATACCCAAGTTATGTTTTGTTTAATTCACATATGTTTGAGTAATCCTTTATTAGTCTGGCTACGTCTCCAAAGCTCAAAATGCTCAGTTTCACTTTGCGATATCATGAAGCGGTACTTTTCAAATTAACAGCTACCTTTTATCTTTTGTTCAGCAGAAATGGTCAAGGGCTGAAATTATTGAAATGATTCTAGTGAAGGTGTATGGAGTTTAAAAACACAATGGAGCACTTCCTGTATTACCACATGACATCACAAGCTGGAGTGTTTGTGTGTGAATGAAACAAAACACTACTCCAGGTATGTTTTTGATGGGGAAACAAAATAACATAGATCAAAAAATTGCGTAATATGGGCCCTTTAAGTGAAAACGTAAAATTACAGAACATTTCCCCTGTTTTCCATCTCCTATGATACCCATCCTCACTCGTCAGTCAGAAATGCAGGAATTGTTATAGATCATGAACCAGAGATTAGGTTCAGTGCAGCCAATGAAATGAGTGAGAAACTAAATAACTAATAGTGCTGCCAGATTAATCACAATGAAATAGAAATACGAATGGACACAATTAGTAAATCACAAAGTCTGCAACAATAATTTCCTTCACAAACAATAAAGTCTTCTGTCTTAGTCTGCATAAAAACTGCTAAACCTTTAGTTTAGATCTGTACTGTGTCAGTTCATATTTCAATCATTTTGTCAATTCTTCTGGATCTTTAATTCTAGGATTCTGTTCACAGTTCATATGTACTTAAAGCATAAATTGCAAATCTAATCTCAATTCCATGTTTTTTCTTCAAATGATCGTTTGGCCATAATAACTAACTAATCTAAATCTTGTGAAATGTGATAACTGCGCAAAAGGTTAGTCAGACAAGAGCTAGCATCAAAATAATATGATAGTATTTTCAACTAAACTGTACAATTTCTGGTACTGGCACCACCTAGGGGCTTTAGTCCAACTGGGTTTCAGTCACAAATTGTGCCACAACTCCATCAGAACTCGCTCCATGGCAGCAGCAGCAGACACACAAACACACACAGCAGATGGACCAGTCTCTGATGCTTTGTCTGACACAATGCAAACATGGATTAGCTTCATGGAATGCTGACATGCCCCGACTTTAGACATGTCCTGTTTATTCTGAAGGAGTGGGCGGGGCTTCCACTGTTTACAGGAAGTGAATGAGAGAGATAGTGTCAGACACAGTGCCAGACACAGGAGGTACAGTGCAGATACTGACAGAGCCGGACCAGCCCAGATACTGGATTAATATGTGAGGAATGTGCTGAGTCATCACAGCAATGTGGCTCTACACACCTCTCTCTAACCCCGTCCTCACCTGTGTCCTTTCATCTGTGTCCTCTCACCCCATGTCCCCTCTCTGGGGGAGTGGACACACTCTGTCCTCTGGGGGAGTAGACAGATTCTGTTACTCTGTCCTCTGGGGGAGTCGACACACTGTCCTTCCCTCTGGGGGGCATGGAGATTCTCTGTCCTCTGGGAAAGTGGATTCCCAGTACCTCTGTCCTCTGGGAGTGGACCCTCTGTCCTCTGGACTGACACTGTCCCTGGTGGCTGGTGTCTGAGACAGAATGTGGGCCAGAAGAGTAGAAATAGCAGTGGCACAGATTTGATTCAAGGTCACACTGTATTCTTAGGTTTGATCTGACAGAATTCTCTAATAGAGCAGTCTTCTCCTGATGCCTCTTACTCTTTCACTGTACATAAAGATGTGCAGAGCAAAGGGACAGCTTCAGCATTAGTTATACTTAAAAAAAAAACAGCATTTTAGGGTCATTAGAAAATATTACTCCTGAGGAATCAAACATGAGGTGCCTTTGCTGTGAGGCAAGAGCACTATCAACATTGTATTATGCCACACATGTTAGTACAGACACCAACATATTCTGATGGGATTGAAACATAATAGCTTGTGCATAATTGCTCAAGGGAACCATAACTTAGAGTGTTCAATAATACCAGTACTCCTGCACTGTATTTGGAAATCCAAAAGTGTTGGATCTGAACACTTGTGACAAGGTCCATTATCCTGCTATGTTCATCCAACCACACCACAGCATCTGATTAAATAAACGGCAAACTAAGGCCATCTAATACCTCGTGATTCTACACTAATATATTATCCGTTTGCATGAACCGAATATCAATGCCAAGGGCTTACCACATGACACATTTTAATTTAGTTTATTTAATTGTTTATACCGCGATAGTGGTTTCAATAACGCGTTTCGAAACTTTGTAACTTTGGCACAGGTTTGACGCGCACACCACGCAGCAGCATAGCCCCCTCCGATATGTAGTACACCGTTTGGATTCCGTGGGACAACTTACCTGAAAAGTCCATGTGTCCACTCGCGGGACATGTCCTGTTTCAGCCACTCGCGCTACGAGAAATCACATCACGGTCTATGCGCGGCACACCCCCGGCAGCGCTTCCACTTCCGCGTCCGAGCGTCATAACAAGCAAAGAGAGTAAACATTACACCACGAGTGCTTTCACCATTCAACTTTTCAGAGCTGCGCCTACGGATGACCAGGGTGCAGCGTGTCTGAGCCGGTCTGCGCGAACGAACCCAAGAAGACGACCATACGATAATGCGCACACAGCGGATGAATGAAAATGTATCCGCTGTAAAAGTCAATACACACATCAGCAGATAAGGGTTGAACAGTATTTTTAATAATAGTTTTGTATCTTTACAACAAGTGACGAATTATTTTAACATATGACAAGAAATTAAATGTTGGTTTTAGGATTGGATACAGCCAATTTTGCACATCACAGAATCACAAGCTACTCCGCTTTAAACAGCACACCAAAACTTAGCTCACTACACTTTTGATTCCCAGTAGCTCAGTTTGCGGGCATGACAGCAGTCTGTTAACAACACTGTGCAACAGCCCCATCTGTTGGTGTTTTAGCGCAACACATGAGCAGGGGCCACTGTTAAAGAGGCGGTATTATGCAAAATCAATATTTTTAAGCTTTCTACCATGTTATAACGTTGTTCCCTCATCAACAACATGCCTGAAGAGGTTTTAGATGTCTTCCATGCATGAATATTTTAACAATCTCTCCCAGGCCCTATTCGAACCCTTATGGTTAGCAGCAAAATTCTGTCCAATGCTCAGCCCCACAAGTGACATCCATGCTCCCACATGACAATTCTCCATAAATATACAAAAACATGATACAAAACTGTACACAACAACTTCACAAACCTGATGCGATGTGCAGTAGTTTCATTAGTGAGATGCAAGCTGATTGTGTTGTGATACCGCTCTGAAGGGGGAGTAACTTGGAGTGGAGAGCGAAGAAAAGGGGAGAGCATCAAAAACGAAAGTGGAAACCATAAACCATGTTAATACCTTGTTTTCGGTGAATATAGCATTTGCAAAACAATAAAAGGCAACATGGTGATCTAAAGATGTTATGTGTTAGCAATTAATACCCCATTAGAAATACAATACCTGTCAGTGTCAGTAGCAAAAAACACATTTTTCAATACAATACATTTCTATACTTTATAAAGTCTGGGCTTAAGATGTAAAATTGCCCAGGACATAATAACCCTGTCCAACATTTCTAAGACCTTTCCAATAAGACAACCCACATGCACAGTGCATTAGAACTGCTATGCATGCATACATTTTATATATATATATATATATATATATATATATATATATATATATATATATATATATATATATATATATATATAAATAATTTTCCTTTTCCTTTTTATATTTGGGTTATCAGTAGATATGTATTCAGTTTGTTATTGTGAAATATCATGTAAATAAATAGTTTTAAAAAAAGAACTGCTATGAACTCATAATATGCCCTTAACAATATTTACGCCATCTCCCACACAGCACATGTTTTCTTCACACACAGACTACCGACTAAAAAGCAGCCTAGTGGGCATATTTTTTTAACTAAACTAGCTGTGTTTTCAAATGCGACACAGTACGAACTTCAATATTGTCCTCAGCATAACAGTAGGGAAGTCTTCTCAGTGTGGGCTATTGAATCAATCAATTAACATTTTTATAAACAAATCTATTTCCAAAGCCAGTAATGTAAAAGTACACACTGAATGCGCTGGTTTGTCTTTAAAACAGGTTTCAGGAATGGCTAGCTATTTAGCTATAATCTGGTTTAATGAATTTAATGTCTCTGGTTTATTTTTTATTTGAAGGGACAATGTACAAACTACCCACATATGGTGCATTATGATCTCAAATGGATGTGTGTGTCCAACATTGTGATGTATGTTTCAGCCTGTTTTTTTATTAAGTGAAGGCACGTTGGTCAAGAGTTGGATCCATTGCAGTGAAAGTCTGAGGGGAGAGGGACTCTTTAGTGTCCTGGCCACTAATGTGTTTTTGACAGGGAAGCAGGGTCTCTGATTGGCTTGTGACTGTTAATGTCTATGCTGATTGGCTAGTGCTTACCTTTTTCCATAACCTTAACCATTTCTAGCCAACGCCTAACCTTAACTTAACACAGGCTAACAGCAAGACGGAACAACACAGCCAATAAGAGGCTGCGCTTCTCCTGCCACCCTGTCAACAATAAATTAGGCCCCTAGCCTGTGGAAAATGTGAGTAAGTAGGAGATAAGTGGAAGGCAACACCTTCGCAAATGAGATTGGAGGGAGCCCAAAAGCAACAATACCTGAACAATAGTCCTGTGTCTAAAAATGAAAAGTATGAGAACACCAGGTCACAAAACTCTACATGGTGAGGCCAGCATTGTGAACTGGATTGCACAATTCTTCCTCTCGTTCTCGTGGATCCAATCTCATGTCTCATTATGTTATAATTTGCACATGTTAATTTGCAATATTCACCTAAAATGACTTAATAAACGAAACAAGTCTGCAGTGTCCAATGGGAGCTACGTAACACCGCAAACATCATTACAACAAAGCGCCACATGCTGTCAGCTTCTCCTGTGGAAAGCTGCACTAGCAAGCTGGAATTTTTTTTCCCCGTTCATGCCAAAATGACTACATGATGCTGCCGAATCCTACATGTAACACAGATTAAGAAAATAAACTAAGTAAATACAGAGTAGTGGGTGTGTACCAGTGGCAGTGAAAACAGGGTTGATACAACTTCAAATGAGTAAATGGTGAGGGGAAACAACTCTAACATGGTCAAAAACTCTGAAAGTAGATTTTGCAGAGCAGGTCTGCTTTAAGAATGTACATTTTATCTTTTTTTTTTTCTACATTTATTAAAATACTACTTAATTTCACCTTATAAAATGTGAAATCCACATACCCCTCGGTAAGTGCTTGCATACCCCAGTCTGGGAAACACTGTAGTCAGATCAGTGGCAGGCCATCAAGGCCAGGAAGGCCTTATTTGCTGCTCTAAACATGCTTAGAAAAGTTTAATTATTCATATTACATCCACTTCATTGAGTGACTTCCAATGTTGTTTATTGTTGTAGAATTTTTATCCAATCATATTTCAGCTAGCTTGTTGTCAGGCAAATTTAATTTTCTTGGGACCTTCAGAATAAACAGAGCAGGCCCCGTCCACTGTAAGCAGACACAGACACAGTCAGTGTCAATAGCCAATCAGATTTCAATTCTGCATTTCAGGGCTAGAAGGTCTTACGCTGAACTGGACATGTATGTGTCCTGTGAATGCATACGCATACGCATTGGATACATCTTGAAGGTGGCAGTTTGCAGAATGTCAAACTAAATCCGGAGATCCAACAGCTACTACTGTATTTTTAACCTATAATGGCCGAAGGAGGAGAAGAGATTGATCTGGCTGCAGATATACTTTCCATGCCATTTTCAAGACGGGCCTTTCACAAAACGCTGGATATTATGAGAAGAGGTCAGCCAACCCCTGCTCTAGCTAACCTGTCCCAGTTAAGAAAAGGGTTTGTCCGTCATTTCCAGACAAGCAACTATGAACAGTACCTGTGGCTCACAGCTTCTGAGAAACGCTGCAAATTGCACTTTAAAAACATTTGGAGACACTCGAGTGGACACAGGGAGATGGAGCTTCACAATGAAAAAGTGAGTTTATAATGTTAATAATAACATGGTGCATTGAAGTCACCTCAGTGCAATAAAGTTCGTTCAATCTCAGCTGCGCCACATTTTTCAGTTATTTGCTGTTGTATAGTCTATTGTCAAAAAATGCAAATGATCTGTTTTCATTATTTTCAAAGAATGGTTTATTTTGTTATTGTCTGGTTGGTGTCTTATATGAAACGGCGATTTTGCACAGTTTATTGGACTTGTTTAAGCTCACATAGCGTAATTTTGGTGGTATTTTGTTTGGCATCTTTAAATTGCATGTTTATTTTAAATTTTTGACAGTATCTATGTTTCCTATCCTTAATTGTGAATGCAATGCTGCTTATTGGTTTTAAATGATCCTGAAATTAAATGTTGCTTGACTAGCCTATATTGAGGTGATGTTGTAATGTGCAAGTGGGACATCACTGAAGGCCCGAGGGCGAAATGAACAGCCCGCCACTGAGTCAGATACATATAAAACTATTGTGTGCCAAATGTAGCTTCTGCTCTTTTAATCTGATCTGGATAACTAACACCATGATGCAAACCAGTGTAACCCCATAAAGCTCAGTCAAGCACCCTGAGGTGTGATAGGTTCTTACCGAGTACACCCTCTGTCTGCAGCTCAGGGAAGTGCCCCTCTGAGGGGACACTGACAGTACGACGTAGGCTGCGGGCCTTTGCTGAGTCTGTGGAGGGGTCCCGGGACTCTCCGGGTACCTGGGATAACACACATATGGACAACATTACATTTACAAATCAAAGATCACATCACCGGTCTCTGTAGGATAGGGGACTTTTTCCAATACCATCAGGCATGGCATCAGACTCAGGATTTGTTGATGGGAGACCGCTGGGAATTTCAAATGCCATAGTTGTGCAGTAATGGCTCTATGAGAAACTGTTGCTGTGTCCTTAGGCATGATATGTAACCCACCTTAACTTCTATAAATGTGGTGTTTGTACGAGTGTTTGTTCAGAGGGTTCAATGGCACAGATTGACAGCCTCACTTCTGTCAGTCTGCCCCAAGACAGCTGTGGCTACATTAGTATCTTACCACCAAATAATAATACAATGTAAAGCACTTTAAAGGCACTATGTAAACCCCCAGTATTCTGACTAACCTCTTGGTCCCTGGTGAGCAGCAGGAGCTGGCAGTCTGTGAGGATGCAGAACCTCCTCTCCCACACACAGTCTGAAATCTGCCCACAGGAGAAGCGGTGAGCCGGAGGACCCCGCACATCTGCAACAGCACAAAGTATAAGGACACTGCATTCACTCTTAACATTGAACAACACTTTGAAAACTTCAGATGACCACAAAAACATTTAGAAGATTTGACAGTAATTTACGTTCAAGCAATGTGGCAAAATAAATAAATGATTTGATTTTTTCGTATGATAAAAATAAAAACACAACAATTACAACTGAACCTGTGTTTTCAGGGCCTTAACCTGCAGACAGAGGTCACATACAAGTTTTTCTCATTCTCAGTGTATGGGACAGACCATGCTCATGTGAAAGCTCAGAGCTGAAGATCTGCTATTGCTGTTATTTATATGTCAAATTAAACTCATGGTTCATAAATATAAGCTGTTTTTATATAAATACATTGATTCCTAGTACTTTTTTCTGCATAAATAATTGCTTTTGCATGAACTCCTGTGCAGGTGTACTCTTGTGAGTGCAGTTTGGGTCAGATACACAGAGATGTAATTGTTTTAAGATCTTTTGCCATGCCTTTTTAGTTAACTAATCAATCTGCAGCACATGACTTTAGTCAACCAAGAATTTTTGAGACTGTAGTCCGCAAATATAATTACAATGCTTGTCGGAAAAATCACAATTGAGTATTTTTCTCAACTTGTTAACCAGGAACTTTAATTCAGCTTTTTGGAAATTTTACCCTACCATTATTGTCACAATACTAAAATTACAAATTTGATTTTGTTACTAAATAGACTCAATACTGATTCTGATACCACAATAGAATGTGATTTTCAACAATAAATCATATTACTTTATTATATTTATTACCATGTGGCGTTATCCCTTAATCATCCAGGTAGGTCCGATAGTGGTCCATGAGTGTATACTAGTCTATGTAATTTTATACTTGTTCTGATCAGCTCAAGATCATTCTAAAGCTATTGAGGAAAGGTTCATTTGTGTCCTGTGAATGAGACTTTTTTCATATTGATACCTGCTCAAATTAGTATCCCGTTTTGATACTAGTTTTATTACCAATTAGTATCCAATTTGCAGTACATTTAACAACCCTACCTACCAGAGCTAGTCCTGTTGGCTTGTAGAGTTGAGAATCTCCAGACAGGTCTCTCCCCCTCCTGCTCTTTGTGTTCGACTGGCTCAGACAAGGAACGCACAAACCCAGGTCTAACTCTCCTCTCCTGCTTCACTCTGAAAAGCCTTCTGAACAACAACTCTTTACCCACACTGGTGGCCATGTTGCTAAGGTCAGTCCAAATTCCAGTTTACCCGGGAAGTTTGGATCCGGCTAAGAGTTGGTACCGGTTTAGATCTTGTTCAGAGTAGATTTTGGTTAGTTCCGCTTCGGACTGACTAAGTGAAAGGAAGTGCAGTGGCGTTGTGTCGTCCAATCAACTGTTAGCACCATGACAAGCTGTGGTTTCGCTCAGACTACATGTGGCAACAGCTCTGTCCTTTTGCAGTCAAATAGTGTGGCTGGTGTCAGATATTGTATTATTGTAGAGAGGAGATATTATATGATACTTAGGTCATGATTTAATTCAACATTATACTTTTTTAGATGAGAAATACAGAAGCAGACATGCAGTACTGCCCTCTAGTGCTCTGGCGATACTCTTGATTACTTTAGGCACAAATATGATGATATGATATGATTGTGAGCAGAGCAGAACTAGCCTGGCACACAGTCTGGTTGGTGAGTCTGTTTTTTCATGGAGTAAACCAATGGAACACAAAGGCATCATGCTGCAAAAAAAGCTCAGACATCAGTCAGTGAACTAGTCTAGTCTATTTGACTTAGTTCCCCTGCAGGATGCATGTGCAGACCATGTGGACCACCTGGCATGAACAAACAAGGAGGCATGACGTGGTTCCTGGCTCAGGGGTCTGGTTGTGCCAAGCTAAAGTGCATCCAGAGGAGCAGCATGAGTGCCAATGCCAGGAGTCAGGTGCAGAGGACTTGAACAACATGCACTATGTTAATGTTCCTGATGGCTGTTCATCCACCTGACTGTGTCATAGATAACACTTTGTCTGGAATGTTCCACAAAGTGACCTTAAACTTATAGCTTACATTTATTCAATTTTGGGCATTTATTGCTCTCAAATATACTTGGTCAGGTGGCATCACCTACATGTTCCAGTGGAAATGGATAAGTTTAATGCCATGTGGTGGAACATTGGGGTTGGGGTCCACGCTGCTCCTGGAGGAGGTGTGGGAGTGAGGCTGTGGGTCAGTAGAAATTTGGACATCACACTCCAGTGGAATTCTGTTCATTTCCTCACAGACAGGAGCCACGGTCCGCCCACAGAGGACACAAGCGGAGAACTCAGAGCTGCTTCCTCTGTAAGGGACAGGAATAACCACAGGGCCACGGGGCCACAGAGCAGGGCAGCAGAGGCCAGAGGCTTAAGAGAGAAGAAAGCATTCTACAGGAGATGGTCTGGACTGGACTCCATTTATGAAACTGGGTTTACATGCATTATGGCATTTTGCATAATTCCATCTCGTCTCTTTTCTCTGTAAAGATGCAGTATATAACACTCAGGTGTTGTTGTTTTGACTGGGATATTCTGATATATGGCAAGTTACTATTAAAACCTTCCCACCCTCACCATGGACTATTCTGCTGCTGCATCCCCTCACACACTACTGCCCCTGTGAAATTCCACAGGGCATCTGCACATAGTATCAGACCTGAATGCTCCACATAATCCTGGATCTCTAAACACCACGTTCCCCTGTGGTATTCCTTGGACACAGCTCTGGGCTCAGGACAATAGTGATCTAAACTTTCAATGATAAGGCAAGGGCATTTTACAGGTCTACAGCCACTCCGGCAGTAGTAAGAGTGGGTGGCACTTAAGTCACTGCTCTCTTGTTTGAGTAAACGACTTCTCACCATATATGAGGGAAACTTAAGGACTAATTTAGAGCACGGCCATTACACGTATTTCTGCTGATAACAGTAACATTGGCATGTTTTTAGGCTTAGTATATTGTACAAACTCATTCCAAACTTTAAATATGGATTTCTCTGGAATTATTGGTCATCTCAACACAAATATAGTAGTGATCCTGACACCCTGCTCTCTATACCAGAAATCCACCTATCTATGTTTTCAATAAGATGGAATGGACAATCGATCAATATGGGAAAAAGAAAAAACATGATCTGAAAAAAATTGTGATTTTTTTCCCCCATATCAGCTAGCCCTCCTCAGGACAATCGGGCAGATGTGGAGGAAGAGAAGCTCCTCACAGGATTTCCTGCAGAACAAACAGCTCCAGACCTGGATTTAAGGCCCAGGGTTCTCTGAGTGTAACTGAACAAGTGAGGCCTACATTGGGCTCAGGAGGAGCAGGCTCTGGGTGTTTACCACAACCTAATCTAGGCTACGGACACGCAGAAGCACAAATACTGATTTCGCAAGTGAGCTGTACACATAGACAGGTAAGTCTGTGGGTTTGTGGATCAATAGTTGTGGTCGTCTCTGGGCAACTGCCCATCCTTCTGAACATTTCATACTACATATTCTCTCTAAACAGTGCCAGGTAAAGAGTAAAATGAATGACGTCCATTCTTAAATGATTACAGTCTGCAATAACAGAGAGACATTTTCCAGTGAGAATCAGTCACACGTGTGGGGCATGGCCTGAAATAGTCCTGAGTCAGATTCAGTAATGGACATGATCGTGGTCAAAGCCCTCTGACCAGAACACAAGTGCAGTGTCACTGACAGAGAGACACATAGTTCAGAATAGTGACATGGCACAGGAAACAGGCAGCAGAGGCAGGACCAGAGGCAGGACCAGAGGCAGGACCAGAGGCAGGACCAGAGGCAGGACCAGGGGACTCAGACACTCGGAGGAGGCAGCCAGTGGAAAACATGAGTCCACTGCTGAGTCCTACGATGGTCATCGGTCAGGAGGTCTCAGGACTGGACAGTCAGCCCCAGGAGTGACTCACAGAGCACAGTCAGTTTGTACTGTTACACAGACAGTCATATGAGGAAATGGCATAGAGCAGGAGTTACAAAAGGACTGAAAAATGAACTCCAGCTTCATTTAGTCTGAAATATGAACATGAAGCCTGGCATTTTTGGGGCAATATGTAATTCACAAATATTAACATCTGAGGACAAATCATCTGTTACATGATCGTAAACATACAGTCATTGATTTAGCCTAATGTCTCTTCTATTTCCATTGTAACTCACTAGTCTGGGGCAACTTAGGTCACCTACTCTCGCGTTCTGCAGCTTCGCTCCGCTTTTTCCCATGTATTTGAACAAAATGTGTCTTACACCAGTAAAGATATCACAATCTTTTCCAATATCGTGCAGATCTAGAGGTCATTTTGTAAATTACATCATCCACCCATTTCAGCAATTGGTTTAGATGGCCATTGAAACATTAAAATTATCAGACATATTCTTCTTAATAGGGCTGTGATTTTTCTGACAAGCACTGTGATTCGATTTGTGATTTAAGTTTTAATAAAATGATTCTGTTCATGTTTCAGTTTTCTTCTGGATGTGTTCAAAATGTGAACTTTGAACTGACAAACTAATACAAGAATCACATTTCAGAACATGTTTGTATAGATCTAAACTATAGGGTTAGCACTTTTTATGTAGAATAAAACAGGAGATTTTGTTGTTGTGAAGGAAACTGTGGTCTTGGTTTATTCTTGGTTTAGTCCTGGTGGAGTCCTGGTGGAGTTGTAATCTTGCAGCCCTTCTAAATGTACTATATTTTATTACTGACGGCTTCACAAGTATTCACATTGGAGGAGTGGGTTTGACAACCACTGACCAGGCTGAAAATGTGTGAGGAAAGAGCTCCAGTCTGTAGTGCCCAGCTCAGGTTTCTACACAGCAGCTGGGAGTCTGACCTTCACCTTAGCCCCACAGAAACCGGGATTGAACCAGGACTAAACCACAACTGAACCACAACTGAACCACGAGTAAACTAAAGCTACACTACAGCTACACTACAGCTACACTACAGCTACACTACAGCTACACTACAGCTACACTACAGCTACACCAGGGGGTACACAATGTTAAACCAGGTTTAAACCAGAGCTAGACTAGATCTGGACTAAATCAGGACTAAACAAGGACTAAATCAAGACAGGAAGTGAACAAGGACTGGACGATGGATAAACCACAACTAAAAGAAGGATTAAACCAGGACTAAAACGAAAAGGCAAAACCAGAACTACACCCGTCATACTACAGAACTGAACCAGGACTAAAAGTGAAGTAAACCAGGACTTTTACTAATGACTTCCCCTTCAGACACTATACCAGTCTGAGTTGAACCAGTTAAGAACTTGGGTGTAATAGGTTCAGCTTTTACTAGCCTACTCTTACTATTATTCTGTACTCTATGACTTAATTTACCAAGAATGAAAGGACTACAGCAGATCCAAACCAGGACTAAAGAAGGACTCAATCAGGACTAAATCTGGCTAAAAGTCTGAACTAAATCACATCTGTACCAGGACCAAACCAAAGTCAAAGAACCCAAATCAAAACAAGAGGGAGTAAACAACCTTGTCTATTTCTGGAATAGGCTTAAACATGACTGAGAAGTACAAGAACTTCACCAAAACTAACCCAAGACCTGATAAAGACTAAACAAGAGCTAACTAGGGACTTTGTCAGGACTGAACCAGGACTGAACCAGGACTGAACCAGGACTGAACCAGGACTGAAACAGGACTGAAACAGGACTGAAACAGGACTGAAACAGGACTGAAACAGGACTGAAACAGGGGTTGAATAAGGATCACTAAATCAGTACTAAACAGGGATTAAAACAGGAATAAAACAGGACTAAATCAGGACTTAACTGGGGCTAAATCAAGGCTAAACCAGGGCTAAACCAGGGTAAACACTAAATCAATCACTAAATGACTAAATCAAGACCAAAACAGGGACTGAACCAGGGCTGGACAAGGGGGTAAACTGGGGATAAAACACAACTTAAAAGAGGACTAAACCAAACTAAATCAGGACTAAACAAGGGCTAAAAACGACAAAGCTAATAATAATAATAATAATAATAATAATAATAATAAGACAGCTAGGTCCAACTCTTACTACTTTTCTGTCTACTTTAAATTAAGAGTAAAGTAAGGAAGTCGTGAGACGTAAAGACTACACCAGGTCCAAACCAGGACTTAAAAAAGGACTAAACCAGGACAGAACTAGGACAGAGCTTGGACAGAGCTTGGACAGAACTTGGACAGAACTTGGACAGAACTTGGACAGAACTTGGACAGAACTTGGACAGAACTTGGACAGAACCAGGACTGAATAACAAAGTTAATAATAATAATAATAATAATAATAATAATAATAACAACAACAAGACAGCTAGGTCCAACTCTTACTACTCTTCTGTCTCCTTTACATTAAAAGTAAAGTAAGGTGGTAGTAAGAAGTAAAGACTACACCAGGTCCAAACGAGGACTTGAAACAGGACTAAACCAGGACTAAACCAGGACTAAACCAGGACTAAACCAGGACTAAACCAGGACTAATGGACCCAAATCAAAACAGGTGGGTGTAAACAATCAATGTCTAGCCTAAGTTAACCAGAACTAACCCAAAACTTGATCAAGACTAAACATGTTCTAAATAGGGGCTTTGTAAGACTAACCCAGGACTAAAAACTGTTTGTGTACGTAGTAGGGCCTTGACCGGTACAACACTCACTGCCACGGCAACTCCAGCAGACTGTCCCGGACCTACCGTGCACCCGGAGCCACCCCTGCTGCTGGCAAACGGCGTCCTCCAGCAGCCGGTCCACTAACGGGTCCCCGCGGAAAGACTCCAGGACTCCAGCCGCCGTGTCCACCTCCATGATCGGCCACAATCCGCGGTCCGAGTCCCCAGGCAGAGGCCGCCACCACCACCGGACCCGGGGTCGCTGTCCCTTTAAGAAGCTAAAAGTAGCCCAAAGCCCCAGCGTCGCTAACCGGGCTCGTTCTCTCTCATTTTCCGCTGTTTTGGGAACTTTAAAACCGATAAAAGTTAGAGGAAGTTGTCGTTAAAATGAGGTAGAGTTCTTCCAAAAGCTACGGGGCGTTAAAAGTCCCGGGAAATGGTGAAATAAAGGCCCGGGGAAGGTGCGAGGAGAGCGGACTCGGCTCGTGTTGCTGTCCGTGGGAAAGTGGCACTGCTCGGGAGCGCGCAGCAGGACACACGGGGGCGCGCGCTGGAGTTTGGGGAAACTTTGAGCAGACTTCAAAATATACAACATACATATGAGTAAAAACGGGCACTGCTGGGTCTGTAAGGTTTAAAATGGATATCTTTTGCTTTACTACATGTGAGAGCAGATATCTGTACTTTCTGCTCCATTACATTTTTGAATTGGGCTGAAAAGTAAAAGCATTTTTTAATAATCACCCTGCTGAAAAAGACTGTGGGGTTTATTTGTGTACATAAATTAAAAAAAAAAAAAAAAAAAAAGCTAGAAAAGCTAGGAAAAAAATCTATTCAATTATTTCTCTTGAACAAAATTCAACACAAATCTTCATCAAAATCACTAGATATAAAGCTTCATTTTTCATGTGATACTTTTTTTGGCTTCGGTTTCTTTACTTTTACTTTCTTTTTGTTACTTTTAACAAAACTGAGTATTTCTTCCACCACTGAAAAGGGGTTTAAATAAGCTTCTCTGACTTATAATAAGATCATTCATATTACTAATAGTATAATTTACAGATCATTTCAGTTATTTGATTCACTCCATACATAGCCATACTTTGCTTTTTTTTTTTTTTTTTTACATAGTTTATTATTTGCAAGGATGATTTTTTTCAGTATTATAATAAAATCAAAAATAATGATGGACATTGGCCCTTACAACAGAATACCCCCTGCTGGCTTTTAACAGACCTGATTTAGGCTGACTGAATGGGAGACAGTCATAGACTGTATAAATCCTGTATAATTATACAGGATTTATATTTACATTCTATGGAGACAAAACTTTATTGGCAGAACTGTACACAAGATCTTTGTATGAAGGATATCAGAAATAACTATGCAATTTAGAACATTTTTACATATGGGCAAACAATACATTCATTGCCACTTGTTATGCCAGATTTTGGGGAGTCTTTGCTTTTAATTTAAATTGGATGCTTGTTCTGTATTTTAATAAGATGTTCACATTGTTAATATTACTTGTTTGAAATGAGCCATACAGTCCTAACTACCTTACTATCTTCAGAGTATTATTTGCAAGGATTTCTTACTCAATACATTTTTGGGGGCTAATTTTCTCAGTGCCGATATGGATTTTTATTTTTATTTTTTTAGCTGAACCCGATATCTGATATTTGGCTTGTTGGTGAGGCCAATAGCTTTTAAAATGTATAGCAAGGCCCACAAATGTATCTTAAACTTTAAAGATCACAAATTAACTTTTTAGTTCTGTAAAAGTATTGACAAAATGTATTTAGGCTATCTGGATAAAATAATTTGTTACATGTTTGTGTAAACATATAGCCATATAATGCTCTTCTATTTCCATTTTTACTCAGTCTGTTCAAAAAGACAAACTGGGACTGAGGCATGGGCACATAAAATGGGCCAGCGCCAAAAATATGGGTATCGGTATCAAATAGCCTATCGATGTTGGCCGGTACTGGAACCGATATATTGCCCTCCCTAATTATAATCAAATCAAACACAAAGATGGACAACATCAGCCCTTACGCACCTTTTAGTATTTGAATAAGGGACCCCATTCACAGCAGAGCACCCCCCTGCTGGCTGTACAACAGAAGTGATTTAGACTGAGGAGAAATTACTGCTACAGACAAGACTATTTGCTGGACTATTTGCTGGTATCCAAATGGCTTGACTTTTCAAGCCAATTGGCAAAATGTGATATACATTTTTACATTAGATTTTCTTTCGAAAACGTTAACTGAAAGACTTGACTCCACTGCTGGATTACAGAGGGCATCACAAGGCCAATAATCAGATATGAACATTTGTGTTTCTTGCACCTCTCCTTCAGATAAATGATTGATTTTGTTTCATTTTTGTGGCTATACTTTGAAAATAACAGATTTGGTGTATTATTTCATATTTAGTTCTTAAAATGACATTAACTTCAAATTATATATCAGATGTTACGTCTCGACAGTTACTCTTTACCCGTATGCTACTTGAGTAGTGCTTTTCCCAAATACCTGTTTTACTCTTACTTGGGTCATTTCTTGGACTTCTACTTGTACTTGAGTAATATGATTTGGAAGTAATGTTACTTTTATTTGTTGAGTAAAATGTTTGGCTACTCTACCCACCTCTGCTCTGTCAATATTTCATACTTGCTGATTGCTAGATCTGAATATATATTGGTGTATTTGTATAAAACATTTTGTGTGAGCTGAGACATATTTAAAGTGCTTATGGCAGGTTTTCATGTTTTTTCAATTATGACTGTTTAGTGGGATAGAACCTGTGGTGGCAGTGAGTTAAGTGGCAGTAAGTTGAGAAGTACAAAAATACAGGAAGTGGCACTGAGATGTAAAACAAAATCCCTCTCTCTACGTCATCAACACAGAAAACTCCATCCAAAATGCTGAGACAATTTATTTACAAGGAAGGCACTTTTCTGACTGTTTAAAGGCTTCATTTAACAAAATAATTTCTTTTTGTAAGTCTAATCACCACTATAGTGCCTTTTAATCCATTGTGCCTTTGTTAACATTATGCTTGTCAGGTAAAAGTTATGGAATTATCTCTATGAATGGCATATCCAGGGGTGGAAAGCAACTAATTACAAATATTCAACTTACTGTAATTGAGTAGATTTTTTGGGTAATTGTATTTGAGTAGTTTTTTTTAAACCTGTACTTGTTCTTGAGTATAATTCTGGCTGTGTAGCTACATTTTAAGTCATCCGAGTTCTGTGTAGGCTACAGCACAAGTGCCAATTGTCCCAACCCAACCCACGGCTGTCTC
Organism: Periophthalmus magnuspinnatus; assembly: GCF_009829125.3. Taxonomy (NCBI): domain Eukaryota; kingdom Metazoa; phylum Chordata; class Actinopteri; order Gobiiformes; family Gobiidae; genus Periophthalmus; species Periophthalmus magnuspinnatus. Next base: position 13,220,004 of record NC_047142.1, read on the forward strand.
ATGTCTGTCTGCTTCGCTCTAAACTGACAAAACACACATAACGTCATTGTATTGCCTGCTCTGATTGGCCAGACCTCAAAGAGTAAGTGGATCGTGGTTTGAAACGTCTTAATCCAGCTTTAAACTGTTCAATTTATATAAAGTAGTAATCTAAAATACTGTTAAAATATTAAAAAGTAACTACCAACTAGTAGGCCTACCCTGAGTAAAGATTTTCATGTGTATTTTTTTTTTTTACTTAAGCCCATTTTTAGCCATGTAACTGTACTTTTACTTGCAGTAGGCTACTCTTTCCACCATTAGTCATATCTGCTGCCTATGTCCAACCAGGAAGTAAAATGATGAGCTTCACCAAAATTCTAAAACTAGAAAAAATAGTCAAATCTTGAGTAGTCCAAAAACGAGTAGTCTAACCTGTCAAATCATAGACACTTGATGTAGGGCTACCTCTGGAAAGATGAAATTAAAAGAAGACAAATGTATATTATATTTATACTATAGCTAAAATTAAAAACGCTTTCACAGCATGTTCAAGGACAGATTTTATTCAAGGCTGAGGCGACAGAAACACAAAACACATTAGAACAAAGTGCCCCCCATCTGCAACAGGGCAGACGTGTACCTCAATCACCTCCCTTAGATCCAGTCCAAAGTAGTAATAGATCAAAACACAAAGCATACAATGAAAGCACAAGCACAAGGATGGGCTGTGGCTAAGTCCACTTGAAGTTCATTTGAATTGTACAAATAGAAGACTTAATATGCTTGGTAAATGCACTAGAACACTATACGAATGGACACGGCTCTACCAAAGCTGCGCAGATGGAGTTGCTAGCTTGCTAAATATTACAGAAAATATAAAATGATAGGTTTTGTTCACAATGTTCTAAAATTTGCACATTTCAGACAGGCGGAGGTCTAAAATAGTGTTGTCACGATGCTAACATTTCAAACTCGATTTTCATACTAAGGAATAGACTCGATACTGATTAGGATACCACTATGATAATAAAAAACACTATTTCTTGAGACAATAGAATGTGATTTTTAACATTAAATCACAGTATTTTCTTTTATATTACCATGAGTGTAATCCCTCAGTCGTCCAGGCAGGTTCCATACTGTACTAGTCTATGTGATCTTATACTTGTTCTGATACAGCAAAAGATCATTCTAAAGCTATTCAAGAAAGGTTCATTCCTCCGAATGTGACTTTTTTAGTATCGATACTTGTTCAAATGAGTATGTAGTTTCAATAATAGTTTTAGTATTGTTTAGTATCGGATTTTGAATACTTATGACAACCCTAGACCAAATAACTCGATGGGCGAGTCATTGTTTTTGAAACAAATAACTAAACAGAAAATACAGATATTTTTGTAAAGGATTTGGGTTACCATATTCATTTTATGGCATTAGGTCCTTTCAACTGACACATATTTTGAAGAACGCAACTTACGCAACACTTAAATGAAAGCAATATTTCACCTTAGTTCATTTGTGCTGACAGAGAAAACGTTGAACTTTGTGCCAGATTTCTTTTCATGTGGATCGGCCCAGTAATTACAGAGATATTAACCATAAACCAAAACATCTGCATGCCAACAGTTAAAGTGCAGATGCTACCATAGATTTTAGACCTGTCCTCTAGCTCATTTTTTTAACTTCTTAAGTAATTGTCATGTGAACGCAAACAATATAATCTCCAGCTCATCCTTTTATCGTGTCCCATTTAAATGGGACAAAGTGTTAAAGAACTTGCATCATCAACAGTTTACCATTAAAAGGAAAATATGCTGATACAATATTTCTAGCAATCTAGTCTGAGCAGCAAAGCAATAACTAGCTTATTGCCATCTAAGAATGTTTACTGTTAGACACTTAGGGCTGGTCTCTACTGTCTATATGACTCAACATTCTTCATGCCAGTTCAAATCGACCATCTCAATACATCTGAAACCACTGTCCATTTAATGGGGGTTACATAGGTTTAAACGTGTAATTTTTAATATACATGTTGATCATTCTGATCTTATCTGCGAATATACAAAACAAATCAGCTTCCCTCACCCATCCATTTTTCACTTCTCCTCTAGGTTTGGACTGGCGCATCGTCTTGACTTTAAGGACAGACAGACCATACTATGCATGGATCCACTGCTGCTGGTTCCTCTGGTCTCCACTGGTTTGCTACATTCTCGTCCCAATGTGAGCTGGCGTTGTCGTGACAACCTGTACGCAAACCTTTCAAAACTAGATTCCCCCCCCACAAACTATTTTACAAAAGTGACTAGTAGAATTCCACTGTCCCCAAAACCTATGAAATTGCGAGGAGTCCTAAATTATTCTGAATAAAATTGTACCATTAAATTTTTCCATAAAAGTGTCTGCTATCGTGGAGCGCAGTGTGAGCCCACCTCGGTACGATACGATTCTTTCCATTCTTCGTAATGGCAGGAGATGTGGTTGAGCCTAGCCTCCTTAGTCTTCTGTGGGTCCATTTTCTCCTCCATCAGCACCTACCTCATGATCTGCTGTAATGGAGGAAGCCTTTCGTTTTTTTTCTGCTTTACTGCTCGAGTCTATTCTCAAAGCCGTGAGAACTGAATAGATTGATACAAGAAGAGAAAAACTCGGCTAAAAGTATGATACAATCTTAATGTGGTATTATACCCATAACCCTCTTTATGTTGCTCCATTTTGGAATATTAGCCCAAAATGACTTCCAAGTTCAAAGTTCGCAATTTTGAAGGTAACTTGCAAAAAATTCCTTCCAGCGTGTTTTAAAATCCTCCACTCTTCCGTGTGTGCAACCGCCTGTCAACCCAGGACGGGCCACTCCTCCTGGGACCGTTCTCGGGACTGTCTCCTCCCTTTAATTGGCCTTGAGCTGGTTCTGTTCTGAAGCCAGCCTGGTGGTTAGATGCCCTGCGAGCGCTCGTCGTGTGGGCATGACGGTGAGATAAGCCTGGTACCCTGGCTGTGGGTGTGGGCGCTCAGTGCGGAGGGTTCATGGTGCCATGGGCGTGCTGCTGTTTCTGCTTCTGCTGCTGGAGGAGGAGCTGCTCCAGAGGGGAGAGCCCGGGCTGCATCATGGAGCTAGACCAAAATGACTGAGGGAGCACACGGGCAGTTAGGACACACAGTAGTGCACTTAGTTTTAGTCTAGGTCTTATACAGAATGATTGATGAGTAGTGTTACCTTGAGGCTGTCGGGCAGCACTGTTGACTCCTCCATGGGACACTCCTGACTCCAGCTGCTCTGAGGCCAGCTGGACTCAGAGGAAGGGGCAGGGGGCAAGTAGTCCAGTCCAAAACCACTCCCGGGACCTAGACAGATAGAAGAGCTAGGTCTTTACAAGGATCTGTGAAACATGAGGTCTTCTTTTTCTGTAAACTACAGCACAGGTCTCTCTAATGGGCCAAATATGGGATGATTTCTAAGTTCTTTTAATAGTGATGTAGAGTGAGTTAAAAGGAGGCAATTAATATAAAGCAATGAAATAAGTTTAGTTCTAAGTTAAAGTAGAACTCATGTGGCCTTTGAGTGTTATTCCTCACTTACCTTATGCATTTCAAACATCCTAATTATTAACTGCAATGAATTTTCACAACGTTCAGAGACCAAATCTGAGTTTTGCCATCACAATAACATCACAACAACAACTAGCATGCTAACCACACACTTGCTGATTATTGTATGATAAAGAGTTTTGACCTCAAGATCTGCTTATACAATATAGCTATACTATTTTATTTCTTCATAAATCAGGTACAGGGTCTTTAAGCTTTCTGAAATAAACGTGCTTTGACTAGTATGGCTGGAGTGTAGGTAGGCAAAACCTGACCTTTTTTGTCCATCTTCCAGCGATCCACCAGGCGGCGCTCTCTGCTGTCGAAGGTGCCAATGGGCCCATAGTTGGACTGTGTGTTGTGGTTGTGGGTGGGGGGAGAGGAGGGCAGGCTGCTGGGGTTGGATGAGTGTGGGGACTGGCTGGCCGGAGTGGAGTGGTCTACAAGGAACAGAGAACAACAATATATAATATATACATCTGCTGTTGTGTCAGTCAGTACATTTACATGCACGTCAGGAAACCCAGGTTTTTATGTTGCTCAAATTTTGAACTAATTTGGTCGGATAATAAACCAGTACCTTATTTTCCAGACTATAAGTTGCACTTTTTTCATAGTTAGGCAACAGCTGATTATACATTTATTTTACCCTTCATTTATAAAACCATAAAGGTGATAATTTTTCATTTGGAACAATATTGTAAATGTTTAGTTTACCATAAGTCTAGTTTAAGGTTGCAAAAAGTACTTCCTGTTTTCCGGTTCAGCTTTTTACTCTAATGCGAAGTCTTACCTGACAGAGGACTATTTAAGAAACAATTGAGAAGTAAAATATACATTTTCGGTTCCCCGGTTTGTTTATTCGCAGGCCAAAGTGGTATGTATATTTTCCATGTGTTCACATGCAATTTTGTGTGTACATGTAATATGACCCAGAGCTTATGATATATTTTTTGTGTTTGCTAGTTCTACGGTGTGAACTGTGATGAAGAAGTAAGACCAGAGTAAACATCAGTGAAAAGAACTCGTGTCTCTTGTGTTTGTGGAGAAACCGGCATATGTTATGTTAGCGTATGTATCTGATTAACTGATTAACTAACTGAACACTGATGCAGGCAAACTCTCAGTCTTGATCCTGTTAGATCTGAGTGCTGCCTTTGACACTGTCGATCATGGGATCCTCTTACAGAGACTAGAGGACTGGGAGGGCATCTCTGGCACGGCACTAAACTGGTTCAAGTCCTATCTAGAAAACAGGGAGTACTTTGTTGAAATTGGAAAATGTGTCTCAGATAAAATGTCCCTGACCTGTGGGGTGTCCCAGGGGTCAATCCTGGGACCCTGTTGTTCAATCTCGACATGCTGCCGTTAGACCAGTTAATATGCACCAATAATGTGTCTTACCACAACTATGCAGATGACACTTAGATCTGTGTCTCACTGGCAGCAGGTGAATATGGACCAGTGGATTCACTCTGCCACTGCACCCAACAGATCAGTGTGTGGATGTAAGACAACATTCTCCAGCTAAACTCATACAAGACTGAAGTCATCATCTTCAGAAACAAAGAGAAAGTGTCAGCAGTCACCTCCAGTCTCTCTCTCTAAAACCTTCAAATCAGACTAGAAATCTAGGGGTAATAATAGTCTCAGATTTTAACAGTCACATCAAATCAGTTACATCTGCAGCTTTTTAGCACCTAAAAAACATTGCAAAAATCAAAGGTTTACTGTCAAAACCAGACTTGGAGAGACTTATTCATGCATTTGTCTCTAGTAGGTTAGACTATTGTAATAGCCTGCTCACTGGCCTCTCCAAACGAGCGTTAAGACAGAATGCAACACTTAAGTAGTTAGTTTGTGTCTATAATGAGTCATAGAATTCAAACCTCTAGAGCAGTGGTCCCCAACCACCGGGCCGTGGACTGGTACCGGTCCGTGGATCAATTGGTACCAGGCCACCGGCCGTCCAAGAAATAATTAATTATTTCCGTTGTATTTATTATCAGAGTCTGAACAATCGTTTATTTTGAAAAATTACCGGATTCTCTCGGTTACATTTCCGTCATTTGAGCGCCGACAACTTAACCACTTAGCGTTCCGACGGCCCGCCTTTACGTTACAACTTTACAGCAATGTACGTGTATTTCTGCGTCACCCACACAAACAATCTACACATCAAATGAAAGCTATGGCATTCATCTTTCTGAATATGTAAAGCATTTACACCTCAAATCACCACAGTGCTGACAGGAAAGCCATTTTTACAGAGAAGTCAGAAATGTGGATTTGGACTTCACTTACCATTGAGCGCTCTGGTTCTGTCAAACATCAACATATTCACACAAAGTTGGTCTCATTCGTTCCGTAAAGGTCCAGAGAATATAATCCAGTCAAGAAATTATGTCCACAAAGGAAGTTAGAGCCTCCATTTCCAATCTGCTGCAGGAAAGTGAAATCTGTTCCGTCACTTCTCTGCAATTCTTTTGTCAGTTTCAGGCATAATAAACTTCTGACAGCGCCAACTTTGTTCCTCAGTGCAAAACAAACTTGTTAGCTTGTGATTGACACCAAAGTTGGCCAATAAGGTGGGGGCTGTGGGTTACTGGAGCCGCGGACAGTGAATGAGAGCTACAGATGACTGAAAGAGTACGCCCCACTCTCCCCCTTGTAGAATCAAGCTGTTACATTACACACGTTTAGTGATGTTTTCGTCTTAAAGCCCATGAACTGCGGAACACGCTGATGCATGACATGCAGTGGTTTACTGTAAACAGACAGAGTTTGCTGTGTGCGTAAAAAGGCGAGACTGGATATAAAGATTCGCGCGTAAAATTACGCACACGTATTGCGTAATTTTACGCAATGTTTGTACAAGTTAAACTAGAGGCATCTCGGACCCGGAGCGGTTCGTGGAACCGAGTGAAGATCTCATGATGGACTGAGGAGTAGAAGGACCTTATGTTTTGATGGACTGGATGCTGTTCCTGATCGGTAAGCGTGGTTTATTCTGCTATTAACTTAATTGTGGGTCAAATGTGTATCATGTGTAATCATTAGCATTAGCTAATGCCAATCTGCGCCCCCCGACCACCACCAATCATCACACACACACCACTTGGGTGAAGTGTCTTGCCTAAGGACACAATGACAGAACTAATGACACAATGACAGAAATTCCAACCTTCAGGTTGCGGGACCAAAGCTCTAACCACTGAGTCACATAATATACATTTTATATTGTGTTTTGATATGATATATAAATGTACAGTAATAGAGCAGCTGGGTGTGCAGATACAGATTCCTCTCAGTGTGAGTTTTCAGTCGAGCCTCACTGATGTCTGTGGGTTGAAACATTCAAAAGTTATTGCACTTTTTCCAAACGTTCTCCAAATGTCTTCATTCGGATAGGTTTGGAGAGGCCTGGACTTACTCATGATAAAATGATTGTAAAACTCTCACTTTTATAGGTATTGACCTCAAATTTGAAATGTAAGTGGTCAACAATCTTGTCAGTTGAGATATAGTGTATTTTTGTCCCCAGATCCCTACTGCAGCTTTCTACACCTTCATTTTCACAACATTTTTTTGGCGAGGATGAGAAAAAATTTTTTAATGTGTGTTCCAAAGTGTATAAATGCTCAGCAGACAAACTTACAGTGATTCTGACACCTGTGGGTAAAACTATAGGGTGTTACCTTTACAAAGACCCCAAACTAGTGCAGTTACTACTGAGGGTTCAATAATGATGATTATTTTAATTTGGAGAGGTCAGAACAAAGGCAATTTCACCAAAATGACCCGGAATGCTAAGGGGTTTTTAACCCACAAATTACCGTGGACCCCCCCGGTCCATGGTAAAATTTTCAAGCGTTGGCCGGTCCGCGGTGATAAAAAGGTTGGGGACCACTGCTCTAGAGTTCAAATCTCATCATAATGCAGTAAATTAATAAAAAAAAAGTCAAATTAGTACAAAGGAACAGTACCACGATAAATACTGACCCCAAAAATCATTGTTCCATCTGCCATCTGTTGAATGATAAGTCAATCGTCATTGATCATGACAGGCCTAATTCTATCCAAAGATTTCGTACAGTTTAGATGTATATGTGTATATGTGTATGTAAACTTTATTTCAACAACATAAAGGTGTTAAAAGAGTTATGGAGCATCCCTAGCATGATGTCATAATTTCCAATCAGGGTGCAACATTTTAAACCTATAAACCTGTAGACTGGGACAAGAGTGGCCTGACAGGTTTGGGGTAAAGACGATTTGAATTAGTTTGTTTACGCGCTCAGATTTTATGCATGTAAACATAGTGATTGCGTTCTGCGATGAATTTTGTCCAGATCAGGCTTACCAGAGCTGGCAGGCAGAGACGGTGACCAGGACGTTTCAAACAGTGAGTAAAGGGAAGGTTCTTGGGGCATCAGCTGAGGTTCGGGTTTGGAGCTGGGAGGTAGGTTTTTCCCACAGGTCTGGCTGAACATGCTGTTTTGGTTTAGCTACAGAGAAATATCAATAATTATGACCAAATATTCAGTTAAACCTGACTATCTATATGACAAATTACAATACATGACAATATTGAAACTACTTTATACCACTTACACAATAACCCGGAAGCAATAAGGCTGTAGTCGACTAAAGAAATTCTTGGTGGACATGTCCTGCAGATCGATTCGACGACTAAAAAGGGGGCATGGCAAAAGGTCGCTCTGACAAAAATCTCTATGATTAGACTCAAACTGCACTCAAAATAACTACACACGAGTTCATGTTAAAAAAACAACTATTCAAGCAGTTTAGGGCTGTAGATGTTGGTGAGCGAGCCATCTGAAGATTTGGTATGTTTTCGTATTTATATGCAAGAAGGCAGATTAAACTCATGATTCACAAGTTTAATCTGTCTTTATATAAATACATTTACTAGTACTTTTTTCTGCGTAAATTGTCAATTTTGCATGAACTCCTGCCCGTGAGTGTAGTTTGGGTCAGATACACAGAGATATGTAATAGTGTTGAGAGCTTTTGCCACACCTTTTTAGCCGACTAATCAATCATCAGCAGGTCTTTAGTCAAGCCTACAGCCCTAAAGCATGTACAGTGCTGTGGAAAGTATTTGCCTCCCTTCCTGATTTCTTACTTTTTTGCACGTGTGCCAGAGTTAACTGTTTCAGATCATCAATTAAATTGAAATATTCAACAAAGATAACCCAAGTAAACATAAAATGCAGTTTTTCTGTGATGATTGTATTTGTTAAGAGAAAATTACTATCCAAATATAGATGATCCTGTGTGAAAAAGTAATTGCCCCCTTGTTAAATGATGAGGTAACTGTGATTAATCATATTATTGTGGAAAGCTGACTTCAGTTTCATAGCCACACCCAGGCCTGATGCTGCCAGACATTTCAAATGAAGATATCAGTTAAATATAACCTGTCTGACAAGGTGAAGTCGGCAATATTGAACCCAAGACATCATGGCACAATCTAAAGAAATTTAGGAGCAGATAAAAAGAAAAGTAATTGACATGTCTCAGTCTAGAAAAGGTTACAAAGCCATTTCTAAATCTTTGAGACTCCAGCGAACCATGGTGAGAGCCATTATCCACAATTGGAGTGTGGTGAACCTTCCTAGGAATGGCCGGCCTACAAAAATTAGAACAACATCTAAACAACTGCAGGCCTCAGTTGCCTCAGTAAAGGCCAGTGTTCATGACTCAACTATAAGAAAGAGACTAGGCAAAAATGGCATACCTAGTCAAAGTCCAGACCTGAACCCAATAGAGCTGCTGTGGCATGACCTTTAAAAGGCAGTTCATACTCAGAAACCCTCCAATGTGGCTGATTTAAAACAATTCCGCAAAGAGTGGGCCAAAATTCCTCCATAGCGATCTGAAAGACTCATTGCCAGCTATCGCAAACGCTTGACTGCAGATGCTGCTGCTAAGGGTGGTTCAACCATTTTAGGGGGCAATTATTTTTTCACAAATTGTATATTTGTAAGAAAAAAATACAGATTATTCTCATGATTCATCCTTAAAAACTACAAAAACAAAGAAAAAGCCCTTTGAGTACAAATAAAGTACAAGCGATGACCAAATATTTTCCTACTGCTCTTGTACTGAATGATGAAGTAAATATAGTAAGTATGGTGTACACTCAGTTGCATTGTCTTTATTAAAGTGTATGGGATATAGAAGGCTCAGACCTGCATGGGGAAGCCCTGCAGCAGAGAGGACGGCTGGTTCATGCTCTCCACTCCTGGCTCCATCCTTTTATTAGTGTACTGCACAGAAATAATGCAACGGGCAAATTAATCATTAGACTTGTTTTACAGTAATTTAATTTCACTTTTACTAGATAACATGTTTAAACAGTATTTATTCACAGAACCAGAAACAATTTTATTTTCATTAAAGCAAAACCATGTAACTTTCCAGAGGTGGCATTTCACCTGCATGATTCCATGGAAAAAAGTTAAAACCATACATCGGAACATTCACCATGGAAATTGATCATTTTTATGCCATACTGTGGAACAATATAGCCAAAGGAACAATTCCATGAAAACAAGCAGGAGGAGCCCCTCCTCCCGGCCAAATAAGAGTCAGGTTTGTGGAGATGCAAGTCCACTGAGAGTATGGACACATGTTTTTCTGTTTTTCACTGAAATAAATATAAAAAAATAAATAAAAAAACAAAACAATCTATTTTGGTGCTGTAAAAGGACTTCAAAGAAGACATTTTGTGCTTTTGTGTTCTCTACACAGTAATAATCTATAATTATATTTTGGACATTTTAAATCGTAACATTAATCTAAAACCAGTCGGCTGACTTGAATTATAATAGAGAATGTGAAAAACTTAATTATGGACTCAAACACTAACACTAAAACTATTCTTTTTGCACTTGGTAAAGAACCCCCCCCCCCCAACATGCCCAACTGAGCAGCCCCCTGTGAGCACCCCCCCCTCATGAGTACCATCGCTGGTGAAAAAACAGAGAGAGAGAGAGCTACATACGAAAAGGTTTGATCCAGGAGCAGAGCTGAGAGGAGATGCCAAGGTGTGGAAAAGCGACGGTGCTTTGGGAAAAACCAAGCCCTCATCCTCCCCAAACTCTGCGAGGGTCTTAAGCAAGTCCGGGGGAAGCAGAGGAGATGACTTAGGGTCCTGCCCCAGCAAAGATGGAGGGGAGGGAGGTACCAGGGTACGAGAGGTGCAGAGAGGGGAGAAGAAAGGGGCAAGAAACAGGAGGAAAGAGCAGAGAGAAAAAGTGAAGAAAAAAGTGAAGAGCTAAGAAGCAATAGGCTATTTTTATAGAAGGTCTCAACACTGCATAAAGGAAGCTACTCAAACTAGTGTTGTCATGATATTAAAATTTTAAACTCGATTTTGATACTAAGGAATAGACTCAATACTCAATACCAATTCCGATACCACAATAATAAAAAATAAAAAAAAACCATTTTATTTAGACAATAGAATGTGATTTTCAACTTTAAATCACTTTCATTTACATCCTCATGTGCGCTTATATCTGTCTAATCCCTCAGTCATCCAGGTAGGTTCCATAGTGGTCCATGGGCGTATAACAGTCTGTGGTCTTATACTTCTGATACAGCTCAAAATCATTCTAAAGCTGTTCACATTCATTTCTGTCCTGTAAATGTGACTTTTTTTGTATTGACACCTGCTCAAACGAGTATCTGGTTTCGATACTAGTCTTAGTATCAGTATCTAGACATTTTTGACAACCCTAATTCAAACTGACTTGACAGAGGTGTTGAAAGGCTAATGTTTTAAGCTGTTGGGAGATTTTACTTTCTGGATCAATTGTTATTTTCTTTAATAGCAAAAAAGTCTAAGTTTACCTGACTTAACTCTGCAGTCAATAATAGAGGTAATAAAAGAGCTTACACCCTGCTCTATAAAGCCACTTTTACTCACCACCACCAGACAAAGAGGTATGAAGAATCCTTGCAGGTTCATGTCCCGACAATTTAATTTACACACATTGCCCTAGTGGGCGGTAGGGAATATATACAGATTCACATACCTGAGTACATGAGCAGTGTGGGGCAGAGGCAAAAACATAAAAGCTCTGCACTGTAATGGCTCAAACCGATACAAGATAGATAAAGTTATGGGATGGATGAGGTCATTTATTGTGCCTAAATTGTTTCTGCATTTTGGATGAAGTTCTTCATGTTGATGACATAAGTAGAGGGATTACATTTTAGAACTCAGAGCTACTTCCTGTGTTTTTGTACTTTTCTTAAATTTCTTCCACAAAAGGTCACTTAACAGCTGTAGAACTTTAATAATTACCAAAGATACTATCCCCCCAAATAAAGTAATAAATAGAAGACCGTGAAAACCTGTCTAATGCACATTAAAGGGTCAAGTATCAATACTCATTCAAATTAGTGAGTATTGATACTATTTTTAGTATGGATAAAACTCCATACCTCTATTCCACTAAATTGGTATTGAAATAACACTACTATGGATGTATAGATTTTTGGAGCACCTTATTAGTGAGAGCAGTCACCTGGAAGGGCAGTGCTCTTGGTCCATCAGACTGACTCTCTCTCCTGAGGCGCTCCAGCACAGCCTGGTTGGAGTACTTCCACATCTGCTCCTCGTGCAGGTTCACACTGGGGGAGAACTTCTTGTCTAGGTCAGGCATGGAGGGCTGAGGGTCGAACTGTTTCAGGCTGGATTCTGAGGACATGAAAAGGGACTGCTGCGGCTGCTGGGGCTTCAGAGGCGGAGGCATCTGGGGCAGTTTGGGGCCTGAACCCTGGCTCCACAGAGGAGACGACTGCTCCTGGAGGTACTGGACCATCATAGGAAAAAGGACAAGACCGATATATATTGCTTAAGTAAATAAATGATAATATTATAACCAAACCATAAAACAGAATTATCCTCCAAAAAATATTCTAAAAGCTGCAATAAAAAAATGACAGAACACAACACTTAAGTAATAGCTCGTTTGTACCTATAATGAGTCATAGAAATTCAACTTTCTACAACTCAAATGTCAGAAAATTAACAAAAAATGCCCAATTAGTACAAAGAAAAAGCACCCACGATAAATACTGACTCCCAAAAATTATTGTTCCATTTGTCATATCGATATTGATAACTCAATACAGTATTTATTGTGACAGGCTTAAGGACAACAGCAGAAAGAAGTAGTGAGTTATCTAAAGATTTGGTGTTTTTTTGGTATTTACAAGTAAACTCATATTTAAACAGATTCACAAGTTTAATCTGTCTTTATATTAGGGCTGCAACTAAGGATTATTTTGTTAATCATTTCATCTAGCATTTGTTTCTTTTGATTAATCAATCAGTTGTTAAATTTATGTTTCACCCAGATAAGGCTTAAGTGAAACTGCTTTGTGAAAAAACACAAATAAAAAATTTCTCTAGATTACTGTTCTGCCGAAGTCCTACATAAAACCTCTTCTCTCAGTTTATGGCATGTTTTAGAGTCTGTGTATATGTGATAGGCTAAAATGGTATTATATGCCTTTAATACAATGTTCTGTCCTTATACAGTGATGTCATCATAATATGATTTCATGCTAAGAGAAAATTGGTAGGAACAGTAAAAGGTTTGCAATAAATAGTAATTTACATAAGCCTTAAAAACATTATAAATATAGTTAAAAGTTTGTTAAAACATGTATTATATTTACCATTTAATGATAATTTTATTACTAAATTAGTTCTTTGCCTGAGATGTGGAAATTACGGTTCTTTTAAGAACTCAAGCTAAAGTAAATGGCTAACACTAACAACTTTAAAACGTGTTTTTTATTATTATTTATGATCACACCTAAAAATGCATTTAAACAGAGCTTCTGTCTGTTTTCATTCTGCCGTGTTATGCAAAGATTAAAGACCTGTCACTGTCCTGCTCTGCGTTCTTGCAATACATTGTGGTCATTATAGACCACAATGTCCAAAACTTGAAAATTTTTTAAAATGTGCTAATTATAAGGTGTTTTAATCCTTTGCAAGCTGGGAAGTAAGTCCGTTAAGCTGTTAGCATGCTAGTTGTTGTTAGCATTACCGTAACAACAAAACTCCGTTCTGACTGTTAAAAATATAAAAAACAGAACTAATTCATTTTTAAGAGAGTAGAAATTGGGTCCAACACCTTTGAAACTACTTCTCTGCACCAATGCTCCACATTTCAACCACACATAAATACATCGATGGATTTCTCTATTGCTATGGGAGTACAAAATGTGATGAAGTACCTGCTGTAAGCCCAGGTGGGGAGGACTCTTGCCCAGTGTGACCTGCTGCGGAGGGGGCTGCTGCAGAGCCTGTTGCTGGCCCATGGATGTGGGTCCGGGGGGTTGGCTCTGTCCCGCTGAGGCCGGAGAGCCCTGAGGGGGAGAGCGCTGCTGGGTGTATGGAGGGTGGGACGACTTGTTAGGCTGAGGGGGGGCCTGTGACAGGAAGTGTCCAGACACAGACACCGGCCCGGGGGAGAAGGTGAAGCCCTGCAGGCCGTGGAATGGGACAGGAGGCGTGAGCACGTAAGCCGAAGGAGGGAAGCCTGCAGGGACACATGCCAACATTACAATGAGACATACTTGGCATAGGGTCTTTTTCTATGCCCCCTATCTGCTGATCTTTGATCTTAACAAAGATCTGTGAAAAACAAACATGAATACATTACCAGTCAAACGTTTGGACACATCTACTTTTTTCATATAGGAAGGTGGCCTGAGCACTTAGTGTTTTTGAAATAGGATGTTCTCAGTATATGTGAAAGCCCATTTGAAAGCTCAGAACTTCCAGAATTCACTCACTGAGCTGCAGAGGCTGCACTAGCACTGACTAATGATTGCCTGCAGATGCTGGGGTTTAGGTAGTGACAATTCAGATCAGAGAGAGTTCTTTAAGGTTTAAATCAACTGGATTTCAGCACTGAAACCGGCAACCCAGAGAGACTCATGTGAGACTCATTCTGCTCTCTGATTGGATAACTATCTTGAGAACCAAAATAACAAATTATAACATAAATAAATGGGCAATTCCCACACTCAGAGGGAAAGTAAAAATAACACATTTCCTTTCCAAAGGGGGCAGGGATAAATCTAAGCTGTAGTGTGTGTGGAGGAGCAGACACACACCCGGGCAGCTAGTCAGTGGAGGGAAGGCTCCCTGGTGGTGGATGTGCACAAACTGTGATGTGGAGCCGGTGGGCTGTGTGGGGGTCACCGGGCTCTTCTTCACTTCAGACACTTCAGGAGTCTTCCTCATCTCTGTCTGCACTTTCATCTGAAACACAGCATTGATAGAGATGGAACCCACGCGCACAAATAGCAGTAACATTAAAGAACGGATATTGTGCATTCTTTAATTCCCTTTTAAACATTTTTTGGTTACCTTGGAATTAGTATTTCACATTTCTAACTTTTAATAATGAACTCCGCCTCTTTTTCCAATTATGTATTTAGGTGCTGGAGCTCCCTCTGCTGTCAGCAATGGCAATGAACAATGGGAAAGTAAATAAATGAAGCCCTAATCCCCTGTGAATGGTATGCTAATAGAGCCATGTGTTTGTTGTGAACATAGTTTGACTGCAGAGCGCAAAATGAGTCTGGTGCATTTTTACTAGGGCTGTCAATGTTAATGCATTAACGCATGCGATTAATTAAACATCAAATTGTTGTATTGATCATCAATTAATGATTACAGAACAATGGAAGATGCCAGGCCTACCATGTTACCACCTTACATCTGTCACCAAAAGTTCCAGTCATATCAGCAAGCGGCAATGAGGGACTTCAACCCTACTAAATCTGTTGTTTTGTCATGTACATGGACCTGGAACATGTACTCACACAAATTCATTATGAATACAATTTCTAAACTTAAATTACTTAGAATATAAAATATGTCTCTCGGGTGGCCTGGGAATGCCTTGGGGTCTGGAGAGGGCCCCTGCATAGAGACACCTAGTAGATGAACACTGAAATAAAATGAGTGATGAGTGGTAGGGACAGGATGGCTGACCACATGCTGTTTTGTTGAGCTGGAAAACTACCAAAACAAAATCATCTTCCCAAACCAGCGGTTGGTAAAATGTTGTTTTGATCCTAAATTAGGGAATAAAGGGTTAAAATTGAAAAAGTGGATATTTGAGTGAACTTAACAAAGGCGAAAATGGTTCTTGGGTTCTCCAGGGTTAAATAAACTACTAAATAATGAAATAAATAAATAAAATATAATTTTCTTAATAAAATGTTCAAAAATACCTCATATTAAAACACTTAAATCACAATAAAATTGGCGCACAATGCAATTAATCGTGATTAATCATACTTAAAAGTGTGATTAAACTGACAGTACAACACAGTTAAAAGCTCATAAAAGTTGTAAAACTTTTGCATTATATGTGTTCTTTAATATTAGGCTGATTTAAGCTACAAGGATGACTCTTACTAACTGCCATTTTGACTACAATTTCATTGTTACCATAGGCCCAGAATGACTTAATATATTGACTTAATTTGTTTATAAGGTAATATCAATATCTAGGCTTGAGTTTAGATAATAAATATGTAATAACTTCAATAGTACTTCAGTAGTATATGTAATAACTTCAAAGTAGTATTTTAATTGTGATTCGCAACTTCAGTTCTTAAATGTGTCCAGAAGCATTGGCATTTGAGAGAAGACTGAAATGTGAAGTTTGTGGAGGGCTAAACTACAGGGTTAGCAGCTTTTACACATAACAAAAGCCAATGGATGCGATTTTGGCAAGTTACTTATTGTGAAAATTCAAACTGCAATATTATTTTGTGAGTAATCTTGCAACCCAACCAACAACCCATATCATTTGACTGTAAAGCATCCAAATCTTTTGGAACCATTCATTTTAAAGAGCTGTTCAAAGGACTTTTTAAAAAAAATATTTCTTTATATGACAAGCTAATGTGAAAACTTCTTTTATCAATAAACTAATCACACAGAGCAATGACCAAGGCCATCTCAATTTGACCATTTGTTAAAATGGGTCAAACTGAGAGTGGGAGTGTGTTTACCCTTTGAAATTCTGCATAATCTAAATAACATTGCATTACAATAATAGTAATTAAAAATAAGCTTTTATTACGATTGCACACATGTTTTTGTGCACAAAGCTCTCACTTGTGTTGCCTGCTCTGCTTCTGTGCTGATTCTTGTTTTTTATACCAATTAATGCTGAACCAACACAAGAAAGAAAAAGAATCAGTTCTTTTAAAATATCAGATCTGGTTCAAGTTAAAGAGGGGGTATTTTACTTCTATGGGGTATTAATTGCTAACACATAACATATTTAGATCACCATTTTACCTTTCATTGTTTTGAAAATAAAGTGTGTTTTTCGTCCCGGTCGTGGAACACTGGACCAGCTCTATACTCTCCATCGGGTCCTTGAGGGTTCATGGGAGTATGCCCAACCAGTCCACATGTGTTTTGTGGATTTGAATTTGAATTTAGAATTTTATTTGAGTATGTTCATAAATCATGTAGTACATGTCATTACAGTCCATAAAATAAAATAAATTATCTTCCACAAAAACATTGAACATTCTCAAAAGGGATGTGGGAAGAAGTGTACACTTATTTAATCCCACCCCGTTCTTCTGATTCAAACTTTTAACAAAAATTTCATCCAGCTTCCTTTTACTTTACTGGATCTGGAGAAGGCATTCGACCGTGTCCCTCGTGGTGTCCTTTGGGGGGTGCTCTGGGAGTATGGGGTCCGGCCGGGGCTCTTTGCTAAGGGCTGTCCGGTCCCTGTATGACCAGAGCAGGAGCTGTGTTTGCATTGCCGGCAGTAAGTCAGACCTGTTCCTGGTGCATGTTAGACTCCGCCAGGGCTGCCCTTTGTCACCGGTTCTGTTCATTATATTTATGGACAGAATTTCTAGGCACAGCCAGGGGTCGGAGGGGGTCTGGTTTGGGAACCACAGGATTTCATCTCTGCTGTTTGCAGATGATGTTGTCCTGATGGCTTCTTCGAGCCAGGACCTGCAGCAGGCACTGGGGCGGTTTGTAGCCGAGTGTGAAGCGGCTGGGATGAGAATCAGCTCCTCCAAATCCGAGGCCATGGTTCTCGACCGGAAAAAGGTGGCTTGCCCTCTCCGGGTGGGTGGTGAGTCTCTGCCCCAAGTGGAGGAGTTCAAGTATCTCGGGGTCTTGTTCACGAGTGAGGGAAGGATGGAGTGTGAGATTGACAGGCGGATCGGTGCAGCGTCTGCTGTGATGCGGTCGCTGTATCGGTCTGTTGAGAGGAACCAGTTGAGGTGGCTCGGGCATCTGCTCAGGATGCCTCCTGGACTCCTCCCTAGGGAGGTGTTCTGGGCATGTCCCACCGGGAGGAGGCCCTGGGGAAGACCCAGGACATGCTGGAGGGACTATGTGTACAGTTGTGTACAGTTTTGTATATTTATGAAGAATTTCCATATGGGGGCATGGATGACGTCGGCTTGTGGGGTGAGTTTTACACAGAATCTTACAGCTAATCGTAAGGAGGGTTTGAATAGGGAGTGATCGCTAAAATACTCAAACATGTATGAATCTAAAAAAACATCTAAAACCTCTTCAGGCATGTTTTTGACGAGGGAACAACGTTATAACATGGTAGACAGCTGAAAAGTAATTTTCAAGTAATATTCAAAAGTGCTGACTCGTTCACAATCACTATTTAACAGTACCACCATTGCCTAGAGTCTACAATACCAGCCCTAGCTACTTGTTCTTGTGTAAAGCAGTAGAACATTACTTGTTTGGAGTCTGACGTCTTCTCATGTGTGCTCTTCTTCATCTCATTCTTCTTCTTGCTGTCCCATTTGGCATCGGTCTTGACGGCCGCAACACTCCCCTTCTTCATGGGCTCCTTGGCGGACTCCTTGGTGGGCTCCTTGGGCAAGCTGCGGGGGGTATCTCGGCTGGGCTCGCGGGGCTTCAGGTTCTCTTTGAAGTTCTTGCCCTGGGACGTGGAGGACTTGGAGCTGCCAGATTCAGTCTGACTGGGCTCGCTGTTAGAGGACTCCTGGAGCACCTCCTTCTCTTGGGGCTCGTCTATGGGCAGCTCGGGGAGGTCTGTGAGGAAGGTGAGGAGGCCGTCTTCAGACACACGGCACTGCATGAGCCTGGACAGGAGCAGAGCAGCACTGTTATAATAGCTGTATGTAGAGGATTCTCAAATATATCGCAATTCTGAAGGGATCAATAAACAAACCATTTAAAAAAAAATTGACAAAGACATCTCAAAAAAGACATGAACTGTATATATAATGCAGTATTTTAAACATATTTTGTTTACTTGCAAAAAATAATCCTCCACATGTTCCTAAAAAAAGGAACATTTTAACATTAACTGATTGTTACTATACACTTTCAAATGTAAGTGTCCTTATTGTGAAATGTTTTTCCTTTGCTTATAATTTTCCACACTACGGCATAGAAAACTCCACGGAGAATGTTCCGAAATATGGTTTTAACTTTCTATTTCCATGGAATCATTCAGGTGACAGGCAAACTCCAGAAAGTTATTTATTGTACCTTTATGTTTTGTAAGAACTTTACTTACTTTTACTTAATTCTATTTGACAGCAGTATTTGTATTTAAACAGTATTTTTACTTCAGTGTTACTGTCTAAAAGGCAAAATTATCTTTGGAACAGCAAGAACAAAACCTTCCCACATATTTCTCAAAATTAGCGAATATAATCATTTTAATGCTATAAACAGAGTAGAACAGGGGTCGACAACTGCAGCTCCATGTGGCTTGAGAAAATAAATTATAGGTATTTAACTGAAGTGTATTTTATTTGTGTTAGTTCTTTTTTTTAAATTGTAGTTCTAAATTGGAAGACTATTGTGATCTTGAAATAAAATTATATTTTATATTTTTTCTTCACTCGAAATAAGAGTCATACTCATGGAAGTGAGCCCCGATTTGGAGATACTGTGCGAAGAGGTTCAGGAGCAGAAATCCCATTAACCAGGGAAAATAAATATTTATGCAGATATTATGCAAATATTTATTTTTCATTGTTTAGTGACACAGTGCTTTTTTTCTCCAATTTATTTCTTAATCTCAGGTCAAGGCTCCACTATATGCTCCAAAAGCCCAAAGGCGATATAAGGATGACGGCTTACGGCATTTTTTGTTTGCTACATGGATAATTTAAGTGCGCTTTTTAATTCATTCGAAAGAAATCATCAACTCGGCATGTTTTTTGTTTTTAAGAGTTCAAAATGTGTTCATTAAATGAATTACATAAATAATGTAATTTTCTATGTAGCACGTCAGGGATTTCATAAGCAGCACACTATAGTTGTTTATACAAAGCATTAAAAAATATATATATATATATATATATATATATATACACACACACACACCCACACACATACAGTGTTATCTCCATTTTAGATGTCAAAAAGTATTTGCTGCTTCCAGTGTTTTCTTTTCCATAGAACCTGGGTAAAAATGGCTCTTTCGGGGGTTAAAGGTTGGAGATGCCTGGTCTAGAATCTCACTAAACTGGAAAAGTGTTCCCATTTTCATGCAACAAGAGCCAAAACACAGCTAGGGCAGAGCTTACAAAGGCTGTGTGTCTGCAATCCATTTGCCCAGGCAGACCAGGCGCTGGTGTCTGGTGTGCAGCGCGCCCTGGTGGCCTTTAGTGAAGTCTAGGATACGCAGAGATGGTCTCAGAGCCAGGAAGCCCTGCAGCTCAAACTCCTCAGGCAACGGCACAACTGTGGGCAAGAGGAGCATACTCAGATGGGAACAAGAGAACAGGACAATACACTTATGTATGGCTTTAGTCACACACTGAAGAGTGCCATTAACACTGCAGTACAATGGCTAAAAGAACCAACAACACCACATACAGCTGAAATATACAGAATACAAACTTTACCATAAATGACTGGAAAGGAGCAACAGTGTTATTAGGGAATGTCTGTAGCCTGCACTCAGTACTATTCACAAATTAACTTGGGTTGCCAGTGCCTTAACCTGCAGAAGAGGACACATACAAGTTTTTCTCATTCTCAGTATATGGATGGGTCGTGCCTCATGTGAAAGTTCAGAACCTCCAGGATTCACTCACTGAGCTGCAGAGGCTGCACTGATTAATGACTGGCTGCAGGTGCTAGGTTCTAGGTTTTGACTATTCAGATCAGCGATCCTTTTAGGTTTAAACCAACTGGATTTCAATATTGAAACTGGCACCCAAATGTAATGTGAGGCTCATTTTGCTTTCTGATTAGGTAATCATTTTATAATATTATATTATAACTAGAGTTGGGCACATTTAATGTCTTAAATCATGTATCAGTCAAAAACATAGGTTCAAAAAGCCTGTCTCTGGTCTGTGAGCCGCTGCACTGGCATTCTCTCTCTTTTTCTTTTTCTTTCTCTTTGGTGCAATCCTAGTTTGAACCAGGACTGAACAGGACTAAATAGGAGGCCTGAATCAGGACTAAATCAAAACTAAGCCAGGACTCTACCAGCATTCTATGAGACTCATAAGCAGTAAGCAGAAAGGAGCAGCAGCCTGCACGGAAAAAACACAGAAATATTGTTTCTTTAATATAAAAAATAGGTTTAGCATCAAAATCAAATCAATCAAAATCAATCAAAATTAATCACAATTTAACCATGTGATTAATTGTGATTCATATTTTACTTTCATTATACCATAAGTAAGTTAGTTCCTGAATAGCTGGAAAAGTTTACCTGAGGAACCAGACACATCCTCTTCTTTGGGTTGAAAACCATTGAGCAAGGACACAAGCCAGGGCCAAACACTGCAACAACAGACACACATGACCCCTCTTGTATGTAAACCAAAATAGAATGACGATGTGAGAGTATACTGATAAGTCCTAGTGTGTGTGATCAACTGACTGTTGTCTCTGGTGCACCGCTGCCTGGTGGAAGAGGCCAGGCCGCAGACGGAGCCAGTCCAGGGACACTTTTATGGCGGGCAAGGGGCACTGTCCCATCTGCTCCTCACTCTCAGATTGATTCAGGATGGCTCTGCTGCACATCACTCCCAAGAAGGACACTGAGAAGGACACAAATATAACAAAGACACAGTTAAACCTGTGGTACCTGCTAAACAGAACTGTTTTGAGCCTGGATTTAAACATGGTCAATGTAGAGGCCTGTCTCACATTTTCAGGAAGACTGTTCCAGGTTTTATCTGCATAAAACTGAAATGCTGAGTACCCATTCATAGTCCTGAATATGGGCACCAGCAGGAGACCGGTCCCTGAAGTCCTCAAAGTGCGAGATGGTTCCTATGGCACTAACATGTGGGAGATGAACTTTGGTGCTAAGTCATGGAGAGACAAGCAGAGCTGTTCTAAAGTCTTTTCTCTGAGCAACAGGAAGCCAGGGCAGAGACCTGAGCACAGGACTTATGTACTCGTACTTTCTGGTTCTAGTCAGGACACAAGCAGCAGCATTCTGGATGTACTGCAGCTGTCTTAACGCTCACTTGAAGAGGCCGGTGAGGAGACTGTCATCCTGAAAATGCAAGGATAAGTCTCTCCAAGTCTGGTTTTGACAGTATACCTTTTGATTTGCAATGTTTAGATGGTAAAAAGCTGCAGCTGTGATTGTTTTAGAGCAGGGGCTTCAAACTCATTTTCACCGAGGGCCACATCAGAAAAATGGCCGCCATCAATGGCCAGATGTAACTGTGCGGCAGTGTAAATATCACTAAATGTCACCGAATGTCATGTAAAATAAATGTAATTACTTTTTAACTTGTTAAATAACGGTTTCTGTGATAAACTGACATTTTTAAAAGTGTATCTGGTCAGGACACACCTGCTCACAGACCTTCAGCACTGCTTCAAGTACAGCCTTTTACAGCCTTTTAATTATTGGACAATTTGTTGTTTTTCTTGCAGACTAACTTTTGCATACTTAGCTTCGTATTGGTGTCAAAATGTCAATGTCCTTCATGAACATTTCGTGATGATTATTTGCAAATATTTCTCAGTTCCACTCGCTGGGAAAATCTCATTATTTTATTGTCAGTGCACACATTAAAGCAGTATAGACTTATTTTAAAATGACAGCCATGCCTTTTAATTCATCTCGCGGGCCACATAAAATGACGTGGCGGGCCGCATTTGGCCCCTGGGCCTTGAGTTTGACACGTGTTTTAGAGAGAGGGAGAAACTGGAGGTGACTGCTGACACTTTCTCTTTGTTTCTGTGGCCAAAGATGATGACTTCAGAGGGGCTGGACTCTCCATTTCTCTGGCGTTGCCCACGGGGAGAGGCGGCGAGCTGGTGTGGGCTTGCTCATTGCCCCACAGCTCAGCCGCTTCGTGTTGGGGTTCACTCCGGTGAACGAGAGGGTCGGGGACAGGTGTCTCACTGTTGTGTCGGCCTACGGGTCAAACAGCAGTGCAGAGTACCCAGCCTTCTTGGAGTCCCTGGGAGGGGCACTAGACAGTGCACCGACTGGGGACTCCGTTGTTCTCCTGGGGGACTTCAACGTCCATGTGGGTAACGACAGTGACACCTGGAGGGGTGTGATTGAGAAGAACGGCCTCCCTGATCTGAACCCGAGCGGTTGTTATTGGACTTCTGTGCTAGTCACAGTTTGTCCATAACGAACACCATGTTCAAGCACAAGGGTGTCCATCGGTGCACGTGGCACCAGGACACTCTAGGTCGGAGGTCGATGATCGACTTTGTTGTCGTGTCATCTGATCTCCGACTGCGTGTCTTGGACACTCGGGTGAAGAGAGGGGCTGAGCTGTCAACCGATCACCACCTGGTGGTGAGTTGGATCCGCTGGCGGAGGAGGAAGCCGGACAGACCTGGCAGACCAAGCGCATTGTAAGGGTCTGTTGGGAACGCCTGGCAGAGCCTTCTGTCAGAGGGGTCTTCAACTCACACCTCTGGGAGAACTTCTCCCTGATCCCGGGGGAGGTTGGAGACATGGACTCCGAGTGGGCCATGTTCTCCACCTCTATTGTCGATGCGGCCGCTCGTAGCTGTGGTCGTAAGGTCTGCGGTGCTTGTCGCGGCGGCAATCCCCGAACCCAGTGGTGGACACCGGAAGTAAGGGATGCCGTCAAGCTAGAGAAGGAGTCCTATTGAGCCTTGTTGGCTCGTGGGACTCCTGAGGCAGCCGATGAGTACAGGCGGGCCAAGCGGGCCGCGGCTCGTGTGGTTGCAGAGGCAAAAACTCGGGGTTGGGAGGAGTTCGGGGAGGCCATGGAGGAGGACTATCGGACGGCCTCAAAGAAATTCTGGCAAATCGTCAGACGGCTCAGGAGGGGGAAGCAGTGCTTCACCAACATTGTTTACAGTGCGGGTGGAGAGCTGCTGATCTCGACTGGGGATGTTGTCAGGCGGTGGAAGGAATACTTTGAGGATCTACTCAATCCCCCCGTCATGTCTTCCGAGGAGGAAGCAGAGACTGGGGACTTGGAAGCGGACTCGTCCAGCACCCTGGCTGAAGTCTCCGAGGTGGTTAGCAAGCTCCTCGGTGGCAAGGCTCCGGGGGTGGACGAGATCCGTCCCGAGTACCTCAAGTCTCTGGATGTTGTGGGACTGTATTGGCTGACACGTCTTTGCAACATCGCGTGGCGGGGACAGTACCACTGGAATGGCAGACCGGGGTGGTGGTCCCTCTGTATAAGAAGGGGGACCGGAGGGTGTGTTCCAATTACAGGGGAATCACACTCCTCAGCCTTCCCGGTAAGGTCTACTCCAGGGTACTGGAAAGGAGAATCCGACCGATAGTCGAACCTTGGATTCAGGAGGAGCAGTGTGGTTTTCATCCCGGTCGTGGAACAATGGACCAGCTCTATACTCTCCATCGGGTCCATCGGCTCTCCATCTGGTTCCTCTCAACCTGGGTAATGACCAAAAGGACAAGATCGCAGATACAAGCGGCCGAAATGGGTTTCCTCCGCAGAGTGGCTGGGCGCACCCTTAGGGATAGGGTGAGGAGCTCAGTCATACGGGAGGAGCTTGGAGTAGAGCCGCTGCTCCTACACGTTGAGAGGAGCCAGCTGAGGTGGCTCGGGCATCTGCTCAGGATGCCTCCTGGACGCCTCCCTAGGGAGGTGTTCTGGGCATGTCCCATCGGGAGGAGGCCTCGGGGAAGACCCAGGACACGCTGGAGGGACTATGTCTCTCGGCTGGCCTGGGAACGCCTTGGGATCCCACCGGAGGAGCTGGAGGATGTGTCTGGGGTGAGGGAAGTTTGGGAGTCCCTGCTTAGACTGCTGCCTCCGCGACCCGGCCCCGGATAAGCGGAAGAAAATGGATGGATGGATGGAAGATGATGACTTCAGTCTTGTATTGTTTTACATCCACACACTGATCTCTTAGATGCAGTAGTATAATGAATCCACTGGTCCATATTCACCTGCTGCCATTGAGACATAACTGAGTGTCATCTGCATAGTTGTGGTAGGACACATTATTGTTGTGCGTTAACTGGCCTAAAGGCAGCATGTAGAGATTGAACAACAGGGGTCCCGGGATTGACCCCTGGAGCACCCCACAAGTCAGTAACATTCTATCCGAGACACATTTTCCAATTTCACTGTTTTTCAAATTTTTTGGCCACTAACAGAGCTTTAGAACAGCTTTTTTTATATTGTAAAGTCAAGCAGAGTAGACCACCCTCACAGCCCATCAGCCCTAGATAGATACAGCATGTACCGGTCAGACTTTTTTTTCACAATGTTTTACTTTTACAATACACTTTCTGTAGGTAAAAGAAGAAGATAGAGATATAACTTTTTGAAAAAAAAAATTAACATGATCTTTAACATGTACAGGTGAGTATGATTCCAAGCAATTGTAATTAGGTACATTTAAAATCATGTGAGTTCCAGGGTAGAGCTCAAGCCCCAATTGTCTCCCTATGCTCCTTTCTCTAACTACGAACAGCAGCACAATAAAAACAACTTAAGCTTTAATGGATTTTATACAAAAGATTGATCTAATATTGCATAAAACATGTTTTAACAATATTTTTGCATGTTTTATATGTAAGATTGCCCACCTTTGAGCCTCACTGGGTCCAAACCTGCATTGTGTTGGAGAGGTTCTATCACTAAGAGCAAACACTGCTCAACCACGCAAAGCGTGGCATTGATCAAGAACATGTGCAGGAAAGTTCTGCTGCCTTTGTTATTACAGAGATCTAACCACGCTGAAAAGTGAACCAGCCAAAGAGTTTAATTAGTTTTGTATAAAAGACTGATTTTTGTTACTACAAATCTGGTAGCAGTACTTGGACACATTTTGAGTACTCTTCCTAGCTAATGTTTACACATGCACTGACCAATCTGACCATTATCTGAGTTCTGGAGTTATCAAATTATTGAAATGTAAACTGACACTGTTAATGTCTAAAAAAAACTGTGGAGTATACTAGTGCCTGTGTTCTTACTGAAGAGGCTGAGCAGTTGAGTCCAGCAGGTATGGTGCTCTGAGCCCGGGCTCTGCTCTGTGTTGCTCAGCTCCTGGAGGTGCTCCTGGAGGTGGTGCAGCTCAAACAGGTTGATCACAGTCAAGTGAACAAGCTGCTGGGAGGTGAAGGCCTTCTGCAGCATCAGCCTCTGAAAACACATGACAAGAAGGATTCATCAACACATCAGTAGAACAGTGATGGACAACTTTTTTTTCTCTCTCAAAATTTGAAGACCTCATTAACTCAGGATTGTATTTCGGTTGATTCATGCATGATTCAAGGTTTGAGTGCTCAGGAAATTCCTGTTTTCACTAATTATTTAGCTAATCTCCTTTTCACAGAATTAAAATCCCTGTGTCTCCATGGGGTCTTATTAAGTAAGAGTAAGAGCTTCTGACTCTGTTTAGACCTCAACAAAAATAAACTATTTGAGATTTTCATCAATACTACACTTTATTTCTAAACATTCTCTTTTAGAAGCCTTCAGCCACTACATTTTAACCTTTATTTGGTTATGGTTTTTGAAAATCAAAATGTACAATAGTTTGACTAGTCGAGTAGTTGGAAAAATCACTGACTATTCAACTACTAAACTAATCTTTTGTGGCAGCCCTATTGGATTTGTTTATTAATTTAAATTAGTGCCTTCTCTGCACAAATGTTCTCCTTCCTTTCTGTCTCTCTTTCAATACAGACTGTACATGATGCATGTTTTCTTTGCAACTGGTAAAAAAAAAAAAACAGATTTGGCAATGTCCAACATATCTTATATATCTATATTTTGCTTTCATTAAATACAACATCTTCTATCATATTTTGATAATTTTTGATAGTTTTTAAGACTGTTTTGATGTGTGTGTATTCTGACCTGAAACTGCTCCTCCAACCGGCCCCTTAGTGCGTCAAGCTTGTCCACACTTTTACTCAGATAGACATGGCCATGGAACTTGATGAAGGCTTTAATGAAATCTGACAGGCTCCATTTGGTTTTCACCTCTTCTCGACTACAAACATGCACACACAATAATTACAGTGTTATCAACATTATCTACTTTGCTTGTTTAGGAGACTGTAACTACGTTGCACCTCTCCAGGGCCTTGGACAGGGCTTTCTGAAGGTTGGTGGAGGCCGCAGGGAAAGGAAACTTGACTGCAATGCTGCGACAGTAGTAGAAGATGGTGGTGAGGTGGTCTCCTTTGGATGAGGCTAGAATAGCGAGCTGGTTGTAGGGCTGACCTGGAAGACCGCAGAAACACAAGAGAAGCAATGACACTAGTTTTTAGGCAAAGTAGATTAAGCTTACTACAAGTGACTCTGTTAAAGAAGACATGATGCATGTCTTTTATAATAATCCACAAGTATCATTGATTATAACTATGAGATATATTTTTGGACATTTTAAAAGGACAAGTCCGCTGACCGGGTTGGAAAATCAAGGTGCCCAATGAGGTATTAGGAGCAATTCCCACCTTCCCCTTTATGGCACGCCACCGTAAATGTCATCATAAACGTCTCCTATAGACAGCTACAGATCACACTATCAAGCAGCAGATTTAGTATTCATAGCAGTCAAAATGCAACGCTGTCAAATCCAACATGTATCACAAATTAGGAAAAAAAAAAAAAAAGAGCACAAGGAATCAATTATAATATTGTTAAAAGCATAATGGGTCTCCCTGAAAACCAAGTTACATATTGTCACATTTTAGTCTCCAAATAACATAATCTATCTGTTCCATGCTGTCTTATTGTTTTTCCTTCAAGTTCAAAAACAGCAAATAATACGCCTGTTTTATGAGCTATTGATCTCTACTCATCAAGGTATCATAAATACCAGAAACAGTGTAAAAGAGAACAAAGTGAAGAAGTTTGACAATTGAATTAGAATTTTATGACAATGAGGCAATAAGAGAAAAGGAAGCACATTTTCGCACATACTTCTGTGAATGGTGAATTGTCTTGTTTACAATGCCCTGTTCATATTGAGACTGACCAATTTTAGCATAGCGTCAGTTATCGGCTTTAAATCCAAAGCAGAGGCCGGCATTTTGTCTGGGCTGGCTAGCTGCCGAAAGAATTTACACAAAGCTTTATTTGAATTCTTTAGTACCAAGAGTTAACTCTGTAAAATATGACTGCACTGCTCTTATTCAGTCTGTAGTAAAACAGGGCTGAGGATGACTTAAATTCAAATTTAAAGTATTAATGGACAATAATCAAAATCAGCCATACATATCGGCCCTCAGTTTCTCTGGATTCTAAACAGGCGTCCGTATCGGCATCTGCCATGAAAAGACGCACATCTGTCTATCTCTAATTGAAACTCACCATTGGAAGGCACCAGCTGAGCAGCGTGTCTGTAGTACGATTCTGCTTGACTCGTCTGGTTCCGGTATCGAGCTGAAAACAAAGCAGAGTTCTAATGAATGCTTTTTCAATCTTTATACTCAGCTTCACACAAAAAAATATATACTTTCTTTTTCAATGTCCATATTATATGTGGTTTGTCAATATTAGATCACTATGACGTAGTTCCGGCATGATTATTCATGATTGTTTACACGATCACCAAACTTCCTCGAGAAGTATGTGACCAGCTTTACAAAAATCAAACTTTCTGGATGATGAGGTATAGTTATAATAAACAGATAAAACATATGTTTACTAGGGGCAGGAATCAAATTTTAAAAATAACGATAATAACTCATCGTAAATCTGAAAAAAATGATCTCAATTAATCACATTTTTTTTTAAATGCACGAGTTATGCACCACGACTTATCACACCGTCTACTTTCAAACATTAAATAAGAAGTTAACAACTTTTAACGTGTCTTCAATGACAAAGCCAACCTAAGTTCTCAATAGTATGTGTTTTGTTCACTAAGCTAAACATAGGCCTAACAATGAATTAATAAAATTGACTCAGGCTTTAGAGTAACTGTATAGGTTCCTTGTGTCCAACACAAGCAGGTGCTGCTCAGCCTGTCAATCAAAGTGAAGTTTCACATCACAGTGTTACATGTGCGCACAGCTCTGCAGCTGGAGCGTTGAGTGGCTCTGTGTGTCTGCGCACACACAGAAGAGCAAGAGGAGACAAACACAAACAGTCTTGCACACATTGCATCACTGTCCTCATGGTGTGGCGCGTGCACACAGACTGCCATGATGTTTACATTAGAAAATATTTGCCAGAATAAATATTATAACTATATTTGTGAGTAAAATTCTTACAATCAAAATTTTTTGTTCTCATTTTGTGACCTGTATATTCATGATTTATGATTTCATTTCATTTTGATCTCGCTGTCCCACAATACAGCTTTCTGTGAGTGTGTAGTGTACACACCGATGTCTCCCAGGTGGACGAGGCAGTGCTGGCAGATGTAGAAGCAGGAGCTGGTCTGTGGGGTTACGATGGCGCTGCTGCTGTGGGGGGAGGTGCTGAAGATGCCCAACTGTGAGGACCGTACGCGACATGGCAGATCCACATGGAACACTGTGCACAGCTCCTGTAGCATCTAAACACACAACACACAAACACAACGATCACTATACAGGTGTCGGGAACTTTGGATTGATGGGCATTTTAAGTAAACTACACTTTTAGGAGCTTTTAACTATGTTGATGGTGTTTCCTCACTACATGCCAACTCAAAATTGTACTTCAATTGATTCATGCATGTAAGGTTCAAAATGTCATGGTTTTATGCAATAAAACACGTAAATGAAAATCTACACTTGCTAGAGTTACATGAAGAGTTGGGGCCTATTAGTTCTACAGAAGGTGAATGGATCAATTTATATTATCATGCCATTTTAGATCAATATTGAAACACAATTGTCTTGTATAAGCATAAATCCTAACTTAAACTTATTTTTATAAACTACACTATAGGCACTTTAAATTGTCAATTTTCAGGCTGTGGGACCCACCTGGGTGTAGAAGCCACTGGCTGCCTCCAAGAACAACGACAGGTTGGCCTGCACCTCGCTGCGGTTGGGGTTGGCACGGTTCTTGGCCTGGCTCTGTAGCGTGGTGATCTGGTTCTTGAAGGCATGGTTCCACCTAAAACATGCATAAAAGTGTATTAGTAGTAAAATGTTGAAAAAGTGGAAATATTTACAGGAATAGAGAAAGAAATATATATATATATATATATATATATATATATATATATATATATATTGCATAAAAAAAAAAAATAGGGGTTGTATTTGAGTGTAGGGGTGGGCGATATGCCAAAAATGTAATCACGATTTTGTTTACATCATAAATCTTGTACACTTATATTTTATTACGAAAGCTATAGGTTTCATCTGAGAGAGTTGAGAGGGAGAGCTTGACTGTGATTGGTCAGATCCTTTTGTCAGTGACAAAAGGAGACTTCCAACTGTTCCACAAGGTTACTTCTGTTGCAGTTATGTTTGAAAGAGAAAACTTGTTTATTATTGTATTGCTCAATACAACCCTCCTTGTTAATAATAAAAAACAGTGAGGCACTGAATCACCATAATCACCAAAATGGGCAATCATAACCCGGCCCAATAACACATTTTGTAGGTACATTAGGTATTTTGTTTTACATTATCAAACAAGATACAGTGCAAGTGACTGCACTTAACAACAATTTCAACGTGCCAGAGGGTTGAACCAGTGACTACTCAGTGACTGCACTACCACTGACACAGAAGATTTAGGACTGTTTGAGCTCTTGAGTTTAATCATAACCCTGTCACAATAAAATGTTGTAGTGATGGAGAAACAAAATTTATAACAAAAAGTTCCCACCCCAAAAATTACAGTTCACTCGATCATTAACTGAAAGATGAGTTTCTATAGTAGTATACATAATTTTTTAGACAGATCTTATATACACATTTGTTTGTATGTGTTTTGCACATTATAACTGTGACCTTGGGCTGGTTACGCTGCTGGAAAGTCCGCAACCTGCTCTATCGGCGACGATAGCATCCGTCGCTATAGGGATAACGGGGAGACGGAGAGACAGCGCTGGGCGACATACGCCACAATCTGCCAATGGATCGTGGATGCCAGGGCTGATATATCAGTCTCAACTGTGGTCCAAGCTTTCACGAAGGCAGGAATTGTCACTGAACTGTTAGACAACAGCAGCGACACGGAAAACGGCGATTTTGACGAGAAGGAATCAGGCACTTTGAATGTCGAGCTCGCCCAACTGTTCAACTCAGACACTTAAGAGGAAGAATTCTACGGATTCGTGAATGAGGAATGAACTGAAAAAGTGAGATTTACGCGTTTCTTTCACGTGTTTACAACTAAACAAGGCTGGGAGATATTGTGAATATGGACATTAACGTTTGAACAATGTTGAGTTATTGTTATTGCTTTGCACTATTTCGAGAGTTACTATATTGTGAATGCATTAACTTGTTTTGTGAGTGAACAAAGTTTTCATAAAGTTTTTTTTTTTTTAATTCTATTAATAAAGTTTGACTGACTGACTTATCTGACTGTTTTGTTGACATTCCCTTTAGCGCAGCTCCATCTCGTGGATGCGTAACACAACCCCAGCTACTACAGTAGTTTATATTCTATGCGCCTTATAATGCGGCGCGCCCTATATATGAATTTTTTTTAAAATAGGCCATTCATTGAAGGTGCACCTTATATTCCGATGCGCCTTATAGTGCGGAAAATACGGTACATTAAACTTGGGGGTGGGATGAATGACTGAACAGCGTAGTAGGATAGATGGTACTCACAGATCCTGCTCCACCTTCTTGTCCAGAGCGTACTCCAGATCTGTCACCAGCATCTTCTGATAGACATCCTGTAGGGCCTGCCGTGATGTCCACACCTCTGCTACGCCCAGCTTTGAGTCTGAACATGGTGCAACACAAGGACATCAAACCAGTTTCACTCACATTACTGCTCCTTTCTCATGTCCTATGAAAGGTGGTTAAATCCAGACACCAGTTGAAATATGGTGACTGAAGGCTTCCAGCAAGATATTTACGAATGAAGTGTATTGATGAAAATCATAAACTGTTTAGTCTTTTGACACTTTGATTCAACAATGCCACTGTTGTTATTATAAAAGGGATTTTTGTATGTGTTTTTGAGTCTGTAATATCCACATAATTAGTTTGATTATCAAAACTCAAGCACTTTTATTTTTTTGTCAACTAGGCAAGGTGAGTCTAGTAATTGCTGCAGTCCTACAAGTTAGTTCACTTATTTTTGCCAGCTTAAACATGGCATTAAAACAACAGCTCTAATATAATGTAAAAGAGAAATACTAATCAGGCAAACTAATGAGGCAAACAATAGGCCAGGGGGTAATCATTCAGGTATTTGGGTATTGTTGTGTTTATCTCAACTCTTAATAAATTAGATCCAATTTAGCAAATGTTTTACACACTTGTCCATCTTGACTGTACCTGTAGGCCAATATTCACCATGTTAACATGAGGTTTTATAGTTCTTCAGGTAAAACTAAAAATCCTTATGTTCCGGTCAAGGTCAAATTTTGTCCTGTTAATGTAATTTGTTTTAATATCAAAACTTCCTCAAATAAGTATGTAGTTTTGATAGGGTAGGATAGAGGTTTTAGTTTAGTATCAGACTTTTGCCAACACTAGACAAAACACCACCAATCTATTTTGATTAAATCAGCGGTCGTCTGTGTAATCCCTCAGTCATCAAGGTATGATCCATTGTAAAGGAAAAATTAAATTGTGTCAACTGGACAAAAAGTTTTTTGAGTGAACATGCTGAGCAGCGAAACGTTTTCACTCAAACTTTTTGTCCAGTTCACGGAATTTAATTTTTTGTTTACTATAAATCAGTAGTTCTCCAACTCTTCTCACCAAGTACCCCCAAAGAAAATAATTAGCTTTCCAAGTACCACCAGATCTAAACCAGAACTAAACCAGGATGTCAGGTCTAAATTATGACTAAAACTGGTGTAAAGCACACTAAACCATGGTTATACTAGTTCTAAAAGAGGATTAACAAAATAAAAGGACAAAAATGTGAATACATGTCTCTAATTTTGAACCACCAACTACTAGAATTGCAGCATAGCCCAAGTACAACCAGAAGCTGTCTGTGTACCACCCATAGTACATGAGCAGTGTTATAGTTTTGGAGACACAAAGGACTACATGACTAATATTTATTAAGATGTAAAGAAGAAAATGTTACATGCAAGACTCACTAGACAATCTGACATTAGGAACGTGGAAGTCCTTTGTGTTCTGTAACAATTTCAGATCCTTTAACTGCAGCTGTGTGGTGCCGTGTTGTGCCATGTCACGTGACTGGGCCACTCACCTGCCATGTCAGCCTTCAGGGCCTCTGCCTGTCTGCTCGAGTCCACACAAACATGCAGAAAAACACGTCATTAGTGTCCCCATAGAGACCGCACAGTACAGCATTTCACCAATCAACCATGTGGTCTCCGATCGTCTCATTCAAACACATTTAAACCAGCTGTAGCGTTCATGTATCCAATATTTACAAGAGATCAGAGAAAGAGCGTGTTTGTTTTGGGTTTAGAATGAATACAGCGTAATGGAGTAGACAGTACTCAAGCAAGCGTGACACAGTAAACGAAGCTGTGTGCTAGAATTACACAAAATTAGGCGCATATAATGTATACGTTAATGTGATTATAACAGGACAACGCTGTGGTGACAGAAAACGCCAGATGGATGTGTCTATGGTTGTAAATAGCCTGGAAGACGCACTGGCGCTTATTTGTTGATATTAGCCGTTAGCATTAGCCTTAGCAGCGGAACAAAACAACGCGTGAGCCCGCTGGAAATCGGACATTT
Organism: Periophthalmus magnuspinnatus; assembly: GCF_009829125.3. Lineage (NCBI taxonomy): Eukaryota > Metazoa > Chordata > Actinopteri > Gobiiformes > Gobiidae > Periophthalmus > Periophthalmus magnuspinnatus. Next base: position 13,253,918 of record NC_047142.1, read on the forward strand.
TGGGAAGGTTTGACGGGCTTGGATGCAGGCCCCAGAGCTGTGCGGGAGGCTCACCGTAAGTACTGGGCGCAGAGGTTCATTTCGGCTGCCCGGGTTTAAAGCATCGCCCTGAGCCGCGGCTAGTAGACGTGAGGCGCTAGTACATTAGCAGCGGCCGCCATGTTGTTCCTGTATGCGTGTGCGAGAAGGAACGGGGGGCGGGGCTTCAGGCTCAGCTGACCAGGACACCACAGGGACAAACGGGGACTTACAGTAGGACTGTTTGGATTTTATTCAACAAATGCATTATTATTACCGCTACTGTGAATTACCTAGACTACAAACCATTCATTTAAAATCCTATATTCCGCAAAATTTACCTCAAAAACATAAGTGGAGTTATGTTTTGTTTCATTCGCACATGTTTTGAGTAATCCTTTATTAGTCTGTCTCCAAAACTCAAAACGTTCTGTTCCACCTTGCGGTGTCATAAAACGGTAGTGTTCAAGTTAACCTCTACCTTTTACCTTTAATTCAGCTGAAATTATCCAAAACTACAGAAACCAGAAGTTTACATGCACTATATAAAAGGGCGCTATTAATGGATAATTAGTTACATTTCAGAGTAACTTAACCAAAACAGGTAAAGTGTCTTGCTCAGGGACACAGCTTTATACATTTGAATTTGTACATGAACTAACCACCACATCACTTCAGCTGCAATGAGAATATATCAGTTTAAACATGGTCCTGAGTACTTTTGCTTTAGAATCTCATGATTTAGAATTTAATAAAACTAAACAATAGTCAGCACACCCCATACTCTGATCAGGGAATTCTCATGTGGAATGAATGGCAGAAATGCTTAGAGCAAGTCCAGCAATGATTTATGGACTTATAACCGGACAGGGTTTCTACCTGTGACATTACAATCCTGTGAAATTTCAAATGGAGTGTTTGGTGAGGCTCAGAGGGAAAAGACTTTTTACAGAGGATTACTGTGTATTATTAAACCAGCACGAATGAAGCTAAATACAATTCAAGGTCTGTTTTCAATGAGGAAACAATATTCTGAGGTATTATACAGTTAAAAGTTCAAAAAGGTCCATTTTGACCTATGTGTTCCTTAAGGAGGGGGTATTTTAACATATCACATTTAGATCACCGTGTTACCTTTTATTGTTTTGAAAATGCTGTATTCGCTAAAAACAACATATTAACACATTTTACAAAAAGATAGTTTTTACACTTTTAGCCTCCCCTTCCTTTGCTCTCCACACTAAGTCACTCCTCCTTCAGAGTACATCCCGCTAATGAAACTACTGCACATCACATTAGGTTTGTGAAGTTTGTATCATGCTTTTGTATATTTATGGAGAATTGTCAAGTGTGAGTATGGATGATGTAAGTTTGTGACCAGAGCATTGGACAGCATCACACTATTTCAGGATTGAAATAGTTAAACATGTATGGATGGCCTTTAAAACCTGTTCAGGTATGGTTTTGATGAGGGATCATTGTTATAAAAAATACATTTTGTAGAATATCCCCTCTTTAAAGGGCCCATATTATGTTATTTTCTGATTTATGTTATAATGTTGTTTCCTCATCACAGACATACCTGGAGTTGTTTTGTTTCATTCACAAATATTTAACACACAAACCCTGCATATTTAGGCTGTGTTCTTCTCTCAAACAGAAAACACTCCGTTCCACCTTGTGATGTCATGTAGTAATAAAGGAAGTGCTCCACTCCGTTTTTTTAAAAAAAGCATAAAATATACACTTTTTTTCCTCACTGTCTGGCATGAAAACTACATAAACTTGGACTGTTATAGGTCAATGAAATTACCAAAATTATTTCTATTTGCTAAATGCCAGAATAATGAGAGAAGGATTTTTTAAATAAAAATGTTCATTACTTTCTTATTTACATATGGTAAGAAAATCATGCATTTAAAGAATTTAGGAAAACCTAGATGATGATGTCTTTGGAAGCTTTTGATAAGTTGAAAATATCGGAGTTAATTAGAGACACACCTGTGGGTGTATTTGAGGGTACACCTGAAACAAACTGCTTTTTACGTAACATCATGCGCAAGTCAAAAGAAATCAGCCAAGATATCAGGAAGAGAATTGTAGACTTGGACAAGTTTGGTTCATCCTTGGGTGCAATTTCCAGATGCCTGAAGGAGCTACGTTCATCTGTTCAAACTATTATATGCAAGTATAAACACCATGGTAATGTCCAGTCATCACACCGCTCAGGAAGAGACAGGTTCCATGTCTCAGAGATGAACGTGCTTTGGTCTAGAAATGTGGATATTAACCCAAGAAAAAAAGCAAAAGACCTTGTGAAGATGTTGCCTGAAGCTGGTAAGAATGTGTCATTATCCACAGTGAAACAAGTACTGGACTGACATGGGCTGAAAGGACACTCTACCAGAAAAAAGCCATTACTCCAAAAGAAACATTTAAAAGTCAGATTACAGTTTGCAAATGCACACAGGGCCAAAGACCTTATTTTTGGAGACATGTCCTGTGGTCTGACCATACAAAAATTGAACTGATCCTTGATCCTGTTAAATCTGAGTGCTGCCTTGGACGCTGTCAATCTTGGGATCCTCTTACAGAGACTAGCTCACTGGAAATTGGAAATAAATATCAAATGTTGTTCAATCTTTACACGCTGCCATTAGGCCAGTTAATATGCAGCAATGATGTGTCCTACCACAACTATGCAGATGACACTCAGATCTGTGTCTCACTGGCAGCAGATGAATATGGACCAGTGGATTCACTCTGCGACTACTACATCCGACAGAAGTGTGTGGATGTAAAAGAACTTTTTCCAGTTAAACTCATACAAGACTGAATTCACAGTCTTTGGCCCACAAAAACATAAAGAAAGTGTCATCAGTCTCCTCAAATCTCTCTAAAACCTTCAAATCAGACTAGAAATCTAGGGGTAATAATGGACTCAGACTTAAACTTTAAGAGCCACATCAAATCAATAACATCTGCAGTGTTTTACAATCTAAAAACATTCCAAATATCAAAGGTATACTGTCAAAACCAGACTTGGAGAGACTTATCCATGCATTTGTCTCCAGTAGGTTAGACTACTGTAACGGCCTGCTCACTGGCCTCTCCAAACGAGCCTTAAGACAGCCGCAGTACATCCAGAACGCTGCTGCTCGGGTCCTGACTAGAACAAGTATCAGCACATAAGTCCTGTGCTCAGGTCTCTGCACTGGCTCCTGTGGCTCCCACATACTAGTACCATATGAACCATCTCACACTCTGAGGACTTCAGAGACTGGCCTCCTACTGGTGCCCAGGGTCAGGACTAAACATGGGGAATCCGTGTTTCAGTTTTATGCAGCCAAACCTGGAACCGTCTTCCTGAAGATGTGAGACAGGCCTTTACTTCAACAATGTTTAAATCCAGGATCAAAGCGGTTCTGTTTAGCTGTGCATATGACTGAAAGGTTTTTATTCTGCACTCTTTTAATGTTCATTTTATGATGATTATTTGTTTTGTTGTATTGTGATTTTAATGTCTCTTATTCTGTAAAGCAGTGGTCCCCAACCACCGGGCCGCGGACCGGTACCGGTCCGTGGATCAATTGGTACCGGGCCGCGGGCCGTCCAAGAAATAATTAATTATTTCTGTTGTATTTATTATCTGAGTCTGAACAATCGTTTATTTTGAAAAATCTTTTATTTTGAAAAATGACCGGATTCTCTCGGTTACATTTCCGTCATTTGAGCGCCGACAACTTAACCACTTAGCGTTCCGACAGCCCGCCTTTACGTTACAACTTTACAGCAATGTACGTGTATTTCTGCGTCACCCACACAAACAATCTACACATCAAATGAAAGCTATGGCATTCATCTTTCTGAATATGTAAACCATTTACACCTCGAATCACCACAGTGCTGACAGGAAAGCCGTTTTTACAGAGAAGTCAGAAATGTGAATCTGGACTTCACTTACCATTGAGCGCTCTGGTTCTGTCAAACATCAACATATTCACACAACGTTGGTCTCATTCGTTCCGTAAAGGTCCAGAGAATATAATCCAGTCAAGAAATTATGTCCACAAAGGAAGTTAGAGCCTCCATGTCCAATCTGCTGCAGGAAAGTGAAATCTGTTCCGTCACTTCTCCGCGTAAAAACACGAGACTTGATATAAAGATCCACGCGTAAAATTATGCGCGCGTGTTGCGTAATTTTACGCAGCAGTTTTGCGTTTTAAACATGACGAAACGGACAAAACAAAGGAAGTACGCGACCGAGGACACTGTGGATGTTTGTACTAGTTAAACTAGAGGCATCTCGGACCCGGAGCGGTTCGTGGAACCGAGTGAAGATCTCATGGTGGAGTCAGGAGCAGAGGACCTTATGATTTGATGGACTGGATGCTGTTCCTGATCGGTAAGCGTGGTTTATTCTGCTATTAACTTAATTGTGGGTCAAATGTGTATCATGTGTAATCATTAGCATTTTTGAGGTGTTGCTACTGAGCCGTCTCAATATTTTCTCTCGTGATCTTCACTCAAAATTAGAGCTCAATGAACTCAGCTCATAAAGCAATTTTAACCTTCATTAAAATAAAGGTGTTGTTTATATATTTAGCCTAATAACTATAGTGTAATTTAACCAATGTAACCAGTACGGCTCATGTTTAAGTGTAATGCTTGTAGGCTAGGGATTTGACTTCAACAATGGTAAGTAAAGTACGATTACTATTGGCAGCATCAGAAAGCTGGTTCTTATTTGAGCCTGAGGTGTGGATAAACAGTATTTTTTATACTTTAATACATTTCTGCTTTAAAATGTTAATAAACAAGACAAACAGTAATATTGTCATAACGTCTGACAGGAGGGACCAAAAAGACAGAACTCGGGGAAGGTTTAACAGTGTTTATTTACAAGAGTGCAAATGCAAAAATGACAGTAGATCAAACGTTGAGTGGGGTGTTTGCTGTGGTCCAGGGACAGAGCACGAGTAGCAGAGACGGAGACGGGACAAACAGTACCTGTACTGTCATCACTACGTGTTGGATACACCGTGTATGTGAACGCAGATCAACAGCAAGCCAAACTGTTTTAACGAGCCAGGAAACTGAGCGTCTTGCTCCTTTAATACGGTCTTCGGACAGCTTTGAATTCATTACAATTGTGTGAAAAGCTCGAGTGAAACTGGAAAAAAAACAAACAAATAAGTGTGCATTAACATTACATAAAGTACATGTATCAGAAAAATAGCAAACTTTACAAACTGCTGCTTTAAGGAGTCGCACTACGTTGTTTTTTTTTTGCGATCTTTTCATATGCTAATTAGGTCGTTAATATGCATAGGTATGGCTATGTTAATACATAGTGCTCCTGAGCTAGCAAGAATATGGGCTAGGTCTAATGCCTGGTAATAACGTGTGCTAAACCAATTTCTACAACAGAACAACTTATAAACTCATTTAAGTCACTAAAATACACTTTCAACTTTCAGCCATTGCTTTCGTAGGTGTAGATAAGACTTTAAACAGAAGATGAGTAGCTCTTGACATCAACAAGCAGGCTTATTTTAACACGTTTTTATCTGGCTGAATTCTGCTGCTGTTACCCATAATGCATTGTGACCACCTCCTGAGGCCTTCAAAACAAAACACAAGTAACCCAAAACTAGTGTATATAGTAATTATTTTTAACAAAATGGCCGTCTTAAGCATGAAATATTAACTAATGAATTATAATATACCAAATTATTATGAACTTTTTCGAGAACTAACTTTTAGTGTGGGCAGAACAGTACCGGGGGTCAGAGGCGGGAAAGCTGAGCTGGTCCAGGGAGCGGGATATGGTGATGAGCAAAAGTACCCAGTTTAGTCCAAAAGCGAAAAAAAAAAAAAACATGAACTGAGCCAAGCAGGGAGTACCACAGAGATACACAGACAATCTGGCACCAAATGTCAGGTCCTGGCTCCTCTTATCCTCCCCAGGTGCAGCTGATTGCGGATTAGCTCCAGGTGTGCAAGGGAGGAGCCAAGATCTCCGCCCCAGCTCCAGGCTCAGACACAGAGAGGAGGGGAAAAAGACCAAAAAAAAGTTAGGATAGACAGGGATTGTGAAAAATATACAGTAAAGAGTATTTGTATTGTTGGTTGTTGCAAAAGTTCAATGTCCTTTGAATTATTAGTTTATGTCAGAGTTTGTGAATGTAGTGCCCTAGTTTTGATCCAAAGTCCAAAAACAAATGATATAAATAGGTTCCAAGGAAAAAAATCTACAATACGATGAGTGCATCTGAAAGTCAATTTGTTTTGTCCTACTGTCACCACCGGACAGTGGGGGAGGAGGGAGTCGTGATGGGTAGGGAGTGGTAGAGGCAAAAATAGTAGTGGGGGAGGTACAAGCAAGTGAGGGGGAGTCAGCGTGGGTAAGACAGGGTGGGGAAATGCAAGAGTAAAGGAGGTGGAAGCAGGTGCACAGATGGGGGAGGCAGGGAGGGGCAGAGGCAAAATTAATAGTGGGGGAGGCACGAGCAAGTGGGGGGAGTGGGGGAGTCAGGGTGGGTAAGATGGGGTGGGGGGGATGCAACAGTAAGAGTGGAAGAAGCAGGAGTAAGCACATGGGAGGTGTGAGCGGGGTAAATGGGGAAGGAAGGAGTCAGGTTGGAGGAGGGAGGAGGAGTCAGGGTGGGGGAAACTGGAAAAAGCATGCGGGGGGAGTGGGGGAGGAAGAAGGCAGGGTGGGGGAAGTAAGGGAGGTGGAAGCAGGTGCAAAGATGGGGTGGTAGGGAGCGGAAGAGGCAAAAATAATAATGGGGGAGGCACGTGCAAGGGGGGAGTGGGGGAGTCAGAGTGGAGAGTGGGTAAGGCAGAGTGGGAGGATGAAGGAGTCAGGTTGGGGAAAGCAGAGGCAAAAGGGCACGGGGGGGCAGGAGTTAGACATGGAGAGGAAGGAGTCAGGGTGGGGGAGGGAGGAGTCAGGCTGGGGAAAACGGGCAAAAGTGTGGGACGCAAAAGAATGCGGGGGAAAGAATGAGGTAGGAAAGAGTAAGGGTGGGGGAAGCAGTGGTAAAAGTGTGGGATGCGTGAGCAGCGGTGGAGTGCTGGAGGCAGGAGTCACAGATGGGAAGGCAGGAGTCAGAGTGGGGGAGGAAGGAGTCAGGGAGGGAGAAAAAGGGGCAAAAGTATGTGGGGGAGGACGGAGAAAAGGTGGGGGATGTAAAAGGAAGGGAGGTGGAAGCAGGTGTACAGATGGGGGAGGTAGGAAGTGGCAGAAGCAAAAATAATAGTGGGGGAGTCAGGGTGACGGGATGCAGGAGTAAGGGTGGGGGGAAGCAGGAGCAAAAGTGTGCGGGAGGGGGAGTGGCAAAGGCAGGAGTCAGAGATGGGGAGGAAGGAGTCAGGGTGCCATACTGGGAAGGTAGGTGAAAAAGTGGGAGAGGCACAATCCAGAGTGGGGGAGGGCGCAACAAGGGTGGAGAAGCAAGGGCAAAAGCGTGGGAGGAATGATGGGGGGGGACTGGAGGAGGCAGGAGTCAGGGTGGGGGTGGGAGGAGCATGGGTGGGGGAGGCATAAGCAAGAGTAGGAGAGGCAGTACTGGAAGGCAGGGGCCATGTGGGAGGGAGGAGAAAAAGTGGAAGAGGCAAAAGCCAGAGTGGGGGAGGACACAACAAGGGTGGGGGAGCAAGGGCAAAAGTGTGGGAGGAATGATGGGGGGGACTGGAGGAGGCACGAGTCAGGGTGGGGGGTGGAAGGAGCAAGAGTGGGGGATGTAAGAGCAAGGGAGGCGGAAGCAGGTGCACAGATGGGGGAGGTAGGGAGGGGCAGAGGAAAAAATAATAGTTGGGGAGTCAGGGAGGGGGGATGCAGGAGTAAGGGTGGGAGAAACAGGAGCAAAAGAGTGGGACGCGCGAGTGTGGGCAGGCAAGTGTCAGAGATGAGGAGGAAGGAGTCATGGTGGGGGAGGAAGGAGCAAGGGTGGTGGATGTAAAAGCAAGGTCAGTTAAAGCAGGTACACAGATTAGGGAGGTAGGGAGGGGTAGAGGCAAAAATAATAGGGGGGGAGTCAGGCTGACGGGATCCGGGAGTAAGGGTGGGGGAAGCAGGAGCAAAACGGTGCGGGAGGGGGAGTGGCGAAGGCAGGAGTCAGAGATGGGGAGGAAGGAGTCAGGGTGCCATACTGGGAAGGTAGGAGAAAAAGTGGGAGAGGCACAAGCCAGAGTGGGGGAGGGCGCAACAAGGGTGGGGGAGGTACGAGCGAGAGTAGGGGAGACAAGAGTCAGAGTAGGGGAGGCAGGAGCAAGGGTGGGTGATGTAAAAGCAAGGGAGGTGGGAGCAGGTGCACAAATGGGAAAAGTAGGGAGGGGTAGAGGCCAAAATAATAATGGGGGAGGCACGAGCAAGTGGGAGGAAATGGGGGAGTCAGGGTGGGTAAGGCGGGGTGGGGGGATGCAAGAGTAAGGGTGAGGGAAGCAGGGGTAAAAGCGTGGGAGGTGTGAGCGAGGGGGAGTGGGGGAGGCAGGAGTCAGAGTGGGGAAAGAAGGAGTCAGGGTGGAGGAGAGAGGAGTCACAGTGGGTAAAACGGACAAAAGCATGCGGGGGTAGTGGGGGAGGAAGGAGTGGATAAGGCAGGGTGGGGGGATGCAGGAGTCAGGTTGGGGAAAGCAGGGGCAAAAGGGTGCGGGGAAGGGACAGGAGTCAGAGATGGGGAGGAAGGAGTCAGGTTGGGGGAGGGAGGAGTCAGGCTGGGGAAAACGGGCAAAAGTGTGGGAGGCAAAAGAAGGCGGGAGGGAATGAGGTAGGAAAGAGTAAGGGCGGGGGAAGGAGTGGTAAAAGTGTGGGATGCGTGAGTGCTGGAGGCAGGAGTCAGAGATGGGAAGGCAGGAGTCAGAGTGGGGGAGGAAGGAGTCAGGGTGGGGGAGTAATGAGTCAGGGAGGGAGAAAAAGGGGCAAAAACGTGGGAGGCAAAAGTATGTGGGTCAAGTGGGGGAGGAAGGCGCAAGGGTGAGTCAGGGTGGGAGACAAAGTTGCAAGGGTGGGGGAGGATGGAGAAAGGGTGGGAGATGTAAAAGCAAGGGAGGTGGAAGCAGGTGTACAGATGGGGGAGGTAGGGAGCGGCAGAGGCAAAAATAATAGTGGGGGAATCAGGAGCAAGGGTGGAGGAAGCAGGAGCAAAAGTGTGCGGGAAAGGGAGTGGCGAAGGCAGGAGTCAGAGATGGGGAGGAGGGAGTCGTGATGGGTAGGGAGTGGTAGAGGCAAAAATAGTAGTGGGGGAGGTACAAGCAAGTGAGGGGGAGTGGGGGAGTCAGCGTGGGTAAGACAGGGTGGGGAAATGCAAGAGTAAGGGAGGTGGAAGCAGGTGCACAGATGGGGGAGGCAGGGAGGGGTAGAGGCAAAATTAATAGTGGGGGAGGCACGAGCAAGTGGGGGGAGTGGGGGAGTCAGGGTGGATAAGATGGGGTGGGGGGATGCAACATTAAGAGTGGAAGAAGCAGGAGTAAGCACATGGGAGGTGTGAGCGGGGTAAATGGGGAAGGAAGGAGTCAGGTTGGAGGAGGGAGGAGGAGTCAGGGTGGGGGAAACTGGAAAAAGCATGCGGGGGGAGTGGGGGAGGAAGAAGGCAGGGTGGGGGAAGTAAGGGAGGTGGAAGCAGGTGCAAAGATGGGGTGGTAGGGAGCGGAAGAGGCAAAAATAATAATGGGGGAGGCACGTGCAAGGGGGGAGTGGGGGAGTCAGAGTGGAGAGTGGGTAAGGCAGAGTGGGAGGATGAAGGAGTCAGGTTGGGGAAAGCAGAGGCAAAAGGGCACGGGGGGGCAGGAGTCAGACATGGGGAGGAAGGAGTCAGGGTGGGGGAGGGAGGAGTCAGGCTGGGGAAAACGGGCAAAAGTGTGGGACGCAAAAGAATGCGGGGGAAAGAATGAGGTAGGAAAGAGTAAGGGTGGGGGAAGCAGTGGTAAAAGTGTGGGATGTGTGAGCGGAGGTGGAGTGCTGGAGGCAGGAGTCACAGATGGGAAGGCAGGAGTCAGAGTGGGGGAGATTTTCGTACTGGTTTACCTCATCTACAACAGAGCAACATGAAACTGTTAAATCTGAATGAAGATCTGTACAGTGTGTGTGATGATTAAAAAGGAGTTACATGGAATAAAGGAATGTGGAGTTATTGCTAGACAATAAGAAGACATTATTATCATTAGAAATTATTACTGCAATAGGAATAATGTAAGAATGTTCGTTTCTATTGTAAGCGTCAAAGACTAAGAGACTGAAACATAAACTCAGAAGGTTTAATGATAATGATGGTAATGTGAACAATGAAGCAACGGACTCTGAGGAAAGGACAGAACAGAGTTCTGAGATGTGCAAAAAATCTTCATGTGTTCCGGTACATTCCATACGTCTGCGCCCCTCGTGGGCACGTGTCATTTACCTTCGTGTTAGTAAATCAAGATACTAGCTTGATGTAGCGCTGCACTGCTAGAAAATACCTTATAATAATCAGATGAAAAGAACTGGCACGGCATAGAAGGAAAACAGCGCCCTCTACTGTTATTAAAGTGGTGTAGCCACTGGCCAAAATACCGAACCATTAAACTGCAATATCCCACTATATGTACAACTAATCAGTGTTCTCTGGTTTATAGACTATGAATGTAGAAATGATATTGTTACCTCTGTCTCTGTTATTACGTTTTCACAAGGTATATTTTGTTTAAGTTATGAAGTAGCTACAATTGAGTAAAAAAAAAATCACCTCGAACGTTATATTTGCCTATTGATATTCAATCTAAACAGAAAGAAACGGCTGTGACGACGACATCTTGACTTTTTTTCTATTAAATAATAAATCTTTAAAAATAACGTACGTAATGTACGTATCGTACGCTCAAAGACAGAGGTGGAAGTGCGGTCCGTGGTGTGGGCCTGTCCCACTTCAGCAAGATGGCGGCTACACTGAGAAGGGCAGATTCTCGACCGGAAACTTGAAACTACACTTTGAAGAGTACTTCGAAGGGACCCTTCAAAAGGTGCATTTGGCGAATTGGGACACGGCCTGTGTCAAGTGCCAAAAGCGCAGGTCAGATGACACGACAACAAAGTCGATCATCGACCTCCGTCCTAGAGTGTCCTGGTGCCACTTGCACCGATGGACACCCTTGTGCTTGAACATGGTGTTTGTTATGGACAAACTGACTAGTACAGAAGTCCAATAACAAAACACCGCTCGGGTTCAGAGGGAGGCCGTTCTTCCCAATCACGCCCCTCCAGGTGTCACTGTCATTACCCACATGGGCGTTGAAGTCCGCCAGGAGAACAACGGAGTCCCCAGTCGGTGCACTGTCTAGTACCCCTTCCAGAAATCAGCACCATCTACTCCACTCGCTGTCTGAGAAGGGTGCACAACATCCTGCGGGATCAACATCACCCTGCGCACCATCTTTTTCACCTGCTGCCCTCAGGGAGAAGGTACAGGTCCATACGGGCCAGAACATCCAGACTGGCCAACAGTCTGTATCCACAGGCTGTGAGGCTCCTGAACTCTGCCCCCCTCTCGCGGACAAAAACCACATTCAACTCTCAATAACACTGAACTGGTTGCATTGTTGCATTTTGTCATTATTCTCAAGTCCCTGTCTGTATGTCCCTGTTTCTATGCACCTTATTGACACCATCATGCTGCTACAAGACTCATGTTGTACTGTCTCATGTTGTACTGAAGCCACACTGGGTCAATGTTACACTGGGGTTTAAGGGTATTTATCTTTTTCTTAGGGATTGCACTTTATGGGATGCTCCAAACACAATTTCGTTGTTCTTTTTGTGACAATGACTACAATAAACTGAATTGAATTGAACCCTCCCAGGGACTCCAAGAAGGCCGGGTACTCTGCACTGCTGTTTGGCCCGTAGGCCGACACAACAGTGAGAGACCTGTCCCCGACCCGAAGGCGCAGGGACGCGACCCTCTCGTTCACTGGAGTGAACCCCAACACGAAGCGGCTGAGCTGTGGGGCAATGAGCAAGCCCACACCAACTCACCACCTCTCCCCGCGGGCAACGCCAGAGAAATGGAGAGTCCAGCCCCTCTCAAGAAGTTGGGTTCCAGAGCCCAAACTAGACTATATCTAGTCGGTAACGCTCAACCTCCCGCACAAGCTCCGGCTCCTTCCCCCCCAGCGAGGTGACATTCCATGTCCCCGGAGCCAGTCTCCATGTCCAGACATCCGGTCGTCGAGGACCCCGCCTTCGACTGCTGCCCAGATCTTCAAGCACCGGCCCCTTACGGATCCTCTTGCGGGTGGTGGCTCCACATGAGGACGGCCCCACGTCACTCCTTCGGGCTGAGCCCGGCCGGGCCCCGTGGGGAAAGGCCTGGCCACCAGGCGCTTGCTGTCGAGCACCCACCCCAGGCCTGGCTCCAGGGTGGGGCCCCGGTAACGCCGGTCCGGGCGACGTAGCTGGCCTTGATTGAATTCTCTTCATAAGGGGCTTCTGAAAGAATTTCAGGATTTCAGGATTTCATCTCTGCTATTTGCGGATGATGTTGTCCTGATGGCTTCATCGAGCCAGGACCTGCAGCAGGCACTGGGGCGGTTTGCAGCCGAGTGTGAAGCGGCTGGGATGAGAATCAGCTTCTCCAAATCCGAGGCCATGGTTCTCGACCGGAAAAAGGTGGTTTGCCCTCTCCGGGTGGTGAGTCTCTGCCCCAAGTGGAGGAGTTCAAGTATCTCGGGGTCTTGTTCACGAGTGAGGGAAGGATGGAGCGTGAGATTGACAGGCGGATCGGTGCAGCGTCTGCAGTGATGCGGTCGCTGTATTGGTCCGTTGTGGTGAAGAAGGAGCTGAGCCGGAAGGCGAAGCTCTCGATTTACCGGTCAATCTACGTTCCTACCCTCACCTATGGTCATGAGCTCTGGGTAATGCCCGAAAGGACAAGATCGCGGATACAAGCGGCCGAAATGGGTTTCCTCCGCAGGGTGGCTGGGCGCACCCTTAGGGATAGGGTGAGGAGCTCGGTCACACGGGAGGAGCTCAGAGTAGAGCCGCTGCTCCTACACGTTGAGAGGAACCAGTTGAGGTGGCTCGGGCATCTGCTCAGGATGCCTCCTGGACGCCTCCCTAGGGAGGTGTTCTGGGCATGTCCCACCGGGAGGAGGCCCCGGGGAAGACCCAGGACACGCTGGAGGGACTATGTCTCTCAGCTGGCCTGGGAACGCCTTGGGATCCCACCGGAGGAGCTGGAGGACGTGTCTGGGGTGAGGGAAGTTTGGGAGTCCCTGCTTAGACTGCTGCCCCCGCAACCCGGCCCCGGATAAGCGGAAGAAAATGGATGGATGGATTTAATATAATGACTAAGAAAAACTACACTGAAAGACAGAGCAATAGCACTCTGTTGAACTGATACAATTTGCTTTTGTTTCTTTGTCACAAATATTTTATATTTTTTAAATGTTTGGACTGTATTAAATCTACACTAAACACACAAGAAAATAAAGAGCATGCAGTATGAACGTAATGGAATTATGAACAATTGGTGCACACGTCTTGATCAAATGCTGTCATAACATCATAAATATAATGAGTTTTTTGCTAAATGTATTTATAAATTTGCTGATGTAAACTACACCATGTGCTTTTGCAGAGCCAACATGAGTGAAATATGACAAAGTTACATAACTGTAGATGACCTGTAAGTTGGTCTAAAGTCAAATCCAGTGTGAAATGAACAGCCCCCTTGTCCTGGAGAACACATAATGTTTTTATGTTCAGACGATCCTCCACACAAGGCAGTGAGCAGTGATGAGTGATGAGAACACAAGTTCTGGACTGCTTCAGGTCTGGAACTCCCACACCTTATTTATATATTTAGTTGCGAACAACAAAACATACAAATAAACCTTGACATCACAATAAAGAGTGTAAAAAAAGCAATAATATTGTTTTATCATGTCTTTGTCGAAATCAAATTTATTAAGGTGAGGTCATGTGTGTTCTTCCTCTGAGTCATGTGGCTCCATGATGCATGTAGGCAGCACTTTAGATTTCTACTATGAATACAGTTACACAGCATTAGATTAAGCTCATTGAATGTTGTCTTTATTCAGAATACTGCAATTGTATTCCCTTTTCTTTACTTGTATAACTTTATTAAAAGTTATCTTTGTGTTTATCAAAGAGGCCACTCCCTCTGCTGTGTCATTCTCTACTGCAGCTCTGTGCCCACTGTCCACTGCCCTGTATCAGTGACTTTACTCTGACACAGTCCTGCACCCCCCCCCCCCCCCCCCCCCCCCCCCCACACACACACACACACACCCACACACACACCCACACACTTGAGGGGCTGTGTTCTCCAGGGTCATGCTCCTACATAAACAAACCGTGTCCATTTAAAACTATTATGTAGTGTTGGCTTAACAGAATTTCATATCATAGAATCAAACCAAATGTCAAATTTGAAACAAGTGTCCACAATTGGATTGTGTTGATTCAGCACAACCTTTTTCAGTGTGCCTTTGGTTTAACCAAGAATAATTAGACTATACTTTTTCTTATTATAAAGAATAAATAGTGCTATATGCTAAACTTGTTCATATTTTGAAACCATTAAAATAAGTTATATAGGCCTAACTCAAACAAAACTGTAAACTGCTCTAATCTTCTGACTTGCCCCACTTGTTTTGCAATGCGCTGTGCCTTTAAGTCCGTGACGCGCCTCCTCAGCCTCCGGAGAGCCGCTGCAGCCTCAGTCTCTTCTCCATCTCCGTCTCCACAGCACCGAAAACAACACCGCGACCTGAATCGAGCTAAAGCTGACCGAACCGGGCCAGAAAACCTACTCAGAACCATGACGGAGAGCGCCAAGACGCACGTAATCCTGCTATCGTGCGGGAGTTTCAACCCCATCACCAAAGGCCATATTCACATGTTCGGTAAGCCAACACATCCCACAGAACAAAAATATGCGTTTTGCTTTGAGACATACCGGGGTGTTAGGGTGTTTTACGTTAATATTCTTTCGTTTTCCTACGGTACGACGTGCTGTTCCAAAGGGCGGTGGTGTTAAAACGTACAGGCCACGTCTCTGTCCCACTTTACCGTTAAACGAAAGCCGTCGTTTTTGATTGGCCTATTAGGGGTGTGTCCAAGATCAACTATAGGAATACAATGTGATGTAGACATTATTGTATGAACATTGGGTTGTCAGTTCATGTAGGCCTCCGTGCGCTTATACGTGACGCACCCATAAATATAAGGAACTGTATTACGCACGAGGAAAACTGGGTTACAGCAGAAAGGATGGGGAGAACTATAGGGTGCTATGGGCTATAGGGTATATATGTGTTTAAGTTTAACAGTGGTAATGTCAGTGGTCGGAATAGCGATAAGGATGTCCAAATGATTGACATGTAATAGGATGTGTCCACGTGTAGGCCTACTGCATGATCTAACATCACGTGACGTATAGAGTACTCAAGTAGTTTAGTTCAATGTGTTTACTAACCCACTGGTTCTTTGGATCTCCAAGTATTTGCAAACTAGACTTCTTTAATTATAATGAAATGGTGACATGTTAACTTGTATAATAATTTAAATATTTTAAGATGGTTAAAATACTGTTCTAAAACATCTTTACGCCCTAAAACCCTAAAACCCTAAAACAAATGTTTACTTACTTAAGGCTTATTAGAGAGTAGTTGAGGTAGGAGGAGGAGGAAGTTGTTGCCAGCATATCCAGTGGTGTAATAGGAGTTTCTGGTTGCCTGGGATCCAGAATACATACTCCTTCAATACTTTACGAAAATGTGAGTCTGGTCACCAATGAATCTCCCCGGGTTCAGATGGGTGTGATTGACAGGTAGATAAGCCAATCAGGGGCACACATGATCCATCTGCGTCAGAAGAAATATGGCTGCCTACGGGGTAAAAAAGCCAAAGAAATATCACAAGGTACTGAAGAACATGACATATTTCTGAATTAATGAGCAAGGCACTAAACTAATCTGTGGGGAGAGAAATGTAATTTTGTTCAAAATGATAGATGAGCAATGAGCTCCTTTGTTTCACATGCATCACTGAAATAAAGCAATCTGATTGCATGGTCATGTTTTGTTCTAACTCAAGGCACTATGGAGGGTGTGGTGATCAGACTGATATCACTGTGTGTAAAAATACAGAGCTATCAGTCTAGATTTGCCAGGCAAGTTTGCTGGGAGAAAAATTGTAGGAGTTTAGATAGCTGACTTCTACTAGGTCTACAATTCCCACTTTGTTGTTTACAATGAGTGAGAGGGCAAAATTAGAATTAAACCAGGACATGAATCAGGACAATTTAGCCTATATTAAGTCTAAACCAGAACTTATCATGCAGACTATGATGAATCAATACTAATTTAAATAGACCTAACTAATTAAGTGCAAATCTAAAAAGCCAGATTTAGTTACACAAAAATGAGCCTAACCACTACATCAAGGACTGACACAATCATTTAAATTTGTATGTATCTGATTTATAGGCCTATGTTAATTATATATTTAGATTTTTGGACCATCACAGTATTAACACAGACAAGCTAACTGTAAAATGTTTAAATCGGCACTTGTTCAGAATAAATGCTACAGCAAGTTGGACATGTCAGTGGCTTTGTTTACACCAAAAATCTGGTAATTATCTTCTGGTTTTATATTCCTTTGACAAGTAAAGTTATGCTAAAAGAGCAAACTATTGTGTCAAAGACAAAAAAATAGAAAGTGTTAAACATTGAACAAGTTATTTTAAAATGCATTTCACTTTGTTAGTTAGTTATGTTAAAAACCCACTGATGTTTAGAAGAACATATGTCACCTGGTGTTGTTTATCATCAGATTTGGAAAATGAGCTGGATATATGAGCTTCTGCCAGGAGGGGCAGAAAACTGAATTACCGCTCAACTCTGATTATAACAGGATTTCTGTCGGCTTACTTCACTACACTGAACACTTTTCTTATTGGTCTGTAAGCACCATGTGTCAGGCGGATTAGCCAATCAGAGTGAAGTGTTAACTTTTAGAAGGAACTGATTTTATTTAAATGTTATGCAAAACAAAAACAAAAAAATTAATGGCCTTTTAGCTCATAAGTTTTGTTCAATCATTTTTATCTTAAAATAGTATTTTGATTGATTCATCCATTTTTGTTGCCTGGGATCCAGAATATCCACTTGACAGGTGGATTAGCCAATCAGGGCCATGCATGGTCAGCCCATATCAAAACAAATATGGCTGCTTACGAGGAAAAAAAGAAAGGAAAAAAAATATCACTGGGAACTGAAAAACATTGCGGATTTACACATCAAATCAATCAAAGAGCAAAGCACTAAACTGTAAATCTGAATTAAGAGAAGTTTGATTTTGCTTAAAATGATGAGTGACCAATAAACTCCTTAGTTTCATATGAGTCACTGTAACCCTGTTATTTCCTGCATTCGAGGCTTGAGTGCACTCTGATATTTTTTAAAGAATCACAACTAACTACAGACGTTTGGTTGTTTTAGGTTTTGGTTTACTGTGAACAAAATGTAAACTCATGATCTATGTATGTGTTTAATACCAGACAAAAGCAATGCGTGTTTGTTAAAGCCAATATACAACTTTTGTTTGAGAGTAATGTATATTCTTCATGTTTGTGTCTCTTTGTGAATGTTGTAGAGAAGGCCAGAGAGTACTTGCACCAAACCGGGCGCTACATCGTGATTGGAGGGATCATCTCCCCAGTGCACGACTCTTATGGCAAACCAGTGAGTAGCACACACCTCCTTTTACAGACTGCAATACTTCTGTTGTGCCCTTGGGCAAGACATTTCACACACCTTGTCTATATGTGCAGCTCCATATGAACTTTGTGCCAGTTTTTGTTTCATGTGTATAGGCCCAGTAATTACAGAAATATTAACCATAAATCATATCAAAAACATCACAGTTTTGACATTTGCAAGTGTATGTTAGAGAATTTGAAGATGTCAGGATTTCATATGAAGGGCAGGGGGCCTATATAACACTATGGGAAATTCACTGTTTTTGAAATCTCCAAACTTATGATCCACAAATATTCAACCTTATCATTGTTTGTTTAAAAATTGGCTCCACAAACTTGTCATGTTAATCTTATGGCTTAAGGTCCTTTCAACTGTGAATGATCACATCTTTGGGGTTGAACATAACATTCTGAAGCTATTGTAAACAAGGTATTTCACTTTTCTTTGTTTATATTGACAGAAAATGCTGAACTTTGCCAATTTTGTTTCCCAAGCCCAGCAATTACAGAGATATTGACAGTTAAACAGCAAATTCCACCAAGGAAATCTGACCTGCTCAGTTTTAAAGTTTAAGGATTTGTAGAATGTTGTGAAGTCACGTGAACACAACTTAATCTACTATTGAGTTTTGACCTGTCCTCCTGTTCAGTTATAATTTCCATAGCGATTAACGATTTAAAACAAAATATTATATCTTTTGAATGATGAAACATCCTCAGAATTTTGCCTACAAACAGGAATCTTAATCCCTGAGACAGTTTAGGATGTTGTGATGGAGGGCTGGGAGGTTAATCATAATTTGAATGGACACAATTAGCAAATTGCAAAGGCTCCAGTTTTTTGAAGTACAGTACTATAATTTCCTCTGCAAACAATAAAATATCTGTCTTATTCTGCATGAAAACTGCTAATCCTGTAGTTTGGATCTGTTTAAACATGTTCTGAAATATGATTCTTGTATTACTTTGTCAGTTCATATTTCAGTCTTTTTGTCAATTCTCCTGGAAGTGAAATTTGAACTTTGAACAGAATCTTATTATTAAAAGACAAATTACAAATCTTGCTTGTCAGAAAAACCCAATTCGATATTTTACCCAAATTGTATAACCCTATTGCGATGTCACGTGTACCTACACTATTAAATCTGAGGGAACAGCAGGGCTGCACATCAGGACTCATGAAGCGTCTGTAGGGTGTATATGTGAGTCATTAATACTGTCTAGTGTCTTATAACTACTGTGTGACTGTGGACACTGCATTATTAGTGTGTGTGTATTTGTGCTGTGAATAAACGGGACCACAGAGAACACTCATAAAGTCTGTAGTTTGCTGTGTCAGTTAGAATTGAGCAATATGCCAAAGAAAATCATATCTCTATTTTTTTAGAGCCAGATCACGATTTTGATTTTATCACAATTAAGGTAAACTTTGTACCTTTTATACAGTTTTTAAGAGATAACTAAAGCAATCGACTGTTTCTGAAATTTTACTCTTCAACGACACATGTGACCACATGTCACTCACTCACAGCATGAGCTGACCAATAGGAGAAAACTGTGGTGGAAAGTGTTTCTTTCGATCATAGAGCTGCATTAAACAGAAAAGCAAGAATCGCATTATGGAGATTTTCTCTACATAGCAGATAGTCAGGGATGAGATCATGATTGGACTTTTATGACCATATCATCCAGCCCTTGTGTCAGTGCAGAGGAGCAGCTCCTGTCCCACTTTCCTCTGCTCTTCATCAATTATACAAACTCACAGAAACACTCCACATCTGTGTGCGCGGCTCACTTATGTCACTAATTGTCTTCATTCCATTGCACTACTTCAGATGCTCTGCTGTATTGTTTATTATTTATGTGGACCTTGTAATCAGAAAAAAGAAAAACATTTTATTGCCATTGTCAGGAACTACATTTTTATTGGAATGTTCTTTGATGATAGTGTAAAGGTCCTATATTACACCAAATTGACTCTTTAAGCGATGTTAGAGTGTTGTTACCTGCTCTAAAACATATCCAGAGTTTTGTTTTGTTTCATTCACACGTTTGAGTAATTCTCTATTATTTTGTCTACATCTCAAACTCAAAATGCTCTGTTCCACCTTGTGATGTCATGAAACAGTAGTTTTCAAGTTAATAGCTTCTTTTACCTTTTGTTTAGTAGAGATCTGCAATTCCAGCCTGAAATTATTCAAATGATTCTAGTGAAGGTATATAGACTTTAAAAACACAGTGGAGCACTTCCTGTATTACCACACTTTACACTCTCTGTTTGAGAGAAGAACTCCTGCCCAAAAATGCAGGATTTGTGTGTTAAACATGTGTGAATGAAACAAAAAACAACTACAGGTATGTTTGTGATGAGGAAACAGCATTATAACATAGATCAGAAATATGGGACTTTAAAGTAATGAGGACTAATAGTAAAAAAAACAACTGCACGATATAGAACAAGATTAAATAGAAGGCTTGCATGGAATAATGTATTAGAGATAGTGTCAACTCCGAGGTAGCGCAGGGCCTTTCTGTGTGAAGTTAACATGTTCTCCCTGTGCCTGTGTAGTTTCCTCCAGGTGCTCTGTTTTTCCCTCCCACTAAAAACATGTACAATAGGCTCTTCATCTCTGAGGCCAGGACTCCCCTGAAAAAGAGATTCTTAATCTCAGTGTGACTATGCTGGTTAAGTGACAGGTGTTATGGAGTGACAGGTGTCAGAGTGATAGGTGTTATAGTGCTCGTGAGTCCAATGACAGAGGGGATAAGCATATTGTATTGTTTCATATTTTATACTATTTATACTTTATACTATTCTGCAGTAAATCCACTGTGTATGGTCCTGCTCTCTATAGTTTCCTCAATACATAGGTTCGGACATCACTTAATAAGTTCTGCAAATGGTAAATTATACGGTAAGCCATGTAGAGACAGTGATGGAGTGTCTCTAAGTTATCACTGACAAATAGGTAATGACAAGTAATTCTTCCAGATGAAATTCTCCTGGACAAAGCCAGTGTTAGTGACAGATCTTGTGCTTGTGCAGGGCTTGGTCTCCAGCAGACATCGCCTGACCATGTGCCAGCTGGCAGTGCAGTCCTCAGACTGGATCAGGTAAACGCTTTGTCCTCTCTCACAGGTGTTACTACACCTGTGAGAGACAACAAGTACAAACAGTAGACTTTAACTTTAACTGTGTGTCTGTCAGAGTGGACCCGTGGGAGTGCTATCAGGACACATGGCAGACCACCTGCAGCGTGCTGGAGCACCACAGGGACCTCATGAAGGTCAGACAGCAGCAGCATACAGCTTTACATGTAATATCTTCACAGACACAACTTCAAATTTACATCAGGTATTGCTCCATATTGCTCCATGGTATCCTTCAAAGGGTTTTTACTCAATAATACTGCATGTTTTATAGAATGAGACACCACCAGGCATTGGTGGATATTCAGTCCCAACCATGTTTACATCACATACACTTGATGATGTAATATTTGATTTATTTAGCTGGACAATGCACATGTTACATAATTCTAAAGAGAACAGATCTTTGTACTAAGCATCATTTAGAGTTATAATGTTAATCTATAATAGAACTCCATTCTGTGGTTCAACTGCTTTGTGCTTTCAGAGAGTAACCGGGTGCATCCTGTCCAATATCAACACGCCCTCCTCCACTCCTGTGATTGGTCAGCTGACTCAGCCACAGGCCCAGACCACGCCCATTTACCAGAACCATGGAAACACAAACCACAAGCCGACAGCCAGTGAGTATAGTCGACTGTGCTTAGCACTGTTACGCCACAGCAAGAAGGTCCTGGGTTTGAATCCTGGATACTAAGGAATGAACTTGATGCTCGAAACTGATTCTGATACCATGATGATAATAAAATATACTCTTTATTTAGATAAGAGAATGTCTTAATATCAATATTGAATAGTGGTACTTTCTTTTATATTAAAATGTGGCCTTATATCTGTGTAATCCCTCAGTCGTCTAGGTAGGTTCCACAGTGGTCCATGGGCGTACACTAGTCTATATGGTCCTCTTATATGTGGTCTATACTATATTTGTACTGATGAGGCTGAAGATCATTCTAAAGCTATTCAGGAAATATTCATTTCTGCCCTGTGAATGTGACTTTTTTAGTACCAATACCTGCTAAAATGAGTATCTTGTTTCGATACTAGTTTTAGTATCAATTAGTATCTGATTTTCGATACTTTTGACAACCCTATTTACAAACACCTGGCTGCAGAGGCGGAG
This sequence comes from Periophthalmus magnuspinnatus, assembly GCF_009829125.3. Lineage (NCBI taxonomy): Eukaryota > Metazoa > Chordata > Actinopteri > Gobiiformes > Gobiidae > Periophthalmus > Periophthalmus magnuspinnatus. The sequence continues at coordinate 13,275,980 of NC_047142.1, forward strand.
TTTCCGATCACACTGTTTCTGATACCTCGAGACCCCGCCCCTCCTCACTGCCCCATCACTCCTCCCTCACTCTCCCCTTTAGTCCTTCAACCCCAGTCCCTCCTAACTACCTCACTCCCCCTCACTCTCCCCTTTAGTCCTTCAACCCCAGTCCCTCCTAACTACCTCACTCCCCCTCACTCTCCCCTTTAGTCCTTCAACCCCAGTCCCTCCTAACTACCTCACTCCCCCTCACTCTCCCCTTTAGTCCGTCAGGTACTGCCCAGTTTAGCAGTTCTATTTGAAATGTGGTTGTGGGCAGAGTTGAGGTGTTTTGTCCCATTTTAAGATCTGGAGATCGGTCCAGGGCATCGCACTGTGGTCGCTCTCTGCTCTTGACAGGTATATACACTTAAGTAACTCTGTTAAAATAAGTACTTCAAAAATGAAACAACAGAACAACCTCACTCAGACTGCACATGGAGCAGGTGTGGTGCAGAGCAACTATTCCAAAGGGTTTAGATCCAATTTTTCACACTAAGTACCATCTACAAAAAGTTGGCCTTCCAAGTACCACCAGATCTAAACCAGGTCTAAAGCAAGACTATTACAGGGCTAAACTAGGGCTTAACCAGGTCTAAAATAGGATTACAGTACAACTTGAGTAGTTCTATACTAGGACTAGCCCAAATATAATTATAAAGCACTGTATTGTACGATAATCAGGAAGTGTGCAGTTAGCATGGTCTCTTGAGAGTTGTGAAAAAAGCACTTATAAACTCATCGTGGTGAATAATTTGGATGCTCAGTGGTCCAAAGTGAGGATTAACTTTGGACCACTGCAGACGAACTATGAACTTCTTCTGTTGTTCACGGTTGGAAGACACAAAAAAATCAGCTAATTTAACCAACTTATTATAATGTAAAAAAAAAAGAACTAATTGTGGATGGGTTGTTTTGTTTCAGTCAAACTCTGGGGTAAAATCAGTGAAAATCTTGGTAAAATCTGCTGTGTGCGTCCTCACATCGACCGCTTCACCTTCGTTGGTAAGAACCACCAAAGCTGTATGGTCATATAAGTGTGTGTGAGGATCAGGCTGCCTTATGGTGGTGGTCCTGTGCATGTTTAGATCTGATTGAAAACATCTCTGTCTCTGTGTGTCAGATGAGAATGCTAACCTGGGGACTGCTATCCGCTATGAGGAGATTGGTGAGTTGTGTTGTTCTCCTGCTCTACACCAGCTGTGTTATTAAACTCCCTCTGCTGACAGCAATAGTAATAAACCATGAAGCAGCCATTTAGGAATAGGGTTTTAATGCTAATATATTTGCATTATGCATATTTTGAAATGTATTTAACTTCATAATAATTTGTTTTCTGCAAATTTTGTATAGCTTTCTACCATGCATGTTCAAGCCTACATCACCCATGCTCCCACACGACAATTCTCCATAAATATACAAAAGCATAATGCAAAACTGTACACAACAACTTGACAAACCTGATGCGATTTGTGTTGTAGTAGTGCTCTGAAGGGGGATTTTTTTTTGGGGCATTTATACCATTTTCATAACATTAAAAGATAACATGGTGATCTAAATATATTATGTGTTAACAATTTATACCCCATAGAAGTAAAATACTCCCTCATGAGGCAAAATACAACTCTTGCTTTAGATGAGGGAAGAGTGTTATGGCATCGTTAACAAAGAGAAAAAGTCAATTTTTGATGACACACTCACACGAATTTATTGATACACAGTGACCAGGGGGAAGGTGACATTTAAGTTATTATTGTTACTGTTTTGTGTGCTTTTATGTGATGGTGGTTGTTTGTGGTGCAGAGCTGAGGATCCTGCTCCTGTGTGGTAGTGACCTGCTGGAGTCCTTTTGTATCCCCGGCCTCTGGAAGGACAGTGACGTAAGGAGCTGATCACATAACCACATCACACACATTTCCCATGGCACATAGTTTTACATGCTTTGTGGAGACATCACATTCCTGGAGACTGATCCTAACTTTAATCATAGTCACTATTTGCATAACTTTAACAAGGTATGGGCTGGCCATCTGGAATACTGGGAGTTTTCCCAGTGGGCTGAGGCATTTTTGGGTCCAATCCCTGTCAGAACTGTGGGCAACACCAGGTTGCTGAAATCAAGGCATTTTGTGAATACTACGAATGTTTTCAATCTCCAGTCTTCACGTCATTATTTTATATTACTAGACCTCATATTCACATTGTTCTGGTGTTTTTAGGTTATTGAAAAAAAGACACTCATTTTCTTGTGGCAAAATCAAAGTGTTTACTGCAGATGTATTTACTTAATGTACAGTGTATTTCTTACATGATTTTTGCAAAGGAGCAAAAGCTGTTATTTTTAAAAGTGACATAAAACATGACAGACATCCTGACAAGTGTGTAGAGCCTGTGGAGTTTAGGGGTCACTTCAGACCACTGCTGTCACTTCTGTATTCAGACTATGACTCTATGGGTCCTACGGGGGGACGTGTTAAACTTTTTCTATTTTACATAGCAATTTATTTAATTTCTACCAACCATCATAATAAAAAAACAACATCTAATTACAATTAATAACACTGTATTTGTTACACAAACTCTAATGCTTTTTGTTATTTGTAATAAGCCAGACAATCCAACAATTGCATCAGATCCCCCCAATTCTAATCAGATCATACACAAATATACCATTTGTAAACTTAACCTATAATATCAACTGGCATTAAAAAATGTCATGGGATCAGTAACTTTGAACCATGGCATTGATCTCATATTGATTTACCTCAGATTATTTTTGGCAAAGTTCAGTCCATACAATGTGATGAATAGCTCACACACACACACAGACACACACACACACACCCCTACATACATACACACACACACACACACATACACAGACACACACCCCATAAGCGAGACAGGTCCCCATGATGTGTGTGTGTGTGCAGATTATTGTCCCACACTGTGATAAATACCCGCCTACACAGCCCCACTGACCGTATTCTCTGTGGTGTGTTTCAGATGGAGGTGATCGTGGGAGATTTTGGCATTGTCGTAGTCCCTCGCGACGGAGTCGACACTGAACGCATCATGAACCACTCAGCTATCCTGCGCAAGTACAAGGTCTGACCCCCTCATGGTCTTCAGATATACAGGAGATACGACATGTTTACTCACACTGTGCTGATGTCATGTTTTCTGTTCAGGACAACATCATCGTGGTGAAGGATGCAGGCTCTCACCCCATGTCCGTGGTCAGCTCCACCAAAAGCAGGTAGGTCTTGCTGACCAAAGCTGTGTGTCAGATTAGTGTTGTCACAATATTAAAATTTCAAGCTCTATTTTGATACTAAGGACTCAAAATTCAATACCACAATGATAATAAAAACTGTTTCTTTAGACAATAGCCTGTGATTTTCAACATTAAAGCTCCCACTCTTGAGAGTTTTAAGCCATGTTATAAAGCTGTTACCTCATCAAAAACATACCCAGAGTTGTGTTTTGTTTCATTCACACATGTTTGAGTAATTCTTTAGTTTAGTTAAATTTGTCCACATTTTCAGTGCTTAAAATGCTGATATCATGAAGCGGTTTTCAGGTTAACAGCTACCTTTAACCGTTAAGTAGAAATTAGCAATTCCAGGGCTGAAATTACACAAATGATTTTAGTGAAGGTGTATGGAGTATGAAAACACAGTGGTGCACTTCCTATATTACCACATGACCTCACAAGGTGTTGAAGAACTCAGCCTAAATATGCAGGGTGTGTTAAATATTTGTGAATGAAACAAAACACAACTCTATGTGATGAGGAAACAACATAACTTAAATCAGAAAATAGTGTAATGTGGGCCCCTGATAGTATCTAAGTGTGGTGTTTGTCCCTTTGTCCTCAGACTGGCCCTGCAGCATGGAGACGGACACGTGGTGGACTACCTGTACCAGCCCGTCATTGACTACATCCTGCAGAGCCAGCTGTACATCAAGGCCTCAGGATGAGACGCGCTGCCCCCTGCTTCTGTTCTCTAAAGCTCCGCCTACCTGTCCTCTCAAGCTCCTCCTCATCTCCCCAAAGACACACCTACATCCTCAACAGCCTCATCCTTCTCTCCTTATAAGCCCGCCCCATGTCCTCAAAGTCATGCCCTATGTGCTCTTTAGCCCCGCCCCATGTCTTCACCATTCTCTCCCTCTGACCTCTCAAGCCCCTCCCCTATCCTCCACAAGCCCCTCCTTGACTTTCTCATTATTCCGCAGCCTGTGTGTAGCACTGATCCACTGAGGGCTGTGGATTTCCGCACATGCTCAGATTGTATTCACAGAGGGGGACCACCTGTCACATTACTGTACACTCAAATCCCTACTGTTAGAGAATGTGCCAATACTTTCTTTGATGAGGTTTATGTTAAATGTGCATTAGATAAGTTATGGTGGAAGCTTATTGACTTGCTTGTCTCCATGGGATATTACTTTGTCTGGAATATTCCACAATCAAACTCATCTTTCTAGCATTTATTCATTACGTGAGTTTGTACTTCTTAAAAATCTATTAAAAACATCCATTGTTACTGTGAGCTGGGTCGCCTGTCCACAGAAATTTTGCCTGGAGATAATGACTTTTTATGCCGTTCACTGCACATTCAGTGGTGGCAAGATACTATTGTAGCCAGAACTGTCCCGGGACAGAGTGATGGAAACAAGACAGCCAATCTGCACCATCGGCTCCTTCCTCCACCATTCACACACACGCACACACACACACACACACACACACACACACACACCACATTCATACTAGCCAATGTGGGTCAAGTGTCTTGCACCCGATATTCCCAGTGGTCTCCCATCCAAGTATTAGCTGATGAGATGAGGCTTTGACGAGGAGGTTTGGCCACTACATTCCATGCAAAGCAAAGAATATTAATGGAGACAAGCAGATGGTGGGGGAAAAAAAGAATCAGCATACAACTTGTTTGCTGCGACACCCCCTAATGAATCAAAACCATAAATTATCCCTGACATTTATTGATGTAAAATGTGTGTCTTGGAAGATTAAAAACAAACAAAAAATAAAACAGTGAAGCCTGTATCTAACACCCTGTAAAGTCAAATTCTCTCCAACACATCAAATATCACACTACTACTTGTACTGCATTTCCCGGTGGTCACCCTCAGTGCTCCTGCCTCATCTGAATGTAGGACTATACTTCTCAGACTGTGACTATAGTACTTTCATAGTACTTACCCCTCTCTCTTCTTCTACCATAGTATGAGTAGATGCATGCGTAGTGGGACTGCTGGGTTCTGGCATGAGGACTTCTCTTGTGATTGTACACCAAATACTCTGGATATATAATACCATCCTCATATCCATAAGCATAAAGCTCACCCTGTACACATCACCGATTGTAAAGTTTATGAATGAATGTCCTCCAAAAGTTTTGTGAGAACGTTTCATATGACATTGGACTAAGGTTAGAAAATCTAGATATTGGATGATGTCAGTTAAGTGGCACAACAATAGTTTCTCTTGTATAATAAATTAAAAAATGTACTAAAAAAAAGTATTTGAAATTCCCACATTATGGTAAATGGTTTTCTTAGCTCTGGACTCATCTAAAACATACCTGGATTTTTTCTTTGTTACTTCAGGGATGTCCAAACTATGGGGGGGACAAATGTGGGGCAGCCATCCGACATTTTTGGCTCTTAGGTTTTCTGTCTTTTTTTTCATGTTTCTGCAGCACAAAACTAAAAGCGAGGACAGTTATGATATTAAGGTTAAGGTACACTTTATCCTTAGGGAAATTTGTTGATGTTTTGTATTTGAATTTGGATTTTGAATTGTGCATTTTGAAATTTCAATTAAAATTTTGAAACCCTGCATCATATAAAAGTTAGTATTAATAACAGTGAACACCTTAACAGCATTTTACTACAGTTTAATGTAAATGTAAAGTAAATGTGTGGTGGCCTTATTATATACTGGTCCCAGTGTACGACCATATGACAAAGTTTGGACGCCCTGTTTCACCACATGTGCTACTGCTGCTCGCTGTGGCTGCATCCTTCTAAAGAACCACTCTGTGTCCCCTTCTCTTCCTCCATGTGCTCCTACCTTCACTTATGGTAGCGTTCAAACTGCCTTCACAGCCATGTATCAGGTCTCACGCTACCAGCTATTGGTTTTCGCCTAATTTAAACTGCTTCACACTTGCCATTATTGCCAGCAGAGGGCACAAGTACCGCTGGAACATACTTTTATGGATTGTACTCAGAGCTGAAGGACTTGGTTATAACAAGACAAAAAGGGGACACAAATAGCTTAAAAGTTGCATACCATTGAAACTTGAAATACAGTTGGGTTGAATCATGTTGTAAATATTACATAAGTCAAAATGAATCAGTGAAATGATGATTCTGAATATTGTTTTTGGTGGGACATAAGGTTGTGTTAAAATGATATGGGAGGCTTCTCATGTATAGCCTGTTTATTAACTGTATTTGTCATATTATCTTTCTGAAAGCTGACTATGTTTGCACTGGTTGTAAATCATGCATTGTCTCAATAAAATCAATTTGAGTAAAAAAAAAGAGTCTTATGAAAATGCTTTGTCTGTCTCATATCTCATATACTGCATAAATCAATACAAAACATTATTTTAAAACATGTAAAATAAGTTATGTCATTAGTCCTAGCCATTTTCCCAAAAGAATCCTAAGCCATAGACACAAGAATACAAGACATTTATTTATTTTCTATTAAAAAATAACATCTTCCAAAATATTGCACTGGATAATAGTTACGTTTACTGACAAGGTTTAAACGGTGGTCAACATTGAACCACTACTGGACGAATGAGGAATTACACCGTCTCATGTACTGACAGTGTATAGCCACTAGAGGGCAGTAGTCCCATAGCAAAATTCAGTAAAAAAAAGAAAAAAAAGAATAATATTTATAAAAAACAACAACAATAACAACAAAGGTTTTTGCAGTAAACATACGTCATGTAAATAGATAAACAATGTACATTAAATAATAAATGAATTTTATATTTTACTTTTGATATAGCTGTAAGTACTTTACAATAAGGTGAGTTTTAACAATATTTTATTGTAATATTCATCTATCCATCCATGCATTAAGTTTCTTCTAGGGTGAGTTGTGGAGGCAATATGATTATAAATATTATATAAGCATTCATCAGAGTCATTCAGATTGTTTCAGTGCTTGCAACTCAACTTTGACCCAAGCAGCTAATGTTTTTAGTCTCATTTAAACTGCTCCACTGCAGTTCAGTGCATCTGTATAGGGGCTGTATTACTTTTACTTGTTTTCCATGAATGTATTATCTAAACTGGAAAACATACAAAGACTATCTATCTAAAAGTAGTTCAAAATACTAAACTAATGCTTTCTGTAATAAAAGATCTATCCACACACTCGCTCCTCCTGTTGGTCATGTTTTAGATGGTTAGGTAGGGATACACCAATCCAATACTGGTATCGGATATTGGTGCTGATACTGAAAAATTTGCTTGAATGTCGGTTTCCAAATATTGGTTCAGCTGATACACTGGTTGGGCATTTACTTTGATGTAAAAATACTTTTTACTGGTCGTATCTGGCCCAAAAAGTCTCATAATGTTTGAACTTTTATTTATGCAGTTGTTCTGTAATTACTTGAGCTACATAAAACATTTGGATCAGGTTTGTCTTATTTTATGTTTGTTCAAAAGAAATGAATGTTATTTTTAATCTCTGCACTGGTATCGTTTAATATCGGGTATCGGCAGATGCTTAAAAATATAGTATCAAAATCGGTATCGGAACTGAAAAGTTGGATCGATGCATCCTCAGGTACAGATTAAGTACAAAAGTAAAAGTACTGTACAGTAAAATAGGTATTTTACTAAAGTACATTTGAAAGTGCATGCTTTTTACTTTTACTTGACTACATTTAAGAGCAAGTACAGTACTTTCACTTTTTTTTAAGTATTTTTTCTGATTAATTTGAGCCCTGCTGAAATGGTTTATTTTTAACACATTCATAGTTTGAGGAACAAAATACAAAAAAAAAAAAAGTCTCTGTTTCTTATCAAAATCACTACATTTGACACTTTAATCTCAGATTTCAAAATCTGTCCAAAATATTTTTACTTTTTACTGTATACTTTCACTTAAGTAGATTTTTCCATGTAATATTTTTACTTGAGTGCATTTTTTGCTCCTATATCTGTATTTTACTTAAGTAACAAAATTGAGTACTTCTTCCACCACTGGAGTAACCAATGACAGTGAAGTATGAACTTTAAGAACAAGCCTTTTTACCTCCTACATGAAAACAAACAAAATCACCAAGTGTATCTGAAATCTGAAAAATGTGCCCTAGATTCTAAGAAAAACAAAATGATTTTTGGCCATATTTCCCATCCCAAATCTGGCGTCCGTTTGGTTGACCTGCATGTGTGCTCAGGCCTCCTCCAGCGGGGCGTTGTTGTAGCAGCCCATGGGCACGGAGCGTAAAATATCCTCGATGTTCTTGATGTCCTTCAGGATGGTGGATATGTCCCGATCCAGGCTCATCAGGTAGCGTCTGTGGGCCTGCTCCTTGTTCTGCAGCTGCTCCAGGCGGGGCACCAGATTCAGGTTGATGTTCCTCTGAGCGGCCCCCAGGGACGCCTCCACACTCTCCAGTCGGGACAGGTCCACGGGTTCGGACACATCTGAGGAAAAGACAGAGGGTTAGTGCTAGACAGTGGCTCAAGAGGGATGGAAGTGTTGAAGTATCACTGTTTGTCATGGTAATGTGTAAACTTATGTTGCTGTTGCTGCTTTATGTGATCCTCAGAATCACACATAGTCTGTGTCTATAAATGGACATAACTAACCTGCTAGCCGCCGCGTTTCAAATAGGAAATGATCATGGGCATGTTTCTGACTCCATCGACTATTGAAAAAACATTGTCTCTCTGTCTGTAACTGCTGCTGTCAGGCTCCACATTTTGACCTTAAAATGTTCATATTAACCCATTTTACATGATCCTGTTATATTTCACTTTTTTGTCCCTAAATCAAGATATGAACATTAATATCAGACAAATGAGGCGCCTTCTTCCTGGTGCTTCTGTACAGTAAAAGTGTGTGGACTTAAAGGAGACATATTCTTTTTTTTGGTAATTAGTATTAAACTATCACACATGTAGATCATTGTTTTACATTCTCTTGTAATGTCTGTTTCTGTTTTTTTCAATATTTGTGCATGAGCTTGGAGTATGAATTATTCAAAGAATCAGGGTTAGTCAAACATGCTTGAGGGAAAAACTAGCTCTAAATTTTGCATTGTATGTCCCCTTTAAAATCACAGAAAAGCAATTTCTGGATTAGCACCTAATGATATCATGCAATGAGATCACTTTTTTTTTCATTTGTACCAAAATGACGATGCAGTGTCGCAGAATCCTATGCGTATCACCATATACAATTAAATATTGTTCAAACATGCACAAATAACTCCAAATACAACTTCAGAGGGGAAATGAGAAACAACTATAACATGCTTAAAAACTATGCAAAGTCGATTTAGAATAGTTCTGTTTTAACATTTTCATTTTAACGTGGCTCAAACACTCACTCAGGCCGTTGATCATGTTGAGGACGTCTCGTAGCGTCTTCCTCACTGCGTCCCCACTCTTCTGGGTGTTTTCTAGCGCTACCTGAGCATCCTTCGCTCCCTGTCAGAACAACGCTCCATTAGACCCCTCTGTCCCCCTGACCCAAATGTGAAGAAGGTGTGGATGTTCTGGAGACGTTTACCTGAGCGGCCTCCCGGTTCAGCGTCCTCGCCTCATCTAGCTCCTTCTTCACCTCTCCTGCTGTGGAGGAGGAACCCGCCAGGAGCTGCTCAGCCTGGGTACGGAGGAGCGAAGCCTTGTCCAGAAGTCCAGAGGTGGGAGGGACTGAACTCCAAATGTTCTGAGTAAGAACAAGGCATTACTTTAATAGATGTAATTATATTAAAGTGCTTATACCTGATTTTTCCATGTATTTGAGTAAAATGTGTCTTGCCTCAGTACAGATACATTGTATAAACAGCTCTTCAGGTCAAAGGTACGTGCACTGTCTGCATCTGCTTCCAATAATCAGGAAGTGCAGAAGTGCAGATTAACATGCTAGTTGTTGTTAATAAAAATCTTGTCTCTGAGAGTTGTGAGGTGCTTGTAAACTCTTGCTTATGAACAATTAGGATGCTCAGAATGCATAAGATAAATAAGGAATACAGGTTAAATTGGACTAGTTCTGTTTTTTCACGTTTTTTTAGGACAGTACTGTGTAATCTTTTACCATCTGCTTTTCTCAGTGGATATGTTGTTTCTAAGATGTTCCACAGTATGGCATAAAAGTTCTTTGTCTTCATGGAGAGAAGTAGCTAATGTCACCAGGCCAAGTTACAGATCAGATCTGAGGAAAGGCAATCCCGCTCAAGAATGCATAGTATTTTTTTCAAGGTATTTTCTACCAATGACACATCTGTAATTGAATAAATCCTCGACAGATATGGTTAATGCCATACTGTGAAACATCTCCATGGAGACGAGCCGTAGGTGGAGTTACGCAGACTTCCAGAAACCAGAAAAGTTACACCGTGCATCTTTAAAGTAGTCAAAATATTCACTGCGCTGGGGTGGACAGACAGAGATGTGGCTGCAAATCTGTACCAACAACCTGTCCTTCAACCACTCCCAATCACTCACTGACTCACACAGCACAAATGCACAAAGATGGATCCAAAATGTCTTCCTCAAGGACATAATAGTACAGTAGTATGAACTAGCTCGAGTGGTATTCTTACATAGTTCCAATAATCGCATTTCAGAACTTCCTACAGAGAACTATTTACAGAGTTAGCAGGTTTTATGCAGGAATACTTTTCTAGCAGCATACTTTTACTCCTACTTGAGTAATGTTTTTACTGAATTAACTTACCACAGTGAGTCTGCAAGTAACAAATGTTTTGTGTTGACAATACAAAATGATTTGAACATTTGTGTTTCTTGCAACGCTCCTTCAGATATGATTTAGTTTGTCTCATTTTTGTGTCTGTCCTTTGAAAATACCAGATATTTTGTGCATTATTCAATATTTAGTCCTTAAAATTGCATTAACTTCAAATTAAAAATCAGTTGTTTCATCTTTACACTTACCCTTTAAGGTACTTGTACTTGAGCAGCAGTTTTCCAAAATATTTTTTTTACTCTTACTTTAGTAATTTCTTGAACAAATACTTTGTACTTCTACTTGAGTAATATTATTCAGAAGCAACATTACTCTACCACCCCTGGATATTTTCTTGTTTGTGGAGGGAATTATGGCCTTTGTTTCGATTTAATTGCGATTAATCTTCCAGTCCTACTTTCAACTCACCTTGAGCTCATCCACATAAAGGTTTGAGTATATTTATGACTGCACAGTTCCAGTTTATAAATATGAAAACATGTTTATACTGCGAGGCGCTGTAATTACACGGTACAATACTGTATTCAGCGGTGATGGTTCTCGAGTGTTTACCCACGACCGGCAGTGATACATCTGACAGTGAAAGAAAGACCTTCTACTTGAGACATTCAAATATGGACATCGCACACACATTATGATAGGACAAATACTGTGTTTACTGTCGGTAGTCAGTGTTCAACGGCCCTCTTTAATAATGGCTCTGCAGTTATCAAAATTTTGTGTTCATTGGGATAACATGTGGGTAAAATAAGTGAGTTACATTCACTTATTTTTCTTGAGTAATTATTATTCACAATTTACATCATTTTTGAGTAAAGGTTTAGAGGACTGTCTCTTGAGTTGTGATAGTTTGTCATGTTACCTGTACTCTGTCCATCGCGTCTTTCAGCTGGTCGCGTGTCTCTCCGGCCAGATTCAACTGGTCCGAGACCCCGTCCATCAGGGCCAGAGTGGCGACATTGTCTCTCTTTGCGGATTGGACGGTGGCGTCGATGGCGGGCAGTCGACCAATGGCAGCGTCCGATAGGGCTTTGGCTTGATCCATCTGCTGCTCAAACCCTGGGGAAGGACGTTTATCAATAATGTGAGTAAAACCTCAACTTCAAAATTTGATAATGGCGCTGTACCTGATGTTTACCGTCTTAAAAACATGAACGACAGAATTAGCTCATTTTAAACAGTTTGCAGTGGTCCAAATTATTATTCACAGTGTTGAGTTTATAAGCGCTTTTCATAACTCTAGACTAGAGCAGATCATCACGGTAAACCTAACAATAACTAGCATGCTATTTCCTTATCAGACACTGAAAAGCTTTATAATTATATGGTCTCTAAGTCCACTTACAGTAAGGAAGTATGTATTTAACAAGCAAACCCTGCATATTCAGGCTAAGTTCTTCTCTCAAACAGAAAACACTCTGTTCCACCTTGTGATGTCATGTGGTAATACAGGAAGTGCTCCACTGTGTTTTTAGATGCCAAACACCTTCATTAAAATCATTTGGATGATTTCAGTCATGGAATTGCTAATCTCTACTACTCTAATCTACTAAAACCACCATTTCATGACATCACAAGTTGGAACCGAGCATTTTGAGTTTTGGAGATGTAGACAGACTAATAATAAATGGTTACTCAAACATGTGTGAATGAAACAAAACGCAACTCCGGGTACGTTTTTGATGAGGTAAGAGCGTTATAACATGGCTGAAATAGTCACTTTTGCGTAAAATATAGGACTTTTAAATGGATGTTAGTGCATTGAAAAGTCTGTTTCTTTACCTTTGAGCGTGTTGAGTGAGTCCTGCAGCTGGTCAGTGTTGCTGTTGATCCTCCTCAGTGCGTCCTCTGTGTCCAACTTGGCCTGGTCCACTCTGCTCACCAGTCCATCAAAAGTCTGCAATGACATAACTATTATTCACTGCAATTACATGAAAAAATGTTTTAAATGTATGAGTCTTTTTAAAATTATGTTTTGTTACAATTTCTTCTTTTTAATAGTTTTTACATTTATTTTTGCAGTTTATTTATGTATTTACTTATTTTATATGAGAGACTGAGCTACTGTAACCATTTCACTTGCATAGTTTCTATTTTATTATTATTACTGAATTATTTTGTTACTATTTATTAAATATTATTTGCTTAACATAACCCAATCAGGTGCAATCACAGTTATGCTATAAAGAAATCAATTTGTATAATCTCAAATATGGCTTCCAACGTAGAAATCATTTAATAGTGTATTGCGCCTGAACCTGTGTTGCCAGAGCCTTAACCTGCAGAGAGAGGCACTGAACCTGGCAACCCAAATGAGAAATTCATGTGAGGCTCATTCTACTTTCTGATTGGATAATTGTCTTGAGAACCAAAACAGCAAATTATAACATGAATAAATAGCAGATCAATGTTGTGTAATTAAGAATAAAACAGCATTAAAATTGTTATCAGTAAAAGCTATATACGCTATATATCGCTACACTGTTCTTTTAAACATGAACGTAAAACCAAAATAAAACAAAATAAAATAAGAAGTCAGTGTCTGGTCACCTCTTGGGCAATCTTCCCTGCGTCCAGTAGCTTTTTGGCTCTGGCCTGCTCTTGGTCCATTGTCGCTCTAAGTGTATCGAGATCCTTCAGGCTCCCATCTGCATCTGTCTTTAGGACGTCCAACTTGGACAACATGTCATCCACCTGGAGAAGGGAGGAGGGAGAACGAGGGAGGGAGAGAGGGTAGGGGAGAGTGGGGCGCAGAGACAGAGGGGAGAGAAGAAGGGAGAGGAGACAGAGAGAAAGGGAAAGAGAAAAGTCAAATAGAATGATTTAGATTTGATCATGATTGAGACTGCACCATTTCAAACGTTTGGCGTTGTCAAAATAAAATAAACAAGTCAGGTATAAAAACTAATAATACTGAAATTAAATCCTCAGGTATTGATACTACGAAAGAACTTAGACTTTTCCACGTAGTATGGCTGTGCGGCAAAATGAAATAAAGTATTGCAATGTCAATTATCCATGAGGTTCAGAATGATGAGAAATTAGGATCGTTGACCTAGTGATTAACAATTTAACAAAAAATAACAAATAAAACAATAACAAAATATTGTATCTTTTGAATGGCAAAATAGCCTGAACATGTTGCATATACCAGGAAGTTGAAATCCATGGGCTATCGAGAGTAAAAATGTTCAGACTTCTCAGTAAAAGCCTAATCAAACACTACCTTAAATGGTGCAGGCAGCTGCTTCTCTGTCTTCAGGATGTCCTGCAGGAGAGTGGCGGCCTTCTTGCTCTGGTCTCTAGCATTAGAGCTGATCTGAGGAGCCTGTGTTTCCAGGGTCTTCACCTCAGAAGAGATCTGGTCAAACCTGAGCACATATCACACATTCATCTATGAAGTCACTTTTTTCCCCTTTTTTCCTACTTTGGAAGAACGATATTTAGTCTATAAAAGCATAATTATTTAAATTTATGACCTCTGTTAATTCTGTCAAGCAAATTCATCATAGTTTTTGCCAATTTATATACAGAGATGGGAAGAATACTTTGAAAATGTATTTAGTTACAGACTACCAAATACCTACAAAAAAAGTATTTTGTAACGTATTGCACTATATGGGCCAGTCAGAGTACTGTATTCTGAATACTCTGAATGCTTTTACACCGTGTTGCATTATATAATATCATAAAAAAACATGTCATGTAATTACAAACGACTTCAATTTTGTTGTTATGCATTAATTTATGTCCAACTAGAGATGAAAATCACACATACACACACAGCAAGTGCTGCGTTTTCTTTTCTTCTGACTAATACTGTGCAATTCAAAGCCAAAATTGTGTGCTCAAGTACTGCAAAGTATTCCGTTGCGTTTAGAATACAGACAGAATTCTGAACACTTCCAAATGAAAGAGTTACTGTACCTTAAGAGAGGTACAGTACTGACTTAACTTTAAAAACAATTAGCTAAAACAAAGTGGGTTGAAAGTTGAACACTGATTGGAGTCTGTCTGTAAATGTGATGTCCACAGTTTGACTCACGAGTTCTGGAGGTTCTGGGTGATCTTCTGGACATTCCCCTCTCGGTCCAGCATGGTCTGGAGCAGGGCCGCACTCTGCTCTGAGTCCTTCAGAGCTCCAGAAGAATCCTCTGCAATGGATGAGGCGTCTGACTGGTGACTGTGGGAGAGAGGAGGAGATATTAAGAGGACAATAACAAGGACCAAAGCAAACCCAGGGCTAAACCAGAGCTAAACTCGGAGTAAACTGGGACTAAACTGGGAATAACCCAGAACTAACACAAGACTAAGTGATCAGTAAGAGGACAACAGGAGGACAACAGACCAGGGTTAAACCAGGACTAAACTGCTTCAAAATCAGGACTGAACAAGGACAAAACCAGGACTAAAACAGACCACGGTTAAACCAGTATTAGACTAAAACAAAACCGGGGATGGAAAAGGACCAAACCGGAGGTTAACAAGAAGTAAACAGGTCTAAACTAGGACTAAACCAAGACTATACTGGACCAAAGCCATGCCAAGGGAGTATCCCAGTTTAAAGTTGAGTGGTGTTGAGTGGTGTTGAGTGGTGTACTCACATCTGGAGCAGGTCCAGAGCCTTCTGGAGCAGAGGGGAGAATGGGTTTGTTTCCGAGGGAGAGTCTGAGGGGTAGTCTGAGGGAGAGTCTGAAGAGTAGTCTGAGGGAGAGTCCGCCTGAGGGCGCTCCTGAGGACACACAGGGGACACAACTGTGTTAACAACACTCAAAGTACTGTCATTATTCAGTCACTCCACACTCAGTGGTGGTAATTTACTTATGTAGCCAGCATTTCCATAAACGCTGGCTACATAAGCTAAATGTTTACTAAAGAGGTAAGAACCTGCGCCCATCATGCGTGAGTAGCAGAGTGGTTAGCCTTGGACAAACATAAAAACATCAGAAGTGTTATTGTCATACCACAGCTGTGAGTTTGCTCTGGGCCTGCTGGAGTAGCCTCTTCATATCCACTATCATGTCCTCTATGGTGTCCACTTTATCTCCATATGTCTCCTGTCTGTCCTGGACATCCTGCACACTGAGGGACACTCGGGACAGGTCCTGTCCCAGGCTCTGCTGCTCTGTGCCCAGGGAGGTCAGACGCTTGTCCAGACGCCTCTCTGCATCTGTGTGAAGGAGGTTTAGATGAGTTATTTTTGTTGACGTTCTTTTTGTGATATTTTAATGCCTTTGTTGAATGATCAAAGGGACAGTAAGTTTTTTTTACTTTAAAGTTCATAAACACAACCTACTTGTGTCACCAGATACGAGGCATGTTCAAAATAAGATGTCTACTTAAACCCCAGCACCTACAACCAATAATTGATGAGTGCTAGTGCAGCCTCTGCAGCTCAGTAAGTGAATTCTGGAGGTTCTGAGCTTTTACATGGGGCCTGTTCATATATTGAGAATGAGAAAAACGTGTATGTGTCTCTATCTGCAGATTAAGACACTGGTATCATAGGTTCAATTGTGATTGTAATATTTAAAAACATATTTAGTGCCTTTAACAGAGCACAAAAGTTGGTCTAGCAAAAGATTCAAAACAGATCTGGACTACAGATGGACTTTGTACCTTTCGCTAACTGGTGGTCGTCCTGCAGTTCCTCTAACTGCCTTTGGGCGGATCGGAGCGCTGCCTCCATGGCCTCAGCATGAGCCAGGCCCTGGTTTGGACCAGAGAACAGGGACTGGAGCTCCTGCACTTTCAGTGCAAACTGATACAACTGAAAAACATGTTCAAACAGCATTCAACATTTAGCTTTTCCTCACTATATTTACACAATTTTTACACAATATGCACACAAGACTAAAATAAATCAATACATACAATCAATGCATAATAGAGTTCACCAAAATGTAACTTTTTAAAGTCAGTTTACATTGTTTAAAAGCATTTTGTTGAAGAGGAGGTATTATGCAAAATCGACTTTTTTGAGCTTTGTACCATGTTATCATGTTCCCTCATCAAAAACACGCCTGAAGAGGTTTTAGATGTCATCCATGCATGTGTGAGTATTTTAGCGACATCTCTTGGGCCCTACTTGAACAGTTAGTTGTATGATCCTGTACAAGGCTCTGCAAACAAGCCTACATCACCCATGGTCCCACATGACAATTATCCATAACACAAAAACATGACACAAAACTGTACACAACAACTTGACAAACCAGGTGCAATGTGCAGTAGTTTCATTAGTGGGATGCACACTGATCATGTTGTGATAACATGTTGAAGGGGGAGTGATTTGTATGAGTGATAATATGTTGTTTTTGGCAAATATAGCATTTTCAAAACAACAAAAGATAACATGGTGACCTAAATGTATTGTGTGTTAGCATTAATACCCCATAGAAATGTAGTAGTCCCTCTTATATATATATATCTTTTTAATAGAGCAAAAATGTTTGTGCATTTAGACAGCTTCATTCTTCATGCTTTCATTTAGGGTTTTTTTTCAGCAAAAAACTATGACAAAAACTGTAATAATAATATGCCACAGCTACAGTGAGGCTGCCAATCTCTCTGACCACCACAAGCATTCACACACACCACATTCATACTAGGCAATGTGGGTGAAGGGTAATGTTTAAGGACACAACAACAATTTCCAATAGAGCCACTGCTGACCCACTGTGGCACCTGGTATTCTCCATGTTCTTCCATCCAAATACTAACCAGGCACATCTCTGCTTCGTTTCTCAGATCTGATGAGATTGGGCACTGACAAAACTAAGACTAAGTAGTAAATGAGAGTGGCATTCGTACCCGTGCAGTGACAGGGCTGAAGCAGGACGGGCACTCAGAGTTGGTACACTTCGGCCCCTCAAACCCAGGTCTGCACACACAGGTCCCAGAGGAGTCACACTGAGGGGAGACTGCCCCCTGTCGGTCACAGGCACAAGCTGCACAGACAACATAAAAACATGTCAGTGATTTACAACCTACTGTAAGTATGCGATATATTTGATAATAGTTTATGCCAATGTAAGGTTTTTGTCTGCAGTGGGAGAAACTTTTCACAGAGGGTCGATTGAACATATACATTGCAATCATTGTGAGCACGTTCCTGTCAACATCCACCATTGACTGCACAAATCTAAGAGACCGAAATTAGCATGAGTAAGACACAGGAGCCTTGAGCCACTATATGGAGAGATGTAATGTGCACTTATTTTATAGAAGTAATGAATAATATTCCTACAGATGGTACTCACGCTGACATGGAGCAGGGAAGCCGTCTCCTCGCACTGTCTCCCTATAAAAGCCCTCTGCACACTCTGTACAACCAGGACCTGAGCAGAGGAGGAGATTTTAAACATTAGAACACAAATATCAGTTAGTGAAAAGTCAGTATCCTTGTACAATACCCAGACTAATTGTGGTATCTACCCTAACTACACCAGGTCTAGTATTTAAGTGAGACACTGTAGGGGAATAGACTTGACAAACCTGATGCAGTATTTCATTAGCGGGATGGATGAGAGAGCAAAGGAAGGAGGGACTCAGTGTCAAAAATGAAACAGAAACTTATAAAACATGTTACTATATTGTTTTCGGCAAGTATAGCATTTTCAAAAAAATAAAAGGTAACATGGTGATCTAAATAAGTTATGTGTTAGTAGGTAATAAACCATAGAAGTAAAATACGCCTTCTTTAAAAGGCAAATACATCTATTTGAAACTTCTTCTGTAGTTTACAAATGAATAAAAGTATGAGGAAATGCATTGAATGTGTAGAAATGTTCAAAGGTTCACATATTTGGGACATATAAATCTGAAAAATGGACAGAACCAGGTTTAAATTTGTGAGAAATTCTGATATCTCATTTAGTCTCATTTAGTAAACTAGATATCACTGAAATAATAACAAAAAAAAAGGTCAAACTGTGGTGTACCATACAATGCACCATTCAAATTAATGGACGCCAGATGATTAAAGGCTCTGTACCTCATTTTTAATATCTTAAAAATGTTAAAAACAGATCTAGCCCAATTTAAACAGTTTGCACTGGCCCAAAGTTATTACTCTCTTAACTTATGCATTAGAGAATCCTAATTATTCACCATGATTAGTTTAGTGCTTTCCACAACTTTCAGAGACCAGAGCACAGTTTACCATTGTTCACTGGTAAAACTAACAAGCATGCTAACAGTGCTTTCTAATTAAATAAAGATAGTATATAGCGGAAATATTTTGACCTCAAAAGCACCTTACAGAATACATGACTGGGTGCATGGCCTTTAAATTAAATAACAAAACATATTTAGGTGCAGACTGAACAATGTAGTTATTTCAACATGAATCCTTATATGCTAAGAGACCAAACTGACCACAAACTTGCCTGTCTTGCCTTAAAGCACCTATGAAAAGTTAAACTAGAAATTTTCTAAAACACAGTTAAGATTTATACAATTTTTAAATATAAAAAAAATTCCCAATTTGGCAATTTGTTATAATTATATTTTTACTTCCTTAATTAGCCCACCAAAAAAGGTAAAAAGTGACAATCATAAAAACCTCTCACATGCACTTTAAGCCGAGCAGTACCTGAGTATCCGGTGGAGCAGCCCTGGTTGTTGTCGTCAGAGGACAGACACTCTCCGGTCTGAGCATCACAGCTGCCTTTGGGACACTGGCACGGCTCACAGGCACTGAAGGCCCCGCGGCTGGGCTCCGAGCGCCTGTACCCGGCTGCACAGCGCTCACACTGTGCCCCCTCCATACCAGGGGGGCATCGGCAGCTCCGCACCCACCCTGCAGGCACTGCACCCAGGCCGGGACGGGCAGACACCAGGGTCACATTATCCAGGTACCCCCGACCTGTGGGGCAAACAGTCAATCAAGATATGCAAGCCAAAAACAAGCCAGACCAAAATGACATTTCATTTTACTAAGGTTTTAAACAGGAAGCATTTAATCAGATCTGACTCAGTTCAAATGTTTGCAGCAGGTTCCTCTTCTGAAGAAAAGACCAGATAACATCCACAACAAGGTGCCATAGACACCACAACCCCTACACACACATCAGCCAAAAACAGTCTGTGTGCTTTTAAAAATGGCCATCAGGGCTGTTATGGACTGGATTTAAAATTGTAGGGGTAAGGTCTAATTATATGGCTTCAATGTATTTCTCCCTTCAGTGTTGGCAGAGCCACTTACAATACAATTACACAATACAATATCAAGGTCAAAGTGTTTGAGAAAACACAAAGAACATTTTAAATCCACCAGTGCACAGAATGCTCAGTGCTCCTCACCGTTGTGTCCGAAGGTGGCCCTGATCTTGATGGCCGTCAGGTTCTGCAGCAGAGTCTGGAAGGAGAAGGAGCTGAGCTGAGGACTCCAGAGACTCTCCTCCAGCCTGGGTCAAACCAGAACAACACAGGAATCACAGGAGAGCAGAGCAAATATATATGTTAAAAAATAACAACACTTCAGTTCTGTAAAAGAATCCAGTTTTGTATTTTGTGAAATTATACTTGTTAAACATTTAAAACAATTTTTTTCCATGTTCTAATGGAAAAATGACAAAGCAACTGTCATTAGCATTTTATTGACAACAGCAATTCCCCTTATTGTTGCCAGCAGAGGGCGTAGACCGAGCATTCTTTGTGAAAACAGATGCTAATTTCTGAGCTACTGTTTTAAAATGTCAAATACCAGTACTATAATTTACAAAAACACACTCTTAAAAGCCATGCTAGTGCTAACCTTATACTAATTGAGTTGTAATTCTTCATTACTCTTACCTGAAAGTGTAATGTATCTTCTGTCCACAGGGGACGCTGTGTCTCATGTCTCCTAACGAAGTAGATACACTAAGGCCCGCCCCCTCGAGGATGATGTCGCTGAGTGATGGGTGTCTCACTCCTCTGTCCAAACGCAGAGAGAAGGACATGTTCTGTCCATAACTGTTCAACTGGTCACCAAGGAAACGGGCTGAGAGGCAAAAGACAGTCAAGTTGAGACTTTGTGACTGGACATGGTGAATATGTATATGAGTATCTGAGTTTATTGTTGCACCAAACTTTAACAGTATTGTACTTAGAGAATAAAATAAACCTGGTGTAAATTCAACCCAGAAGATTGCATCTCATCCTCTTTCTTCTGAAGGGCAATACCAATGATTGTTGTTCTAAAGTGATACCAAGTAATACTATGGCAGATATACTGATAATTCCACCACCACAGCAGCACAGTTTAGGAAACCATCTGACCTGGTGCATAAAGATAGACAGGCTGGCTGTTGGAGGAGATGACCTCAACATCTCCGTGTCTCGGTGACCAGCGGAAGTACACATTCCTCGGGGTGAGTCCGTCCAATGTGGCAGCCCTCCAGCCGTCCAGACCTGCCCATAGAAGATCAGGTGAGAACATGACAGTAGATACAAATAATGAAACGTGTTCTCGAGTTTGGAATACAAACTTTAAATACAGAACAGCCAGTCACAATCACATACTGAATTATTGACTTTATTTAACCAGGATAGTCCCACTGAGATTAAGAGTCTCTTTTTCAGGGGACTGCAGACCACAAAAGGGAGGAGTCTAATGTGCATGTTTTTAGTGGGAGGGGAAAACAGAGCACCTGGAGGAAACCTACACAGGCACAGGGAGAACATGCAAACTCCAGACAGAAACTAATAATAATTTCAAATGGATAGGGGATCAACTGTTTCATTTGCCATATTAATCTTATGTCTTAAAGTCCTTCTACAACAATTACATCTTTTTGAATAATACGACATGATGTGTGTACCGTCAGAGAAGGTGGAGCTGATGTTGTAGACGTGGTATCCCGGCTGTACGGAGCACTCAGAGCTGTGACCGAAGCAGAAGCAAGAAGGACTCCAACTCCCAGAATCCTGTCTTTGCTGACGACTGCAGGGGGCGACATGCAAACAGAGGACAGGTAAGCTTTATCACGTACTGGTAATTATAACAAAAATATGTCAAATGAATCCATATTCCATTATGTGACTATACTGTGTTCTGGAGATTAAAATGGGAACGTTGGTCAATGCTAAACAAGGTAATTTTGACTCAACACTAGAACTTCCAGCACTTAAATTTTGAAGTGTAATTTCTCTGACTTGACTTTTGGTGTTCCTATAACCTGACTGTATCTGTATGTATTTTGTTCTATGATATGGTTTATGATATGGTCAGAAACATCTCAGAATGAATGTGAGAAGTTATATAGATGTCTCGAAACCCTCCAGCAGAACCTCCACAACATCTACAAGAACTTTTACAAGAACAACAGTAGAGCAAGAACCCAAACATGTATTTATGTCCCAACTGCTGCCCATGTCCAAACTGGAAATAAAATGTTAAACTTCACCAAAATTGTCAGATTAGGGAAAACAAGATACAATTTTTAGTCTTAAGTATAATTATGTTCTAACCTGGCATATGCACTATAAATCTGAATTTCCATCTGAGTCTTTTCAAGCAAATTTATCAAACCTTTCGACAGAACCTTCTCCAGAACATTCACTAAGGACCTTCATTCCTAGAAGCCCCATCAAACAATCTAAATTTTGTGTTTATCCTCCAAAAGGGCTATTCAATTTGCAGCTCATATCAACCACAATGGAATAAAAAATTGCATACATCATAGAGATACATGTAGAACACCTCCCAGCATCAGAAACTCTACCAGCTTCTCCGCCTAAACCTTCACATAGATCCACCAATACATCGTCCATCAGTAAAACTACCATCACCTTCTCCTACCACCACTTTCACCAGAACAAAAAGAAGAAGAAACCTCCCATACCCCTTCACCACATTGTCCACCACTGTCTGCACCATAACTTCTGTGTGTCAGAAAAAAAGTTTGGAGTCCACCAGACCTGCGTGTGCACCCGTCTGCTCCGATCTTCTGTCCATCTTCACAGAGCTCACACTTGTCTCCAGTGAATCCCTGTTTACAGCTACAATGACCCCTGCTGTCACACTGAGAGCTCACAGAACCTGAGGAGGACAAAAGCATTTACACCCCAGAACGAAGGACATCACAAATCTATCAATTTAAAAAGACAGCTCAATATTTACGACAGAAGTGTATGGAGATCCACAGTCATGCCATGATCTGATCTGTTCGTTTAATAGTGTGATTTTCTTTTATTCAAAATGTATTGAATCCCCTTCAAAGATACTGTGCAATAAGTCAAAAAATCTTGTTCTACTAATAAATCTAAACTAATTGCCAAGTCAAGTCAAAAATAAAATAGGGATAGATTTTACCATTGCTCTACCAGTGCATCTTGTGTTATTTTAATATTAGGCCTACATATATCAGTGTAAAAAACAACCAAACATGATGACAAAAGGCTTCGTTTACAGCAGTAGACAGCTCGGTCTGGTCTCTAGGGACAGTTTTCGCAGCCATTTCTGCTCCATTCTATCCCTATGAGAGTTCACCTGAGGACACTGTTTAGAAAGGTGCATCTTCATGTGTCGGCGGTAATGCGAATTTTTGAGGCTAATTGCTACTTTACAGCTGATGTCATCAACATTCCCTGGGGGTGTGAAGTTAACTGTAGGCACTGCTCTGTCTGAAGTTCTGACAGACTTTTAATTTGAGATTTGTTTTAACACAATCTAACCATAAAGAACAGTCTAAGCTGGAACTGAAAGAGGTGAGCTGAATTGTGCTGTTAAACAAGTCCTTAACGTCAAATAACATTACAGTCACAAGCTAGCATTAGCATTAGCATTAGCCAACACCTAAACATGACTCGTCTTGATCACAGACTCCTGAAAATGTGTTGTTTGAATCAATTTTTTCTTAAGTTTTCAGACTATCTTAACACAAAATTGACAGTGTTTGCTAATATGTGCATTGCATTTCCATGGTAACGTCTGAACATTCCACCACAGAGATGCATGTAGAACATCCTCAGTGTGATGTCATTGCAAAGCATCAATAAATATTTAAATAATGAAGCAGAACTCACAGGAACTAGCCGTCTACCTTTGTGCACAGAGTCAATTCTAACTTTTCAGGAACAGTGTGGAGATACATACCTGCTGGGTGGCAGAAGCAAGGTGAGCAGCTCCTCTGGTTCTCCTGGAGGTAGAAACCTGCTCGACAGCGCTCACAGTTGCGGCCCTCTGTATTGCCTTGACAGTTCACACAGCGCAGTCCTAAGGCATCACGCAGGCAGTACTGAGAGTGCCCCCTGCAGTCACACCGCAATGCTGCAACAACAGGGACAAGTTTTAGTAGTAGTTTGATAAGAGTGCTCATTTATATAGGTCAAAAGTTACGATATTAGAGGTCAGAGTAAAGTTTTCTGGTTCCTATTCAGGTCTTGTTTCTTTGAAGGACCATGCACGCTCATATTGATCAGACTCCATTTAGCATTTTTTTCAGACAATCTTAAAACCTTTTTGACAGTGTTTGCTGATATGTGCATTATGTCACCTTGGAAAATGCTGAACATTCCACCACAGACATACATGCAGAACCCCCCAAGCATTATGAATATACAATCTATGTATTCACCTCAGTCTATATACCCTCCTCTGGCAACGGTGGTGTTTTGTTGGGCTTTGTTACCTTTGTTTTTCCACTGTTATTTGAAGTTATAGAACACAAAATACCAATTACAGAGGAGTGAATGAAATGTACTTTTTGTTTTGATTGTGGCTGCCGGTCTCCTGTGCTGACCTGCTGTATTTGTGGTGGGAGGGGCAATGCAGGCAGAGGCAGGTGGGGCTCAGAGAGGGGGTAGAGGCTGAGTGCTGGTGTGGATGGTGTGCTGAGAGCAGAGATGGTGCAGGGTGAACCTATGGGTGATGAGGGGGGTTGATAGGTGCTAGGTGGGGCTGTCCCTGGGTGTGTCTGGAGGAATGTGTTGTTAGCTGTCATGACATAATGATGATGATTAGACAGACATGGTTTAGTCATGTTTCCGTCCATGTCCATCTGCTGTTAGTGAAGGGAAAATAAAATTGCTTTTCACAATCTACACCAGCGATGTCATATGCACGCCATTAATTAAGAAAAAGGCTTGTTGTTGAAAAAAAAACCCAACAACAAACAACTAAATAATATCTCAATAATGACAGTTTTATCTAGGCCTATTGAAAGTAATTTATTTTATCAAATGACATTAAGAATTTCCATTATCTTTAAAACAGAATGAGTTAGAAGCCTATAAGTTTAAGTTTAATATAAAATAAATACTGGCTTCAGAAACTAGTCAGAGAGAGAGAGGTCTGTGCTTTTAAGCATCTTTGCGGTTCACTATACATGCAGAATGAGATCTCTTACTATAAATTTCAATAGTTAGTCTTTGACGCCTTTTGGTGTCTACATTTATTTATTTTCATCTTGCGCATCAGCAGCCTCATTTAAGTAACTGCACATTGTGGAGAATCTACAGGTTTGACGTTTCTCTTTAAAGGTAAATACAGTGTCCATCAGGGACAAAGTGCGACAGAGCCTCGGCCTCAGCTCCAACTGGCTTTAGAGGTGTGGTCAGAGGTGAAAGTGAGTGAGCTAACACTTTTTTATTTTAGTTGTCAATTAAAATGATCATTGAAGTCTGTTTTATATCTTTATCCGCATTTATAATGAGGACAGAGAAGGTGAGCTCTTCTAGTTTCACTGGGCAAAGTTTTAGGCGTATGTGTGCCCAATAAGGCTCTGGAGCCTTGTAAATATTATTTGCTATTTAGTGTTTGCAACTGTCTGTGCCTAATGTTTGGTTGACTTTCTTTCACAAACAGCTCATAAATTACATGAATGAACCCACTGCAGCGTATCTCCACCACAGCAGCAGAACTATCAGCCTCCTCAGCCTCTCCATCTCTAACACTTGTAGTAATGCATTCACATTTAACACATCTGTAAATACATTTGTACATTTTGTCAACATTCTATATGGTCCTCAGCCTGACTATACTGGTAAAGAGGACAAATATTTTGAAAAATGCAATACACTTTGTTGTTATGAATGATTCTAATAGCTTAGTCTTGAAGATGCCCACGTGTCAGATGCCCTCCCATTCTCCTATATCTTTGTGTCAGATGCCCTTCCATCCTCCTATCTATATCACATGCCCTCCCATACTCCTGTAACCCCGTGTCTCAGATGCCCTCCCATCTTTTTATAAGTGTTGTGTCAGATGCCCTCCTATCCCTTTATATTCTGTCATGTCAGATGCCTCTCCATCCTTATCCATCCTTGTGTGTCAGATGCCCTCACATAATGTAATAGCTATCCATATACATACATGCAAACTACAATAATAGTTTTGAAACCGCAGTACTCACAGTGAGAGGAGTAGGTGGCCTGGGTGCCACAGATCAAGGCTAGCACTCCGCACAGGTACACTAAAGATAGTCCCATGGTCCGAATCAGGTAGGCTTCAGGACTAGGACCCAAATGAAGAGACAGTCCTGGTGCACAGTCTTTAGTACGGCCCCACTCCTGCCCTGCTCCTGTCCGACTCCCCCTCTGCTACAGGTCCCGACAGGAGCAGTGACGCCCTGTTTACACTGCACAATGCGTCACGCCTAGTTAACCCTTAGACCCAGAGTCAGTGCTTGAAGATATCATCATGCTTTAAAGGACTACTGTGGAATATATAATATAAGAGCAGATGACATTTTATAATAACTACATTTTTATATATATATATAATAAACCATCACTAAAGACTTAATTTATAGTAAACAAATTGTTTATTAAGAAAGATCCAGGATTAGATTAGTAACCATTTAATCAATACCCTAACTCCAGTAAGTAGTTAGTGAGGCTGAATCATTAACTATTTGGTCATTCTGAATTAAGGCTAATGTTTTATAACGTAAAAATGTGTTGTGTGCCTTGTCTTTAATGTAAATAAGATAACTTGGAATGCATATTGAAAAGAGCAAAATAAAATCTCAAAGCTCTAAACCAGGACTGCATCAGTACTAAACTAGGATTCAATCAGGACACCAGGACTAGTACACGACTATACCAGGACTACAGCAGGACTAAACCAGGTCTAAACCAGGTCTAAATTATGTCTAAACAAGGACTAAACCAGCCCGAAACAAGGTCTAAACTCTAAACCAGGCCTAAACCAGACCTAAACCAGGACTGAGCCAAGTCTAAACCAGGAGTAAACCAGGTCTAAACTTTGTCTAAAGTAGCCCTACAGCAGCCCTAAACCAAGTCTAAATTCTAAACCACACCTAAATGATGCCCTAACCAGGCCTAAACCAGGCCTAAACCAAGTCTAAACAAAGACTAAACTAGGACTGCAGGCTGTGTGGATCAGGATGAAGCATGCACAGCTCACAGACCGCAGACTGGGTGACACAGGTAAAAGAGTATCCTACGGCGACGGCCGCTCCCTGTTCTCCCTCACACTATCCTGTACCTGAGGGCTCTGAGTCACATGACGCACCTGACACGCCCTGCACGCGCTCAGTCTGTGGCCAGGAAGTAGAGCAGGCCACTCCTCAAACAGCAGCGGCAGAGCACAGTGACTGCAGAAGCTGTCAGCGTGTGGGGAAATAGTACAATGACTACATTTTGGATAAGTCTGGTGGACAGTTTACTAATATTTTGGTGGTAAGAATCCAGCAAGACACACTCAGTCCCTCTTGCATTAAAGGAACTCTATGTTGCTTGCACTTTCTTCCAACTCCATATCGTAGCTAAATTAAAACCAATTGTCTCACAAAGACTTGGAAACAATTATCCATCTATTTATAACCACCAGCTTAGAGTACTGCAAATCTTTATACGTAGATTAGACAACACCAAACACCAGCACCGGCAGATTACAGCTTGTCCAAAATGTGGTGGTCAGGCTTTTAACAGGTACTAAAAAAGAGACCACATCACCCCAGTTTTAGCTCAACTCCATTGGCTGCCAGTCAAGTTTACAATTGATTTTACACTTTTAGTATTTGTTTTTAAAAGTTCTCAATAAGTACTCAGTTATCTCAATTATTTGTCTGATCTCCTGGCTCCTTACTCAGCCTCAGGTCCTCAGGTCAACCTTAGATCAACCTCCCAGCACTTAGTGACTGTGCCTCCATCATTGTTTCATTCATACGTTTGAGTAAGTCTTTTATTATTTTTCTGGCTACATCTCCAAAGCTCAAAATGCTCTGTTCCGCCTTGTGATGTCCTGAAGCGATAGTTTTCAGGTTAACAGCTCCTTTTATCTTTAGTTCAGTAGAGATTGGCAATTTCAGGTCTGAAGTTATCCAAATGATGATAGTAAATGTGTATGGAGTTTATTAACTCAATGGAGCACATCACAAGGTGGAACAGAGCATTTTCCATTTTAAGAAGAACCAAATATGCAGGGTTTGTGTGTTAAACATGTGTGCATGAAACAAAAACACAACTCCAGGTATGTTTTTGATATGGAAAAACTCATCAGAAAATAAAGTAGAATGGGCCCTTTAAATGCTCACCTCTCTGATCTGGCTTTTAACTAGTGTCTTGATGTCAAATGTCTGCTTATTGTTTCCATATCTATGCACTGTATTTGATTATGTTTTGCTTTATGTTTGTGAAGGGCTTTGGTATGAGGCACATAAACATCCCTACTGTTTGTACTTACAGTGTGAAGTATTTGTTTGAACGTTCCTATCATTGGTTATGATTGCCTTCAGCAATCCAAACTCGCCATCAATGTTATGAGAACAATGTTACCCTAAGGTATCAATACCCACCGTGCACTGTTCCCTCTAAGCTGCGCGCGTGCGTAATTGCGCACTGCTGACACGGTCTCCGCGCACAGAAAATCTGTGCTGCGCACAAAAAAATCGAACCGGAATTGAAAATAAAATAAACACACAGCAATTCATTCTGCGCTATTTTTCAGTGTGAGTCAGTGAGTGTGACCGGGGACGAGCTGCTCCAGACAATTATGTGATTCACATACGTATTGGCGCAGCTTATCGACGTCATTGACAGGCTCCTCATGTCCCGCTATTGTTTGAGCCCTGCTGAAAAGGTTGAGGGTTTATTTTTAACACGTTCATAATTTGAGCAAACAAAAATATACAAATAAAAACAACTAGATGGAGTCGTTCTTATTGAACAAAATTCAGCACAAATCTTTATTAATCAAAATCAATACATTTGAAGACTTACAGGACCTCAACATATGCGCAAAATGACTTCTTACTCTTTAAGTATATCTTGAACAGGTACTTTCTTTGCTCCTATATGTGGACTTTTACTTAACAAAACTGAGCGTTTCATCCTCTCCTGGTTATAGATGACGCAAAGACGCGCGCGTGGTGACGTCAGTGCGCACCTGCGTCCTCTTGTTGCCAAGTGCGTGTTTCAAACACTCCCGTATCCCTGCAAATTTTGCAAACCTCGGCTGCGACAAAAATCTGCATTTGTTGACTTCATTTGACGATTTCTTCGGAAAGGAGACCTAACTTTGGACTCAGACTTCACCCAGACGTCTACTGACCGCCTCCTGACTCGGAATAGAGACGTTTGTGAGGAAAACAGGTGAGGTTTGTCACTTTTCATGTTCACGTTATGGGGTTTTACACAGAATACAACCAATATATCAAAATGGCATTTTAACAAAACCCAGATCAAGCTTACAGTGAGTTTATTCAAAGAAATGTGTGCCCTTCTGTGTTTGATTTCCTTTTCATACAAAATGAAAACGATTAGTCTGTGTGTACAGGCCACAGGCAGAGGCTGTAGTGCTCAGTAGTCAAATACAGCAGATAATAATACTGTATTTACTTGAGTAATTATTTATGTATCTTTACAACAACTTGAGTAATTTAGTTTTAATGTAAAACGTACTTGGCCTACTCATAAATTGAATTCACTTTTGGGCTAATCCATTCTCAGTGCAGTGGCTATAATGCACATGTACTGTTACCATGGCTACATACACTGTTAGCTTGGTACATACACTGTTAGCTTGGTACATACACTGTTAGCTTGGTACATACACTGTTAGCTTGGTACATACACTGTTAGCTTGGTACATACACTGTTAGCTTGGTACATACACTGTTAGCTTGGTACATACACTGTTAGCTATCAGCAGATGAACGCACTTGGCTAATTTTGGGAGAGGGCCTGACCCCGTGAGTCACAGCTCTAATCCTCTTATCTATTCACTGTATGGTACTATTATTCCTGATTTATATTTATTTATTATCCTGATCATATTTATTCCATTCTGGGGCATGTATCTGCGCCACTTTCACCTGGGCCTACTGGAGCAAAGAGCAGTAGTCTGGATGAAAGTGGACTAGAAGCAGTTAGTAGTGACAGTAATCCTGTGATAACTAAATGTAATCTTAGTTTGCTTAAAAAAAACAAAAACTGCTAAATCGTTATAGATCATATTTTACAGGCTGTTATAGATGACGCAATAGCACAACTCACTAATGAGCTGCATCTAAAATTTAATTTTATTCTGTTGCTATTTTTTTTAATCACCCTTGTGTTTATATAGATTTCAAAATGACAATATCTTAAACATATGTTCATTATACGTGAAGTTTAGATAAGTTAAGGTGAACTTTGACCTACTCACTTCAAAGGTCAGTATTGTGTGCGTGAGAAAACCAGTGCTCCGCTCGTGAGCGCTGTGAGGATGCGCTGAATGCAGTTTTTTTGCAGGTACTGGGTACCTCTGTGCATAAAAGCACTGTAACATGTCTTCACTCTGCAAATATAGTTGACCTAAAACATGACAAATTCACTATATTAGTTCAGGGTAATACATTAGAATTAGATAAATAATCAAAATACTGTTGATCAAAATCACTGTTGATCTAGTACTGCAGACATGTTAGACACTGAGAGGCCAGAATAACTGGGTAAGGCCAACTACCAATGTATTATTTCAAAACATTCACATGCATTTGGGTTTATTAAAACATAACAAAACAGTATCTTCTGATTTAACATGTATGCAAAGAGCTCAACAATTGCTGTTTTGCCATGTGCGTTCAGCTTTTGGCATAAACTGAAATTTTAGAAACCAACATGAGAAGCGTTTTGGTCTCTACAGTTTTGTCATTTTGGTTCCTTCTGTTGGGTTTGCTGTATTCTTGTTTGTAGCATCAGTGTCTGACACAAATGTTTCTCTCCACAGATCTGTGTGAGACAAAGCCCAGCTCTGCTCCGGACGTCCAGACCTCCTGCACACGTCCTCACATCAGGAGCTAAGTCCTCACACACTCTTGCACATACAGACATACACATTTACACAAATACACACACACGCCTCCGCCTTGCCTACCCCCGCCGTGTCCCTCCTTGCTACCCTCGCTATGCTCCTACCCGCCACTTCCGCTATGACCCTCCCCGCTACCCCCGCCATGCCCACCTCTGCTGCCCCCGCCATGCCCCTTCCCACCGCTACGGCTACGCCCCTCCGTGCTGCCCGTGCTATGCGCCTCTCTACTCGTGCTAAGCTGCGCCGTATACGTCTTGCTGAGGCCCGCATTGCTCCACATGCTAAGATCCACCCTGCTCCTTCTGCGATGCCCCTCCCTGCTCATCTTGCTAAGCTGCTCCGTATTCGTCTTGCTAAGGCCCCCGTTGCTCCTCCTGCTAAGGTCCTCCCTGCTCATCGTGCTAAGATCTTCTCTGCTCATTGTGCTAAGTTCCTCTCTGCTCATCGTGATATGGTCCTCTCTGCTCATTGTGCTATGCCCCTCCCTGCTGCTCAGGTGATCCGTATTCATGTTGCTAAACCCCGTGTTGCTCCCCCTCCTGAGGTCTTCCCTGTTAGTCCTGCTATGCTCCTCCCCGCCGCTCCCGCCATGCCCCTCCCCACTGCTCCCGCCATGCCCACCCCGTCCGCTCCCGCCATACCCACCCCCATTGCCCCTGCCATGCCCTTCCCTGCTGCCCCCTCCATTCCCCTCCCTGCTCCTCCCTCTAAGCCCCTCCGTATTCGTCTTTGTAAGGCCCGCCCTGTTCCTTATGCTAAACCCCGTGTTGCTCCTCCTGCTAAAGTCCTCCTTGCACCTCCCGCTATGTCCCTTCCTGGTGCTCGTGCCATGCCCCTCCCCGCTACTCATGCTATGCCCCTCCCCGCCACCACTGCCTTGCCCACCCCCTCCGCCCCCACCATGCCCCTCCCTGCTGCCCCCTCCATGCCCCTCCGTCCTCCTCCCGCTAAGCGACTCCGTATTCGTGTTGCTAAGGCCCGCCCTGTTCCTTATGCTAAACCCCGCGTTGCTCCTCCTGCTAAGGCCCTCTCTGCTCCTCCTGCTAAGGCTCTCCTTGCTCCCTTTGCTACGCTTGCGGCTGCTATTGCAGGGGCCCTCAGATCATCCATGTCCCGTTTTCTGTCATTTCTGACTCCACAGATGCCAACTAACTATGACACTGTATCATAATATACATAAGTGTTTTGTTGTAAATAGTGTGATTCTTGTGTTTTAGTGTGAAATAAAAAAAAAAAAAAAAAAATTAAGAAATCTGCCAAAATATGCCTGATAAGTATAGTTCTGTGTGTATTAGTGATCATTCTGTGATTTCTGTTGTAAATAGCATGTAAATAGTGTGGTTCTTGTGTTTTAGTGTGAAGCAAGCAAACAAAAAAACATACATAAAATGTTAGGGATCAGATATGGTGTTTTCTGCTCCCCCTCTTCTTGTGTCTTGTTTGTTCCCACAGAGCTGGTGGTGACGAGGGCTCCTCCTGCAGCAGACCAGACCAACCCCTCTTCTCTGTTTTTGTGTTTGGGCAGCACGGTGGCAACACTCATGCCTCACAGCAAGGCCTGTGTGGAGTTTTCATGTTTCTCCCCGTGTCTGGATGGGTTTCCTCCGGGTACTCCGGTTTCCCCCATCAACTAAAACATGAACCCCCCCTTTCAAATCTTTCAAATAATATAATATTTTCTTAAAGCATACATGTTGTTTTTGTGATTCTTGTGAAATGCCAATTGAGTGTTTTTGTCCTTTGTGTTCAATGCACTTTGTTCAGTGGAATAGTTCTTGTGAAATATATATAACAGTTACAAACTAATAACACATTAACTTCCAGTACCTGGTTTTCATGATTAAGAGGTCACTATTGTAGCATTTGTGTACACTGCACTGCTTTTATGTGTGGAGTTTGCATGTTTCTGCCTGTGTCTCAGTGGGTTTCAATGAGCAGCACACTAAACTTTGAGGTGAGAGAATTTTCCTTGTGACCAATGAGCAAGTTTGTTTCAAGCATCACTAAAATAAACAAATCTGATTGCACAGTAGGAGTAGAGACCGATATCCTGTTTAAAAATACAAAGGTATTTACTTTGGATTTGCCAGGTGACTAGTTAATAGTAATTCCACAGTTTCCATAGTCCCCCCTGTGTTTGTGTGTGTGTGTTTGTGTGTGTGGGGGTGTGTTTGAGGGTGTGTGGGGGTGGGTTGGGGTGTGTGTGTGTGGGTGTGTGTGTGGGTGGGAGTTCTGCACAACATCTTCATGAGTTCAGGTGCATTCCATAGGTGTGCGCCCCCTGGTGGCATGTGTCTTTTACCTTCGCGCTAGTAAATGAAGCTTGATTTACTAAGTTTGATGTAGCGCTGCACTGCTAGAAAATACTTTACAATAATAAAATTAAATGAACTGGCACGGCATAGAAGGTAAACAGCGCCCCCTACTGGTATTAAAGTGGTTTAGCCACAGATCAAATGAAACCTGCGCAAATACCGAATTGTTAAACTG
Source organism: Periophthalmus magnuspinnatus (assembly GCF_009829125.3). Classification (NCBI taxonomy): domain Eukaryota; kingdom Metazoa; phylum Chordata; class Actinopteri; order Gobiiformes; family Gobiidae; genus Periophthalmus; species Periophthalmus magnuspinnatus. The sequence continues at coordinate 13,309,744 of NC_047142.1, forward strand.
CAATGTCCCAACTTTATGTACAACTAATCAGTGTTCTCTGGTTTATAGATTATGAATGTAAAAATGACATTGTTACCTCTCTCTGTTATTATGTTTTCACAAGGTATATTTTGTTAAAGTTATGAAGTAGCTACAGTTGAGAAAAACTCACCTCGAATGTTATATTTGCCTATTGATATTCAATCTAAACAGAAATAAACGGCTGTAACGAAATAATAAAAAATAGCGTACGTATCGTACGTAACATATGCACAAAGACACCAATGGAAGTATGGTCCGTGGTGTAGGCATGTGTCGTAACGGGTTGGGAGGACCAAAGACGTGCAGACTCGGGGCAGATTTACAGTGTTTATTTACAAAATGGTGAAACTGAGTCTTTAATAGTTCATTTAACACATACACGGAGCGGGAGGCAGACCAGGCGGAAGTAGTGCAGAGCAGGGACGGGAAACCAGGACCAGAACGAGGACAGGATCAGGATGAGACCAGGGCAAGCCAAGCAGGGATGTCCAGAGCGGGCACGGAGACAGCCAGGGCCGGAGCACGACCGGACCAGGGACAGGGCCAGGGAAGACCCAGCAGGAGTAATCCAGAGAGCGGGAGACAGGGCAGGAGACGGGAAGCAAGCCGGAGACCAAGACGGGACAGGAGGCAAGGCAGAGGGGTGGACTGTACCGGAGCTGGAGCGCAGAGGCAGGAGCAGGAACGAGCGAGAGCAGGAATCTGGAAGGTGGCAAAAATCCAATGAGTAACAGTTTTTGCAATTTTGTTACCCGTCTGCCTAAGCTGGAGCATCACGTTGACACGCGGACGATCTGGCACCGAGTGTCTTCACGCACTTCTATATCCCATCATGCACCGCAACTACACAAAAAAGAGAAGAAAATGGAGTCCGCTGCGCAATACACATTCAAATGTTCGTACTGGTTTACCTCATCTACAACAGTGCAACATGAAACTGTTAAATCTGAATAAAGATAAGTACAGGATATGTAAAGAAGGAGAGTTACATGGAATAAAGAAATGTGCAGTTATTGATAGACAATAAGAAGACATTATTATCATTAGAAATTATTACTTTAATAAGAATAATGTAAGAATGTTCGTTTCTATTGTAAGCGTCAAAGACCAAGAGACTGAAACATAAAGTCAGAAGAGTTTAATGAGTTCCACACAGGTAATGTGAACAATGAAGCAATGGACTCAGCGCCCTCTACTGTTATTAAAGTGGTGTAGCCACTGGCCAAAATACCGATTCGTTAAACTGCAATATCCCACTATATGTACAACTAATCAGTTTTCTCTGGTTTGTAGACTATGAATGTAAAAATTATACTGTTATCTCTGTTTCTGTTATTATGTTTTCACAAGGTATATTTTGTTAAAGTTATGAAGTAGCTACAATTGAGAAAAAAATCACCTTGAACGTTATATTTGCCCATTGATATTCAAACTAAACAGAAAGAAATGGCTGCGATGTATCGTACGCTCAAAGACAGCGGTGGAAGTGCGATCTGTGGTGTAGGTCTGTCCCATTTCAGCAAGATGGCGGCTACACTGAGGACACATTCTCGTCCGGAATCTTCAAACTACACTTTGAGGAGTACTTCGAAGGGCACCTTAAAAAGGTGCATTTGGCAAATTGAGACACGGCCTACAAGAAGCCTGTCCAAGCATCCTCTTCTTCCTCCTCCTCCTCTTCCTCCTCCACCCTCTGCCTCGTCCTATTTCAATGCTTTCTTGTTTCTGATTTGATCAGAAACCTGTAATATTTTTTTTAAGTGGGACTAAACTCCTAAACTCCACCCACAACCACATTTCAAATAGCACAAGGGGTGCCTGGAAGACTAAAGGGCAGAGTGAGGGGGGAAGGGGAGCAGGATCTGAAGGACTAAATGGGACAATGACAGGGAAGTAGGGGCGGGGTCTGTAAGACTAAAGGGGAGAGTGAGGAGGGGCGGGGTCTGGAGGACTAAAGGGGAGAGTGGGGGGGCGGAGTCTGAACAGGAACAGTATGGCTGTGTCCCAATCCACCAAAATGCCCTTAAATGCACTGTTCGAAGTGTGCGTTGAAGGGCATTGCATAACTTCCGGCGCGACAAGCGCTGTCCCATTTCAACGCACCTGACAAATGTGCCCAGTGTTTCCATGGAGATCGACTGTAACCAAAGGCCGTGTCTCAATTCGCCAAATGCATACCCATCGAAGTACCCAGCCGAAAATGTGTACTCCTTAGTGTAGCCGTCATCTTGCTGAAATGGGACAGGCCTACAGCACGGACTGTACTTCCACCGCTGTCTTTGCGCGTACGTCACATACGTCATTTTTAATTCTTTATAATTAAAGTATAAATGTGGAAGTTGGAAGTATAAATATTTAATTTTAACTATGGAAAAACATGAGCTTCCAACCAAACCAAGACAACTGTAAACTCCAATGTTGAAAACACACTTAACATTTTTATGATAAGGCTCTGACTTGTATTATGAGTATAAGCCATTGTGTGAAGCTTTTGCTGTGACTGAGTGAGATTGTCCTTCCGTGTCTGGGAGACAGTCCGTTAACTCTTTTTCAGTATATGACACGATCATTTGATTTTTACAACTCATAAACTAGTGACAGTATCAATGACCAATACACACTGAGAGGAATCTGTATCTGCACAGCTGCTCTATTACTGTACATTTACATATCATATCAAAACACAATATATAATGTGTATTTGTATATAAAATATATTCAAAACAAGTGGTATGGGTCAAAATAAATATATATTTACAAACCACACACTGCAAACAGTGAACAAACACACACTTCAAAATGTAAACAAACACACTGGAAACTAAAAATACACTGTACATGTGACAGTGTGACACTCATTCTGTGACAGGGGCTCAGTGGTTAGAGGTTGGAGGTTGTCCCGCTCGGACCAACTTCTGTCATTGTGTCCTTAGGCAAGACTCTTCACCCAAATGGTGTGTGCGTGAACAATTGGTGGTGGTCGGGGGGGGGCGCAGATTGGCATTAGCTAATGCTACTAATTACACATAATACACATTTGACCCACAATTAAGTCAATAGCAGAATAAACCACGCTTACCGATCAGGAACAGCATCCAGTCCATCAAATCATAAGGTCCTCTGCTCCTGAGTCCACCATGAGATCTTCACTCGGTTCCACGAACCGCTCCGGGTCCGAGATGCCTCTAGTTTAACTTGTACAAACATCCACAGTGTCCTCGGTCGCGTCCTTCCTTTGTTTTGTCCGTTTCGTCATGTTTAAAAAGCAAAACTGCTGCAAAATAGTGCGTAACAGTGCGCCCGAGGGCGGCCCGTCGGAACATTAAGGGGTTTAACATCATTAGCATCATTAGCATCATTAGCGAGTCTTCAGTCCACATCGGCCACATCGGCTAAAACTCTGGTAGCGGCGCATGAGGAGCCTGTCAATGACGTGGATAAGCTGCGCCAATACGTATGTGAATCACATAATTGTCTGGAGCAGCTCGTCCCCGGTCACACTCACTGATTCACGTTGAAAAATAGCGCAGAATGAATTGTTGTGTGTTTATTTTATTTTCAATTCCGGTTCGATTTTTTGGTGCGCAGCACAGATTTTCTGTGCACGCAGACCATGTCAGCAGTGCGCAATTGCGCACGCGCGCAGTTTAGAGGGAACAGTGCTTGGCTTACTCATAAACTGAATTAATTTTTGGGCTAATCCATTCTCAGTGCAGCCGCTATAATGCACAGGGAGTGGCTTCTGCACATGTACTGTTACCATGGCTACATATACCGTTAGCTTGGTAAATAATAATGTTAGCTTGGTACATATACTGTTAGCTTGGTACATACACTGTTAGCTATTGCGGATGAAGCACTTGGCTCTTTTTGGGAGAGGGCCGTGACCCCGTGAGTCACAGCTCTAATCCTCTTATCTATTCACTGTATGGTACTATTATTCCTGATTTATGTTTATTTATTATCCTTATCATATTTATTCCATTCTGGGGCATGTATCTGCGCCACTATCACCTGGGCCTACTGGAGCAAAGAGCAGTAGTCTAAATGAAAGTGGACTAGAAGCAGTTAGTTGTGACAGTAATCCTGTGATAACTAAATGAAATCTTAGTTTGATTAAAAAAACAAAAACTGCTAAATCGCTAGATCATATTTTACAGGCTGTTATAGATGACGCAAAGATGCGCGCGTGCTGACGTCAGTGCGCACATGCGTGTTGTTGTTGCCAAGCACGTGTTTCTAACACTCTCGTATCTATGCAAACATTGCAAACCGGCTGCGACCAGAAAACTGTTTTTACGGATTTTTATTCGACGTTTTCTTCGGACAACTTTTGAACATTTGCACCTAGACTTCTGAACATTTTCACCTAGACTTCTAGACTACAAGACTTCTGGGAGAAAAAAACGTGAGGTTTGTGACTTTCCACGTTCACGTTCGGGGTAGTTATTTCACAGTGCTTTTCTAGCAGCATACTTTTACTTTTACTTTACCTGTTATTGAAGTAACAGTACTCTTACTTGAGTAAAAGTTTTGGCTACTTTAACTTCTCACTGTGAGTAAGATTACAAGCTTTTGTTGACAGTACTACATTATTTGAACATTTGTGTTTCTTGCAGTACTCTTTAAGATATGATTTCGTTGTGCTATTTTTGTGGTCTGTCATTTGAAAATACCACTTTTTATGCATTATTCAATATTTTATCTTTTAAAAAAACAAACAAAACAAAACTATTACCCTTCTGGATTTAACCTTAGACTACCAGAAGACCATATGTTTTCACCTCCTGCTTTTTGCATTGTTGCCTTTCAGCAGCTGAGAATACAGTGTTGTATAGGACACTTTAGGTCCATACAGTGTGTCAGATGAATGTGTATGTTGAAATAGAGAGGCACTCACTAACTGGGTACCTCTATGCATAAAAGCACTGTAACATGTCTTCACTTTGCAAATATAGTTGACCTAAAACATGGAAAATCCACTATATTAGTCCAGGATAATACATAAGAGTTAGATAAATCAATCAAAATACTGTTGATCAAAATCACTGTTCATCTAGTACTGCAGACATGTTAGACACTGAGAGGCCAAAATAACTGGGTAAGGCCAACTACCAATGTATTATTTCAAAACATTCACATGCATTTGGGGTTATTAAAACATAACAATACAGTATCTTCTAATTTAACATGTATGCAAAGAGCTCTTAAATTACTGTTTTGCTATCTGCGTTCAGCTTTTGGCATAAACTGAAATTTTAGAAACGACCGTGAGAAGCGTTTTGGTCTATACAGTTTTGTCATTTAGGCCCCTTCTGTTGGGTTTGCTGTATTCTTTTGAGTCCTGTTTGCAGCATCAGTGTCTGACACAAATGTGTCTCTCCACAGATTTGTGTGAGACAAAGGCCAGCTCTGCTCCAGACGTCAGGACCTCCTGCACACGTCCTCACATCAGGAGCTAAGTCCTCACACACTCTTGCACACACAGACATACACATTTACACAAATACACACACACATACTCCTGCACTCCGTCCAGACCTCCTGCACACGTCCTCACATCAGTAGCTAAATCCTCAGACACTCTTGCACACACAGACATACACATTTACACAAATACACACATACTCCTGCACTCCATCCAGACCTCCTGCACACGTCCTCACATCAGGAGCTAAGTCCTCACACACTCTTGCACACACAGACATACACATTTACACAAATACACCCACACATACTCCTGCACTCCGTCCAGACCTCCTGCACACGTCCTCACATCAGGAGCTAAGTCCTCACACACTCTTGCACACACAGACATACACATTTACACAAATACACACACACATACTCCTGCACACCGTCCAGACCTCCTGCACACGTCCTCATATCAGGAGCTAAGTCCTCACACACTCTTGCACACACAGACATACACATTTACACAAATACATACATACTCCTGCACTCTGTCCAGACCTCCTGCACACGTCCTCACATCAGGAGCTAAGTCCTCACACACTTTTGCACACACAGACATACACATTTACACAAATACACACATACTCCTGCACTCCATCCAGACCTCCTGCACACGTCCTCACATCAGTAGCTAAATCCTCAGACACTCTTGCACACACAGACATACACATTTACACAAATACACCCACAAATACTCCTGCACTCCGTCCAGACCTCCTGCACACGTCCTCACATCAGTAGCTAAATCCTCAGACACTCTTGCACACACAGACATACACATTTACACAAATACACCCACAAATACTCCTGCACTCCGTCCAGACCTCCTGCACACGTCCTCACATCAGGAGTTAAGTCCTCACACGCTCTTGCACACACAGACATACACATTTACACAAATACACACACACATACTGCTGCACACCATCCAGACCTCCTGCACACGTCCTCATATCAGGAGCTAAGTCCTCACACACTCTTGCACACACAGACATACACATTTACACAAATACACACACACATACTCCTGCACTCCGTCCAGACCTCCTGCACACGTCCTCACATCAGGAGCTAAGTCCTCACACACTCTTGCACACACAGACATACACATTTACACAAATACACACACACATACTCCTGCACACCGTCCAGACCTCCTGCACACGTCCTCATATCAGGAGCTAAGTCCTCACACACTCTTGCACACACAGACATACACATTTACACAAATACACACACACATACTCCTGCACTCCGTCCAGACCTCCTGCACACGTCCTCACATCAGGAGCTAAGTCCTCACACACTCTTGCACACACAGACATACACATTTACACAAATACACACACACATACTCCTGCACACCGTCCAGACCTCCTGCACACGTCCTCATATCAGGAGCTAAGTCCTCACACACTCTTGCACACACAGACATACACATTTACACAAATACACACATACTCCTGCACTCTGTCCAGACCTCCTGCACACGTCCTCACATCAGGAGCTAAGTCCTCACACACTTTTGCACACACAGACATACACATTTACACAAATACACACACACATACTCCTGCACTCCGTCCAGACCTCCTGCACACGCCCTCACATCAGTAGCTAAATCCTCAGACACTCTTGCACACACAGACATACACATTTACACAAATACACACACATACTCCTGCACTCCGTCCAGACCTCCTGCACACATCCTCACATCAGGAGCTAAGTCCTCACACACTCTTGCACACACAGACATACACATTTACACAAATACACACATACTCCTGCACTCCATCCAGACCTCCTGCACACGTCCTCACATCAGTAGCTAAATCCTCAGACACTCTTGCACACACAGACATACACATTTACACAAATACACCCACAAATACTCCTGCACTCCGTCCAGACCTCCTGCACACGTCCTCACATCAGTAGCTAAATCCTCAGACACTCTTGCACACACAGACATACACATTTACACAAATACACCCACAAATACTCCTGCACTCCGTCCAGACCTCCTGCACACGTCCTCACATCAGGAGCTAAGTCCTCACACGCTCTTGCACACACAGACATACACATTTACACAAATACACACACACATACTCCTGCACACCATCCAGACCTCCTGCACACGTCCTCATATCAGGAGCTAAGTCCTCACACACTCTTGCACACACAGACATACACATTTACACAAATACACACACACATACTCCTGCACTCCGTCCAGACCTCCTGCACACGTCCTCACATCAGGAGCTAAGTCCTCACACACTCTTGCACACACAGACATACACATTTACACAAATACACACACACATACTCCTGCACTCCGTCCAGACCTCCTGCACACTTCCTCACATCAGGAGCTAAGTCCTCACACACTCTTGCACACACAGACATACACATTTACACAAATACACACACATACTCCTGCACTCCGTCCAGACCTCCTGCACACGTCCTCACATCAGTAGCTAAATCCTCAGACACTCTTGCACACACAGACATACACATTTACACAAATACACACAGACATACACATTTACACAAATACACACACACATACTCCTGCACGCCGTGCCTACCCCTGCCGTGCCCCTCCCCGTCAATCCTGCCATGCCCACCTCCGCTGCTCCCGCCATGCCCACCTCCGCTGTTCCCGCCATGCCCACCTCCGCTGTTCCCGCCTTGCCCACCTCCGCTGTTCCCGCCATGCCCCTCCCCGCTGACCCTGCCATGACCCTCCCCGCTGACCCCGCCATGCCCACCCCCTCTGCTATGCCCCTCCGTGCTGCTCGTGCCATGCGCCTCCCTACTCTTGCTAAGCTGCGCCGTATGCATCTTGCTGAAGCCCGCGTTTCTCCACATGCTAAGATCCACCCTGCTACTCCTGATATGCCCACCTCTGCTTCTTCTGCTATCCCCCTATCTGCTGCTCCTGCGATGCCCCTCCCTGGTCATCTTGCTAAGGTGGTCCGTACTCGTCTTGCTAAGGCCCCCATTGCTCCTCCTGCTAAGGTCCTCCCTGCTCATCGTGCTAAGGTCTTCTCTGCTCATTGTGCTAAGGTCCTCTCTGATCATCATGATATGGTCCTCGCTGCTCAAAGTGCTATGCCCCTCCCTGCTGCTCCTGATACGCCCCTCCCTGCTCGTGTTGGTCAGGTGATCCGTATTCGTGTTGCTAAACCCTGTGTTGCTCCCCCTCCTGAGGTCTTCCCTGTTAGTCCTGCTATGCTCCTCCCTGCTACCTCCGCTATGCCCCTCCCCGCCGCCCCTGCCACACCTCTCCGTGCCACCCCCACCATTTCCCTCCCCACAACCCCTGCCGTGCCCCTCCCTGCCGCCCCTGCCGTGCCCCTCCCCGCCACTCCCGCCATGCCCCTCCCCGCCACTCCCGCCATGCCCCTCCCCGCCACTCCCGCCATGCCCACCTCCGCTACCCCCACAATGCCCGCCTTCGCTGCTCCCACCATGCCCCTCCCCGCAGCTCCGGCCATGCCCCTCCCCGCTGTCCCAACCAGGACCCTCTCTGCCACCGCCACCATAACCCTCCCTGCTGCTACCGCCATGCCCCTCCCTGCCATGTCCACCCTCACTGCTCCCACCATGCCCACCCCCTCTGCTCCCACCATGCCCACCCCTGCCATGCCCCTCCCCGCCATGCCCACCCCCTCCATGCCCCTCCCTGCTGCTCCGGCCATGCCCCTCCCCACCGTTCCGGTTATGCCCTTCCCCGCTGCCCCTGCCACGCTCGTCCCCGCCATGCCTCTTCCCGCCGCTCCGGCTATGCCCCTCCGTGCTGCTCGTGCCATGCGCCTCCCTACTCTTGCTAAGCTGCGCCGTATGCATCTTGCTGAAGCCCGCGTTTCTCCACATGCTAAGATCCACCCTGCTACTCCTGATATGCCCACCTCTGCTTCTTCTGCTATCCCCCTATCTGCTGCTCCTGCGATGCCCCTCCCTGGTCATCTTGCTAAGCTGGTCTGTACTCGTCTTGCTAAGGCCCCAATTGCTCCTCCTGCTAAGGTCTTCCCTGCTCATCGTGCTAAGGTCTTCTCTGCTCATTGTGCTAAGGTCCTCTCTGATCATCATGATATGGTCCTCGCTGCTCAAAGTGCTATGCCCCTCCCTGCTGCTCCTGATACGCCCCTCCCTGCTCGTGTTGGTCAGGTGATCCGTATTCGTGTTGCTAAACCCTGTGTTGCTCCCCCTCCTGAGGTCTTCCCTGTTAGTCCTGCTATGCTCCTCCCTGCTACCTCCGCTATGCCCCTCCCCGCCGCTCCGGCTATGCCCCTCCCCGCTGCCCCTGCCACACCTCTCCGTGCCACCCCCACCATTTCCCTCCCCACAACCCCTGCCGTGCCCCTCCCCGCCACTCCCGCCATGCCCACCTCCGCTACCCCCACAATGCCCACCCCCTCTACTCCCGCCATGCCCCTCACCGCCACCCCCACCATGCCCACACTGTCCGCTCCTGTCATGCCCACCCCTGCTGCCCCCGCCATGCTTCTTCCCGCCACTCCGGCTATGTCCCTCCGCGCTGCTCGTGCCATGCGCCTCCCTACTCTTGCTAAGCTGCGCTGTATGCGTCTTGCTGAGGCCCGCGTTGCTCCACATTTTAAGATCCACAGTGCTGCTCCTGCGATGCCCCTCCCTGCTGGTCTTGCTAAACTGCTCCGTATTCGTCATGGTAAGGCCCGCGTTGCTCCTCCTGCTAAGGTCCTCTCTGCTCCTCATGCTATGCCCTACCCTGCCACCCCCTCCATGCCCCTCCCCGCTGCCCCTGCCATGCCCCTTCCCAAAACCCCTGCCGTGCCCCTCCCCTCCGCCTTGCTTACCCCCGCCGTGCCCCTCCCTGCCATGCCCCTACCCGCCACATCCGCTATGCCCCTCCCCGCTACCCCCGACATGCCCACCTCCCCTGCTCCCGCCATGCCCACCTCCGCTGCTTCCGCCATGCCCCTCCCCACCACCCCCACCATGCCCACACTGTCCGCTCCCCCCATGCCCACCCCGTCCGCTCCCCCCATGCCCACCCCGTCCGCTCCCGCCATGCCCACCCCTGCTGCCCCCGACATGCTTCTTCCCGCCACTCCGGCTATGTCCCTCCGTGCTGCTCGTGCCATGCGCCTCCCTACTCTTGCTAAGCTGCGCCGTATGCGTCTTGCTGAGGCCCGTGTTGCTCCACATTCTAAGATCCACAGTGCTGCTCCCACTATGCTTCTCCCTGCTACTCCTGCTATGCCCAACTCTGCTGCTCCTGCGATGCCCCTCCCTGCTGGTCTTGCTAAGCTGCTCCGTATTCGTCTTGATAAGGCCCGCGTTGCTCCTCCTGCTAAGGTCCTCTCTGCTCCTCGTGCTATGCCCTACCCTGCTACCCCCGCTATGCCCCTCCCCACTACCACGGCTCTTCCCACCACTCCCGCCATGCCCCTCCCCGCCATGCCCACCCCCTCTACTCCCGCCATGCCCACCCCATCCGCTCCCGCCATGCCCACCCCATCCGCTCCCGCCATGCCCACCCCATCCGCTCCCGCCATGCCCACCCCATCCGCTCCCGCCATGCCCACCCCCTCCATGCCCCTCGTTGCTGCTCCGGCTATGCCCCTCCCCACTGCCCCGGCTATGCCCCTCCCCACTGCCCCTGCCGTGCCCCTCCCCACAACCCCTGCTGTGCCCCGCCCCACAACCCCTGCCGTGCCCCTCCCCACCACCTCTGCCTTGCCTACCCCTGTGCCCCTTCCTGCTACCCCTGCTATGACCCTATCCGCCACTTCTGCTATGCCCCTGCCCGCTACCCCTGGCATGCTCACCTCCACTGCTCCCGACATGCCCACCCCTGCTGCCCCCGCCATGCCCCTTCTTGCCACTTTGGCTTTGCCCCTCCCCACAATCCCTGCTGTGCCCCTCCCCGCCACCCCTGCCGTGCCTACCCCCGCCACCCCTGCCGTGCCTACCCCCGCCATGCCCACCCCCTCCGCTCCCGCCATGCCCACGCCCGTTGCCCCCACCCTGCCCCTCCGTGCTCCTCCTGCTAAGCCACTCCATATTCGTGTTGCTAAGGCCTGCCCTGTTCCTTATGCTAAACACTGTGTTGCTCCTCCTGCAAGGGTCCTCCCTGCTCCTCCCCCTGTGGCCTTCCCTGGTGCTTGTGCCATGCCCCTCCCTGCCACCCTCGCCATGCCCACCCCTTCTTCTTCCACCATGCCCAGCCCCACTGCCCCCACCATGCCCCTCCCCACAGCCCCTGCCGTGCCCCGCCGCTTTCCTCCCGCTATGCCCCTTCGTATTCGTCTTGCTAAGGCCCGCCTAGTTTCTTATGCTAAACCCTGTGTTGCTCCTCCTGCTGAGGTACTCCCTGCTCCTCCTGCTATGTCCCTCCCTGGTGCTCGTGCTATGCCCCTCCCCGCTACCCCAGGTATGCCCACCCCATCCGCTCCCACCATGCCCCTCCCCGCCATGCCCACCCCCTCTGCTCCCTCCATGCCCACCCCGTCCACTCCCACCATGCCCACTCCCACCATGCCTACCCCTGCTGCCCCTGCCACGCCCGTTCCTGCCACCCCTGCCATGCCCACCCCCATTGCCCCCTCCATGCCCCTCCCTGCTCCTCCTGCTAAGTCCCTCCGTATTCGTTTTGCTAAGGCCCGCCCTGTTCCTTATGCTAAACCCTGTGTTGCTCCTCCTGCTAAATTCCTCCCTGCACCTCCCGCTATGTCCCTTCCTGGTGCTCGTGCCATGCCCCTCCCCGCTACTTATGCTATGCCCCTCCCCACCACCACCGCCTTGCCCACCCCGTCCACTCCCACCATGCCCCTCCCCAAAGTTCAGGCTATGCCCTTCCCCGCTGCCCCTGCCACACCTGTCTTTGTCATGCCCCTTCCCGCCGCCTTGCCTACCCCCGCTATGCCCCCACTCACCACCTCCGCCATGCCCCTCCTCACTACCCCCGCCATGCCCACCTCCACTGCTCCCGCCAGGCCCCTCTCCACTGCCCCTGCCATGCCCATCCCGTCCGCTCCCGACATGTCCACCCCTGCTGCCCCCGCCATGCCCCTTCTCGCCGCTCCGGCTATGCCCCTTCCCGCTGCCCTTGCGACCCCCACCATGCCCCTCCCCACTGCCCCCGCCATGCCCCTCCTCGCTGCCCCCTCCATGTCCCTCCATGCTCCTCCCGCTAAGCCACTCCGTATTCGTGTTGCTAAGGCCCGCCCTGTTCCTCCTGTTGCTCCTTCTGCAAAGGTCTTCCCCACTGCCCCCACCATGCCTACCGCCGCTGCCCCTGCCACCCCCCCCTCCGCTCCCATAGCTCAGCCCCGCACCACTCCTCTTGCTAAGCTCCTCGCTATTTGTCTTGCTAACGCCCAGCCTGTTCCCTTTGTCAAGCCTCCACCTGCTATGCCCCTCCTTGCCACTCCCGCCATGCCCCATGCTCCTCGTTGTGGACTCAGGCTCCCACCTGCCTCTCCGGCTAAGCTCCAGCCTCCTCCCCCTAAGCCTCTCCTGGATCCTCTTCCTATGACCCTCCTTGCCTCTCTCGCTCCTCGTCCAAAGCCCCCCCCTGCTCCTCCTGCCAAGCTCCACCCTGCTCCCCCTGCTAAGCCCCTCCCTTCTCTCCCTGCCAACCCCCGCACCGCTCCCCCCGCTAAGCCCCTCCCTATTCGCCTTGTTGACACCTGCCATGTTCTTTTTGCTAAGCCCCGCGTTGCTCCTCCTGCTAAGCCCCGCGTTGCTCCTCCTGCTAAGCCCCGCGTTGCTCCTCCTGCTAAGGCCCTCTCTGCTCCTCCTACCAAAGCCCTCTCTGCTCTTCCTGCTAAGACTCTCCTTGCTCCCTCTGCTACGCTTTTGGCTGCTATTCCAGGGGCCCTCAGATCATTCATGTCCCGTATTCTATCATTTCTGACCTGGGACTCCACAGGTGTCAACTAACTATGACACTGTATCATATTGTACATAGGTGTTTTGTTGTAAATAGTGTGTTTTTTGTGTTTGTGTGGAAAAAAAAAAAAAAAAAAAAAAAAAAAAGTTTTCTGCTCCCCCTCTTCTTGTGTCTGTTCCCACAGAGCTGGTGGTGACGAGGGCTCCTCCTGCAGCAGACCAGACCAACCCCTCTTCTCTGTTTTTGTGTGTAGGCAGCACGGTGGCTGAGTGACAACACTCATGCCTCACAGGAAGGCCTGTGAGGAGTTTTTCATGTTTCTCCCCGTGTCTGGATGGGTTTCCTCCGGGTACTCCGGTTTCCCCCATCAACTAAAACATGAACTAAAACATCTTTCAAATAATATAATATTCTTAAAGCATACATGTTGTTTTTGTGATTCTTGTGAAATGCCAATTGAGTGTTTTTGTCCTTTGTGTTCAATGCACTTTGTTCAGTGGAATAGTTCTTGTGAAATATATATAACAGTTACAAACTAATAACACATTAACTTCCAGTACCTGGTTTTCATGATTAAGAGGTCACTATTGTAGCATTTGTGTACACTGCACTGCTTTTATGTGTGGAGTTTGCATGTTTCTGCCTGTGTCTCAGTGGGTTTCAATGAGCAGCACACTAAACTTTCTTGGTCACAAGAATTTTCCTTGTGACCAATGAGCAAGTTTGTTTCAAGCATCACTAAAATAAACAAATCTGATTGCACAGTAGGAGTAGAGACCGATATCCTGTTTAAAAATACAAAGGTATTAACTTTGGATTTGCCAGGTGACTAGTTAATAGTAATTCCACAGTTTCCATAGTCCCTCCTGTGTTTGTGTGTGTGGGGGTGTGTTTGAGGGTGTGTGGGGGTGGGTTGGGGTGTGTGTGTGTGGGTGTGTGTGTGGGTGGGAGTTCTGCACAACATCTTCATGAGTTCAGGTGCATTCCATAGGTGTGCGCCCCCTGGTGGCATGTGTCTTTTACCTTCGCGCTAGTAAATGAAGCTTGATTTACTAAGTTTGATGTAGCGCTGCACTGCTAGAAAATACCTTACAATATTAAAATTAAATGAACTGGCACGGCATAGAAGGTAAACAGCGCCCCCTACTGGTATTAAAGTGGTTTAGCCACAGATCAAATGAAACCTGCGCAAATACCGAATTGTTAAACTGCAATGTCCCAACTTTATGTACAACTAATCAGTGTTCTCTGGTTTATAGACTATGAATGTAAAAATGATCTCTGTTATTATGTTTTCACAAGGTATATTTTGTTAAAGTTATGAAGTAGCTACAATTGAGAAAAAATCACCTTGAACGTTATATTTGCCCATTGATATTCAATCTAAACAGAAATAAACGGGTGCGACGAAATAATAAAAAATAATGTACATAATGTATGTAACGTACGCGCAAAGACACCGGTGGAAGTGCGGTCCGTGGTGTGGGCCTGTCCCACTTCAGCAAGATGGCGGCTACACTGAGGAGGGCAGATTCTCGACCAGAATCTTCAAACTACACTTTGAAGAGTACTTCGAAGGGACCATTCAAAAGGTGCATTTGGCGAATTGGGACACGGCCGATGTGGCCGATGTGGAGTGAAAACTCGCTAATGATTATTAGTGCTGTTTAACCCCTTAACGTTCCGACGGCCCGCCCTCGGGCAAAGATCCGCGCGTAAAATTACGCCCGCGTAATTGCGTAATTTTTGTAGTTTTGTAGTAGTTTTAAACATGATGTAGTTGTTTTAAACGTGACGAAACGGACAAAACAAAGAAAGTACGCGACCGAGGACACTGTGGATGTTTGTACAAGTTAAACTAGAGGCATCTCGACCCGGAGCGGTTCGTGGAACCGAGTGAAGATCTCATGGTGGACTCAGGAGCAGAGGGACTTTATGATTTGATGGACTGGATGCTGTTCCTGATCGGTAAGTGTGGTTTATTCTGCTATTGACTTAATTGTGGGTCAAATGTGTATTATGTGTAATCATTAGTATTAGCTAATGCCAATCTGCGCCCCCCGACCACCACCAGTCATCACACACACACCACTTGGGCGAAGTGTCTTGCCTAAAGACACAATGACAGAAGTTGGTCCGAGCGGGACTCGATCCTTCAACCTCTAACCACTGAGCCCCTGTCACAGAATGACTGTCACATGTACAGTGTGTTTTTATTTTCCCATGTGTGTTTGTTTACATTTTGAAGTGTGTGGTTTGTAAATATATATTTATTTTGACCCATACCACTTGTTTTGACTATATTTTATATACAAATACACATTATATATTGTGTTTTGATATGTAAATGTACAGTAATAGAGCAGCTGTGCAGATACAGATTCCTCTCAGTGTGTATTGGTCATTGACTGTCACTAGTTCATGAGTTGTAAAAATCAAATGATCGTGTCATATACTGAAAAAGAGTTAACAGACTGTCTCCCAGACACAGTAGGACAATCTCACTCAGTCACAGCAAAAGATTCACACAATGGCTTATACTCATAATACAAGTCAGAGCCTTATCATGTTAAGTGTGTTTTCAACATTGGAGTTTACAGTTGTCTTGGTTTGGTTGGAAGCTCATGTTTTGCCATAGTTAAAATTAAATATTTATACTTTCAATAGCATTGACATACTACACAGGTCATGAGCAAGATTTTTGTCATTTTCATTGTCAAGTGGCTAAAGCACGTAATTAAAAGTCTTATAACAGAAATGTAAATGCGGCAATTTGATTCTTTTAATAAACCATTTAACTTGGATGGATGCGATGCAGCATGACCACAGTGCACACGTCTGATGTCGCTCACAGTGGTCCATGGGACCACTCAGGGAGTTTGTGTGTTTGCTCAGACTTGTGAAAAATTAGAGGGAACATGCCACCGTGTACAGCAGCTCCAAGCTAACAGTCACTTTTATTAAAAATGTAAAATAAACATAAATTAGCCTACCTAAAAGACTGTACAATTGTCTTTTATATGTTGAATACTTCAGTGTGTGGCGTTGTTTTAATATGTATTATGCTTCAAAATTAGAATTAGCATTAAACACAAGTGAAGTATTCATTTTTTAAAGTAGTTTTAAACATGTTGTCTGTGACATCCACCCGCAGCGCTCTTTCCACTGCCTTTTGTTTAAATGGTATAGTATAAATAGTATAATTTTAGTGTGACTCTGCAAAAACCTCATAAATAAAACTGGACAGGAAGTAGTGACACAAACAGTGAGGTTGCTGGATGCTGTTATGTACAAACCAATTAGCAAGAAATCCAACCTTCTACCCCAGCTCCTCCTCCAGTCTTGTAACTACACCCAGGCCATAGAACCTGACATGTGTAGAGTATAGTGCAGCACTCAGTCCAACAACACACTCTCAACAGAAAACTGTGAAATATAAATATTGGCCCAAATAGGAAAATGTTTCACAGATTTTTTTCTTTTGGTTTCAGTCCAATCACACATTAAAGAAACAAAAGTGCAGGTGTCAAATGTAATTCAAGTTTTATTTTACAAACAGACGGCTTATAAAAAAACAAAACACATGTACAGTCCAAGACTCGTGTGCAGCGTTAAACAGAAGCTGATCAGCGATACTCTGTGTCCGAATCCACCCAGGTACTCCTTTGGGTACTCATTTTAAGTACTTCTCTGGGTACTCCTCTGGAATGCTCCAATTGTACAAGACGCAAAAGAATCATTAAAAAAGCAGTGAAGTATAAGAGTCATCGCCCCCTTCTGGTCAGCCCCGGGTACTGCCAGGCCTGTTCGAGAAGCGAAGGAGGCGCAAGGACACTTTGCTCAAAAAGATTGTGGTCCACTTGTTCGTCAGAAGTCACAAATGTTCCAACGTTCCAACATTTGAAATAAAAATCCATGAGGTGTATCGGAGCTCCGCATGCACCGGTCGGCAGGTCAGGTCAGGAGCAAGGAAAATCATAACTCCATTTTTAATTTGCAGAAAATCCAATCTGCAGGTCCAGTTTTTTCAATTATATCCGAGATTCTTATAGTTTGGAGTGAAAAAGCACCAGATGAAATCAAATTTAAGAGATCAACGTCAAATGTCAAAAATAATTATGGTTGTCAAGTTAGTTTTTGGGCAAAATCATGTAAGAAACCTTCAGGAATTCTGAAAAATGTAAACGAAGGATAGTCCACTGTTTTCAGGTACATTCCAAAAGGCAATCCCAGTTTGGAGAAGCAAACTGCCAGACAAGAACCAGGGCAAAAATATTAAAATAAAATCATTAAACAGCAAAACATATAACAATGTCATTTTGGGCATTTCTGAAAAAATAAAATAAAAATACAAAGGCAGTGATCACTCCTGCATCATCCAGGTTTGTAAACATACTTTTAAATCCCATTCACACACAGATCCCAGAAAATTGCCAGGTAGAAAATTCCACTCTCAGCAATGAGCCCCATTCACACATGCACCAGTCCCAGAACATTGTTGGCTGCAGGGGGCACTACTTTGTTCGCACATAACCTGCATTTGGCTCTGCGTTTGATCACAATAGCTGAGTGTAACCAGGGAAACCAAGATCGTAACCAACGAAACCACACAGCGATGGTTTCTGGCTTTATTCACACATACACCTTCTCTGCACGTTGCTGGTAGTTTAGCTGGGAAATTGCCAGATCAAAAATGGGGGTAAATCAGTTCTGTTCTGTTTTTGATGAGAAAACAAGATTATCGCAAGGTTAAAAGCTCAAAAAGCAGGTTTATCAAAATATAGGGTCTTTAGAATATTAATGTTTTGTCTTTAAAAAAAAAAAAAATGCAGGTTGACGTCATCAGAGTATAGAATTGATTTTTTTCAAAGGCTGGGCGATAGGGCAAAAAAACAATGAATGAAGATTTTTTTCCTCAAATTGATCAATCTCAGTTTTCAATTTGATTACATTTTTATTTAAACATAAAATAAAATGCCCTTACAGTATAGATTTCCTGAACATAAACCAGACAAACTTTTAATCAGTGCCATTCCTCTGTTGTAGGAATGCTGTAGGCCTCTCCATTAAAAACACCAACACTGATCACTGGCCGTTAGACATGACTGAATCTTGATCTCAGTTACAAATTGATTAATTGCCCAACCTATTTTTTTCTGAACTTAAACATAACATAATTTTTAACATACTTTTAAACTTAAGATTTTTGGTTTATTCAACTTTTAATCCAACCTCAAAGTTTCATCATTTATAAAAGGTATACAAAAAGAACAAAACTTCCTTCCGAACTCTTTCGTTGGAAATTTAAATAATAATCACATAGATAAATATCACATGGCTTTTAGAGCACAGAATATTTGGATTGTTTGCGCCCTCTGCTGGCAGAAGCAATGAAACAAAGCACAGCTCCAGCTATGTTAACATTATAACACAGCCAAATATGTCTCTTCTACACATATTTTGACAATGCTCCAGAGTGCTTCTCCAAACTGGGAGTGGGCCATCTTTAGAAGGACAAAATTCCAGACCACCCTTTTGAATCTCTGCTCACGTCATGTTTGGATCTGTGCTCCTGTCACTTTTGTTCCTGTCAGTCCACCTGTCCATCAGGTTAAAGCTCCAGTGTGATTGTCTGTTAGCAGAAGTCGTCATCCGCGCCGTACAGGTCAGCTAGCTTACGGAAGCGCGGGCCCCACTCGCTCAGGTACTGGTAGTCCTGGTCCGCTTCAGAGGAGGCGGAGCCGAGTGAGCTGAGTGACTCTGCCACTGACCCTGCTCCCTCGTAGGCATAGGTGGCCAGAGAGTCATATGGGGGCGCTGTGGGGTTGCAGTCGTGCTCCAGGACTCTTTGGTTGATAAAGTCCCGCACATCGCCGTTGTTGTCGCGTGGGCCGAGAGGGGGGAGGAGCATTGCGGATGGGGCATGTCTGCGGAGGGGTGGGTACAGGAGGGTATCGGTGGGCATGATGTCACGTCTCTGTTTGGCGGGCTCCTCCAGGACAGCAGCAGAGTCCGGGTGACGCAGAGCACCCATGTCGAAAGCCTGGGTGTCCTCCTCTCCTCCGCCCTCGTCGTTGTAGCTCACCACGTTGTCCCGGACATCCTCTTTAGAGATGATCAGAGGCTCCTGCTTCCTCTGCCGCTTCAGCGCCGCGAACAAGAACACGATCACTGACAGGGAGAGAAGGAGGTAAGAAAATACTGATGCTGTATCTACAGACAAGACACTACTATCTCATCCATGTAAATCATTATTGTAACAGGTTGCTAGTGACAAAGGCTGTGGGCAGAAGTAGTACAGTCACAGTAGTAGTGTGTAGTGGTAGTTGTTTAAGTACTTATTGAGTTAAAAGAACCGTAACTAGGAGTAGCAGGAGTAGAAGTACTAGTAAGTATAGCAGCACACAAAAGTTTCGTGTGCTTCTAGTAGTAATAGTTGCACTAGTACCTTCTGAGTAACTCAGCTGTGTACAGTACAATATTATTAGCAGAAATGCTTTCACAGCAGAACATACAATTGGAGTAAATAAAGCAGCAGTAGTAACAGCTACTGAGCAGCAAAGTTGCCGTGGTTGTAGTATCTACTAAGTAGTTTAACGTCACACTGCAGTGATTACAGTAGCAATATAGTAATCACCGACTTGTAAAACTGCACACAGCAGTACATCAGTAGTGGTAACAGTAGCAGTACTTACTGAGCAATATCACAGCACATAGCAGGATAGCGATGAGTGCTCCTGTGCTGAGCCCCGGGCTGCTGCTTAGCGCCTCAGCGTTGCACAGTTCCATGTTGCCGTGACGATCACACGTGCACACTCGCACCGTGAGCGTGCCCGTGCTGCTCTGCATGGGGTAGTCTGCGTCTGTGATCACCACGGCAACCAGGTACACGCTCTGCTGCAGTCGACTGTAACTGTTCCTCCGAGTCAAAATGGCCGCCGTGTTATCTGCACAGGAGAGGGAGAGTTAGGCCATGTTTAAATGAAGCTGCTCTAGTCATCCTGGCGTGGTCAGCGTGGTCAGCGTGGTCCTGTACGTCATAATTAGTCCCGGTTTTGTCCTAGTTTTTGTTTTAGATTGGGTTTCAGCAGTTCAACAGTCAAACTCTGCAGAGTTAATGGAAGTCAATTCCCCATTCATTTTTCCCAAAGACTTTTAGATTTTAAAGGCCGGACAGAGGCTAACTAGCTATGTGCTAATTAATGTCTGTAACACAATTGTTTTCAGTCCAAATACTTAAAATCTGGCAAGTAGTTTAAAAAATTTCAGAAACAAATTTTAAATAAAACCACATAGCTGATTAGCTCTATCAGGATTTCAAATGTTTTTTTTCCTGGAAAATCTATGGGAAAAACAGAATTTACAAATTCCAGCGCAAAAAGCAAAATTTTTTGCATAAGTAGTACAAGACTTTGGAATCTAACGCTTCAACTGTAGTGAAGTAATAGTAGTGATGATAGTAGTAGTAGCTGCTGAAATAGAAGTGAAAGTACATAGCTCAAACTGCACTCATCTACTGTGGACAGCAGATGGCAGTACAGGATGTGGCCTCACCTCCGTTGTCTCTCACAGTGAAGTTGCTGCGGTGAGCGCCCTCTGGTGCCAGGCTGAAGAAGAAGCGGTGTCCAGAGGAGGGCTCATCCGGGTCCACAGCACTGATTGTCTGGATCCTCTGCAAGAAAACAGACCGAGTATGAATATTTACTAAATGTATTTATCTGGCTATCATTTAGTTTTCTGTAGTTTTACGTTGATTGTGTACACACGGCTGCATACAGGCACCTCTAGCTTCATTGCTCTATTGTTTTAACTCACTAATCTTCTTTAGTTATGGTTTAGTCTTGGATTCAGCCCTGACATAGTCCTCATTTAAATCCTGGTTTTGATCTGGTTTCCAGTCTGGTCTTAGATTGGTCTGGTCTGATTGGTCCCAAACAGATGGAGCAGATGAAGATGTGTGTAAAATATGGAAAGGGCAGAACTTAAAGGGGCACCATGGAACTTTTCTGGTCCGCCACCTGCTTGTGTCTGGTTCTAGACTGAAAACAAGACATTCTTAAATACTGATCAGGTTCTCATTTGTACCAGGTAGAGTTGTCAAAAGTATTGAAAATCAGATACTGTTCTGTGGAGAGGCGAGCCCATCACTACAAAAATGTTTTTTGTTTTAAAAAAAAAAGTATTTCATAGGAACAAAACGCCAGATATAATTATTATTACACTGCGGAACATTCCAGAAAAAAGAAATAACATCTCCATGGAGACTCTCACTATCACCACCAGAAAAGTTACATATTGCACCTTTAACCTACATTGCATCTTTCATATTTGTTTAAACATTTCTTGGGTGTCTACAGCTGTTCCCTCTGCCCCTGTACCAATCTGCTGCTGCTGAGGATTATGTAAATATGAATATATCTCCCGCTGAGCTGTACTTGTCTCTGCGGTGGGCCCTGTGCCCCGGCTCAGCTAAAGCAGAGAGGTAATTAGCATTTCATATACACCTCTGCATCTCGTTAATTAAATGATTGGCTCCAAACAGATGGAGCAGATGAAGATGTGTTTGAAATATGGATGTGTGCTCAACTTAAAGGGCATTATGGAACTGAAACTGGTTCACCACCTGCTTATCTCCATGGAGATGTTACAGCTGTGCCTAAAATGTTCCACAGTACGGCACTAAACTGGAAACAAGCAAACATAAAATGACTCTCTCTGCTCTGAATGGTCACTACATAAACCCCAGCACCTGCAGCCAATCAAGAACCAGTGCTAGTGCAGCCTCTGCAGCTCAGTGAGTGAATTCTGGAGGTTCTGAGCTTTCACATGAGGCCTGGTCTGTTCATGAGGTATGACTTGGTTCATTCCTGGTTTAGCTCTGGTTCAGTCCCAGTTTGGCACAGGTTCAGTCCTGATTCAGTCCTGGTTCAATTACCTGTGCGGCCTTGCTTTTCTCACACACGTAGGTCTCGTAGGTAGTAGCCAGCACAGGGGGGTTGTCATTAATATCCAGGACCTTGATGTACACGTTGACAGTGCTGCTCTGTCGTGGGTTATCTGTGAGACAACAGAGACAATATATCATGTAATATATACATTGTACAAAGAGATGGAGGGTCCGTCACCTGCTTGTCACCATGGAGATGTCATTGCTTTGCTGGGAATGTTTCACACTATGGAATTAAACTTATTCCACATGGAGACAAGTAGATGTGCTACTCATGCTAAGTGGTTTATGCATTAGGAAATAATTAAGCTGTGTTTTGTAATATACTGAAGAAGTTAAAGCTCCTTTACGCTCCACTTTTGTACGTAAATAAATTGGTGCATCTATACTTCCAAACATTTCTAATGCCAAGGCTGTGTTCTCTTAAAACACCAGAGGGCGCACAAAGTCAATTAGAGCAGGGGTTCTTAATCTTTTTCACCTTGCGGCCCGACGCTTTCTGTAAAAGGTAACTTGGGGCCCAGTCTCATACTAAATGTATTATACTCTTCTGATTTTGCTGCTTGGGCCCTACTTTGTGCCCCGACCCTATGGTAAAGAATCATAGAGTTGGAGAATTAACCAAAGCGGACAAAATAGACCGGTGTATAAACAAACACAGAGGAGCCCACGGCAGATTTTAGATTGCATTCTTTGGAAAGGAGTCAAGAAAAGATGAGAGAAGCATTTATTTGTTTTTCAGCTGATTATAGTCACTGTTTTAAAACGTTTAGGCTCCACTATTAGGTTAGCGGTAACTCATGTACAGCTCTGTTGGCAAGATTCCACCTGTTTTGTAGAGATGGACCAGATAATGGGCAGAAGAGAGGAGACACAGAAGCCTCCATGTGTGTCCATATATGTCTAGAATGCAGAGTATAATTAGCCTTAAGCCTATTTTAGATTATTCGTAAGTAGGCCATCGGTCTGTCTATAGTCTCGATCAAGATTATGTTTTGATCTTCCTCTTGGTTTAGACCTCGTTTATTTCCTTATAAGGTATAACATTTCTTGCCGTATTTTGGTTTGAAATGTTTAAGAAACCCTCCTCCAAAACAATCATTTTCCGTTCATATGTGATCATTTGCATGTCCTTATATTAAATGTGTTAATGCTTTTCTTGAATATTCTGGAGTGATGGTACTGACTGAACTCGGAGGCGATGACGGAGATGTTGTGCCAGGCGCTCTCCTCGCGGTCGATGGGGCGCAGCAGGAAGATGGAGCCATTTCCTGGGTGGACGTTAAAGATGCGGTCCAAATCCGTGCGCCGGTCTATGGCATACCTGCATCACCAAGCATATATCAAATCTCACACTATTAAAATACTACTACTGAGCCCAAAACAACATTGTTTTTGTTTTTTTTAATTGAAGGAGGGTCTGTTACAATGATAATGTTATCGATTAGCCTACAATGTCCCACACTATGAAATTAAACTTATCTTAAAAAACAAGTGGCCCTACTGGAATCTGGTGTATTCCATCTACAGGCAGTAGAAGGAATTACCATGGAAGAAAAAGTTGGCCAACAAACCCTGACATGCCCCGTTTAAGCAGTTAATGGACGTAATTTGACAGGAGAAATGCTTAGAACAAGTCTTGAGTCTATTATACTTAAAAACTGCACAGGGTTTCAACTTGTGACATAACAATCCTGGGAAATTTCAAACCGCATGTTTTGATTATAGCTCAGGGGCAGCTGACCCAAGTGTGAATGAAGCGAACTCAAAACTCCAGCTATGTTTTTGATAAGTGTTATAATATGGACAAAAGCTCAAAAAAATACATTTTACATTTGCCTGTAATTTAATAAATGCAAGATAGAAGTTTAATGTAATACTGTTTATACAAGTATATACATTTTAACCTAATGGTATTATATTTATTTTATTTTTTGTATATATGTTTTTGTGTATTTTTGAATATGTAACGTAATGTGTTCACAATTTCTTATGTAAAATCGATATAAAATCTTAAATAGGACTAAAAATACTATATCTATTCTCTTACAGTTAATTTTGGAGAGCAATCGTGATGCGAAAGAATACCCTTATATTTAGAATACAATGATATTTGAAGTGCTTTGTGTCCCTGTGTAGTCTGTGCTCCTCCTTTCCACAGCCACATCTCCATACATAATACAACTGAAGTCCATCGATGCTTCTCTGTCCTCTCTACCGTCTGCAGTTGTATTGTGAATCAGTACTCTCTATAGCTCATATCAAAAAGGATGAATATATTATAGTGTATATACAGCAGTGGCATTTCTTAATTATAGTCCCCAGTGAACAGCCTTTCCAACCCGCTTCAGTGGCTTTGGTTTTAATTAAGAGGCACTAGGCTGAAGAATATTTGCTCTGTATTTACTCTGTCCAGATGAGTGGGCACAGTGGGCACAAGTTCTGCTGCACATCAGTGGAAGACGTGAGTGTACTTTGTTACTTTACTTTGTTAATGTAGTACAATTTCATTTTATTTTTTATTTTTTTATATTATTATAAATTGTTTACTCCTATTATATTTTAGGGCAGCTATCTGTACTTCCTTCTCTACTCCATTTTTAAACGGGATTTTAAAAAAAACAACTAAAAATTCCATCTCTTCTGTGGACCTGGATAAGTTCTTCTAGTTCTGGTTTAGTCCTGGTTTAATCCTGGTGTACTCCTGGTTTAGCCCTGGTTTAGTCTTGGTTTAGTCCTGATTTAGTCCTGGTTTAGTCCTGGTTTAGTCCTGGTTTAATCCTGGTGCAGTCCTGGTTTAGTCCTGGTGCAGTCCTGGTTTAGTCCTGGTTTAGTCCTGTTTTACTCCTGGTGTAGTCCCAGTTTAGTCGGTATAGTACTAGTGTAGTCCTGGTTTGGTCCTAATGTAGTCGTGGCTTAGTACTGTTTTTTCTCCTGGTGTAGTACTGGTTTAGTCCTGGTGTAGTCCTGGTTTAGTCCTCTTTTACTCCTGGTGTAGTACTGGTTTAGTCCTCTTTTACTCCTGGTGTAGTACTGGTTTAGTCCTCTTTTACTCCTGGTGTAGTACTGGTTTAGTCCTCTTTTACTCCTGGTGTAGCACTGTTGTAGTCCTGGTTTTGTTCTGGTGTAGTACTGGTTTACTCCTGGTGTAGTACTGTTGTAGTCCTGGTTTAGTCCTGGTGTAGTCCTGGCTTTCTCCAGGTGTAGTACTGGTGTAGTACATGTGTAGTACTGGTGTAGTCCCGATTTGGTCCTGGTGTAGTCCTGGTTTAGTTAAAGTCTAACTTGAGTAACAGAGCTTCAGACAGCGCAGTGCCTCTAGTTACCTTCACACCCCAAGGGATATTGATGACATCACCTACACAGTATGTATACATGAGCAGTGAGTGTTTGTTCCTTACTTGACCGGGCTGCGCGCTCCGTCCGGGTCCACCGCGCTGACCGCCCCCACAGCTGACCCGACCCCCGCGTCCTCCTTGACCTCCAGCTCGTACCAGGGCTTGTCGAAGAGGGGCGGCTCGTCCACGTCCTCCACACTGATGCGCACCGTGGCCATGTTGTTTGAGCCGACGGAGGAGAAGCGCGGGTCTATGTGAGTGTTCTGCACCTGGATCTCCACCGTGTAGGACTGTTTGCGCTCATAGTCAAGAGGCTGAGGGAGAGAGGGGTTTAAGTTAAAGGTGCACCGTGGAACTTTTCTGATGGTGTCTGCCATCTGCTTAACTTAATCTGTTTTTGCACTATGTAACTAGTTCGAAGATGGAGATGTTATGGTTTTGCTTGAATGTTAAAGGTCCCATATTGCACTATTTTCTGATCTATGTTACAATGTGTCCTCATCATAACCAAACCTGGAGTTGTGTTTTGTTTCATTCACACATGTTTAACACGAAAACCCTGCATATTTAAGCTCCATGATCATTTCAGCCCTCGAATTGCCATCTTTGAATTAAAGGTAAAAGGAGCTGTTAACTTGAAAACTACCACTTCATGACATCACAATGAGGAACAGAGCATTCTGAACTTTGGAGATGTAAACAGACTAATAATAAAGTGTTACTCAAGCATGTGTGAATGAAACAAAACACAAGACCAGGTATGTCCAGGTATGTTTGTTTGTTTATTTATATTTATTTATTCATTTATTCATTTATTTATTTATTTATTTATTTATTCTGTTATAGATGTTTCTTCTCAAAAAATACATTCACAAATATAAATTCTGCCTCTCCAAAGATCTAACCTTTGCTTGAGCTGGTGACGTACTGTGGAACACTCTAGCGAGACCAGAAATCCACCAGAAAAATGAACTTTAAATGTTCCACAATATGATTAGGAGGTTTAAAATTAGCAGGAGATATCATGAGTACAAGTTACAGGTCAAAGGCTGATTGAGATTATTGACAGTAAGTGAGTGTATGTTTTTGCCAGCAATACATATATCTGTATTTAAGAGGTAAAAAAAAGGTACGTTTAATGCCATATTGTGGAACGTTCCAGACACAGCATTGGCATTTAAATGGAGCAAAGCAGGAAGCGTATCATTCATCAGAACAGTTTCACTTTCTAAAAAGCTTGAGTATGAAAGCCCACACGTATTCCCAACTGTTGGACACAAAAACATGTAGTAAATCCAGTTGACTTGTTTGTTGTTTAGTTTGTTTGGGGCACATCACTTTTGGCTCCGCCCCAAACAACAATGCTGCTGTGTGATTGGTCTGATGACTCAAACGCAGTAGCAAATATTTCATGTGACACAGTTGTTACTGAAACTGCCCGAATGACGCATTTTGGTTGGAACATATTATTCTTTATCTCGGGTGTACAAAGATGGATAGAAATGTGATTGCTAGAGGTGCCACTAAAACATTAAAAACAGGAGCAGGTGTAACTATTAAATTGCATTTGTGGCACCAAAGTATCTAGTTTTGCATGTCCTTGAAATATATTCCATTTTAGTGAAGATAAACAGCCAAAAGCACCTTTTTCCCCATCTCAGTTCTTCATTTTATACAGTGTTAGGCCCGTCACGATAATTACTATATGGACTTTTGGGGCTCAATATTTATCATGTGCACAATTTCTTTGCAAAAGCAGGGAGATTTTTACCATTTTTATGTAATAACGTAAGATTTGAGCTGTAGAGTGGCATAAAGTGGTTTCAATATTATCGTTTATTGCAAATTTCTCTGTAGCTGTTTAAATTGATCACCTGCTTATATTATATCTCTGTAATCTAGTACAGAAAGAAAGATTGCTTGAACAATTTCGTTTCTGTACTTCAATAGTATATGATATTTATCTCGGTAATACAATCATAATTTCAATTTTAAACTGTTACATAATTACAAGATATGTTTTTTAAAGGCTTTATCCACAGCTAAAGTTGGTCTATAACATTTTTGTCCCATATGATTCCCTGTGTTGTCTGACCTTGTTGACTGAGATGACTCCCTCCTGACTCTGTTTGTCGGTGGAGATGTGGAACACGTCCATGCCGTCTCCGCTCACGATGGTGAAGAACATCTCAGCGTTCTGCCCGATGTCTCTGTCTGTGGCCCGGACTCGCCCCACGGGAGAGCCGTGTTTGAACGACTCAGGCACCCGGAACTGGTAGATACCTGAGGAGAGACAGAGAGAGCGGGGTATTATCATTTCTCATTTCTTCTTACTGCTGTTTTTAGAGTTTTTCCTTGTCGAGAAGGACAGGGGGCGCTCTGGGACAGTTATCCATTTGCTTGTTTTCTGTGAATGTTAATCTGTTTAATTTTTAAAGCCTTAAAAACATGAAAAACCGCAGTGATCCAAAGTTATTTTTTATACAGTCAGAGCATAATTATTCACCATGATGAGTTTATAAGATCTTTTTCACAACTTTCAGAGACCAGTGGAACATTCCAGCAAAGCAATAACATCTCCATAGAGACAAACTAGTAGCTTCACTAGAAAAGGTTCTTAGTGCATCTTTAAAGCTGCACCAGGCAACATTTTACTCAAAAAATAAACTACAACAAAACCATGCTTTTTCATTTTGGTAGCGTTTATTGCACTGAAAAACTCGTGACCTCCTTAAGCATTCTTTTTTGGTCTGCTTTTCTTCAGAATATGGCATCTATCTCCATGGGAAAAGCAAGTTATGCCTTTAAGCCTAGTTATAGATCAGATCTGTAGAGAGGCGAGTCTGTCCAAGTGTTTTTTAAAGCATTTTTCTAACCAATAAAAACACCTATATTTGAATAGATGTAATATAGTCTTACAACTTTATTATTGACTATTCCAGGGAAAGCTAAAACTTCTCCACGAGTCTCCATTGGAAAAGTTACACAGTGCATCTTTAATATAATCATTACACTCAATATTTTAATTTAACATAATCTAAACCAATTTAAATATGATGTTGTACAATATATCATACCTTAATCCTGATAAGTACTCATGCTGCTTGATACACACATACACACACACACCCACACACACCCCCACACACCCCCACACACGCCCACACACACCCCTACACACACACACCCACACACGTACACACACACAGGCTCTGTTCCCCCTGGTCAGCACTCCTTCTCCGTAGCTTTGTCCCAGCCTCAGCGATTATTTAGTCCGAGTGGGGAGCTCCTTTGTTGGACTGTCTACCTGTCCCCGCTCCCTATAAAAGAGCGAGGCGTGCGGTGGTTTAGCGCGCTTATGTCAGCTACACGTTTCAAGGCCTGAATCAAACTTTCCCTTTGTCAACGTTTTAGTTCAGCTTTGTTTCTGAGGAATCGCTGTCAAAAGTAAACCGTTCTTAAGGAGTCAACCAACGTAAGAAGGTGACAAATATAACTGTATTAAAGCCCTTCACACAAAGCCCTGTGTTCCGTAGTATGGTTTTAACTTTGTGTTTCCACAGAATCATGCAGGTGACTTAGAACATTGCACAGTGTAACTTTAAGTAGGCCAAATATTTAAACTATAGCTCTGTGATTGTTTCAGTGCTTTCAGGCAAATGCTTTATGACCTAAGGGAGTGCCAGAGGTCCCATTCCTTTGCAGAAAAGAGATCAATACAAACAGAGAAATAATTATTTTTGAGCATAAAAGTGGACAAAATGATCTTTAAAAAGCACACATTCATGACCTAATTCTGCACTGTTTTCTGTTGCATAATTTATCCATCAAAAAAATGTGCACAAATCAAAACAAGAGGAAAACACTGTCCATATTATTAATTTGGCGGTCTCTAAAGTTTTGATTTTAACAGTTCACCAACACTCTTTTTATTTTTAAATTTTTTTCCCCCAGGTGTTATGAATTAAAATTAAAACATAACATTTTTTATTTATTTATTTTTTAGGTTTTACGAATTAAAATTAAAACATACTATATTTTATTTATTTATTTATTTATTTTCAGGTTTTACAAATTAAAATTAAAACATAACATTTTTTATTTTAATTTTTTTCAGGTTTTATGAATTAAAATTAACACATACATTTATTTTATTTTTTTTAAATATTCATAGAACATCTGTATCTCGACAGGGATCAGGAAACAGGCAGAAACTTCAAACAACTTTTATCTGGTTTGAAAACAAAACCTGAAACTTTTAGTCATTAACAATTTTGAGTCCTGGAAATTCAACATTTGGGGGTGGAAATTTTTTTTTGTGATTTATTGGGCATTTTCGTTCATTTAAATGTTAAATATGGCCTTATTTGTAAGTGTATGTAACTTAATAGTCCTCAAAATAACACTACAACATACACAAATATAAAATAATGCGTGGGCGGACTTGTTCTTTAGCAGGTTATAAAGGGATAATTTATTTGAAAATGTAGATGAAAACACATTTTTATTTCAAAATGACAAACCGATGAATAAAAACTCCAGGAATCATAACATGGGTGAACGTTTAAAATGGTTGAATTTGCATAATCCCCCTCACTCTCTTTCATTCACGAACATTAGACTGTGGTTAAAAACTGGAGAATATATTATACAGATCCAGATGTACCGGGGAGTAGAGTGCCGCCGTGATGGGCCACCAAATCCAATTGTGTCCTGATAAAGTCCAATTTGGAAGCCTTCCGCTGACAATCCAGACTAACCGCTGCATACTAATCTAATCCTGAGAGTTTGAGATAAATAAAGCCCGACTTCATACTCATTCTCTGCCCATTTCATTCTAATGTGTCCTGGACCCCCTGCTCTGCCAAGAGAGAGGAGAGGGAGAAACGAGAGGTATGAGCAAGGAGGAGAGAGAGAGAAGGGGGGGAAAGGGGGGAGGGAAAGCGGAGGGAGAGCAGAGAAGAGGAAGAGAGGAGGGCGATGGAGCGAAGGGGGCAGTATAGGAAGGAGAGGAGAGAGCGAAACGGGAAATATGAGCAAGGAGAAGGAGGGAGAAGGAGGGATAAAGGGGAGGGAGAGAGGAGAAGCGGAAGAGAGGAGGGAGAGAGGACAGAGCAAAGACGGAAGTATAGGAAGGAGAGGAGAGAGCGAAACAGGAAATATGAGCAAGGAGAAGAGAGCGAAGGGGGGGGGGGAGAAAAGGCAATGGAGAGCGGAGAAGAGGAAGAGAGGAAAGGGGGAGGAGAAATCGAAGGGGTAAGTATGGGGAAGGAGAAAAAAGACAGAGGGGGGTGAGAGACTGAGGGGAGAGAAGGAGAGGAGAGAAGGAAGAGGGAAGTGTAAGGAGAGGAGAGAGCGAAACGGGAAATATGAGCGAGGAGAAGAGAGAGAGAAGGGGGTGAGAAAGAAGGAGGGAGAAGGGGGGGAGAGGAGAAGAGGAAGAGAGAGGGGAGAGAGGAGAGAGCGAAGAGGGAAGTATAGGAACGAGAGGAGAGAGCGAAACAGGGAATATGAGCAAGGACAAGAGAGCGAAGGGGGGAGGAGGGGGGAGAGAAAAGGGAATGGAGAGCGGAGAAGAGGAAGAGAGGAGAAATCGAAGGGGTAAGTATGGGGAAGGAGAAAAAAGATAGAGGGGGTGAGAGACTGAGGGGAGAGAAGGAGAGAGGGAAGTGTAAGGAGAGGAGACAGCGTAACGGGAAATATGAGCAAGGAGAAGAGAGAGAGAAGGGGGAAAGGGGGGAGGGAAAGAGGGAAGGAGAGCAGAGAGGAGGAAGAGATGAGGGGGAGAGGAGAGCGCAAAACGGGAAATATGAGCAAGGAGGACAGAGAGAAGGTGGGAAAGAAGGGGGAGAGGCGAAGAGGGAAAGGGGGGAGGAGAAGAGAGAGAGAAGGGGTGAGAGGGACGGGGGAAATGGGAAATATGGGCAGGGAGAGAAGAAGGGACAGGGAACGGGATTAAGAAAGAGGTGGGAGACAAGGGTCAGGGAAGGGGGAAAGGAGGAGGTAGAGCGGAGAAGGGGAAGAGAGAAGTGGAAAGAGGGAAGGAAAGAGGTGGAAGGGGGAAACATGGGGAGGGGGTGAAGAAGAGAGAGGGGGTGAGAAAGGGAGGGAGAGAAGAAGTTAGCGAAAGGGGGTGGGAGAGAAAGAAGGAGGTGGTGGAGGAGATAGAGGGGAGAGATGGGCAGGAAGAGGAGAGAAGAAGAGAGGAGGAGAAAGAAGGAACTGGGAAAAAGCGTAGGGAGAGAGGAGAGGAAAGACGGAGAGCCGGAAGGGGAAAATATGGGGAGGGGATGAGTGAGATGAGAGAGAGGGAAAGAAGGGAGGGAGATGAGAAAGGGATGAGAGAAAGAAAGGGAGATGGGATAAGGAGAGGGGGGAGAGGGGGAAAGGGAAGAGAGGAGAGAGACTTGGTGGCGGGAGAGGGGGGGAAGCAGAGCAGAAAGAGGCAAAAAGGGGAGAAGGGAAAGAGAAAGAAAGGGAAACATGGGGAGAGAGGAGAGGCAAAGAGAGAGGGATAGAGAGGAGGTAGAGCGGGTTCAAAATATGGATACTTTGTTGTTGACCGACCAATCACGAAGTACCAGACCATGACTCAGCAGTGTTATTCTGTGCAGTCTGCAGCAGCTGTTTAATGACTAAATCCTTTTGTTGGTTTTCACATTATCAGCTCCAGCACACTCTGTTTCCACGGAAATATATCCACAGTATACAGTTATTATTTACTTTATAATCCTCCACGATAAACACGGCTGCCCACATGAAAAGTCTGTACTCTGCCATCTCTTTAAATTATGCGTCATTTTTCTAATTTTAAGACATTAAAAGCGCACTGTGTAACCTTTCCCTGTCCACCACTTGCTTGTTTCCGTGGAGATGTTATTGCTTTGCTTAGAATGTTCACAGTATGGCATTAAAATTATCTATCTCAATGAAGACAAGCAAGTGGTGCGATCAGGTCAAGTTAAAGGTCAGATCTGTGGACAGGAGAGTGTTTTTCGATGTATTTCTGACTAATAAAACACCTGTAATTGAATGAATGGAGGATGGATCTCCATGGAGACAAGCAGGTGGCTAGAAAAGTTACATAGCACATTTTTT
The DNA here is from genome assembly GCF_009829125.3 of Periophthalmus magnuspinnatus. NCBI lineage: Eukaryota > Metazoa > Chordata > Actinopteri > Gobiiformes > Gobiidae > Periophthalmus > Periophthalmus magnuspinnatus. Next base: position 13,342,517 of record NC_047142.1, read on the forward strand.
TTGTTTTTTTTAAAAGATTTTAATATAATGTTTTCCCATGTATTTGAGCACAAAGCATTTTATTCTCTGATAATCTGGAAGTTGTGAAAAGTGCTTATAAACTCATCATGGTGAATAATTAGGATGCTCATAATAACTTTGGACCACTGCAAACTGCTTAAAATGAACACGTTTTGTTTTTCATGTTTTAAAGACAGATACACAGATCAGGTGCGACGCTTTTAAGATCATACTTATAAACGTTCTTTGAGAGTCCCTCTTTCCCTGACCCCAGTGAAGGTCTGGACTTGTGTTTACACTGTTCTGCAGATTAACATTTCATTAGGTTTAACTCATTAAGAAGCTTTGGGAAGAATTAAAACTACTCGCCTCACTTAAGCTAGAAAATGATTTTTCTTTAAGTCACCCAGGTCATGAACTAAACATTTATGATGGATAACTTTATAATGACAAGCTGTGGGTGGATCGCTGGTCTAAAAAGGCATCTGATAAAAAATTACATATAAACTAAAACTATGATAAATATAGGAACATTTCTGAGCAATCAAAACACCAGTAACTGAATAAATACTAGATTCGTAAGTCTAATGACATTACAGGAGCTATTTTGTCTTTCATTTGTGCTCCTGTAACCCCTGTGAGTCTCTGTGGTTTTGCTGTTTTGAGTGGAAAACCCAGGTATAAATTGGCACCAGGTGTTGCAAGCTGCAGAGACATCAGATTTTTACACAGTCTTTACCCGTGTACTCGTACTTACTCGTGGGTACAGACTTATGGGTGCACACTCACAGAGGGAATAGAGTTGAGGAGCTCAGGAGCACACACTCAGCTCTCTCAGGTTTTGGGGCAGGTGGTGGACTTGATGACATCACAGGAAATAAAGTGCATGTGGGTGCTCGCTATAATAAAAACCTAATAGTGCATTTGAAACTATGTGGGTCGGTTGTTAGAGTCTTGGTTGAAGCAGGTGGGTTGGCTGTTTTACTCTGGGTGAATTGGTGTAGGTTGGTTCTGAGATTTACTCTAGGTGAAGTGGATGGATTGGCTGTTAGACTTATTCTGGATGAAGCGAGGTGGGTTAGGTGTTAGATTGTGAGTGAAGCGGGTTGGGTTGGTTGTTAGACTTACTCTGGGTGAAGCTGGGTGCGTTGTCGTTTACGTCGGTCAGGGTAATATTGACTATAGTGCTCCCGGTCAGGCCTCCTCTCTGTCCGGCCATGTCTTTAGCCTCGATAACGACCTGGTAGTGCTCCCTCTGCTCGCGGTCCATGTCCCCGGGCCCCAGAGCTGTACGGATCACCCCTGGTGACAGAAACCGACAAACATCTGATTTACACAACTGAAAAATTTGGTAAAATGCAATTACTCTGACCCATTGCTCCGCCATTGGAGGAATCGTCCCTGGAGAATTCCATTTTTTCTTGAACCCACTGAGAAGTGTGCCCACTGAGAGCTACTTTAGTTATTTTTTTCTCATCGAAATAGACATATTGTGCTTTTGTTAGACCTTATTTTCAATCTTTGTTGTATTTCGGACATTTGAAATTGCAATATTGATCTATAAGAACATAATATAAGAAACAAGTTCCCTGATTTCTCAGTTGCAAAATTGTAGAGGCCAATGAGGTTTTAGGAGCTAATTCTGGCCTGCCCCTTTACCATATTTTGCTGTAAAACTTCATCATAACAAAGCATGATGCCTATGGATAGCTGCAGATCATGTTTATTTTTTCATTTGTATCAAATGACTACATGACAGTAACCTGGCTCACACATTTAACAATCTGGAAAGGCTCTCGCAGAAAGTAGTTGAAAAAACACATAACGTTATGAGGAATACTTAAATCTGATTGGTTGAAGCATCACAATAGCAGAACAAGCCACATCTTCCATGTCCTTGTGTACATTTTTATAAACTAGATACTCTGTATTGACGTTAAACTAGCGTCTGTTGGTGTTGGTGTGTTTGTTTTAGTTCACTTGTCTTTGGCTTCTGTATGAACCTCAATGCTGCTTTGTCATTGGTCAGCCCATTGCTGGGCAAATTTGAGCCTTGCAGCAGGAGTATCATCAAATCCTCCCACCATCTATCACCAATTTAAAAATAACATTTGAGAAGTAGAGAGCAGTGGGTAAATGAGAAAGAAAACAACTTTAACATGATGATTAAAAGCTCAAAAATGTCATGTTTGCAGTGTCTCCTTTAACCCTTTGTATCTGCTCCTTCTCAAGTATCTATCATTAAAACGGTCAACAACTGAACACTTTCACCCTGTGCCCTGGATTTTCATGTACAAAAATAGCCTGAGAAGTAAATAAATGGAGATTTGTGCCAAGCCAACGCAGTCAGTCATTTGGATAATCTGCTTTGCTCATCTGTGGACATTAACCATGGGATTAAAACAACATGGATTACAGATTACAGACAGTGACAGAGTCTAAAACTAACAGCAGAAGAGATGTGTTCACTGTTAAACCATTTAAGTCCATTGTGTAACTTTTCTGGTAGCAGGCTGTTTGTTTACAGGTCAGATCTGTGGAGAGGCGTCAGAGTAAGAATGTTTATCAAGGTATTTTTGTGCAATAGAAACAGCCACAGTGAAATAAAACTCCTCTTAAAACTATTTTTTTTAGCTTGGCTTTTAACTCAGTGTAAAGAGTTGACATTTATCATGTTCTGTTTTTAATGTTATTGTGTCTCATGTTGTTTTTTGTTTTTTTGTGTGTTTTAACCTGCGTACAGCATTTTGGTCGACTGTGTTGTTTTTAAAGTGATTTATAAATAAAGATGGATTGGATTGGAAATAAATACTATAGATTTAATACCCTACAGTGGAACATAGAGTAGAGTCTAAGGAAAGTTTGAATAGGGCCCAGGAGAGATCGCTAAAATACTGAAACATGCATGGATGACATCTGAAACCTCATGTTTTTGACATGGTTTTGATGAAGGAACAATGTTATAACATGGCAGAAAACTCCAAGAGGTACATTTTTCATAATGCCCTCTCTTTAATATACAGTAAATGCACTCTCTCTCCCCTTATTAACCCTGTCATTTGAGCTACAACAGTCTTCTGCCACCTCTCACCGCAGCAGCAGAACCATCAGCCTCTCTATCTCCTCTTCACCCGTGTCTAGGCCCAGGGAGAGACATTTTCTTCACTAAATCCATCGTATTTTTTTTTTCGTTTGACGATGTCTTAGATCCAACTCATATTCTTTCAATAAATTATTCATTGCACTTCACTCAAGTATCTTTTTTATTAGTCTCTTTTTCTGAATTCTAACTTCCTCAGAGAAGCGAGAGCAAAATGTTTCCCAAAAATCTCTGTATATTTCAAACCCTAGAATCATTTTGCAATATTTTTTCTTTAGATGGGAGAGTTTACATGGCATTTCAGGACTGGGAAAAGAGACGTAACATCTGATTTATAATTTGAAGTTAATGTTATCTGAACTTGATGTAATTTGAACTTTAGACAAACTAAATCATATCAGAAGGAGCGGTGTAAGAAACAAAAATGTTCAAATCATTTCATATTGTCAACATCAAGCTTTTGTCATTGGTAGACCCAAAACTTTTATTCAAGTCAGAGTAAGGTTACCTCAATGTGTAGGAGTAAAAGTATGCTGCTAAAAAATACTCTGAAAAGTACAATTTCAGTAAAGTAAATGTAACTGAGTGAATGTAGGTGAGTACTACCCACCTCTGGTTTTATCTAATACTAAAATGGATCATTATTTTTCCATCAGACTTTGATTTAAATGTAAGAAAACAGGTGTGGATTGAGTCTTACCGGTGTTGGGGTCCACAGAGAAGTACGGGTGTCCCTGGCTGATGCTGTACACCAGTTTGGCGCTGTTACCGTACATGCTGTCGTCTGCGTCTGTGGCTGTGACCTGGATCACCGACGTGCCTGGGGAGCCCACACAGAGGTCATGGAGTGAGGGAGGGGGTCAGGGCTGAGTGCAGTCCTGTGTATGCCCTCACAGCAGCGGTAATAAGACTAAATAATGTATGATACTCTTAACTTGAACTGGACTGTGTAGTGAACTTAAATTAAAATGTTTCATGTTGAAATGATTCATGAATAACACAAAATAACACAAAAATAACACTTAACACGCCAATTATTCTACAGAGCGAAGAGGTGTAGGCTGAACTTTAACACATATCTCTTAATGTATAGAATAAAAGATGGCAGAAAATCTATTTACAGACTTTATCTTTCATGAAAGTAGGAAAGAAGACCTATTTATACACACATTCACATATGCAGACACACACATATATACAGACATACATATACAGACACACACATTATGTTTAGATTTCTGATTCATTTTCACTATTTTGATTTTACCATGCACATTCTAAAGTCATATTATGCTTTTATCTGCTATACAGTTATAATCTATAGCACACATGGATCATTATTTTATATTATGGACCTTTTAAATAAAAATATTGATCCTAATAAAAGAAACAAGAATGAAGAAAGAACTTAGTATAGCAAACAAATCAATTTAACAAATCAAGTGTTCTGATTGTTTATTCATTCTCCTGCTGATGCTATGTCCTATTTTTTGATGTTGTAAACTTGGGGTCTTTGGGTATGATGGACTAGCACTTAATAATAAAAAAAAATAAAATAAAAATTAAAAAAACCAATGAATTATTATTATTATTATTATTATTATTATTATTATTATTATTATTATTATTATTATTATTATTATTATTATTATTATTATTATTATATTTAAATATTCTTTTATTAATCTCTCTTCACCTCACCTCTTTAATTATATAAAAGTTTATAATTATTATGTAAATATAGGTTATATTCTCGTACCTATCTCACTCCTCTCCAGCACACTGTTTGTATAGATCTCTTTCTTATATAAAGTACACGATCATTTATATCAAATCTGGTTATATATTCTCGTACCTATCTCGCTCCTCTCTGGCACACTTCCTGTATACACCTCTTTGCTGAAGGTGGGCTCGTTATCGTTGATGTCGTGTAGTTTAATCACAAACTCTGTCTCGGGCTCCAGTTTGAGGCCCGTGCGCTTGTTGACTACGGTGGCCCGGAGTACGTAGAAGGCCTTCTCCTCGCGGTCCAGGCGGCGCGTGGCATGCAGGTCTCCGTTGTTCTCGTCCAGCACAAAGATGGAGCCCGCCCCCTCACCAGAGAGTACGTATTTCACTGCCCCGTCCCCTCGGTCCTGGTCCGACTGCAGCTGTAGGGGAACACACACATAAAGGTTAGAGTACACGGACTTAAAGTGAGACTGAACACCTTAACTCCGCCCACAGCCACATTTCAAATAGAGCTGATAACCAGGGTGGTATCTGGAGGACTAAAGAAATGAGTGTGGGGAGAGGAGGGGCAGTATCTGGAGGACTAAAGGGGAGAGTGAGGGGGAAGGAGGGGCAGTACCAGATGTGTGTTGTGAAGCAAAGTAATAGAAACAAGTGCGAGATGCGCAGGTGACTGGCTGGGAGCAGGATGAGTCGCACGAGCTTCTTGCAGTGACAATTAGAGGCAACACATACTTGTTTTTGACCAGAAGACCAAATGTACCTAGATTTCACTAAAATTGACAAAACATTGCTATTAAAATACAATATTTTAGTATAGTAGCAAAACAGGTTGCTTGAGTGTTTGCTTCCACTTTAAAGAAGACATATTGTTGCTTGTGTCTGCATATTATTACAGTTATAATCTATGATACCCAGTGATCATTGTTTTATCTGTTTTGGACATTTTAAATCACAACATTGATTTAAATGGCCTGGTCTAAAGACAGTAGCAACAAATATTTTATTCATTTAAACCACAATGGCCACGCAACACTGCTAAATCATGATACTGTTAATCCTATATTTGTTCAAAAAAGTGAAGTAAGTACAGAACAGTGAGTTTGTGACTCAAGAAAATAAGGGACAGTGGATGATTTTTTTCATCCAACACCAAAATCCAGTATAGTTCATAACTGAGATATGCAGAACAGCAAAGTCAAGTTTTCACAGCTGTTGAAGTTGAGTTTTCACTTTTATAAAAACTAATTACAAAATCTATTAACCCAATTTATTGTGTTAACAGATTAACACAATGAACTGTCAAGTTGGCACATATTATGCCAACTTGATTTTTTTGAGCTTTTAACCCTGTTATAACTTTGTTCTCTCAGCAAAAACATGCCTGGAGTTGTATTTTGCTTTACTTGCTAAATCTTGAATCTTGTGCCGTACTGAGCTGTCACAAAACACTTTTCCCATTATTGTTACATCAGAGGTAGAAACGATGCAGTTATTAAGCCCATAAATCATAACCAGCATTTCTGCCATTGAATCGTGTTCATTACAACTATGCACATGTCGTAGCATGTTCGTTATTAGCTATGATTATTTTTTCCCAATTGTAATTTCCTCTGCTGCCAGTAGATGGTGATGTACACCAAATTTGAGTATGGAGAGCACCCAAAGCAAAGCAAAGGTACTCAGGAGCATGGTTAAAGGTCCTATATTATGCAAAGTTATGAGCAAAAATTATAAGCCATGCTATAATATTACCTCATCAAAAACATATCTGGAGTTGTGTTTTATTCACACGTCTGTCTACATCTCCAAAGTTCAAAATGCTTGGTTCCACTTTATGATGTCATGAAGTGGTAGTTTTCAAGTTAACATCTACCTTTTTAACTTTGGTTCTATAGAGAGGCAGTTCCAGAGCTGAAGTTATCCAAATGATTCTAGTGAAAGTGTGTGGAGTTTAAAAACATAGCACATCACTTCCTGTATTACCACATGCCACAGTGTTTTCTGTTTGAGAGAAGAGCCTAATTATGCAGTTTTGTGTAATATGGGCCCATTAAAGGCCAATAATAGTATAAATAATGCATATCGCGTGTTGAATGTATGCTCCATTCAGCACAAATGAATAACCAACAATATTAAACAAAACCAACAAAGCAATGTTGACCAGTGCCTCTCACGCAGACACATACACGCAACCACGCACGCACACACACACCCATGCACACCCTAAGGAAGTTTGTTCTAAATCCTATCCAGTCTAACATATAACTTCACCGCTTTATCAGAAACATCCACAAAATCCTTAACACAAATCCACTGAGAATCAAAGCTAAGGCGACTAAAGTCACTCCGATCCCTCTCCTCGTAACACTCCCCTCACAGAAGCCCTGGAGTGCAGGGTGAACAGGCAGACCCTGAACGCACCACCAACACCACTACACAGAGGCTGTAAGAAACTGCATGCGTGATTTTGATTCAAAATTCCATAAACATGATCTAATTGTGTCCCCAGATACGAGGCAAACATGTTCAAATCAAATGTAGAAAAGTCAAATATAATAGAGATAACAAAAGTTGCTTGTATAATTTGATTGGTTTTGGTTCTTAAGACAATTATCCAATCAGAAAGGAAGATGAGCCTCACATGAGTCTCAGTTCAGTTGTGATCGTGCAGGCTACATATGGTGTAATTTAACCTCACATTAAAGGACCTGCACCCAACATTTGTCTTGCCCCAGTACAGATATACTGTATAAGGAGCTCTTGAGGTCAAAATATATCTGGTGCGTGCTGTCCTCTGCCCTGGTCTCTGAAAGTTGTGAAACCGCTTCTAAACTCATCACAGTGAATAATAATGATGCGTAAAATTAATTTGTTTTATTTTTCACATTTTTCAAACTAAAAATCAGGTACAGTGCCTTTCAATTTTCCCAGTTCGGATTATGTAAGGCTGTTTTTACCCCCCTTTGTTGTCTTTTTTTTCCCTTTAAGGTTGGAGAAAGAGTTTATCAGAAATATCCAGAAAATCCTTAGCAGAAATCCACTGAGAACCAAAGCTAAGGCGGCTAAAGTCACTCTGATCCAACCTCTCCTCACAGCAGCCCTGGAGCGCCGAGGTGAACCGACAGACCCTGAACGCACCACCAGCACACACAGGCCAAGACTGTGGATCTGTATCATGTTTACTCCTCAGGCTATGCTAGCACCTTCACAAGATCCACTTCTTTAGACTTCTGTTAGCTAACGCGCCGCGCTAGCTTTGACGAGTTGTTCGCTAGCGGCTTTTCCAAACTTGTCAGGACAGTTCTGCTGTGATGTGGGTGCGATGCTGCGAGTTATACCTGGAGATCAGCAAGGGGAGTGGAGGAGGATATAAAGGTAGTTGTGTGGAGAAAGTAAAGGGGAGGGTTAAGCTAGCAGCGGCGTGCTAGAAGAGATCTCCGATGTATGTGGAGGGAGTTTGTTATGATAGCTGCTATATGCCTGAGGGGTCACAAAGAACAGAAATAAAGTCATCGCTGTCAGAGAGAAGAACATTCGTTTATACTGGATTTGATTAATGTTGTTTGTCTCTCAAAATGTTACACTGTAGTCATTATTAATTTATTCCATACTCAAGGGTAAGTTATTTCTACTCATAGCTGCCAATCTAAGGGTGACTACATACCCAGGACAGTCCCCATTTTCAGCCCTGTGTCCCATGTCCCAGCAGATTTATCCAAACACATTGATTTATGCCAAGTTTTATACAAGAAATCCCCTATTATATCCCTATTTTGACCTATTTTATCCCTGCAAACAGTAAAAAGCGGGGATATATTGACATTTATTTAGCTAGAATGCAGCCCAGAACACAAAAACATGATGTACTGATTGAAGTCTCTCAGATGATATACTGACCCACAGTCGAGGAAGAGGACCAAGTGCATAATAAAATTCATAATTAAATACTATTTTCACAGTTTTATTACTAGCAACCAACCCAACCCAGGGGTGTCCCAGTTTTTGATTTTACAAGTCTGGTCACCCTCGCCAATGTTTGTGTGGCATGTTTATTATTAGCTATGATTATTTTTTTTCCTAATTGTAATTCCATCTGCTGCCAGTAGATGGTGATGTACACAAAATTTGAGTATGAAGAGCACCCAAAGCACCATCTGACCACCATCATTCACTCACCACGTTCAAGATTTAACATTAAAATGATGTTTCACTTGTTTGGTTTAGTTGCCAAATGCAGTATAAAAAACACATTGGGAAAAAAGGCAGACATAAAAACTATAGATGTAACTCAGCTAAACTCAGTCAGTCCTGGTTTGGTACTGGTTCTGGTTTAGCGCTAGTTCTGCCTGATTCTGACTCTGCCATAGGTAGTTTGTGTGAAAATCTGCAGTCCTTTTCATATGTATCTTTTATCTTTTAAATTAGCATATATAGACAGATTTAAAGGTGCACTATGTACCTTTTTTGGTATGACATCCCCCACCTGCTTGTCTTTGAGATGTTAATGCTCTGCCTGGAATGTTGTGCTTTATAATTAGAAACACAAAATCTTATATATAATAAGACATTGAAGTAATTATTATGCCTCATTGCTTCACAGATCTAACCTTGAATTTGGTCTAATGGTGTCACCTGCTTGTCTCCATGGAGATAATCAAGTTTAATGTCATGGAGACAAGCAGATAGCGCACACTCCGACGGAAAAGTTATAGAGTGTTCCTTTAAATACCAACTTTTTACTTTCACAGTACAGCAGATTTAAGATGAAGTATACATTTCATTTTCTCATTGTATTCATAAACACACTGACTCAGGGTTCAACTCCAGTTCAGCAAAAAATAAAACGTGCTCGCTGCATGTAGTCAGCATAAATCTGGATGATGATACAGGAGTTATGGCCGCTACGTTCCACCTGAGCACACACAATTATAACAACACGCTTAGGCCGCGCTCGCCCAGTGTAGGGAGTGAGATTGTACAGCTCAAATCCTCTTTCTCACACACACACACACACACACACACACCCACACGTACATAAACACACAAACACACAGTTAACACTTCAGACGGTACATTCAAGCTCCTCTGACTAAGCAAGTTTATATATTTTTGCATATACTTTTTTATATATTTGCTACGGAGTGGAGAGAGGGTGCAAGTGGAGAAAGGGGAGGACGCCAAAGTCACGAGGAAAATTTTAGTAAAGAAATTATAATAATTTTTAGGTAGAAGTAAAAGTATAGTCAAATATTATGAGCAGTACCAGTAGTATTAGTTGGACTATAATGAAATAACACAATAAAATAAATGTAATAATCTGATATTTCCAAATGATCAACAATAAAAAGTAAAGTTCATAAAATGCAAACTTAAAATAACTAAGTAAATCAATAAATAATGAAGCTTACACTACCACGCAGGCTAAGATACAAGTCGCGTCTATGAAGAAGCGACCCCGCTCACAATATGAATACATGTTTGTCCAGGTGTTTTTGAGCAATAAAAACAAATTTAACTGAATGAATAAAGATTACAGGAGAAAAAAACAAAAAACAAAAAAACAATAGCATTACGAAAAAACTGTAACATCTCCAAGAAGACAAGCAGACCCCCAATATGAAAAGTTACACACTACACCTTTAATAAATGTTCCTTCAAAATAATATTACTCAAGTAAAAAAAAGTATAAAACAACAGACAAACAAACAAACACATAAATTCAAATTTTCTGACAGCCAGAGTTGTACATTTTGTCGCAGTTTGTGACACTTTTGATATGTACCACCAGGTGTCACTCTCGCTACACTGTGGGGCAGGCACAATCCCACAGGGGCCAATAGAGACTGAGCACTGAGGCTGGCAACACATCACACATTTTTAGTGTTAAAATACATACACAAATACATCAGGGCAATGACTCGAATTCTCAATATTTGTTTTGATTTAAGAAGTGCGACAATGTTTGAATTATGTAAACTAAAAATAAAATAAAATGAAATTCAACGCTATCACTGAGCATCAAAAGTCAAGAAATTGCAGTTCAAAAAGCATGATTTATTCCACAACTCCATGTTTTCAGTTTGCTGTTGTACTAAACCTCGTGATATGCAGTTTATTTTTGTATTTTATTATTTATTAGCTTGGATATCGAATATTTTGCTCTGTTGTCATGGAGACAAGCAGGAGACATTGCCAGGCAAAGTGACAGGTAAAATCTGTGGAGAGGAGAAAGAGCACATATTTTTGTTTTTTCAATATAAGTTGAGCTGTAATTGAATAAATACAAGATAGAAGTTTAATGTCATACTGTGAAACATTCCATGGAAACAAACGTGTGCCAGATTCCAAGACAGAAAGTGACATAGTACATCTTAAGTCTATTTTAGTTGACCAATACAATTAAAATCAATAGTTAATAATAAAATGAGTTCATGTCTTGTCTGTGTGATCCCCTCAACACTCGCAAACACTAAACTAAACACTATATCAACTTTAATATGGAGTCTTAATAGCATTATCTACTATTCCTAGTAATGTTGCAGCAATTTTAGTGCAAACCAAGTACATTTGCAGATTTCTGGTCAAAAAAACAGTCTAAAAATGAGCTGCCTCCAGTGGCTACTGCAGTTTCAAGTACTATGTGACATCACACAGGACTGCCCTGTGTGCCCCTGCCTCCTTATACCCCCAGATCCCGCCCCTCTTCCTCCCTCACTCTCCCCCTTTAGTCCTCCAGATAGTGCCCAGTTTAACAGCTCTATCTGAAATGAGGTTATGGAGGTTGTGGTGGAGTTTAGGTGTAGTCCCTGGACTTTAACATTTATTACATAATACATTATGCATCATTTGAGCTCTGGTTTAATCCCATACCTCGCATAGCTCTAATTTATTTATTATGGGTAGCTCATAAAAGTACATGATCGCTAGAAATATCCTCTGTACTCAATAGCAATGCATCGATCCTACTTTCTCAGTTCTGATGCCATTATCCATGATCCAATAGCGTTATGCAACTGTTATTTATTCTTCACATCACTACTGAACAGCTTTATATGATTAGAAGAACATGAGATATTCTAGGCCCAAATACACCAACCAGGATATCTGCTCAATCAATATCATGGAAACGATATCGATATTTATTACCAGCATCAGCATTGGTGCATCCCTTTTACTCAACAAAAGTACACTATTTTTGTTCTTAAAGCTGCACTTTATTCCCTCTTACTCCAGTCACAGTTCTCCACTTTGACTAACTGTACACTGCCTGAGTCTCTAGACCTGTTCATCCATGGCACATTCTGAAATATTAAAAAGCATACATCAAGTCTTCCTTTAGTGCGATTTTAGACTGACAAATCATTTATGAGCTCCCACGCAGAGGTACCAGTCCACCCGCGGCCTCCTCCTCCTTCTCCTCTCTGTAGGATTTCACATTTTTGATTTTATTTCAACACAAAACTTTATTTTGCGCCAGCTGTATTCTCGTTATCCACTGCGCGCTATAGGTGGATGTGCACTGGCTTTGAACAGTAATAACAGAATATGCAAATGAGGTGCAGGAGCTGGTATGGGGGTGTAGGAATAGTCCAACAATGAGCTTGGATTTGAAATAGTTATCAGAACAAGAATGGGTTGCTTTAGGTCATTTCACACTGCCAATAGTTGGGTCGACGTAAAAGAGCTTTCACTTCAAGAGCATTTACTTGGGCTGGTGTGAACCCAAGAGTCGCTTTGTTGTCCTCATAATGTATCTAGCCACAGATGAAAGAAAAAAAACAAACACTGCATATAGGGGAATCGCATTCATTGAAGCACGGTGTCATAGAAATAAGTTTGGCGTTCAGCTAATGTTAAGTAAACAAAATTAAAGGTTGATTCTTAAAGTTGGAACAAACATCTAAACTCCTCCCACAACCATATTTCAAAATAAATGGGAGAGTGAAAGAGGAGGAGGGGCGGGGTCTGGACATGTAAGGAACAGTGTGATTGGTCTAACAGTGTGTCCACATTTCAAACTCCGCCTCTGTAGCCAGGTGTTTGTAATCAGAAACACCTGGCTGTAATTAGGGATGTCCTGCATGATGTCACATAGTACTTGAAATTGCACACACTTATTTTTGACTGTTTAAATTTAAAACACCATAAAAACAGTTGATTTTGTTTTTTAGTTTCACTTTTCAATTCTCTCATGAGATACTGGGCTTGGTTGAACAAAATTTCAAGTAAATACAACACATCAATGCAACCATTTTGAAATAAAGGACCTGCACGTAGCCTATGCTCTAACTGTCCTAGGCCTTAACCCTGCAGATCAAGGACACATACGAGTTTTTCTCATTCTCAGTTTATGGACAGGCCTCATGTGAAAGCTCAGAGCCTCCAGGATTCACTCACTGAGCTGCAGAGGCCCCACTAGCCCTGATTCATGATTGGCTGCAGGTGCTGGGGTTTAAGTAGTGACCATTCAGATCAGAGAGAGGCATTTTAGATAATGCACAGTTGTTGGTTGTTTATTAAATTTAAAATCAAATGCTCTAATGCCATTCTTTGTAACTTTCCAGCCAAAGCAATAACATCAGACAAGCAGGTAGCAGCACATCCTCCACCAGAAAAGTTACAAATTGCACTCTAACAGTTTGGACGCAGTAGACTAGAGTAATTCTTGAAGCAGGTATAGACGTACCAGTACCTCTCTCTCCCTTTTCTTCTCTGTAGAGTGGAGATGTGCAGGCTGCGATTGGAAGTGTCATCCCCACACACCTCCATGTTCTCTGGGCTAACAGGAGCTGACCGCCCCCCCGTACCTCCACCCACTCTCCCGCACACACACCCGGAATCGCACACACACATGCTTGGGCTGACAGAGGCTGCACACCGCTGTCACTACCAGTCTGCTACTACCACCTTTCCTCCCTCTGCCCCATCCTCTCTCTCCTCCGCCCCCCGACTCCTCCGTCTCACCCCATTACAGCCCAGGAAGGACACGTTCACTGCTCTGTTCTTACCATCTAAGCCCGGGCCTTCACGGAGGAGTACTTCTGAAATGGTACAGCTAGTGGGATTAGCACTTTAGCATAAAGGACAAAGTCATAACTAACCCATCATATCCCATAATAGAGGGAGGTAATGTGTTTTATACAGGAATTTAACTTTGTGGACATTTTTGCATTTGGATCTAGTATTACTATTAAGTAAGAGCTCGTGCCAGTGAAAAGGTTGTCACGATTCAGATTTTAGTGTTACGATTATTGTGAAACAAAACACCACGATTTAAAGATGATTCATGATTATCGACACCATGAACAAACAACAGTGAAATTAGGGACATGCACAGACATTTTGAGAGGCAGTTGCAGAAAAAAGCTTAAAATTAACTTATAAATGTTTTTTTAAAAGTAAACAAACAACAGTCACAGACCCACTGACTGGTCTAAAACATTTGTGCACACACCTATAGTTGTATGTGTTATGCTGCTTTTATAAAGAATTCAGCTGTGATATATTCATGCTAACATCTTGAATAAGGGGCATATTGCCCAAAAGTAAAAAGTGACTAAAAGTTTAAATGGTGTACAACATCTTTTAGACTGTTGAGCTGTTAAAGTTAAGGCACACAGGTGTACAGGTGTAACTCTGGAAGCTGCGACAGGCAGAAGCATACAAGTGAGAGAGAGAGAGAGGTAACAGCATCATTTTTATAGTATTAGTGTTTAAAACAAACTTTTACACATCTGCTGTCGTCATAGGCCAAATATGAAACCTAAAAAAATATGTTGACCATGAGAGCACTTTAAGCAAAGGGACAGGTGCTTGAGCGCCACCTGAGCTGTATTGATGCACGTCCCTGAGTGAAATCGTTAATCTTTCATTTTCATTACCTAACATATTACAGTAAGTGACCACTTTTATGAAACAGATTAAAAAATCCTTTTACATAGTTCTTTTTTTGGAGTACAGTTTGCACAGAACTGACTGACTGATCATGATTATTTTTTATCTCTTGCAATTATATTGTGACCTGAATAATCATGATTAAAGCATACAATTAACCTAATAATGACATCCCCAGTGAGTAACAATTTAAATATGCTTTACTTAGTACATTGTTCTTACTTCATGAATTACAACGGTGTAGCATACATACAGTAATGACCTGCTAAACATGTAAGAACATGTTTACATAGAACATTAATGATCTATGTAAACATGTAACCACACAAACACAGTGTAACAACCTGTGAAAACATACAACATGTAATGCACATGTAACAATGCATGTAAACATGTAATAACATGCTGTAATCACCCGGATAGCAACCTTAGCGGTTCAACGAGGAACAAAGCAGAGCTGAGACCGTTTGTTCAGTGCAAACCCAAGTGCGTTTTTTTGAACACCAAAAATATTTACAAAAAGAAGTTTAAAAGAATCAGCATTGCAGTACCTGCTATACACACAGCACCCTCTCCTAGCCAACTAAAGTTTGCTCCTTTTATAGAGCACCTCCCTAATTGGCTGAGCCCATTCTGTAGTACAGGTAAGTTTTCCAAATCCAAATCTATTGTTAAAAAATTTGCTCCAATCAAACAATGTAATAATTTATTCAATTAAGTTGGTAGTTCAAATAGAGCTCTATGTTTACTTTATTTGTTTTAACAGTGAACACTAATGTGTAACTGCAATGTATGTAAACATGTGACACAAACATTGCACTGTGACAATTTATAACATGTCCACACCAAATAACAAGTAACACAAACGTGTAACATAAACTCTTTGACCTCATCCTTAAGCTCAGTACAAGTCCATGTACATGTATGACAATATCAACAATCCAAATCTAATATGTTTTTGTGTCCTTGGGCAGGACACTTCCCACGACTCGCCCGAGTACATGTGTTTGTGTAACTGTGTGATTGTGGCGGTTGGAAATGCAGTAGTACAGAGTGGCAGCCACTACTCTGTCAGTTTGCCCCAGGGCAGATAACCAACCATGTTTGATGTGTCATCCTAAATAATGGTCCTAATCAGTATTCAACAACACCAGACATACTAATTGTCGGAATTTCGTGCGACCCTCCAAACAGCCAACTGGATCTGCGGCGTTAGCCCGGTTAGCTAGTGCCTTTCTTTTGATCATTCTCTGTGTGCTTGGAGCCACTGGGAGAGGGTGACAGAGACAGTGGGGGTGGAGGGGGGCAGACGGGACCTGCGGGGACCACTGGTGATGCAGATAGTGAAAGAGGCATCCAAAAGCCTTGTTTGTTTTTTCACTTTTCTTGTGATTTTTCGTCTGATCTCAGTCGCATCAAAAGAGTGGAGGAATGTTGTCTTGGGGGCAGGAAGGTTGTGACAGCACAGGCATAAATATGACAAATATTACATCATAGAACTGCATATAAAGTGTGTGTTTTAGAAGTTTGAATAGGACCCAATGTTTGATGCTGTGTGGGAGTCTAAAAGGATCAATCAAAGGACTTACCCAAGAAGCTAACTTTTATCTTTTTTATTCAACTGTGGAGTAAACTGGACAAATAAAATGGATTATAAAAGTCAGTGAGGGTAAGATTGTTTATGATTTTCAAATCTGATAATATATGAAAGGAACTGTATGTAAGAAGGCATAGTGTGCTTGTGTCTGTTAATTATAATCTATGACATCCATGGATCATTATGTTATAATTTGGACATTTTAAAATGCAATATTCATCTAAAAAAAGAAATAGTGCCCAAGAGCTGCAGACGAGCCGTGCAAGCGAGCAAGCCGTGGAATTTTTTTTATCTATACCAAAATGCGATGCGGCTGAATCATACACGTATCAACAAGTACTGTGCAGTGTAGTCCTAATTTAGACTTGGTTTGGTCCTATTCCAGCTCTGGTTTAGTTCTCGGTTTAGACTTAGTCCCAATTTTGATGCGCCATGTGAACAGGGACTGTCACATGATAGAGTGACAAACATGGATGGGATTGAACCAGTTACCTTTCCGCTGCTGAGCAAGGACTCAACACAATGCACCACCCCTGCGCCTTTAATCTACACCATCAATACCGTTCATGCATTCAACTATAGCAACACACAACACAAACACTTTCCAGCTACACCTGTACAAGATCTATAAATATGGAAGTATACAGACTGCGCTGCCACACTGACAGACGACCTGTTTCCTCCACATTCTCCTATCCCTCATATGCACCGAGCCAAAATGTCTCACCGCCACACAGTTCTGCGCTCCAACTGGTGTGTTATAAAGACTCCGCACACAAACAAGTGAGCAGGCATATGTTAGTCGTGTCACCCTCTCGCTAGCTCTGGCTGTGGAAGATTTTGTTAGGTCAGATCAGATTAAAAAATTGGTCTAGATGCTTTTGGAAATATTAAATTGTTTTTTCTAATTCTTCTTATTATTTTAAAATCAAGATTCATGTTCAGCGCGCATTTGAACACATCGCATTCACATTTGAGGGAAAGCTGAATCTGAACTGATAAACTAATACTAATGTTTGCACAGATGTAAACTACAGGGTTAGCAGTTTTTACACAGAATAAGACCCCATGGAGACACAGAGAGGGCATCTGACACACAGGAGCATTTCAAAACATGCTTGCAGAGGTCTAAAAAAACTATTTATAAACCTCAGCGTAGTAAATTCTTCAAGAAAACCTCATCCATGTTCAATGTCCAATCAGATGCCTGTGTAATCCCTCAGTCGCCCCGGTCTGATCCATAGTAAAAGCCAAAGTTAAATCTGTCAACTGGACAAAAAGTTGTAGGAGTGAAGACATTTTGCTGCTCATCCAAGCTACTTCTTGAATTTTAGACAGACTGCTGGTTGTCACTGCCCTTCAGACAGATATAAAGCAGTGTCCACCAGTAATCTGACCAGAATTGAAGAAGCGGTTTGTATGAGCAGCGAAACGTCTTCACTCCTACAACGTTTTGTCCAGTTGACAGATTTTACTTTGGCTTTTACTTTCCTAAAATCAGTAAATGCATAACAAACAGTGCAACAAGTGAAAGGATTCAAAGTATTCAGAACACAGTACTCTGATTGGACCATGTAGCATAATACATTTAAATGCAGGTATTCGGTATTCTCTAAATACAGTTCCAAAGTAGGGTTGTCAAAAGTATTGAAAATCAGATACTCATTGGTACTAAAACCAGTGTTGAAGCTAGGTACTCATTTGAACAGGTATCAATACTATGAAACTCACATTCACACCGCAGCTTTTTAATAAATGTGAGCTGTATCAGAACAAGTGTAAGACACATAGACTAGTGGACGACTGAGGGATTACACAGATATAAGGCCACATGGGAATAGAAAAGAAATTACTACCATTTAATGTTGAAAATGACATTCTATTAACAAAAAAACAAAAAAAAAACAACTAATAAAAAAAAGAAAGAAATTTCACTGTAGTATTGGAATCAGTATTGAGTATCAAGTCTTTTCCTGAGTATCAAAATTGAGTCTGAAATTTTAGTATCATGGCAACACTATTCCAAAGTACTTTAACTAACACTGTTTATAGAGCTCAAAAACTCAGCACCAGAGAATAACATGAAAAACTATATATAACAGCAAAGAAATTATGCAACCCATATGTAGATTTTTCTATAAGACAAACAAATGATGATAAATGTATAGAACTTAAAGAGGAGATATTATGCAAATCTGTTTTTTTATTATTTTTTATTTTTTTTAAAAATCTTTCTACCATGTTAAATCATTGTTCCCTCATCAAAAACATGCCTGGAGAGGTTTTAGACGTCATCCATGCATGTTTGAGTAATTTTGAGATCTCTTCCGGGCCCTGTTTAAACCGTCCTTAGGTTAGCTGTAAGATTCTGTGCAAAGTTCACCCCACAAGACTACGTCATCCATGCTCCCATACGGCAAAACTGATGTGATGTGCGATGGTTTCATTAGCGGGATGCACACTGATTGTGTTGTGATAGTGCTCTGAAGGGGGAGTGACTTAGCATGGGAAGCAAAGGAAGGGGATGTTACTATGTTGATTTCAGCGAATATAGCATTTTCTCCTTACCTTCCCGATGTACTGGTAATCGCTGCCCGTGTACTCCTCCTGTAGAAAGAACTGGTTCCACATCCATCCTCTCCTGACCCTCTTTATCCCCGCCCCCTTCGCTCCAGACCCCGCCTCCTCTCCTCCTGACCCCACCCTCATTGTCTCCATGCTCCGCCCATCCAAAAACAGCGAGCCGGAACAAAACCATAGTCCGGCCCCCAAGAGAAGAATATAGGGGAGAATAGTCCTCATGGCGTCCACGGAGCAGACAAGGTACCAGGGCGAAACTGCTCTACCTCCCCAGACTCGTCACTCCTGACTGGGGTAAGGGTCCACTGAGCATAGTCCTCTGGTTTAATGCACTGGAGCAAAGCTGGAAGAGAAAAGAAACAGAAAAATATGAGTTTTTTTGTGTGGAAAAGTGGATCTAAACAGTAAATCAATCTATTTTTTGCTACTAAGCTGTATATTTAGTGTTTTAATAGCATTATCTACTGTCCCTAATCCTTCAAAATGAGTGTGTGCTGACTCCAGTGGCCTCTCTCTGGCCTTTCAAGTACTATGTAACATCACACAGAACTGCCAGGTGTTTTTGTAATCAGAAACCTGGCAACAGAAGCAGAGTTTGAAGCATGGATACTTGTAAGGCCAATCACAATTTCTCATACCTCCAGATCTCGCCCCTTTTTGCACTTTTTCTCACTCTTTTTTAGTCCACAGGCAATGCCCACTTTAGCAGCTCAATTTGAAATCCCCACTTTAACAAATATGATATGTCATTTGGTACAGTAACAACATTTCACTTGAATTATACAACAACTCCAAAAAGACACAGAGACATAATGCAGCGTAAAGTGGTCCAGCAGCCCAAATTTGCATAGTAAATATTTCTTCTGGATCGAAGGATTTAAAATTAGAAGCAACGTCCTTGCTTTGTACAAACTGTTTGTCTTGTGGCTCTGAACAAACGTTTCCTTTGAAAATCCATTTGAACATTGACTTAGAGGAGGCAAAAAAAATCAAACACAAAAGGAGAAAAAAGAGAAGCTAACTGGTCTTTGTGCTTTTAAAACACGAGCAGATCGATATAACCCCCAGCACATGCACATGCACGTGCACACGAACATCTAAAGAAGCGCTTACACTGCAATTACACAGAACGGGCCACACGCTCTCATCCGCCCACTCCTCTTTGTCATCGGGAAATATGAACAAATAAGATAAATAATAAGGCTGTTTTGGCTGGATTGGAAGAACAACAACAGAATTCTAACATAAATGTCCAATGTGTCCATTGTGTATGGAAAACCAGTAAGTTATTAATAAAGTCATAATTTCTGTGTGTCCAAAGTGCTATTGTATTGCCAGCAGAGGGCGCAATTTGTCTACTTTTGAATCTGATGTTCTGAAGTACAGGAGCCATGGGATAAAAGAGCTAGGAGAGAGGGCGTAAGTTGTAGGAATAACAATGAAAGGCTTAGGGGGCAGGTGTTGAACAGAAGTTAGAATGTAGAGGTCATCATGCGTAGTGTAGGATCTAAAACTTAAGATGGAGGAGTTACAATGCAGGATATAGGAAGTAGGAGTTAGGACGGAGGAGTTAAAGAACATATATTAGCTTTTATCCATGTTACACTGTTGTCCTCTCATTAAAAACATACAGGGGAGTTGTATTTTGGTTCATTCATTCATCTATTTTTGTTTCATTAATCCGTCCTCTGACCACTCAAAAATTCTCTGTTCACATTTTGCCTGGATTGTGAAGTCGTAGGTAAAACTTCAGACTTCTTTCCAGTCTTTAAGCCCATAAACAAGGGCCTTTATTTACTTTCCCATTGCTCATTCCCATTGCTGACAGCAGAGGGAGCTCCAGCACCTAAATACCTCATTGAAAGCGGAGGAGGACTTCATAAAGTGTGTTTTGGAACGACCTAGGAGATAATATTATATTTTAAAGTTAGGATATACGTTAGATTGTGGGATTTAGGATGTAGGAACAAGATTATAGGAAGTTAGTATGGCTAGGATGGAAATAAGGAAGTCAGAATCAGGATGCACATGTTAGAATACAGTTGTTAAGATAGCAGTTTGGACATAAGAAGGAGAATATATGGATCAAGTTCTAGTACTGATGATTTATGAGTAAGAATGCTGATAAATAGATTCCTAAACTTCCCTCAGTTATCAACTTAGCCCATATGATACGACACAAATCTAATTGCACCTTTACTTCTTAATATCTAACAACAACAGTGTGCATAATTCCCTTTGCGCACCAGTAGGGGGCAGCACTCCTTCTGCACAGTTCTGTCCAACACTGCACCGTTACCTCCAATCTTTATGGCGGCGCTGTAATGACGGATGTGAGTAAAAGGCTCATAGATTCTGGCACACCGCTCTGGAATCTTTTTTTCTTTCAAGATTCAAGTTTCATTGTTATTGTCAGAGAAAACAATGAAATGACTGTAATAACCTGATATTTTGAGTGTAGTTCAGGGCTGACACCTTTTGTTGTTCTGTAATTGCTTTTATATGTGACATTTGGTTGCTATGCCGACAAACTGATGTGAAGTTTCGATTGGTTAGTTATTGGTCTGTTTTGGAGGCTGGCTCTAGTGAGTCGAGTCTGCTGTTGTTTTGCTGTTGTTTTGCGTTAGGTTACGGCCTACGGTAGCCCTTGTGTTCAGAGAATAAACTTGCCGTGTTTCCTTACACTAGAACGCTACATTACGTGTAGATAATCTGCATAGTTTTGAGATAAAGTCCAATGACCCCATAAATAACCTCAGTGTAAACATTAGCGCTATAATAAACAGAAACCGTCTTAGCAGTGGCATAAACGCGGAACGTCATGATGAATATTTGAAGCTAACTGAGTGACAACACCAAAACAAGCCGAGAATCAAAGCTGAGATAACAGTACACCTTTTTATAACGTTCCTCCCTTTTCGAGAAACGTTCAGTTCTTCTCCGTTGGCTTCCTTTGCCCAAACCACAATGCCACCATGTCGAATGCAGATACCAAACTATCATCTTGCTTTATTCTCTCTTCAGTCCTCTTCATCCTCAAAAACCTGGTGCATATGTGGAGAAAACCCTAATATGCTACTCCAACAGTGGTATTAAAATGTAGGTCAATCGTGACTATATGATCTCATTGGCTAACCATTATCATGTAGTAGTGCATGTAGTAGTTTCATAAAGTCGTACTGGGAGCCATGTTGCTTTTAATTGAAATCTCAACACTTAGAGTCTGTGGTCTGCTGATCTAGGCACCATCTGCTCCAGGAGATTATGGGGCAAATCCCACATCACAGACCCAAGAGGAGGGGTACTCTTGGGGAGGAGAGAGGGGCGAGCGGCGGAGGGTTGGGCCAACGCTAACAGTCACATCAAACAGACTGGAAGAGGAGTAGTAATTATCATATTCATAAGGGCTCAGTATCTATTTCACAACAGTTAGAGGGCCCGTATTACGCTATTTTCTGATCTGTTATAATTTTGTTTCCTCGTCAGAAACATACCCGGGGTTGTGTTTTGTTTCATTCACACATGTTTAACACACAAATCCTGCATATTTGACAATCTCTACTGGACTAAAGGTAGCTCTTACCATGAAAATTACCACTTCATGACATCACAAGGTGGAACAGAGCATTTTGAGCTTTGGAGATGGGATAATCAAACATGTGTGAGTGAAACAAAACACAACTCCAGGTTCGTTCTAACATGCTAAAAGCTTACTGGACTAAATTTTGCATAATATCGGACCTTTAAAGATAAAAATGTCACTTTACATTATATTTTATTTCACTTCAAGTTGATTTCTTGGCCAATGAGGTTAGATAATTGTATTCTTCCTGACCACAGTGTCTAAGTGAATCCATTTAATAACCTCTCATCTGTTTGTCTGTGTGTGTCCTGATTCAGAAGTATGTTCTCCACAGGGGACGCAGCTTTGAACTCAAAATGTGTTGTGTCCAGTTTTGTGGCTGGAATAACCCAGTTTGTGTTTACAAATGATACCAAAGTGGGTTAGAGGGGGAGAGAAAGAGGGAAAAAGAGAGAGAGAGAGGAGAGAAAGAAGGAAAGAGAGAGAGAGGGTGGGAGAGAGAGAGAAGGGGGGAAGAGAGAGAAAGAGGGAAAGAGAGAGAGGGAGAAAGAGAGGGGAAGGGAAAGAGGGAAAGACAGAGAGTGGTGGGGGAGAGAAAGAGAGAGGGGGAAAGAGGGAAGAGAACGAGGGAAAGAGAGAGAGAGGGGGGGAGAAAGAGGGAAAGAGAGAGAGAGTGGGGGAGAGAAAGAGAGATAGAGGGGGAAAGAGAGGAGAGGAGAATGAGGGAAATAGAGAGAGAGTGGGGGAGAGAGAGAGAGCGGGGAAAAAGAAAGAGGGAAAGAGAGAGCAAGAGAGAGGGGGGAAGAGAAAGAGGGTAAGAGAGAGTGGGGGAGAGATAGAGAGTGGGAAAGAGAAAGAGGGAAAGAAAGAGTGGGGGAGAGAGAGGGGGAGAAAAAAGGAGAGAGAGTGGGGGAGAGGAAGAGGTAGAGAAAGGGTGAGAGAGAGGGGCAAAAAGGGAGAGAAAGGTAGAGGTGAGGTAGAGAGTGGGGGAGAAAGAAAGAGGGAGAGTGGAAGAGGGAGAGAAACAGGGAGAGAGGGAGAGAAAGAGGGAGAGACTGGGGGAGAGAGGAAGAGAGACAGAGGACGAGGATGTGGAAAGGCCAACAGTTTTATTAGGCCTGAGCCTGTGTGGAGGCGGGGTGTGTGAAACAAGCACAGAGCACTCGTCCTCCATCAAACACTCACAGGGCACACATCAGGTCATACATGTCCCGTGGCACACATTACACAGCACACATTTAACATCATCTTCCTCTTATCTCTTCCTTCTCTTATCTTTTCTAACCTCCTCCTCCTCTTACCTACTCCTGCACTTACCTCCTCCTCCTCTGATCTCCCCTCCTTTTACGTCTCACCTCTTCTTCTCCTGTACCACCTCCTCCTCTTACCTCCTTCTCTTACCTCTTCCTCCTTTTAGTTCCACCTCTTCTTACCTTCTCTTTCTTCCTTCTCCTGTACTTCCTCTTACCTTCTCCTCCTCTTACTTCCATCTGTTCTTACCTCCTCCTCTTACCTCCTGCTCCTACACCTCCTCCTCCTTTTACCTACTCCTGCTCTTACCTCCTCCTCCTGTACCACCTCCTCCTCTTGCCTCCTTCTCTTATCTTTTACCCCCTCCTCCTCTGATCTCCCCTCCTCTTAACTCTCACCCCCTCCTCTTACCTCTTCCTCCTCTTACTTCCACCTTTTTTTACCTCCTCTTTCTTCCTCCTCTTCTGCTTTCTCTTACCTCCTCTTACCTCTTCCTCCTCTTACCTCATCCTCCTCTTACCTCCTCTTACCTCCTGCTCCATCTTTCCTCACAAATTAAAGTGAATGATTCATAGCTGGTGTCATGTGCCTCACAAAAAAAAAAGTTTTCTTTCCAAAGTGTGAGAGCTAGTTTATGGTTTATTCATTCTGCTCCTCCTTCTCTCCATCCCTCTCTCCCTCCCGCTTTTCCCCCCCCCTCTCTCTTTCTCTCTCCTGTCCTGGGTCCGGTTATGTGTGATGACTCGGACAGCCGGCCCCACTATAGAGACTCAGGCTGCCTCTGTTCCTGTCTGCATCCCAAATGGCACGCCGCTTGCTCCTATCTCTCCTCTTTTTGTCTCTTCTTTTCCTCCCTCTCCCTTCTCTCTCTCCCTTCTTCTATCCTATTTCTCTCTTTCCTCTGTCACTCTCCTTTCTCTCTCTACCCTTTCTCTCCTTTCTCTCTTATCTCCTCTCTCCTTCATCTCGTTCTGTCTTTCATTATCCCCTCTCTCTCCTATCTTTCTCTCGTCTCTCTTTCGCACTCTCTCCTCCTGTGTCTCCTTTCTTTTATGTCTCTCTCTCTTCTCTCTGTCTCTCTCATGTCAACTTGCCCAGTCCTTGTCATCTAATATACAAACAGGCACACCACTTGGTTTTACCTGTCCTCCTCCTCTCTCCTTCCCTCCTCTTTCTCTCACCTTTCTTTTCTCTGTCTCTTTCCTCCCCTCCTCTCTTTCTCTGTTCTCTCTTTCTCTCTCACTCCTCTGGTTTGCACTGGTCCTTGTTTCTTTCTCTCTCCTTTCTCCCTTCCACCTTTCTTTAGTTGCTCTCCCCTCTTCATCCTCGTCATCTATCACTCCCTTTCTTTCTCTCTTCTTCTCTCTCACTCCCAGTTGGTATCGCCATTTTGGCCTCTCCGCTCTTCATCTCTCGCTCCTTTCTCTCATTCTTTCTCCCCCTCCGACGCGTCTTACTTCTACCTCGTCTCTATCCCTCCGTTCCTCCATCCTTCTCTTTCTCCCTCCTCTCTCACTCTCGCTCACGCTGTCTCGTCCTCTCCTCTCTTCGCTCTCCCTCTCCCCACCTCTCTCCTCGCCTTCTCTCCGCCGGTGACATTGGGTGATTTCTCCAGCTCTAATTGGTCCTGTGGGAGCGGTTGCTTGCCTGGGCTGCCTGTCTCTGTGGTTGTGGAGCCGGTTGTGGGGCCGGTTGGCAGAGGTGTAGTCGGTCTGGTGGTTGTTAGGAGAAGGTCAGGGACATTTATCACTGTTTGTGATGACTTTAAGGACCCGTATTACGCTATTTTCTGATCTATGTTCCATCTTGTGCCACTGTGTTTTTAAACTCCAAACACCTTCACTAGAACCATTTAGGTTATTTCAGTCCAATCATTGCCGGTCTGTACTGAACAAAAGGTAAACGTCATGACATCACAAGGTGGAACAGAGCATTTTGAGCTTAGGAGATGTAGACAGACTAATAATAAAAGATTACTCAAACACATACAGGTTATGAGTCAACCTGTAACCCATAGCTCAATGAGGAGAAGTCAAGTGGGTGTGGGTGAGTTGGGTCCAAACTTTCCTCTGCTTTAACTTAACATGGCGTAAAAGTTTGTATTTCTGTGTTTTTACCAACACAAAAAGGACAACTTTAGTCCTTATGCAACCGTATACCTAAGTGAAAACAGCAAGGGCAGACACGATGGGCAGCTACAGTGGCGAGCATGGCATGAGTTTTAATTTCGGCCGCAGGAGTCGGGTTGGATTTTACATTGAGTCATAAAAAAAGCTGACCAGAGCATTAGTAGCAGCTGGGGTTGGCCCTGCGAGCCCGATGATGGTTAAAAATTGACTTAAAAACTGCACAGGAAGTCAGATGTTTTACCTATGACGCAACAATCTGGGCAAAATGCAAACAGAGAATTTTTGAGTGCTTTGAGAAGGTGGCTTTGGATTTATGGGTTGATTAAACAAGTTTGACTGATGCAAAATACAACACTTATATGTTTTTGATAAGGGAAGAACAATATAACATGGCTAGAACATTTTGCCTTTTTCAAAGAATGTGCAGAATTTGCTAAAGTTGTTCCTTCATGTTTTTAAGTTCCATACACTTGCACTTGGCTAATTCTAGCTTCATTTAAACTGCTCTACTCTCCGCACGATTGCCAGAAGAAGAAGGTACCTTTTTTCACACACTCTAAGAAGTGAGATCATTTTAATTAGCATGAATTAAAAGCTAATGCATCCAAAAGTAGAACATTTTAATTATGTCAAAAGTGTCACGACCACCTCATTTTTCTTTTAGCAAAATCATGATTGCAAAATAAATGTGCGCTGTTTAGAGCTGAGGGTCACAAATCAGATACATTTTGCATTTTGGTTTTTAATTTAGCATCTTCAGAACAACCAGAGTCAGTCCTGCGCACTTGATTTCCTGTTCAGTGAATAAACTAAGTGCCTCTAATGTCAAACAGCCAGGATCTTTCACAAACAGTCTATTTCTGTTTCAATGCCAACACCTCAACACTACACCTACTTATGATGCCCCGATGGTAGGATTTTTATGTTAATGTAGTTATAATGTCAAATCTGTATTAACCAAAAAATTTTTTTGACTTATTTATGTCTAGGGCCGATGTATACGATGTTCATGCCAAGGTACAAAGCGTTTTCCAAAATATTTTGTTTGATAAAGCTTGATAAGGCATTCATTAAAGAGTTTTTTTTTTTTTACCATGTTATAACATTGTTCCCTCACCCTAAACATGCCTGAAGAGGTTTTAGATGTCATGCTTGTTTCAGTAATTTAGCGATCATTCCCCAGCCCTGTTTCAACCCTCCTTATGGTTAGTTGTAAGATTCCGTGCTTACAAGCCTACGTCACAACATGAATACACAGAATACATGATACAAAACTGTACACGGCAACTTGACAAACCTGGTGTGATGTGCAGTAGTTTCATTAGCGCACATGATTGTGTTGTGGTAGCTCTGAAGGGGGAGTGACTTAGTGCGGAGAGCAAAGGGGGAAGAGTCAGAGTGTCAAAAACTATAGTGAAACTTTAAAAACGTATGTTGTTTTCAGCAAATATAGCATTTTCAAAACAATAAAAAGGTAACATGGTAATCTAAATATGTAACGTGTTAAGTAGTTAAGTTAAGAAGTACAATACCTCCTCTTTACATTAACAACAATTCATTATAAAGGAGCACGATGCAACTTTTCTGGACAAGGTTCTGCCACCTGTTTGTCTTCAAGGCGATGTTCCACAGTACGACGGCAAACTTCTAGCTCTATCTTCTATCTATCCACCAGGTTGAGTTACAGGTGAGGTCTGTGGAGAAGCACCCCCTCAAAGAATGCTTATTTAAGGTAATTTGAGTAGTAAAAACACATTTCATGAACCGAGGAAGACAATGGTGCAGTTCGGTAAGCATTCTCAACCGCTAATCACAAGGTAACTGGATGAAATCTCACTCAAGGTACTTTTTCAGACTGAACAAGACAAGAAATATGCAGTACCTGATTTTGCTAAAATAGCTAAAATATGTCTTTTTCGCTCTATACACACATTTAAAGGAGCAGTCTGTGTTCATAAATCACTAGAACATTGCATGACATTTCATTCCTGTCTGATTTCCCTCGCTCCCAAACAGCCTGTAACCATCAAATTGTCCTCAAACGGAGTCCATTTAAGGCCGCTTTCTCCCGAGGGCTTTGAACACAGCACAGGCAGAGACAGCAGAGACAGGCCGACAGCACCCAAAGACCGCACTGACCTTAAACGTCTCGGGCCGGCATGGTCACGTGACACGCCATCGCTCATCTCAACAGGGAGAAAAATGGACCCGCAACACATCGCTATGTGTGTATGACAGACCATAATATGTTGTCTAAGAAGGAATTATAGTCAGATAGTAAACATAGTAAAATATGGATTCATTTAATGATTCAGATGCCCTTTCATTCTCAAGCTGCCGCATTGCTATGATTGAAGTTGAGCCTATCTAACCCATATATAGTAAGATAATGTGCACAGGCGGGAATCAAACCAGCAACCTTCTGGTCTGTATTGATGTAGTAATTATTTTAAAGGGAGTTTTATACTGTGGGCTATTCACTACTAACACATAACATATTTAGATCACCATCTCACCTTTTCTTGTTTTGAAAATGCTAGATTTGCCAAAAACGTGTTAACATCTTACATTTCAGTTTCATTTTTCGTTAATGCTTATGAAACTACTGGACAAAAATCAGGTTTGTGAAGTCATAGAGTATTGTTTTGTATGCTATCGTACTGCTAACCATATAGAGGGCCAGGAAGAGATTGCTAGATTACTCAAACATGCATGGTTTACATCTAAAACCTCTTCAAGCATATTTTTGATGAATGAAGAATGTTATAAAATGGTAGAAAACTCGAAAAAGTCGTTTTTGCTTAATGTCCTCTTTAAGCTGCTTTTAGACATATCCCAGTAACTATGGATTTTAATCCCACAATACTTGTACATTTAATAAAAGAAATGGATTTGTACACCATAGCGCATAATCCTGGAATATTTGATTGATGTCGCGTAAATCAATTTCCTGTCATATCTCAAACACAAATCCTCTTTACATTACACGATCATCTGCGTATTGATAGTTATGATTATGAGTACCACTTGGCTTTAGGCTAGTGTATTATCCGGCGCTGATGTGCTCTGAGCTGGTGACCTGAGCTGTCCCTGCCAAAAGGCACACAAAGCATGTGGCTCAAGGGCACATGGGCAGCAGAACCAGCACTCACGCAGCTAACACATTGATTTGTATTGAGTTGCACAAGGACATGCTAACAGATGTAGCTGCTGGTACAGGGCACGGGGTGTGGGGGTATGGGGGGCAGTAATGAGGGCTGCTGGGTGTTTAGATGACTACATGGTGGTCACATGAGGGGGAGGGGGGGATGTGTATGTGAGATGTGTATAATGAACCTGGTCAGTGGATTTCAAATGTAATTTAAAATGAGTAGATTTAGAATTGTCTTTTGTAAAAAGATTAACTTTCTCATTTCAAGCACAATAAGATTTGTTCCTTAATTTTCTCTGCACAAATGTTTTTCATTAAAGCTCGAGTACGTATATTTTTAGCTAAAATAAAAGCAAATCCTCCTTCCCTCCCGTTGGATATTTTTTATTTCACTGAAAAAACATGCCTCTTTACTGTAAGCGGGCTCACATCTCCACAAACCTGACTCTTATTTAATCTGGAGGAGGTTCTGCTCCTGTGTGTTTCCATGGAAATGTTGTTCCTTTGGTTGCAACTTAAAAAAAAATTAAATAACAATGACTGATTGATTTCAAAATAATTCCTTTAACATGGCCTGCAGACAACAGACAACAGATAAGTTTAATGCCATACTGTGGAACATTTTAGACAACCAGGTAGCGGACCCTCCATCAGAAACATTACGTGAAGCACTGATTGCACAAATTATATTATTTAATACTGTTGTTATGGCAGATGGGCCAATTTACAAAAAAAAACCAACAAAAAAAAAAAAACAGCAGATAACCAAATGTTTTTTTTTTTTTAAGTTGTTCCTCTATATGTCTCTATATATAAAAAAAATAATAGCCATACATTTATTTTTAACTACAATCGTTCATTCTAATACAGTAGTGGAACGTAAAGTAACAAAGTACAGTTGTTATTTTTTACTTCACTACACTTGAGAGCAGATATCTGTACTTTCGACTCTACTAAATATTTTGGACTGGATTGAGACGTTAAAAGTATTTTTCATATGATTTGAAGGATCATTTTTTGGCTTTGAGCAAACAAAATTAAATACAACAAATTCATAAGAAAAATGAAGAAACTGATTTGTATTGTTACTGTTGACCAAAATATGTATCATTTAATCGGTATCACTACATTCAACACTTTTAATTTTAGATAAGTACATTTTAAAACAGGTACTTAAATACTTTTACTTGCGTTTTCATGTGATACTTTTACTTGAGAAAATGTTTTTATCTCCACACCTGTACTTTTACTTAAGCCACAAAACGACTCCATCCATCACTGTTCTTATATAAACCTAAACACATTGTCAAACTTTGCAGTATTCTGGTTATCTGTGAATCTGGCCCATATTTTCCACTCAAACGTCAGGAAAGTTTGGCAGTGTTGCTTTATCTCTTCTTGTATTCAGACTATATTATTGTTGTTTTCTTTCTTTCCGCAGCGCACTCTAAAATTCTGTTTGATTGGGGGTCCGGGGCCGGCGCTCAGTGGGGCCCCTCGCGGTGTCGGGGGCCCGTGTGCGGAGCCTTTGAAAACAATGGCTGTTTTAGAGGGACATGCATTATGGAGGGCGCGGGCTGAGCGGGACTGACTGGTGTTTGGGATGGAAGGCTGCGGTTATGGTGATTCTACGGGGATGCAGGGCGGAGAGGGGATAGAGGGGGGACGAAGTTGGGGAGAGGGGTGTGTGGGGTCATTCACAATGCATCACCACGCTGTACAGCTGAAGAATGGGCTTAAGAAATAGCCACACAACTGCACTATACTCAAAACTACTGTTCCAAATGGATTATATCAAAATAAGTTTCACTGGATAATTTAAACGTGTTACGATTTTTCTTTTGTATTCAATATTAAAGGTCCTATATTGCACAAAATTCACTCTTATGAGCTTTTTGCCATGTTAGAATGATCAAAAACATCGCTGGAGTTGTGTTTTGTGTCACTCGCCTTTATTATTAGTTTGTCTACATCTCCAAAGCTCAAAATTCTGTGTTTAATCAAAGTCATGAAGCAGTAGATTTCAAGTTAACTGTCATTTACCTTTTATTCAGTAGAGGTTGGCAATTTCCGGGCTGCATATTGTCCAAATGATTCGAGCGAAGATGTTTGAAGTTTAAAAACACAATGAAACACTTCCTGTATTACCACATGACATCACAAGGTGGATGGCCTATTTAGTTTGTGCCTCTCTCTAAATGTGACCCCTGGAATACAACAAATTGTAGAAATCCGTGAAGCTCCTCCATGTTTCTTAAGTCCATACAGATGTCAGATGAAGGAGTTTTCCTAAAGGAGGTGATTTGATTTCTTTTGTATAATAATGTCGCGTTTCTATAACCTGAGAATAAGATAAAATAAGATATGCCTTTATTAGTCCCACAATGGGGAAATTCCAGTATTGCACTGCACAGTTAGAGAACAGAAGGAAAATGGTACATGCAATAAACAAGGTAATAGATAAATAGCTTAAAATAATAAAAAAAAATAGACTAAAAATAGATCTTGGCAGGTTTCCTTTGTTGTGATTGAGTCTT
Organism: Periophthalmus magnuspinnatus; assembly: GCF_009829125.3. Taxonomy (NCBI): domain Eukaryota; kingdom Metazoa; phylum Chordata; class Actinopteri; order Gobiiformes; family Gobiidae; genus Periophthalmus; species Periophthalmus magnuspinnatus. The sequence goes on from NC_047142.1 coordinate 13,374,073, forward strand.
GGCCACCTTCAGTTCAGACCAATCACACTCAACATTGTGGTCTGGGTGGAGCCAAAGGTGGATCGACGTAATTCAGCCTATTTTACGGAAAATACAGACTGTTTTGTCTACGAAAAAGTTTTATATGTCTGAATTATGCACAGTATAGGACCTTAATTGAAAATACATTATGCAAAGTAATACAGTTTAATTAACGTACTTGATTACTTGATTAAAATGACTTCGAGGCACTTTTTGCTATATTGTGTTGACAAACCACCATTAAAAGTATAGAAAACATGTTCACTTCCTATGACTGCAGATTAATCTTTGAGCGCTGTAGACAGAACCTAGCATTTTCAGCTCTCAAGGATGCGACCACAGAATGTACGCTCATAAAATGTCTTAATTTCCCACATATTTTGCATCATAAACTCATTTAACCACCACAAACCCCCCCATCCTCCACCTCTCCCCCACTAGCCTGGTTTTCACACGTCTGCCCTGGATCAGTGCCGCCTGAGTGCGCCCTCCTCTGGCTCTCATGTGCTCCTATGACAACACAAAGTTCATTGATTTCCTTAAACGCATCGCGACCTTAAAGCCCGCTCGCTTCACGCTGGATGCCTTTCTAGGCTACGGCCGTACATCTGCAGCCGCTAGCACCATTAGCCTGTGTTTGTCGCTAATCAAGCTAGCAAAAACGCTGGACGCTTAATACGCAGTGAAAGCTCCGACACAATTAGCGCACAGGCCTGGCGAAACGAGCTAAGGACAGGGTTACTCTTATAGTGCTTTTAACAATGTGGGGAAATTTTGGGTTAAAAGACATGACTACAATACCAAGTAAATACTACTGATCCTACTACTGCTACTAATACTGCTAATACTATCACTGTTACTATTAATTGCTGCTACACTTAACTATTCTTCACTTTTATTAACTGCAACTATTATCTCTGTTTCTACTACAACTACTGCAACTACGGCTACTCCATGAATGCTACTACTGCTTCTACTCCGGTATGTTTACAGTACTACCACCACTACTACTATTTTAACTACTACAACAACTGGGGCAGTAGAAGCTTAGTTGGTATATCCTTAAACACAATTTTGAAGGATGGGGGGGTTGATCACAGCTGCATTACCACTACTACTACTAATACGACTAATATTGCTGGATTTAGTACTAGGCTACTACTACTACTACTACTACTACTACTACTACTACTAATTTAAATGCCGTGAGGTCTATTGCAGCTACAGCTACTACATCTACTCTCAATGTTTCTCTTTCTTTCGCTGTCAGATGTATCACTGCTGGTTGTGGGTAAACACTTCAGAGCCATCATCACTGAATACAGTATTGTATGTTGTACTTACTATGCCTCGCAGTATAAACATGTTTTCCATGTAATTGTAATAATAAACTGACAAATGTGCTTCAATAACTGTCCTTCAGGATGACTCATGCTATTCTAAAGCGATGTTTGTGGGTTCTTAGTTTGGCATTTTGACGTCTATAGAGATAAAATTATTTATATGTGAGTGGATGATTTTTGAAATTTTAAAGTTTGATGAAGACTAACCAGCCCTGAAAAACAATAAGAGGTTTAGTAAAGAGCAAATCTACTAAAGGTGCAAAACAAGCAGAGGTGGGTAGTACTCAGTTATTTAGTACATTTACATTTACTGGAGTAACTTTTTGAATAAATTATACTTTTCTAGCAGCATACTTTTACTCCTACTTGAGTAATATTTTTATTGAAGTAACAGTACTCAAGTACAATCTGTGGCTACTCCACCCATCTCTGTATGTGAGTTTTATGGTGAAGGGTCCGTCACCTACTTGCCTCGTGAAAATATGCCATACCATATTTTGGAGGGTATAGTGTAAATTTGTTAAACTACTCTATCATTTATTCAATTTATCATTTTGGAGCTTGTTTCCATGGAGATTGCAATGTGTTATATTGTGTTTTGGAACATTCCAGGTAAGATCACAACATCTCCATGGAGAAAAGGTTTCAGACATACGCAGGAAAAAAAAAAAAAAAGTTCCCCCTTTAATACATTGTGATTTGATTAGTATTTTTTATTGAGTATAACTGCAAAAAAAATTCCAAGTGACTAGGTTCAAAGAAAATTGTTGTAGGAATTCGGAATTCCATGAAAAAATCTCAATCTAATGTCCAATCTTTAAAATCCTATATAAATAACGCAAACAGACATTTTAATATAACACACTGAATTGTAAATCAAAAATTGTATCAAAAAACAGCTCATATAATCAGTTGTTCTGTCCATTCCAATGTTGTCCAGATGCCATGGAGAGAGGGATGGATGGATGGAGGGGGCAAATGCATTAAAGCTTTCTATGAATTGACCTACATATTAGAGCGATATGTGGCACTTTGGACAATAGGCTAAATGGACAGTAAGATCTTTACGGGCGGATTTAGATGTGTCTATCATGGAGCCCTGTAAGCCGAGTGCATTAAACATGACCACTTAGCCACTGAGAGCTGCATTACAAAACAACACAGCGCTGCATTGTACTCATGTTTATCTGAACTGGTCTGGATACATTTGGTTTAGAGGCCACATATGCAAAATTTACTTTTTTTTTTAGCTTTTAAGCATATTATATTGTTGTCCTCTGATCAAAACATACCTGGAGTTGTATAATGTTTAATTAATACAGATTTTATTAATACATTAATCCAAAATTGTAAATGGGGCCAGGTTTTATATAGTGCTTTTCCACCTTCAAGGCACTCAAAGTGCTTTGCATTAGGGAATCATTCAGCCATTCACACACATTCATTCACTGGTGCACGCAGACATTGGGGGCGAGATGGGTTAAGTGTCGACAGTATTCATCAGTGGGAGGTGGGTCCCACCATCAAACTGCGAGTCGGTGGATTTGACCTCTCTCCCAGTGATGTTTATGTCGAGAGTGGATTTCGAACTGCTAAACTTCAGATCAGAGAATGAACACTTTACCAACTAAGCTACTGTCTTCTCAAAGGAATCAAAAATGCTTGCAATTTGCCAAGATTGATGTGTTACAGGTAAAAATCTGGACTTTAACTATGCAGTTAAAGTCTAGTGATGGAGTGGATGGAGTTTATCGGGGTCAAAGTTAAAGTGCAGGGATTAGTGGACACCCTTGTCGAGAGCCCCATGGGCACTCATAAAGTCCATAAACCATCACTGGACTCATTCTGAGGTCAAATTATGTTCAAAACAATGCATGGCTCTATTAGCATAGCATTCACAGGAGATAAGGACTTCAGTTGTTTACTTTAATTCCCACTGCTGACAGGAAAAGGAGCTCCGATGTCTAAATGCCTCATTGAAACTGAGGTGTTCATAAAGTGTGTTTAACAAACGCAAACATTATTATAAGTTAGAAATGTCTGAAACTGGAAAGCGATCTGAGTGAAAAGAAATGCTTATAATTATTGTTTTATTTTTGACTGTCAGGAAGAAACAGAAAAAAAAAAGATTTATGCCAGAAAAAAACTGTTATATCATACAAAAATAATATTCTGAATTAAAGTCAAGTCATTTTAACCCATGATATTTCCTTTTTGCACTGTAACGTTCATGGCAGGATCAAGAGCACTCATAGGGTACTCGATAAGGGTGTCCTCTAATCCCTGTTTTTTAATCTTGAACCCCCTACTTCCACACACAAATGCGCGCACACACACACACACACACAAACACGCATACGTTGAGTTTCCACGTTTCTTGAGGACTGATCCTAACCTTAACCATCTAAACACTAACCTATTTTAACCCTTAACTGAACTTTAAGTGTGCACTATGTAACTTTTCTGGTGGAAGGGCTGCTGCGTGCTGGTTTCCATGGAGATTTTATTGCTTTGCCTGGAGTGCTCCACAGAATACATGAAACATAACCGCTTTTATGTAGAAAAGACACCACCAGGTCACGTTACAGGTCAGATCTGTGAAGGCGACCACAGTAAGAATGCATAAGCTAAGTTTTATGTCATACTACGGAACATTTCTGGCAAACCAATAACATCTCCATGCAAATGAGCAGGTTTCAGACCCTACACTAGAACAGTTACACATGCCTCTATAAATCAAAAGTTGTAATCTAATAATAAAGGATTTACTTCACAGGGACCTGATTTCTGTCCGCATAAGAGACAGGTCCCCATGATGTGAGTGTGTGTGTGTACAGATGTCAGTCCCCACAATGTGATAAATACCTGCACACACACACACAGAGTGACCCATCCCCAGCCGCTCGTCCGCCCTGGGGCAGACTAATCTACTGACCACAGTCGACCTGCTAATCTCCCACGCAGAGAGAGGGGGAGAGACAGGAGGGGGTCAGAGAGAGAAAGGGAGAGAGAAAGACAAAGAGAGAGGGGAGAGAGAAAAGAGAGGGAGAGAGAAGAGAGGGAGAGAGAAAGGAGAACAGGGAGGGACCAGGGGTTGGAGTGTGTTTGGTGTGGTCAGAGCAGACTTAGGGGCCCTGATGATGACTTGTTGTGATTAGAGGAAAAATAATGAGAGATAGTTATGACAAAGAGGTGACGAGCCGTGGACAGGATAAAACAGCAACAGTTACGATTATGAGGTCAAAGATTTACCATAAATGGGGTTGTTCATCGTAGCATAATACGAAAAGAAAAAAATCTAAATAAGTATAGAGTTTTTACTGTGTTTTATATAATTCTGAAATGATGCGTTATTATTGGTATGGCAAAATTCATAACTTAAACAAAAGATACATTTAAAAAAAAAAAGTGAAAATAATTGGCTTAAGACACACAGAAAATACTTAAAGGTTCACTGTGTAATTTTTCTGGTGGAGGTTTCGCTACCAGCTTGTCAGAACGTCATGACAACCATTTGAATCTGATTCTGCAAGTTTGTAAGGTTGTCTTCATGAGAGCTTTATACTTGGGGTGCCATACTGTGGAACATTCCAGGTAAAGCAAAAGCATTCCCATGGAGACAAGAAAGTGACAGACCCTCCAGCAGAAAAGGTTACATTGTGCAACTTTAAACATGTGAATAAATAAATAAAATATAACTTGAGGTTTTGATGCAGGGACAACATTCACCTGTCAAAATATTACCAAAAAATATTCAATCATTTTGAGTTATTGATGAGAAACAAAGTACTCGTATCTCTTGACATTCTCTTTTGTGGTTGATCTAGTGATATCCTCCCACCCAGTCTTGATGAGTTAGTCCACGTGCCGGGTCTGTAACAGTAATTAGTGCGGAGGGCGTGCGCAGCAGATGGCTCTGGATTTGTGCCTTACGTAACCGAACCGTGCCGATCCGCGCCATTATGAAGTCTGGAGGCAACCCCACGAATGAGCAGGCATTTTAACGTACAAGCTTTATCAGGAGCCTGCAGACCCCCCTTCGACCAACCGGGGCTCTGGCAGACAGGGCCCACTCCGGGACGGGCCCCCAGGGGGGAGTGCGGGGCCTCAGGACACAGGAGTCACTTCCTCCGCACACGGCAGGGGGTCTGGAGGGTATGGGAGTGTATGGGAACGTGTTGGCTGAGATAATCGTTTGTGAGAGAAGTTGGTCCATCATCAAAGTGTCCCAAAAATACTTTAATGTATTTATTTATTTATTTGTTTTGAAAGCGTGATAACAGAGCCTGAGGGGAAGAGTTACTCAGCATAACATCTGACTTTATTGTATTTATTAATGAATTAATTTGTTATTTTTGGCTAATAGTCTACCCAAAAAATGACAAAATCACTAATGAAGAAGACACAGTATAAAACACTATGTAACTTTTTTAACAACAACAAAAAAAAAAGCTGAAAATGTTGTTCCTTTGTCTCTGATATTCCACAATATAGCAAAAAATTTATCTATGTCCATGGAGAATGTTCCAAAGGTTTTAAACTTTTTATTTCCATAGAATGATGCAGGTGATGTGATACCAAATTAGAATAACATACTTAGAAGGGTAACTTTAATTGATACGATAAAATATGCAATATGATTAAATATGTTATAACAGTGGTAGCCTATACTTGTCAATAACATATTTGAAAAAAAAAAATATATATATATATATAACTGGATAGACCATTTTGAATAGCCACCTGCAGCCTCTCCCAAACTTTTCACACCAAGTACCATCAAAGAAAAGATATGGGCCCACCCGATCTAAACCAGGTCTAATCTCTAAACCAGGTCTAAAAGTGGACTACATAATTTCCACTGTAACAAAAAAGTGGATACAATTAACTCTAAATCAGGCAAACCCTCAAACTGAAGAGCTGTCCCAGTACCACCTGAAGAAGTACCACAGTTTGAGAAACACTGGCCTACTACTATTTTGAAGCAGCCTACCTCATGAGAACAATGTACGTCTACGCTTGTTTCCTGCACTTTCAATAGACCACCTTATTAGCTCCGGGATAGCGCTAGCATGTTTACCCTCATAAATGGACTACAAACATGTCCTCTTGTCTCTAACACTAAACCCACATTTACTTCAGGTCCATAAAACGCGGTGGGAAAGTGAAGCGCTGTACTGTTTTGTTTGCTACGCGAGTTTATCGGGGTAGCGCTTTTTTACGACCGCGCTAACAGCTAACAGCGGGGGACTGAGTTTACAGAGAGTTAGCGCTTTTGTGGAGGGCTGTGGAATGTTAGCATATCATTACGATGCAAATGAGGCGATGCGGATACTGTTAGCTGTTAGCGAGCCGCACGGATGTTACAGGAGCGGATAAGAGCGGCGACAAAGCATAGACAGTTTTACGGACCTGTGTGCCGAAAGTATGTTGAGTTATTTTGATGACAATAAACAGGAACAAGAGTACAATGTTTTAGAAAGCCAATATTTAGCAAAGATATATCCAAACTTGACCTTATACTTGCTTCAAACTCAATTTCAATACTAAGGAATAGACTTGATACTCAATGCTGATTCCGATGCCACAATGATAATAAAAAACTCAATATTTAGACAATATAATGTAATTTTCAACATTAAATCGTAGTACTTTCTTTCATACTACTGCATGGCCTAATATCTGTGTAATCCCTCAGTCGTCCACGTAGGTTCCATAGTGGTCCGTGGGCGTCCGCTAGTTTATGTGTCTTATACTTGTTCTAGTCTTGGTTAAGTCCTTGTCTTGTCCAGGTTTAGTCCTAGTTTAGTCCTACAATGGATGCTCTTGCGTGAAAAGAATCTCCAAAACTCCAGCCCAAACTTGCCGACATCACTACTAACTGCTAACAGGAGTACGATTATTAGCATAAATCTCTGTATACTTTTTTATGTTTTTATATTTCAAGTCAAACTATACAGAAACATGTTTTTAAGTTGTAAAACCATCCAAAAACTATAATAACAAGCATCTCCGCAGTTCGAATGGGGCCAATTAGACTTACACATTAGACTTACACTGCTCGGCTGTCACCCCCAAATGTGCACAGCAGAAAAGAACAGAAGAGTTTAGGAGTACAAAGAGGAGCGGCCATTTTGAAAGGCAATATACGCTACTGTAACTAATGCATCCTGCCTCCGCCAACGTCATTATGGTTTTAGAAGTGTAAACAAAACTATACAGAGATGTACCTGGGAATAAAGTTGGAAATTGTTATAGAAATTTTTGTACTAAATGACAACAAGGGGAATGCATGGTGGCTTAGTAGTTAGTAGTCCAACCTATTTGCAAGAAGCTGTCAGGTTTGATACCCTGGAAGCAGACTTTACTGTATTTAGGGCTAAATCAGGACTAAACCAGGACTGAACCCGGATGGAACTCGGACAAAACATGGACAAAAACAGAACTAAACAAAGACTAGATCAAGACTAAACTAGCACTAAGCTAGAACCAAGGTGAACCCAGTACCAAAATCTGGAGATGGGTCACCAGGCACTGCGTTCAAGGATGAGTCAAATGCAGACAATGAAGTACACATCTTCAACACCTCAGGTACTACACCTAATACTACAAAAACTACTACTACTACTCTCCTACTGCTCACGTGGACAGGACTGGCCTGGATCCAGACTTCAGCCCCCGCCCCAGTGCATGCTGAGAGGATCGATAATATCTGTGGATACGGCGGTGTGGGCAGTGGATGGTGAAGTGAAGTATACAGAACAATGCAGTGGAATCAGTGGAAAGTTCTACTTTAGTCCTGATTTAGTCCTGGTTTTGTCCTGGTTTAGTTATGGTTTAGTCCTGGTTGAGTTCTAGTACATGGTTTAAGCCTGGTTAAGTCAAAGTTTGGAGGCATTTTAGACTTTGGTCCTGGTTCAGTCCTGGTTTAGTACCAGTTTAGTACTGGTTTAGTTCAAGTTTATCCATATTCTAATCTTAGTTTGATCCAGGTTCAGTCCTAGTTCAGTCCTGGTCCACCCCTGATTCATTCCTGCACACAGCCTTATCCCCAGCAGCTCCTCGTGCTCCTTTGTCTCAGGATTAGGCTAACGCTAACTGCTCCTGACACAGTAATAACTTCAACAGTCACAAGATACAGTCGTTTAACCACAGATAACACTCAGATATCTGTCTCTCTGCTTTTATGAATGCACCGGATTTACTGCAAACTTTTCATATTCTGCACCGGCAAATTTAACAATAACTCAGTTTGAAAATCCAACTGTAATCTTTTGTCTCCACTCTTTATACAACTCTCTCCCTGCTCTCCTCTGCTCTCCTCTCTCTACTCTCTCCAGACTCTCTCATCAATTCTTTTTTGTCACTCTCACTCCTCTCTCCATCTCTTTATCCCTCCACTCTCTCCTTTCCCTTTCACTATCCCACTCTCTCCCTCTCTTTCCTCTGTCTCCCTCCCTCTCTCTCTGGAAGCTACATGCTGCCTTCACTGTCCCTCTCTCCCTCCATCTCTCTCTCCTTCTCTCTTTAGAGACTACAAGCTGCCTTTACTGGCCCTCTCTTTCTGTCCATCTCTCCCTCCATCTCTCCCTCCCTCTCTCTCTGGAGACTACATGCTGTCTTCACTGTCCTTTTCTCTGTCTCACTGTCTCTCTCTCTCTCTCTCTCTGTCCCTGTCCTTCTGGAGGCTGCATGGTGCCTTCATTGTCCCTCTCTCCCTCCCTCTCTCTCTCTCTCTGTCCCTCTCTCTCTGGAGACTACATGGTGCCTTCACTGTCCCTCTCTCCCTCCCTCTCTCTCTCTGTCCCTCTCTCTGGAGACTACATGGTGCCTTCACTGTCCCTCTCTCCCTCTCCCTCCCTCTCTCTCTGTCCCTCTCTCTGGAGGCTGCATGGTGCCTTCATTGTCCCTCTCTCCCTCCCCCCCCCCCCTCTCTCTCTCTCTCTCTCTCTCTATCTGTCCCCCTCTCTCTGGAGACTACATGGTCCTTCACTGTCCCTCTCTCCCTCCCTCTCTCTCTGTCCCTCTCTCTCTGGAGACTACATGGTGCCTTCACTGTCCCTCTCTCTCTCTCTCTCTCTCTGTCCCTCTCTCTCTGGAGACTACATGGTGCCTTCACTGTCCCTCTCTCTCCCTCTCTCTCTCTCCCTCCCTCTCTCTCTCTGTCCCTCTCTCTCTGGAGACTTCATGGTGCCTCCACTGTCCCTCTCTCTCTCTCTCTCTCTCTGTCCCTCTCTCTCTGGAGACTACATGGTGCCTCCACTGTCCCTCTCTCTCCCTCTCTCTCTCTCTCTCTCTCTGTCCCTCTCTCTCTGGAGACTTCATGGTGCCTTCACTGTCCCTCCTGAGAATAGGAGCGCTGCTTCACTGGCTTCAGGACATTTGGACTAAATTATACTACATATCGGTCTGTGTGCTTTTATAAGGACTTGTGAAGAAGTTAAAACTATAAAATGCATGGCACATTTCCAAGAGTTTTTTGGGATGATTTTGGCCCAGTTTTGCTCCTTTTTGCTTGAATCCCAGTTGGAAAAGATCACATGTTTTTCTAACAACAGAAATGTTTCAGAATTCTTTTAAAAAATTTATACTTCAGTTTAGCCGTGTTGGTTCAGTCCTTTTGCTACAGTTTAGGACTGATTTAGCCCTGGTTTTGCTCTGGTTTGATTCTGTTTTAGACCTGTTTAATCCTGGTTTAGTCCTGGTTTACTCCTGATTTAGTCCTGGTTTAGTCCTGGTTTAGTCCTGTTCAGTCCTGGTTTACTCCTGGTTTAGTCCTGGTTCAGTCCTGGTTTAGTCCTGGTTTAGTCCTGGTTTAGTCCTGATTCAACCCTGGTTTAGTCCTAGTTTAGTCCTGATTCAACCCTGGTTTAGTCCTGGTTTAGAGCTGGTTTAATCTTATGTCTAGAGCTGGTTTTAGCCCTAGTTCAGTGCTGGTTTAATCCTGGTTTAGTCCTGGTTTAGTCCTGGTTTAGTCCTGGTTTAGCAAAACAGCATCATGCACTACTTAATCCTCACTTATGGGTAAATGACCTGATAATCTTAAAGTTCCGCAATGTGCATTATTCCGCTCTTTAACTAATTGATTTAACACATGTAATTTAGATAAGAATTCTTTACTACTACTTTACTTTTCATAGTACTGACTGTTTCATAATCCGCCAATAATCCAGAATTCACTTTAACGAGTCAACTATGTAAATTCATTGAAACCAATTAACTTTTCCAGTGGCAGGTTTTGTCATCTTCTTGTTTCCATGGAGATGTTATTACTTTGCCTTTTACAAAATATTAAAGAGAGGGTATTTTCCTTCTAACACGTAAAATATTTAGATCACCACATTACCTTTTAGCGTTTTGAAAATACTACAGTCACCGTATAAAAAAAACAAACATTGTAGTTGTAGTTAACCATAAGGAGGGTTCGAATAGGGCCCGAGAGAGATCACTAAATTACTCAAACATACATAGATACATTTAAAACCTCTTCAGGCATGTTTTTGATGAGGGAACAACGATAAAATATGTCAGAAAGTCAACCCCACTGCATGTTGTAATACAGAGGTTTAATGCCATAGTGCGGAGCATTCCAGGCAAAGCTATCACGTCTCTCTGGAGATATTTTCCGTACTATAACCACGATCTCACCAATAATTTGCACTATACTTAAACTCCTTGGATGGATCGATCAAAACACGCTTTACTCTCCTCATCTCCACGGTTACCATTCCTGCGCACACATGACACGGCGAGCGTTTAACGTCCAAACATGAGAGACCGAACGCACACGGCAAATTGGAGCGCTTCTCCCTGACAGGTGTATGCTAAATCACTTTTTTTCTTCCCTTTTTCTCTTTTCGGAAGACATGTCCACACTTTTGGTCCTGACAGCCTGTCCAATTACCGCCGCACGTTGTGTTTTTGCAAATCCACCGCCAACGTCGCCAGTCAGAGAGAGAGGGAGAGAGGAGAAGAGGAGGGAAAGGTCTCAGCGAAGGAGAGAGAGAGAGAGGAGGAGGAGAGGAGGGAAAGGTGTCAGCGAAGGAGAGAGAGAGAGAGAGAGAAGAGGAGGAGAGGAGGGAAAGGTCTCAGCGAAGGAGAGAGAGAGAGAGGAGGAGGAGGAGAGGAGGAGGAGAGGAGGGAAAGGTCTCAGCGAAGGAGAGAGAGAGAGAGGAGGAGGAGAGGAGGGAAAGGTGTCAGCGAAGGAGAGAGAGAGAGAGAGAGAAGAGGAGGAGAGGAGGGAAAGGTCTCAGCGAAGGAGAGAGAGAGAGAGGAGGAGGAGGAGAGGAGGAGGAGAGGAGGGAAAGGTCTCAGCGAAGGAGAGAGAGAGAGGAGGAGGAGAGGAGGGAAAGGTCTCAGCGAAGGAGAGAGAGAGAGAGGAGGAGAGGAGGGAAAGGTCTCAGCGAAGGAGAGAGAGAGGAGAAGAGGAGGGAAAGGTCTCAGTGAAGGAGAGAGAGAGAGAGAGGAGGAGGAGGAGAGGAAGGAAAGGTCTCAGCGAAGGAGAGAGAGAGAGAGAGGAGGAGGAGAGGAGGGAAAGGTCTCAGCGAAGGAGAGAGAGAGAGAGAGAGGAGAAGAGCAGGGAGAAGAGGAGGAAAAGATCTCAGCGAAGGAGAGAGAGACAGAGAGAGGAGGACAGCTGGGAGAAGAGGAGGGAAAGGTCTGAGCGAGGGAGAGAGAGAGAGGAGGAGAGCAGGGAGAAGAGGAGGGAAAGGTCTGAGTGAAGGCGAGAGAGAGAGGAAGAGAGCCGGGAGAAGAGGAGGGAAAGGTCTGAGCGAAGGAGAGAGAGAGAGAGAGGAGGAGAGCAGGGAGAAGAGGAGGGAAAGGTCTCAGTGAAGGAAAGAGAGAGAGCGAGAAGAGGAAAGGGGAGAAGAGGAGGGAAAGGTCTGAGCGAAGGAGAGAGAGGAGGAGAGTGGGGAGAAGAGGAGGGAAAGGTCTGACCGTGAAGAGCAAGAGAGAGATAGAGAGAAAGGAGAAGGAGGAGAGCGAGGAGAAGTGGAGAGCAAGGTGTGACTATGAAGCAAAAGAGAGAGAGAGCGAGAGAGAGTGAGAAAGGAGATGGAGGAGAGTGAGGAGAAGCAGAGAGCAAGGTCTGACCATGAAGCGCAAGAGAGAGAGAGCGAGAGAGAGAGAGAGAGAGAGAGAAACGAGACAGAGGAGAGCAAGGAGAAGCGGAGAGCAAGGTGTGACTATGAAGCAAAAGAAAACGTGCGCGAGAGAGAGAGAGGAGACGAAGGACAGCGAGGAGAAGCAGAGAGCAAGGTCTGACCATGAAGCGCAAGAGAGAGAGAGAGAGAGAGAGAAAGGAGACAGAGGAGAGTAAGGTGTGACCAGGAGAGACAGAGAGACAGGAGATCAAAGAAAAATGGAGGGAGAGGTCTGACCAAAGCACAGATAGAGAAAGAGGAAGAGAGAGAAGAGGCAGAGGAGAGCAACGTCTGACCAAAGGAGAACGATTGCAAGAGAGCGGAGAGCAAGGTACGACCACGGTGAGAAAGAGATGAAGGAGAGATGGAGGAGCACAAGGATAAGTGGAGAGCAAGGTATGGCCACTGATAGAGAGAGAGGGGAGAGCAAGGAGAAGCGGAGAGTAAGGTGCGACCGCAGACGGAGAGAAGGAGAAAAAAATCTGACAGTGGAGAGAGAGAGAAAGCAAGGGAATGAAAGAGAGAAAAAGAGCAGGGAGGTCTGACCATGGGCAACGCAACACGCAACAGCACAACACGCTGTCTAATTAGGTTTACATGAGTGACAGAGATAGAAAGAGAGGGGAGAGAGCGGGAGGGGGAGTGGATGGGAGGAGGAAAGATGAGAGAGAGGAGGCGAGAGAAGAAAGAGTGGTAAGAGAAGGAGGAGAGAGAAACGAGAGGGGAGAACAGAGAAGAGACAGAGGAGGAGAGAGGAAACAGCATAGAAAGAGGAGGGGAGAGCATGGAGAGAGGAGGAAAAGAGGAGAGACGGAGAAGAAGGGAGGTGCGGAGGGTGATTTGGATGTGAAAGAAAGTTTTCACACTCCTGCCTTTGCCTTGGGACCTAAATTCCCGAGAAGGTTGCAGGTGCTAAACCAGGAGAGATTAAATGTAAGTTCTTCAAGGTGTACTTCAGTCTTCAGTCTTAAATGTATGAATATAAACAAAAACGACTTTTAATGTGTGATTTTGTACAGAAACTAGTCCTTCGCAGATGAGCCCAGTAAATTTACCTCTCTCTCCGCTCTCTATCCCTCGCTTTCCTCCTCTGTCTCTGCTCTCCCCTTGTCCTCTCCTATCCAGTCTCTCTCTATCTCCTCCTTTCCCTTTCGCTGTCTCCTCCCTCTCCTGCTTGTCTCTCTCCTCTCCAATTCTCCCTCTCATTTTCTCCTCTCCCTTTGCTCTTCTCTCTATCCTCCTCTTCCCTCCCTCTCTCTCTCTCTCTCTCTCTCTCTCTATGGGTCAGTGGTCCAGTGTCAGATTCATGATCACACAGTCTCTCCGCGGCCGGTAATTAAAATTGCATTCTGTCACAAGTCATCAGCACCTCCTCACTCTCTCCTCTACCTCTCCTCTCTGTTTCCTTTTCTTTCTCCCTTCATCGCTCTCCTCCACTCTCTCTCTCTTTCCCCCTCGCTCTGTTACACTATTTCTCCCTCTCTCACATCCACACTTTTGCTTTTCCTTAGTCTCTCTCTTTCCTTTTCTTTCTCCTTTCCTCACTCACGCACTTTCTCTGTTTCTTTCGCTCCTTTTTTTGCTTATCTTTCTTGCTTCCTGCCTTGCACCCTATCACGCTCGCTCATACCATCTCTTTCATCTATCTTGTTCTCTCTCTTCTCTTTCTCCCTCCCCTTTTCTTCTTCCCTTTGTCTCTCTCCCTCTCTATCTCTCATACCATCTCTTTCATTTATCTTGTTCTCTGCCTTCTCTTTCTCTCTGTACTTTTTTCCTTCACTTTTTCTCTCTCTTTCTCATATAATCTCTTTCATCTATCTTGTTCTCTCTCTTCTCTTTCTCCCTCTCTCTCCTTTTTTCCTTCCCTTTCTCTCTCTCTCTCTCTCATACAATCTCTTTCATCTATCTTCTCTCTCCTCTCTTTCTCCTTTTTTCCTTCCCTTTGTCTCTCTCTCACACCATCTCTTTCATCTATCTTCTTACCTCTCTTCTTTCGCCCTCTCTGTCCTTTTTTCCTTCCCTTTCTCTCTCTCTCATCCCATCTCTTGCATCTATCTTGTTCTCTGTCTTCTCTTTCTCCCTCTCTCTCCTTTTTTCCTCCCTTCTCTCTCTCTCTCTCTCTCTCTCACACACACACACACACACACACACACACACACACACACACTTATCACTTTCTTTCTCTCTCACCTCATCTTTTCATTCTCTCCATCTATGTCTCTTCCCCTCTCTCCAAGCTTTCTTTCGATCTCCTTTTCCTTCTCTCGTCTTCTCTCTAACCCCCCCATCGCTCAAAGGACTACACCAGCAGAGGGAGCTAGAGTCTACAACTCAGATTAACATCCACCTTTCACCTTCAGCTCAGGGTTTGTGCGTTAAACATGTGAATGAAACAAAACACAACTCCAGGTCAGAAAATATCCTAATATGGCCCCTTTAAAACAGTGTTACGTAATAAAACTAATTAAAAATCCTGTTCCTCTTAAGTACATGAACTCAAACTGATCCAATCCATACATCTGACTTGTAAAGCTGACAGAGCCAAATGTGTACTTTTGTAAAGACCATCAGAGGAGCTCTGGCGTTCCCTTATCTCCTTCTCTTATTCATAATTCTGACTCCTCATTTGTGTAATCACCGTGGTAACATCTCCATCTCCTCCTCCATCACTGCAGTCAGCACTCAGCCAGATCCAGAAAGAGGCTGTCCCTACACGGCCCTAAGGGACTAAATCAGGACTGAACAAGGGCTAAACCAGGACTAAACCAGGACTAAAGTCAGACTAAACCAGAACTGAACCAGGCCTAAACCAGGGCTAAAACAGAGCAAAACCAGGCCTAAACCAGGATTAAACTAGGGCTAAACTAGGACTAAACCAGGACTGTGCCAGGCCTAAACCAGGACTAAACTGAGACCAAACTAGGACTAAACCAAGACTAAACAGAGCTAAACCAGGGCTAAACCATGCCTAGACCAGAACTGAGCCAGGACTAAACCAGAATTAAACCAGGGCTAAACCAGGCCTAAACCAGGATTAAACCAGGACTAAAGCAGGCCTAAACCAGGACTAAACTGGGACCAAACCAGGACTAAACCAAGGCTAAACAGAGCTAAACCAGCCCTAAACCAGAACTGAGTCAGTCCTAAACCAGGACTAAACCATGCCTAGACCAGGACTAAACCAGGCCTAAACCAGGATTGAACCAGGACTAAAGCAGGCCTGAACCAAGACTAAACTGGGACTAGACCAGGTCTAAACCAGAAGTAAACCAGGACTGAACAAGAATTAAACACGGGCTAAACCAGGACAAAACCAGGAGAAAACCAGGGCTAAACTAGGACTGAACAAGAGCCAAACAAGGACTGAACCAGAACCAAACCAAAACTTTCCCAGGACTAAATCCAAATAAATAATCAATAAATCTCCAAAGTTCATCTGCAGACTCCTCCTCAGTAGGGATGGGTATCGTTAAGGATTTATCGATATTAGTAGCCTTATCACTACTGCTTATCGATCTGGTCTTTTAAAGGTTCTCTTATCGGTACTTATACAGGAGAATTAATCATACTCATAATACAAATTTAGAAATGAATTAATCTAACCTGAAACACTTAGGCAGCATTAAGAGCACTTATTGATGCACTGGACTGTTAAGACTTGGCCCGGTGCAGTTGTGAAAGCAGATTTGGGTACAATCCCGACTCCTCTGCAGTATCAGTATCAGTCCCTGAGTATGTGATTGTATTTACGCTTGTCACCTGGATATCAGCTGAGACAGAGCCTTTGTGAGGGAACAGTGAGACCAGATAACACTCTCCTCTCATGTGTGAATGTGACTGTATGCTAATGCTAATGCTCCTGTCTGCTCCTCTATGCTCCGGTCTGCTCCTCTCTGCTCCTCTATGCTTCTCTCAACCAGAACAGGAGCACTCAAACTGGCTCCTCTTGCATAGACCAAGCAAGAGTACCCAAACTATACCAGACAGTGAGTAACTGAGCCACCAGCAGCTGAGACAATGGATGAGTAAGCGCAATGGGGAGAACTTCAAACAACCTGCAGCAAAGACCAGGTGAGTAGCCGAAACAAGAGAATACCTAAACCAGCCCTCAAGTAAGAGTAAAGGGGAGTACCTGAACCCGAGCAAAGATTAAACTGGTGTGTAATCCAACGCAAGTACATGAACACGCTAGTAATAGACCAAAGGAAAGTACCTGTATCAGCTCGGGAAGACCAAAGGGAGTACCCAAACAAAGGACTGTACCCAAACTGACTCACAGTAAAACAGAAAGGAGTACCCCAGCCTGCATCGGCCTGTGCCTATCTGCTCCGTCCAGCCTCAGTGACATTTGTGCAGCAGACGTGTCTAAACACAGGACGTCCAAATGCAACAGGTCACGTGAGTCCAGCTTATTATGACACTTTATGAATATTTGATACAACCATTTATTTTTGTCCTAACACTTTATCCTCGGGTACATGATTTAACAGAATTAACAGATTGGATTTTCCATATAGCCACTAGGGGTCGTTATCTCTCCTACAAAGAGACACATTTTTTCAGTCATATTTTTAATCAATATTGTAAAATTTGTAGAAAAAAAGCAAAAATACAGATTATATGGAATCAGACATTTCTAACTTCCCGTTTTTTTTAAAAGAAACTTTGAATATTTAATGAAAATTTCTAAGTAAGAAAAAGAAAACATCATTTACTCAATTATTATTATTATTATTATTATTTTTATTATTATTATTATTTTTTATTATTATTATTTTTTTTTTTTTTACCATTTTTTAACCTTCCTATATGTATTTATTTATTTTGTTCACACTTTATAATAACTATACTTTAATTATCCTTAATAAAGCATGAATGATGACCAAGCTGTTCATGTTGTTTGTTTGTTTCTCAAGACAATTATCCAAAGTTGTATTTGTAGTGATTTGTGCATGTTTAATTGATTATTTTCAAGACGCCATATTGCAGATCAACCTCCATTTTCACTGCCACCAGCACACGCCCACTGCTCTTTATTTTCTTTATCTGCGAGATGTGTAGGGTTTCTAAAAAAAAAAAAGTGTCGCTAGTGTGATGTACAGCAGATTTGTTTCTTTTTTTTAAGTCATTCAAGATGGATATTGTGATTTAAAATGTGCAAATCATTACATAATGATCCACGGGTGTACGAGATTACAACTATATGGCAGACACAAGCCCAATATGTCAGCTTTAAGGCACTGGCTGTGATCGTCGTACCTTTTTCAACCCACTAAGACTGCAGATGACATACAGTTCCTTTAAGTTAGGGACTACGTTTAAGGTATTAATTAAGTAGTTTTTACGCCTGCATCATTCTTAAAAAACCTGTTCCTTAAGTCTTTGTTCATGCTTTATTAAGACTGTTAAAGACATACTTATAAATATACAATAATTCCAATGCATTTAATAATTCACCTCCATTTTCTTAGCTAAAATCACATCTTGTATGTTCCACAGAGTCCCGAGAGTTTTGCATAAGAGACACAGACTGCAGCTTCTAATGGCCCAACAACACGGAACATCCATTAGGATTTAAAAATATATTAACCAAATTTCTCCCACTGATTTAAATGCCAAATAAATACCTCCTCCGAGACGTCCTGTGCCTGAGTGCTACCTCTATGTGGGCAGTACTACTAATGCGCACATTTGCTATTCAAACACTAGTATTATTATTACTACTATTTGCCAAAGTACTTAGGAACACAAGGTTTGTTTAAGAAGTTCTGACATTGAAAACAAATGGATGATTAGAAAGTATTAAGAGCTATTGGGTAAACAGAGGACTACCACTTCGAATATTATTATTTCCAGCTACATGTGGTAAAATATGTACACAAACGTATTCTACCTATTACTGTCAGACACTCTCCCATCCTCCTATATCCCATGTGTGTCAGATGCCCTCCCATTCTCCTATATCCCTGTGTATCCGTGTTTAAATGTCCTTTTTAAGCGATTTTTTTGAGGACTTTGACTTAAAAGATATAATATTTTGTGTGGTTTATCGTTATGGCAACAGTGCTTCATTATCATCATTTCCCAGTCATAAATATTCCTGCGTGTCAGATGCCCTCCCTGTGTTTATGGCGGATGTCTGGCCGTATGAAGACTGTATGTGTCTTCTATGAGTATATTCCCTCCTCTCTGCTCTGATCTGGACTAAAGCGGGTTAGTTCTGGACTGGACCACCCTGGGACTGGACTAAGACCCTGCAGCTATCCACACAAGAGCTCTATTGTTTGTTAAGAGGTGCACAAGGGCCTCCTGGTAGTCCCGGCACTGCGGTCTATAGGATTATATGGAGAGTTAATGTCCGACAAGTGCTTGTGGTCAGAACAGAGAGCCGCTGTGTGACTACTACTGCTGTCATGATACTAAAATTGGATTTTGACACTAAGAAATAGACTCAATACTCGATACTTTTTTAGGGTTGGGGTTAGATACCTGCTCAAATGAGTTTCTGGTTTCGATACTAGTTTTAGTATCGATTAGTATCTGATTTTTGATACTTTACCCTAGCGTACTGCTCTTGTTTGGTGTTTCAGTGGGGATTAAAATTGATTCCTTTTTTTATTGGTACATTAAAGGTGTATTCTGTAACTTTTCAGGTGCGTGTCTTATGGAGATGGTACTGTTTTTCTTGGAATGCTCCACGGTACAGCTTTAAATGTATCTATCTTTCACAAATTCAGTTACAGGTGTTGCTATTGCGGAAAGATACGTTACTGCAAATGGACTCTCCTCTCCACAGAGCTGAGCTGTAACTTGGCCTGGTGGCATCTTTGTGTGTTTCTATGGAGATAGATGTACACAAGCTCCTTCATGTGGTATTTGGACAGCTTTTCAGTTTGTGGGTTTTTGTCCTGCTTTGGAAAATTTTTTGTTTAGAACTACAGTGGAAATGACGCAGTCCACTTTTAGATCTGGTTTAGTCCTGGATTAGACCTAAAATAGTCCTGTTATAGACCTGGTTTAGATTTGGTAGTTCTAGAAATGCCAATTTTTTTCTTTGGTGGTACTTGGTGTGTAATATAATATCTCCATGGAGGCAAGTCGCATAGAAAAGTTCCTCAGTATACGTTTAATGGAAAATTTTGTCTTTTTTTAAGGCTGTTTTTTCATTATTTAAAATGTTTGTTAAGATATATGCATGGAAAACTAATACAAGAACTGAAAATTATAGACATTTTTGAATTGTTGTTGGCAGAGGGCGCGAGGTTTCTAGCTAATGTACTAAGGGCAGAAGCTAAAAAAGGCTAACACGAGCTGGAAAGTAATTTAAAATGATTCGAAAGAGTTTGTCAAAGCTGTACTAAGTTTGAAAACACAGATGAGCTCTTTCCGGTTTACCATTTAAAGATGTCATTGATTTTTTTTCTGAATTAAAATCAGAAATTTGCAGACTTAAAAATTTGTGGAAGTTTTTGCATTGGACAAAGGTTAGCTAAAGTACACCCACACTTCTCCTGGTTTGAGCTCATTTTAGTCCTTGCGTAGACCTGGTTTTGTCCTGGTCTAGTCCTGGGTTAGTTCTGATCTAGTCCCAATTTCGATGTGGTTTGTATGCAAATTTACCATTATCATTATTTTGTATGAATTGAATGGATATTTTGAGTAGAAAAACAGAAATAGCTGATTGGTTCAAATCGTGCTGCTGACCAATGGGGCGGATGAAAAGAGGTCATGTGACTAGGTCTGAGTGATCACGTGACTGAGTGAGGTGTGAGTCAGAATGAGAGATAAGGCCCCCGACCCACTGTGCAAGTCTTTTAGCATGATTAGACCTGGTTTAGTCCTGGGATAGCTCTGATGAAGTGCAGGCTTGAATCTATATGTTTCCTGGAGTTCCAAACCTGATTTAGTCCAAGTTTAGTCCAGGTTTGGTCTGGTTAAGTCCCAGTTTAGTCCCAGTTTAGTCCTAATGTTATTGTACACAAGATGCCCTCCAGTCCTCCTATAACCCTGAATGCCAGATGCCCTCCCATTCCTATATCCCTGGAAGTCAGATGCCCTCCAGTCCTCCTATATCCCAAATGTATCAGATGCCCTGCCATCCTCTTACAGTATATCCCTGTGAGTGTGTGTGTCTTTATTTTTTTAATCTTTGGCTTTTCAGACACGTTAATTTGAATGTGTTGTTGAGTAAGGGTTTGGTTATTAGATAAGCAGCAATAAAAGCAGGCCAAATTACAGGTCAGCTCTGCGGAGAGACGTCACAAAAATAATAATAATGCTAGTCTTTCGTGGTATTTTAAGTCATAAAAACACCTGTAATGGAACAATGCAAGCTAGATAGGTTTAATAGCATACTCTGGAACATTCCAGGCAAACAATCACCATGGAGACAAACAAGCCAGAAGAATTACATCGTGCACCTTTAACAAAACCCCATATTCTTAACTGTATATGATTATTGAACGTTTCTGGCAAGACTACAACCTCCAACATCGTTAAAAGCTAAAATATCACACCCATAAAAGTATTAATGCATTAATTGAGCCGCTGCGCAAAACTACCACTCCAATCCAGGTCTAACCAGTGCGTAAGAAGACCCCCGTGTCTCCTCTCTATCCTTGCCCAGGGAGCGAGTGACCAAGCGTCGAGAGAGAAAGAGCCAGATCCGGCCAGAGAACCAGGGAGCGAGAGAGAGAGAGGAGGTCAAGTTAAAACAGGCAAGATCGCCCGTCTGCTCGCATCACGATCACTGCGCTGCGCCACAGTCCACGCGTAATACAGCTTTGGGCACGTTTGGACACGGGCTGCGGCTATAGCGTGCACTTAGGTATTCAAACAGCATTCACATCATCACAACTTCTAGCATTTCAAAATAAGTATTAAAAGATGGGGAGGTAGTAGTGCGTAAAAACCGAAATATAACGTGACATGAGGCAGAAAGACATACATGAAGCACGTAACAATAAATCGTGGTTTTAAACATTAAAATACAACAAATTAATTTGTATAGCCACAAATTAGTGTGACAGAAAAGTGCACAGTGAAATGAGGGGAGAAGGAGTAGTTCGAAACGCATTTTGGCACAATTTGGATAGTTTTTACGCACGGTTACTGCAGCTGTAAGGAGTTCCTAAACACTATGTAACCATAACCCACAACTTATGACTATATCTACGTCAAATAAACTTCAGACATACGCAGGTACTCATGCTTCAATTCAAATATTTTTCGTTTGGCTTTTCAACCGATGTGGAGCGCGAGGATGCGGTGCCCCGATCTCCAACAACGCCCACTGCAATAGGCGCCAGGGTGAGATCAAAAATATATAGAAGTACTGAAGAGCATCTGGCACACATGGGATTTGATCTGTAAAACACGGATCATAAAGGGGTCGCAGTCCTCTCTTTGCAACGGTGTTTCACAAGAATCATCACTAATGGCAAAATAAACGAGTTGAACGCGCGTACGTTACGGAGTTGGATAAAAACCGAGATGCTAAGCCAATGTTCTAAGCCAAGTTGTTAGAAGAAAATGATATATTACGTGGTAGAATTGTTCAAACTAGATATTAGTGGGGTAATTCCAAACAGCCAAGCAAAATAAACCCGAACTACATCACTGACATAACAGAAAGAAAACGTTTTTGTTTTTTTTAAACTCAAGAGGAGGCAAAACAACGCGTTACAGGTCTCCAAAAAACATCGCCAGTATCGTCCAAATCCATCAAGTTTGATTTAGAAGTTATGCGTAAAATGTACTTACTTTTGTCGCCGAAACGAATCCGTGAAAACCCGTGAGCCGAGCGCGAGACTAGCGTGTGTACGTCTGCTCCTCCGTGCGTCTGACCACGCTCTGCCTCTGCCTCCCGTGCAGTCTCCGCGCTCCCGTCTCTCTCTCTCCTCCCTCTCCTCCATCTCTCTCTCTCTCCTCCCTCCCCAGCGCGCGCCCGACCCCCACCCCTCCTCCTCCTCTTCCTCCTCTTCTGTCTGCCCCCCCTTTTTCTTCCCACACAGCAAATCAACACATAGCCGAGTTGAAACGGCCGCTGATTGGTCATTAGTCGCTCGAGGCCGATTAAAAGCGGGACACACGCGCGGTAGTAAGACGTTCATCAAGACTTTACCCCCGGGCGCGTTTCAATCAGTGGCCGTTTCAGCGCGAGGGGCTGGCTTCTTAAAGGGAGGGAGCGGCGGGGATGTGAGGGGCTTTCACGGACCAGAACAATACGCGCAGATGTGTAGAGTATGGATTTAAGTTTGAAATAGCATGTTTGAAAGACTGAAAGTTTTATGGACAGTTCTGGAATAGTCTGACACATTTTCCAGCTTAAAGAGGGGGTTCTGTTCAGCTGTGCATATGACTGAAAGGATTTTTATTCTATTTAAATGTTAATTTTGTGATGATTATGTGTGATTATTTATGTTGTGATTTGTTGTATTGTGATTTTAATGTCTTTCTTATTCTGTAAAGCACATTGAATGACTTTGGGTACGAACTGTGCTATATAAATAAACTTGCCTTGCCTTGCCTACTTTGCAAAATCGACTTTTTGGAGCCTTGTACCATGTTACCAAATTGTATGGTTTCATAAGTTGTTTTTGCATTTCATCCATGCATGTTTGAGTAATCTAGTGATATCTCTCAGCCTCTATTTGAACCCTCCTTATGCTTATTAGCACGATCCTGCCCAAGACCTAGCCTACAGGCCAACGGCACCCGTACATCATCCATGCTCCCACCCTTTCACTGCCATTTTTCACAAATATACAAAAGCATGATACAAAACAACACACTACAACTGCAAAAACCTGATGCCATGTGCAGTAGTTTTATTAGCAGAGTGCACTGTATATTTCAGACTCCGGATCATACATGTAGAGTCCATAAATCTCACATTTTCAACAATAAAAACACATACGCATGAGTTTTGGTGGTAGTCGGACGGTAAAGCTAACCACATGCTTCCTGATTCTTGGACAGTAAAACGCTTTAAGCAGATAGCGGCAGTACACAGTTGACATATTTTGACCTCAAGAGCTGCTTATACAATGCATCTGTACTGTGGCAAGAGACATTTTGCTTAAATACATAGAAAAAACTATTTAACTCTAAAACGTGTTATTTTTCATTGCAGTTTTAGCGCAAAATCACTAGGCAAGCTAAAGGTGCAGGCCACAAGCTCCTCTGCATTCTTAAAGTGTACAATCATCTGTGAATCCAGCCACCTCAGCTCTGTGTTTGATAAAGTCCATGTCTGCTTTAGATCTATGATGATGTTTCCTCCACTGTGGGGCGATTAAAGGTCTTAAAGCTCTTATCTGCTCTTATTCATCTCCAGATCTCACTTCAGCTGCTGCATCATCTGGGGGGAAGCTGGGTGAGGCTCCTGATTGAATGACAAAGGAGAGTAGAGTAGACAAAAAAAATGTACTCAAGTAAGATTAACGTTACTTCAAAGCGATATTCCTCAAGTAAAAGCACAAAGTAGTGGTCAATTGTCAACGTGAAGCTTGTCTCACTTGTAGATTTACTCACATTTACAAACCTTTAATCAACTAAGAGTACTACTACTCTACTCTTTTACCACCCACCCCTGCTCTGTTTGTTCCATATTTCGATTTCGTAGTAACTCAAAGTAACTCGAGTTGTGAGTGTGCGCTAGTCACCATGTCCACCAAAGTGTTCACAGCACCACTCACGCCCTTGGGACCAGACCAGTGAGATGGTGTGAAAACCAAGTCACACCTTCTCCAACTTCTCCACTGGGTCCAAGAGGAGGCTAATTAAATATACTTGAGTATTTATTCGCATTTAAGCACCGTAGATGTATTTATTTATTTATACTTACAGTGAAAAAAGTGGTGAATAACGAATGGCTGTAGGTGACTTGAGTGTACCTGCGCTTGTTGCACATTTTACTCCCTGTTGAAGTAGGTTATTGGTCATTTACAAGTGTTTAATCGGTAAAACTCCATCCTACCTCAGCTCACTACTACTACTACTAAACATCCACATCTCCTCAGCCACACACTCCACTCCAACAGCTGCATTAACCTGGTCATTCCTACAGTCTGCACAGCTTTTGGCCGCTCCTCAGTTCAGTTCTCTGCAGCAAGTGACTGGAACCACCTACACCGGACTTTTGTCGACTTTTAAAAACTCAGCCTGTAGTATTTTACAGGTGCACATACTTTGAACACTTTTATATCTTTAATCTGCAAATGTTTTACTGTTTGATGTTACAATTTGCAATGTGTGAGTGTATTCTGTGCTGTATTATGCAAATAAGATGGTGTTTGCGGTTGACTTACATGGCAAAATCTTTTAAAAAATTACAAAAAATAACTTGTGACTTGCAAAGAAAATAGTACTTTTAAAACTATTTCAAATGCAAACACATACAATATTTTGACTGGACAAACTGTGCTGACGCGACACTTTATTCAAGCAATTTTAACTTATTTCAGTTCGCTTATTTTTATGATTTATGCATTGTCATATGTCTGTACCTGAGTAAGTGCTATATTGGGACTCGGGCTGGAGCAGACAGGAGCAGACAGGAAAGCATGAGGACAGCAGTTAATCTAATCTGTTAGCACAGCGCTCATTACAGCACAGGGATGGACACTTCCTGTTTTGGTGACAGCCAGAGGAAATCAGAAGGGGCATCATCACGCAGAGGTGGGGATGGTTCAACTGTCCGGTGGATTTATTTGAAACCAAGACAAAAGTCGGAATAAACGCAGACAAAAGGAGAACATACAGAGAGGTCCTATATCTGGGAATCGAACCTGCAACATACATGCAGGACTTGCACGGATGGATATATTTTAAGGTTGAAATCTGTGAACTGTATGGAGGACATGACCTCAATTCTAAAACTGATGAGAGCGATACCTGATGTACTTATATAAATACAGAGTGAATACAATGCACATGCTGTTTCTTTGTTTTTGTTGATGCTATTTCTCTTTGTGTGGTTTCAAATGTCAAAAGTAAAACTAATAAGGTTTGTAGGTGTGTGACTATTTGTCAAGGACTGTTTTTAATAAAAAGAAAATTTAAAAAAAATGAAGTAAAAATATTATTATAAACCAGGGAAAGAAGAGGTGGCAAGACACTTCCCCCACATTGCTTAGTATGAATGTGGTGTGTGCATGAGTTTTGGTGGTAGTCGGAGGGTAAAGCTAACCACACACTTCCTGATTCTTGGACAGTAAAACGCTTTAAGCAGATAGAGGCAGTACACAGTTGACATATTTTTATTTTAGCTGCTGCATCATCTGGGGGAGGCTGGGTGAGGCTCCTGATTGAATGACATAGGAGAGTAGAGTAGACAAAAAAATGTACTCAAGTAAGATTAACGTTACTTCAAAGCGATATTCCTCAAGTAAAAGTACAAAGTAGTGGTCAATTGTCAACATGAAGCTTGTTTTTAATTAAAAAAATAAATAAAAATCAAGTAAAAATATTATTATAAGCCAGAGAAAGAAGAGATGCAGAGTGAATGCTTCATGTTGTGCTGCTTCGTGGTCATGTTGCCATTGTAAATCAAAATTAGTTTTAACTTGTCAAGAAAAACAACAGTCAATTTGACCAAGGTGAGTTTGACATAATTACAAGTAGAGCTGATGAACAAACACGTTTCCAGATTTCATAGCACAAATTACTCTCAAAATCTCAGTTTATCTTCATCTTATTATATCGCCTGCTTTGTCTGTAATGTAACATGCATTCTTAATGTGAGTGGGCTCGTCTTTCCATAGATCTGGCTTGAATATTCGCCTGGTCGCTTCATCTGTACTTGTCTCTGTGGGTATAGAATTTAATGCCATACTGCAGAACATACCATATAGAGCAATAACATGCAGGCGGTGGACCCTTCACCAGAAAAGTTAAATCATGCATTTTTAAAGGCGTTTTTGACCAGAAAGTTGCAAATGTACCTAGTTTGCGCTAAAGTTCCCAAAGACTGTATGTATATATAAATGGACATGGCTAACCCGCTAGCTGCCGCATGCCAAAAAAGAAGTGAGAATGAGCACATTTCCATCAGTTCTGGTTCCATTTAATTATCTATTGAAAATAACTCTCCATCTCTTTGTAACTACTGCTGTCAGGCCCATCATTTTGATCTTAAAATATTCATTTAGGGGCGTGTACCTTCAAATGATTGGCTCTTTGGCAATTTCTAAATATAGAACTTGCCTCCAACTACTAGCCTCCACCCAGAGGACTCTATCCTGCAGACCTCCTCCAGGATGCACCTCTACTCACATGTCCCTCACCGTTTTTCATTAGTTTACTTTATAAACGACTTAATTGCTCGTTAAATCAGGTGTTGCTTTAGTTCGCTGTTAATAAAGGTGATAAAGCTAGTTAACAAAACAAACAAAACAACAGATTTCTTAAAATGTCCTAATTTGAAATGAACCAGCTTGTCTCTGCTCTATTCTGATTGCCATTGGTTAAGGCTTAGAAGAGGATTTACGCTTGTCTTTAGTAAAACAATGTCAAGTTTTGTAACATTAGGTCGGAAACGGGCCAGGAAACAGTGGACCTTGGCTGGCTTTTGGCACTCGAGGGTCCTGTGGGTGGAGGTCTGTCTGCAGCCAGATCCCTCTCAAACACTGTGGCTGACGTCACACTCCCTCAGTCCACATCTTTATACAGTCTATCTGCTACACACATTTTGCTCAACCACATGGGGAAAAAACTCGGTGTTTCACTCTAATCAATAATTAAACCAGTCTGAATTGCCTTGTGCTGTTTTCATTCACTCAATTAAGCCTTCACAACATGCAGTTTACCCCGCTCCAGTTCAGAGCACACTTTTAATCAGCAGCCATGTTCCATTCGTACAATAACAGTGCAAATCAGATTAGTGTCATGTATGTCAAAAGTGCAGCGTTTACGGCCATATCAATCTGAGCTATGATTATAATGGTCATACTAGTGAAGGATTTGCGAGGCCCTGCATTAAGTTGATTGGAACAAGAGATATGGACCAACAATAACAGCAGTCTGAGGTGGAAAGCATGAAGTGCACAGAGGTGATTAGCAGGTTGTATATGTTTTAGGGTCAGGAGGAATTTGTTGGGATAATAATGTAATTCCAGTACAGTGAGGGCAAAACAATGGATTTAAAGGTTTATAGTGACGCTACAAACATTCCATGGGATCATGTTGACACATATTGATACTTATTGATGCTGACATAGTTGCAAAGTATCCACTGGTGTTTGTAGAATGTGATGATGTTATACTGCCACATGGGGGGCAGAGCCAGATTTCAGTATTTTTGTCCAAGTATGTGAACAAAATGTTCTTTGCTCCAGTACAGACATAATGTATAAGCAGCTCTTGAGATCAAAATAAGTTTGCTGTGTACTGTCTGCATCTAATTATTAAGCTTTTTTATTGTCTGATGATCAGGAGGTACACAATAGCATGCTAGTTGTTGACAGTGGCTGAGGTTACATAGCAAATTCATCAGATTTCTCTCTGATCATGGTTGCTTTGACTATTCACATCAGATTTTGTGGTTTGGGGTCATTTTAATAATAAATGTCCAGAAATATTATATATTATAATAATTAACTTTCATTTGTATTGTGATATAACTGGACAATGTGAGCTATACATTTTCAAATGACATTTTCAGATTATAAGCCTCACAGCTTATGGGTCTGAATGATTTCAACAAAATGTAAAATTGTAATGCTGCACTTGACTGTTTTAAGTTGAACCATGAAAACCAGATCTGTTAATCACACTGGTATATTCATATCACATCTTTATGTTCAGATGATCCTCCACACGAGACAGTGAGCTCTGACACAGAGAGGCATTTTACACTGAGCTCTGTTTGAACACAACACACAACACTCTGGACTGCTCCAGGTTACAGATCTGATTTATTTCTTTATCAGAGCCTCAATTAGAAATATTAAATTCAGTTAAATTAGGTTTGTTTATATAGCACATTTAAAACAACTTCTGCTGACCAAAGTGATCATAAAAAACAAAAAAACAAAAACAAATCTACAGCTCGCTCTATAGGACAAGAACAGTAAAGCAGCGAGATCTTGTCCAGCTAGTATTAAATGCCAGGGAGAGGAGGTTTGTTTTCAGTCTGGTCTTAAGCTGTGTTAAAGCCTGAGAGGATCTGACAGGCAGAGGGCGCTGTTCCATAGTCTGGGTGCTGCCACAGAAAAGGCTCCATCACCTCTGGTCTTAAGTCTGGTGTTGGGCACAGCAGCAGGAGCTGGTCAGACCTCAGGGCTCTGGGTGGAGAACAGGGCTACAGTAACTCCCTCAAATAAAAAGGACCCATAGAGTGCAGAGGTCAAAGCACCATGACACAGGGGCTGCCTCTCCCCGCTGCAGGGCCACTGTGAGCGAGGCCAGAGCCCCAGGGCAAGAGAGAGGACTGAGCGGGACATGGTCTCACTCTACCCACTACTGAGGTGCAGAGAGCGGTCTATGCGAGAGGGCTTCACGGGAGCCTCGCTTTCCCTAATTTTGGGGTTATATTGAGTGGGGTCAGCAGTGGTGTGAGAGACCGAGGTCCAACACAGACGCACAGAGGAGCAGAGCGACTCAGCAATAAAGCAGAGATGGAAAGATGTGATATGCAATGATAAAAATCCACTGTGCTGTCTTGTCTTGTCATTTAGCTTGTTTAACTAAATAAAAGCAGCTAATCAATACAGTAGCCTAATCATTAGTGTGTGTGTGTGTGTGTGTGTGTGTGTCACTGAACTCACAAAATGTCATATTACTGGACTATAATGTATATTAGGTCAAATGATTGTGAATACATCATTGAACCTAAATATATTACCTATAATAAATAGGCCTATATAATACAATAATACAGCCTAAAGTATCCTATAATATTAGGCTCTATAATTATATTATAATTATAATAAAAACCTAATTAATTAGACATAGTCATAAGTGACAGCACACAGCTCGGGGTTTATTATAAATAGAAAAATAAGCAGAGACAAAACGAGGGCTGTCCCATGTAATCGTGCTGTGTGCCGTCCCCTCAGCCCTCATCTTGAAGGGGCAGGAGTGAAAAAGAGAATGGGAATGTGAATGGGCCAAAACCAGACCTAAACCAGAACTAAACCGAGTCTAAACCAGGACCACATTTAAAGGCCCACATATGGTCTGTCTCTCAATCGACTTAAATAACAAATAGAGATATAGATTTTTCTCCATCACCAGTACATCTTGTATTATTTTGCAATTTAAGGCTAAAAAAGTGAGTGTTTTCACAGGTGTAAAAATAGATGGATGGATTCAGTTTGTGTAAAACAACTGCCAGACTGAAGCTCCAGAGGTAGACAGAAAATACAGCGAAATTATAGCCTATAGTTTAGCTTGGAAGCTAATGTTGTTCATTTTAATTAAAAGTCCCACATTACACTGTTTTCTGATGTGTGTTCTAATATTGTTTCCTCATCAAAAACATACATGGAGTTATGTTTTGTTTGATTCACACATGTTTAACACACAAATCCTGCATATTTAGGCTGAGTTCTTTGTCTTTACACTCCATACAGAGGATTTTGTGCTGTGGAGATGTAGACAGATAATAATAAAGCCGTACTCAAACATCTGAATGAAACAAAACACAACTCCAGGTATGTTTTGGAGGAGGTGACCATGTTCTGACATGACTAAAAGCTCACAAGAGTCAATTTTGTGCAATGTAAGACTTTAGAGCATCTTTTTGAGACAGCAAATCAAAACTAGAGTGGACTTCTAAGCACAGCCAATCAGAGCGCTTTTTTCGGTGTTTACTTCCAGGTTCCAACTCAAAATGTTCTCATCCATTGTATTCTTATAAGGTTTTGGCTAAGTTACGCTAGACTAAAACAACATCACTTGCAACATTAAGAACTTTACTTATCATGAATACTTTAAAGGTACACTGTGTAACGTGTACCTTTAAAGTCTAAAGGTACACTTTCTATAGAAAGTGTTTCTCACTTTCTATAGAAATAGAAAGTGAGAAACATTCTTCATTGCTAAATAAGTTTCATGCCATATGTGGAATATTACAGTCAAAGGAACTATTTTGAAAGAAGCACGAGGGCCCTCTCCAGACCAAATAAAAGTCAGGTTTGTGGAGATGCAAGGACTTTCATAATGCTTTTATTTTAGTCAAATTTTGAGCTAAAAAATTAACTGCATTCTGTGGTGTTAAAGGGCATATATTTTCTGAGCACTCAAGCCTCAAATGCACGACAGTACAGGATTAGTCAAACATGCAGGAATCAAACTACAACTCTGAGTAAAGTAAAGATGAGGAAACACCTTTATAACATGGTTAAAAGCCTTTAAAATGACTGAAAGTTTATCATTTGAAAAGAAAATAACAGAATCTGTAACACAGACAGGATTTCTCTCCACAATGCTTCACACTGTTCTTTTGTATATATAGAGAAAGTGTTGTTGTTGACACGCCGCTGTGTGAAAAGAAAACACGTGGCTGACAGGTAAAAGCTGTAGTGCTGTACAGCAACAAGTGCCTGGCAAGTCCTGACTGGTCTCCAGTCCCTCTGTCGCGCTTCTGATCCTGCAGTCAGATTTGTTTATTTCAGTGACACTCAATGGTCACTCATCATTTTGAACAAAATCAAATTTCTCTCACCCCAGATTAAAGGATCTATATTACACAGAATTGACTCCTGTGAGATTTTAGCCTTGTTATATTATATGTTTTGTTCCATTCACGCTCCATTCAGTCTGAGTAATCCTTTATTATTAGTCTGTGTACATCTCCAAAGCTCAAAATACTTTGTTCCACTTTGTCATGTCATTTAGGGGTATTCTTAAGGTTGACAGCTGTTCTTAGCCTCAGCTGAAGTGATTTACTCTACAATACTCTTTCAATTTTTTTATATGTTTGATCAGTTGAAATTGTCTATAGAAAGTCTGTAATACCTGCTGGTGCACCGAGGAATGAAGCAGTTTCAATGAGGCTAAAACAATAGCTGTAACTTCAAAGTTTGGTAAACCCCGGGCTAAAATTATCCAAATGATTCTACCGATGTGTGAAGGTGTGTGGAGTTTAAAAACACACCGGCGTATTTCCTGTATTACCACTTAATGACATCCCAAGGCGGAACAGTTTGAGAAAATAACTCCTAAATATGCAGGGTTTGTGTGTTAAACATGTGTGAATAAAACAAGACACAACCCCAGATATGTTTTTGATGAGGTAACAATTTGCAATATAGGGCCTAGGGTTTGTGAGAGGTAAGGATGAGTTATAATCTATGACATCTGTGGATCATGTTTATATTCTGGACATTCTAAATCACAATATTCATCTAAAACAACTCAATAAATAGATATGGATCGCCGCAAATCACACAAGCGAGCAGCGGATTTAAAAATTTTGTACCAGACGCGACGTGACACTGCCAAATCTTACGCGTATCACCGATTAAGAAAATTAAATTGGAGAAGGAAGGAAATACGTCACAGTGGGCTTTAGGGTAATCAAAGCAAAGATAATCACTATTATAACACCAGAATGTTCAGAAAAAATCAACTTATCTAAAATGTTCTGTGCTTGATCATAGTTGTTTCGCTGAGTTATTATGATTAAATTCCAGTTTCATCATTAAAACTATAAGTATCGTGATATAATCGTTATTTGCAGTTATTTTAATGAAAACGGGGGTAGATTGGAGCGATGTCGTGTTACGGGACAATAAAAACTACTCAAACAGGCATGGAATGAGAGGAGAACACGGTTAAAAACTCTGAAAAGTCGATTTTTTTTTTGCAAACAAACGACTGCGCCGCAAAGTTATTTAATAATGCTAAACAGATTTTTCACCTTTAAAGTCTAAAATTCAATCTCACAGAAAACAGGAGTTACACGTCTCCATTGTCCTCCATTTTAAAACCTTTTATCGCAGTCCTCTCCGTGATTGGCTAATGTGCCTCCTGTGGCTGCGAACTTTATACCAACACTAAATCTCTCCTTTACAATCTCCCCTTCCTTCACAGCCCAGCGCGTGCCCCTTTATAAAACCTGGAATATTAAAGCTAGTATTAAACCTGCCTCCTCTGCTAATGACCAATAACGCCATTTTCACCATTACCTGCATCTACAAATTCAACTCTTCAGGCCAAACAATTAAAAATGAATAAGTTTTCGAAAAATGAGCTGAGGAGAGATTAGTATTTGCAGGCCACATGGGGACAAATAAACAGAGTTAGACCACGGTTGCACACATCAAACTCAAAATTAAAACTATTTCTCCAGTTTTGCGAAATGTAATGTTGTTAAGAAAGCTAGAACGAGGCGCTATTGAGCTACGGATTCTGTGGTAGTTGTAAATTAGCTAGACTGGGTGCTTGCAGAGATGGTGCGAATTTGCGTGCGATCAAAACTTGCATTTACTTAAAGATCCACCGCGTAACTTT
The DNA here is from genome assembly GCF_009829125.3 of Periophthalmus magnuspinnatus. Taxonomy (NCBI): domain Eukaryota; kingdom Metazoa; phylum Chordata; class Actinopteri; order Gobiiformes; family Gobiidae; genus Periophthalmus; species Periophthalmus magnuspinnatus. The sequence continues at coordinate 13,407,041 of NC_047142.1, forward strand.
TCTAGCACCTGCGTGACTCCATTGAGATATAATTTGGACATTTTAAATCACAATATTGATCTAAAAAAAAAAAAAAACAAGTCCGCTCGCTTCTACGTTAGAAAACTGCAGTGTCCAATGGGAGTGGATAGCTGCACATCGCCAAAAATGACGACGTGGCGCTGCTGAATTCTACTTGTATCACCGATTAAGGAAATAAAATTGGACAACGAAAAAGTACGTCACAGTGAACATGTACTGTGGCAGTGAAGCAGGGGTGATCGGAGCAATGAGGTCTTGAATACAGGAGAATAAAGATGACCCAAACATGCATCGGTCACTTTAAATACAACTTCAGAACACAATTACATTATAAAACTAACAGTTCCTCATTGACATTAGCAGTAAAGTACAATAAATGTCCCCATGTCCAATACAGAATGTTTCCTACAGTCTAAACCAATAAAAAACAAACAAAAAAACCCCCAAAAACATTATGTTCAGGATTTGACAGTGAATACAGAGGATTACAACTTAACTAGACTGACTGTAAAATGTACTTTTTCAAATTTCTAGTAAATTTATTCAACTCTACCGACAATTTCAGACTGTCTGAAAGCTGCTTCTCTGTCTGATGGTTTGAAAAGAAAAGGCCGAGTGAACAAAGGACGAGGATCTTTTTGGAACTGTGTAATTTCAGAGTGGATCAGGGAGTTTGTTCAGGAGAAAGTTTAATACGTTTTTTTCAATGTAGGTGGAGCTGTATTATTAATAATTCTGAATAAATGTATATCCGGTGGAGGATGTGCCACCTGCTTAACTCAGTGGAGATGTGGCTTTGCCTGAGCTCCACAGTATGGCATTAAACTAATTATCTCCATGGAGACAAGAAGGTTGCACCACCAGTTCAATAATAGAAACACCTGTAACTGAGTGAATGTAAGATAGATCAGCTTAATGCCATATTGTGGAACATTCCTGGCAACGCAATAACATCTCCATGGGGAAAAGTTGGTAACCATCCAGCAGTAAAGTTACATAGTGCAACTTTAAATAACTGTTTGAATTGTACTTCTTAGTTTGAGTTTTCAGACTCCATACTTTTTCTCCTACTTGAGTAATATATTGTACAGCGTGACAGTACTTATACTTGTACTTGAGTGAAAGTTTTGGTCACTCTTTGCACTGTGAGTAAGTCTAAAAAAGCTTTATGTCGACAATATGAAATAACTTGAACATTTGTGCGTCTTGCTCTTCCTTCTCCTTCAGAGATCGTTTCATTTGTTTCATTTTTGTGTCCATCCCATGAAAACACCAGATTTTGTTCATTATTTCATTATTTTTTACTTTTTAACTGCAAATTATAAATCGGATGTCGCGTCCAATATCACCAAATATTTTTTTAGTCTCATTTCTTGAACCACTACTTTGTACTTCTGCTTGAGTAATCCAATTCTGTAGTCTGTATGTATTTGTGTGGATATGCGATAAGTTTTTATTATAGTAAAACTCTGACATGTTCTTTGGACGTTTGACTGTTGGCTGCACCTCCTGACAAAAGTTGAAGCCCCTGTAGGATTGTTATTTAAGTTTGGATAAAGACAAACAGGAGTTGTCCACATAAGTTATAATAATGAAAAAGAATTTGATCCATCCATAAAGGTCTGATACAAATGGGAACTGATCAGAGTTTTTAAATAGCACTTTTCCATCTTCAAGTTACTCAAAGTGCTTCACATCAAGGAACCATTAACCCGCTCACACACAGACAATGGGGTTGAGGAGGGTTAAGTGTCTTGCTCAAGGACACAACAACAACAATCTGAGGGATCTCCCCATTCTACCTAGGATGTTTGCTTTTTTATGTCAAGAGCAGGATTCAAACCCCCGACCTTCAGCTCAATGGGCAAAAATCAACTGAGATACTGTCGCCCATACCTGAAGTTGTGTTACTCCCCCGTTTGAATCTTATATATACATAGAACATATGTACTCTCCATCTCTATAGCTCAAAACACACCGTTCCACTTAATGATGTCATCCAGTGCTGATCCACAAGTGCACTTCTGTGTTTTTGAAGTCCGTACAGCTCCATCAGACTTATTCAAATGATTTCAGTGCCCAGTTTTGCTATGTTAACGACAACCATCCTGTGTTCATTAATGGTCACGTTTTATCTTTTATTCTTATGCGTCTGGAACCATAAAGGACGTCAAACCTTCGTCTTAACTTGGAAAGGTCCAATCACAATCTCTCAAATGCAGAAGACATCTCCTCTCCAAAATTCTTGTATCATTCAAAATAAAATATCCTCAGTCCTCTGTGTTGTTTACTTTTTCTCTTTTTACTCGTAACCCGCGTTGTTTGTTTTGACGCAAACGCCTGTCAATCAGCAGACTCTATAGTGCCCTCATTCACCCGGCGATTCAGACACTCAGCTCGCTTTCTCCTCACTGCGGGTCACTCTGGGGTTTGGGTGGAAAAAGTCCACTAAACCCAGATAAAAACGGACTTCTGCAATAACTAATGAGCACATTCGACTGGCGCACAAGTATTCATGAAGTAATAATAGCCATACACGTTTTTGTCAAGATAGATCTCATGTAAATAGACCAGATTGTTCCACTTTTGTTAGTTTTATATATCACTTTTCCGGTCACTCAAAGTCACTTTACAATTCTGTGCATTATTCATTCACTCCGCACTCGGTGGTGGTAAGCTACATCTGCCCTGGGACAGACTGTCAGAAGTGAGGTTGCCAATCTGCACCATCACCAACACACACAGCTCATTCATACTAAGCAATGTGGGTGAAGTGCCTTGCCCGAGGACCCAACAACTGTGGCACCTGGTATTCCTAGCAGTCTCTCAAGTTCTAACCAGACCTCGCTCTGCTTAACTTCTGAGATTTGACCAGATCAGGCTTTGACGAGGAGGTTTGGCCCTTTTTAATAATGGTTTCTCCGCTTTTGACTCCACAGTTTTTTCACTAACTGCACAGTCGGACGCTACTAAAATGGCATGAGCCCTATTTATTGCCCTATGTATGTCACAAAATAGTCTGGACTTTCTGAGACAGCTATGGCAATCTACGCTGTTCACTAAATAAGGCGAAACACAAAGCCGCCAGCACTTGTCAAGACATACATTGATTTTTTTCCCTTATGTGTTCGAAATCAGTCTTTATTTTACCACACCATGCTCTTGAGTCCTGATTGCTGCGCCCTGGTCTAGTGCACTCCACACGCACACTCCACGCGCACACTCCACGCGCACACTCCACTTAGGGTCCTTCTCTGGTCTCCTCTAAGCTTTCATTAACACTACAGCCATTTTCTGTGTCCTCCGCTACAAACACGGCGGTCTTAAAGGGAGGGCAGACGATTAGGGCTTGTGCTAGCGCTGCAAAACAAAAGATAAGTCGTTTACTTTAATGTCTGAGGTTTAATTGTTAGCCGTAATGCGTTCTGTTTTCATTAAAGGGACAATACTAAAAATGTAATCACAAAGACAAGATAGTTATAGTGCAAAAACATGGACAAACAGGTGAACCGTTGAAGTGTCCTGCCCAAAGATATAACAGAATACACTTGGAATGGGAATTGAACTGACAACCTTTGTGTTAATGCGCAAAAGTGAGTGACTGTCCCTTCAATCACTACATTTGCAGACACTCAGAAACTTCCTGCGTGTAGTTAATACCCCGTGGAAGTGAAAGACGCCCTCTTTAAGCACAGACTAGGAGAGGCATTCAACTACACGAGGTTGTTTTGGTCCACTATGTTCGTGTGAAACCTCCCAGAGTTTCAATACGCTTATTTGTGCGGTGTAGAGCAAATATCTTGTGAGTAACGCAGTTCAGTTCACATCTGAAAGTCAAACGCTCAACGTAAATGAGATGTCAGTTATCTAAAAGTAGCAAAAGTGTGGTTATGTGCATGGTAGTCGTTTTTATTGGCGATAATTGGTGCTAAGTCTTAGTGCTTTGGTTCTTTGACCTGCTGTACACTGGGAATTTGGCCCACCCCCATCACAACCCCCTCCTCTTTGTATTCCACGATTCCCACTGTGAGAGCGAGCTGCTGATGGAGCTCACTATTCTATTCAAACGTGCTATCATACACAGCTCAAGTATCAACTCAACACTCTGTGAGACTGTACCTCATCTAAGTCCCGCCCCCTGCCACTTATCTGTCGCTTTCAGCCAATCACAGCCTAGCGTTGCCTCTCATGTGCTGATTCCATTTGCGTACACACTGTAGTTGCACATCATTCATTTCAGAAACCAACAAACAGGAAACAGAGCAGGACCAACATTTGGATTTGGAAAGTATTTTATTTTTATCAGAATACTTAGAATTGGTTTGTTTTGACACATACTTTTGGTGTTTACACTCAGAAGGCTGATAACTTCCATTCATTGGACTTGTTCACGTATCTTTCTTATGGCCCATTAACCTCACAGCAGGGAAGACAAAGTGAGAGAGAGATGTGAGCTAAACAGCCATCTCTTAATAAACACGAGTTAGCCACACTTCTGCTTTACAATAAATGCTTCTTTTTGGTCTAGAATGAGAACTTTGGTTTCACAAACTGGGTGGGATGTAACAATATCCAAATCTCATGATGCTATACTATCGCAATATTCATTTCATGGTACAATATTGTGATATTTTGGAGTTACTAACCTAATTTGACCTTTTACCATTCAAAATGCCTTGACACAACATAAGTGCTGTCATAATGGGCATATTCCAGAAGAATTAGAGTTTAAATGTGTTTAATGAAGTGGGATTTTTCATGTTGTCTGAAATGAAATGAAACGGCTTTTTAAGCTTTAAGCCGTATCCGAGGGTGGGTGATGAGATGGGTCATTTAATACAGTTTAAAGGGAAATTAATAAAGTTTAAATCGTATTTAAATGTAAAACTGAAGCAACAACATCACTGGAGTTTAAAAGTCTTGTATTACACAGAATGTACTCTTATGAGCTGTAAGCCATGTTATAATGTTGTTCCCTCATCAAAAACATACCTGGAGTTAAGTTTTGGTTTATTTACACATATCTGAGTAACACTTTATTATTAGTCTGTCTGCATCTCCAAAGCTCAAAATGCTCTGTTCCACCTTGTGATGTCACAAAGTGGTATTTTTCAAGTCAACAGCTCCTTTTACCTTTTGTTCAATAGAGATTAGAAATTCAGAGCTGAAATTATCCACAGGACTCAAGTGAAGGTGTTTGGAATTTAAAAACACAGTGGAACATTTCCTATTTTGCCACATGACATCACAAGGTGGGACAGAGTGTTTAAGAGTGTCTGTTTAAGAGAAAAAGTCAGCCTAAATATGCAGGATTTGTTCGTTAAAAGAGTGTTTGTGTCTTTGTGTGAATGAAACAAAACACAACTCCAGGTATGTGTGTGAGGACGAAACATTATAACATAGATCAGAAAATAACAAAATATGGGCCCTTTAATCCAGGACATGATGTAAATGACACAGATCTGTTAAAGTGAGTAGACAGAAGCAGAAGTTTACACAAAGATTATAATTTAGTTTTAGTTAAAATTGCCTTGATCATTGCACATTTCCTGTTATTTTTCAGAGAGCACGAGTTACACAGTCAGTCCAGACCTGTGGCAGAGGACTTGAAACGTTCTGGCCCCAGAGGTGGTACAGTCCAGTCCTAAAGAAGAGGAGGTGGGTGACACTGACGGGACCCTATAGAGGATAAAACAATGAAAGTTAAAAGAAATACAAAAAACTGCACAGATACACTCTGCAGCACTGGTGGACACATAGGACACACGCTCATTCAGATATGCAATAGTTTTCAATCGATGCAGCACACCTAAACATGTACATGTACAATTTATTTCATAGCCATTTTGATGTTCCCATCACAAGTAGAAAGAACATCAACATCAGACTTAACACACTAGCCGTGACACAGCACAGTCGCTTGCATGTGACGTTAGAAGAGGAACAGATTAGTGCAGATTTAATGTATTTTTATTTTATCTATGTTGATCCAAAACAAACATTTGCATCTACCTTTACTGTATATACTGTAGTGATCTGATATTTTGTGTTTACAGTTGCCCATCACTATATCGCAGTTCACCTTTTGCGGATTTTTTAAATGCAGTTTTGTATGCTTTAGGGAAATGTGAGAAAATGTTAATGTCTGTGTGAGAAAAGTGTATAAAGTGTGTGGTGAGGGGTTTTACAGCCTTAAAACATATAGAATAATTGTAAAAATAAAGCTGACTACCTCGTGGAGTTTGATTCTTTTTATACTCTAACCCCCACGATAAACAAAGGACCACTGCAGTTCAGAGTTGGCACGTTTGTTTTTCTTGTAACTGTTTACGAGCTGATAATGTAACTGCTTTTTGCATCTGCTGTCGACAAGTTGATGTGAAGGTTCTATTTGTCAGTTACTGGTCTGTTTTGGAAGCGAGCTCTAGTGAGTTGATCTTGTTTTGGCGTGGGTTAAGGCCTACAGTAGCCCTTGTGTTCAGAAAATAAACAACAAGAAGAAATTTGACGTTTTTCCTCACACCAGAACTGTCACGCAAACATTTACAACATTTAGCATTTAAATGGAGAACTATGGGAGTAAACAAACACACAGAAGAACTAAAACATTTTCCTGCTGTTGTGTTGAAAAGTTGTAATGTTTTGTCTTTGCAGCCTTTTGTTTTTGAGAGCTGGATTCTTGTAGATTTCTTTTTGAACGACCTCCTCTGGCGTCTCTTTGACTCTGTCTCTCTTCTCACCGTCATGGCTGCCTCAGTGATTATGTCACACTTCAATGCAACGCAAAAAAACTAGACAGATAAATGTTGAGGCTGCAGGTGTTGAGGCTGTATGTATGAAAATGTGGTGCACTATACAGATTAGACAAGTGAAAGAGGGCAAACGTATAACTCATTTCATTATTGTCAAGTATGTAATATTATAATAAAGTAATAATATATATGTTTGTATTCATATGTTAGCTTTTAACTTTTAATTTGATTAAATTTTTCCTTATATTTTATTTAAATTTTTTATTTATTCATTTTATTTTTTATTTTATTTAATTTTTTTTTGCATATTTTTAAATGTATATTAAACCATATATATTTAGAAAAACTTAGGAGTACATTCAAATTTGTTATTGTACAGGGAAGAAAAATGAAAAACAAAGGTTATACAGAATTGACAGAATAGTTTTTTATTTTTTCTTATTTTTCTGTTAGATTTTTTTCTACTTGATAATTTTTTTTAAAATTATATATATATATATATATATATGTTTTTTATTTAGTTATAATTGGCAAATAAATCAGCTCTCGTCCATTCATTTAAATTTGAATTGCACAAGAATAAACAAGTTCTTCTCACTAAATAAAGCCAGACTTTCTCATTTACATTCCCAAGTTGTCATCCAATCAGAGCGCAGCATTTCACCACACCACGGTAAACAACAGCGCAAACAAAAGCTCCATTCTGGGGCTTTGGAGGAGTCTTGTATCTGTACACTTATGTTTACATGGGCCTCCTCCGCTGTCCTCTTTGTCTCCGTGGTTACGCCTGCCCCGTGCCATCTTGTCAGCTTTAGGCCCCGCCCCCGCCGCCTCTCCACCAATTATCATTGTCGAGGAGCGCTGTGCTGCGTCCGTTCTTACCGCTGCTAATTCAATCCGTCTGTGAATATTTGAGAGGATTTGGTCCAGGGCTTAGCAAAGAAATCGCTAATCCCGCTCAAATCAGTTACACCATATTGGCCACGGTGGGGACTTGGCAGGGCTGTTGACTGTCGCCGGCCAAGATCAAGTGAAGGGAAAAAAAGCAAAGATGTGGATGATTGCGGAGAAGAGGCCGGAATTAGATGTAGTGTTTGGGGATATGGAGGAGCTAGTTTAAGGCTGTGATATAAATCTGGATTTTGGGCAAACAGATAGTGGCTAGACAGTTGCTTTGTGTTGGTGTTTTGTTATACTGGAATTTAAATGGATTTAGTCATTTTGTTCCCTTAGAATTTTAGGGTTCTGTCTGTGTTCTTTTTGGTAGTTCTAAAATATAGAGGTTTAAAGTTTTGAGCACTAATAGAGCACATAGGAATCAGGGAAATGGGATTTTGCTCATGGCTGAAATGGCTCAGGCGTCTGTTCTGTGTTTTCCGAGTGAGTAAAGAATGACCAGACTCACATCTTCGTAAAGTACTGGAAAAGTGGGTATTCTGGATCCCAGGCAAGCAGAACTCAGCCCTAGCACCTTGCATCTGTCACTATATGAGTAAGTTATACCCGCAAGCAGCGATAAACGGCCTGGACCCCACAAAACTTGTTGTTTGGTCATGTTCATATACCAAGATTTGCCAAACAGATTCATTATGAAATGCAATGTGTAGTCCTAAACTGTAGCCAGTATTGCTTTTACATAATTACATCATTTTCAGTTTGTGAAGTAGTACAATTATGTTTGTTATGTTTTTCAATGCATGTTTGAGCAGTACAACAACTGTAATTGCAACTGTGAAACATTCTAGCCAAAGCAATAACACTGGAAAAGTTGTACAGTGTAATACAAACTTCTGCTCCCCCTGAGTCTGTCCCAACACTGGCTGGATGTGTCCTGGCTAATGCAGAGAGTTAGCTAACAGCGGGTAAAGATCAGATAGGGGAGCTGAGAAGGTGTGCTAGCTGCCACATCTGTACTTCCCCTGCTCCTGTGTGTGAGCTGGTACAGTTCATGCTCAGAGTGAGAACATGAGGTGATAATGAGACTGAGGGGAGTACCACCTTACATGCCAATTCCTTTGGTATACGTTTAGTTAGGAGGTTTTTAATACTTGCAGCCATACTTGTATAGATTTAACATAATCAGATAACTTCTGAAGGAGAGCTATGGTATTCAACATCTTATAATCTCTTATAATCTATTAGTTTAACTGAAAATTGTTTGATGTGTGACACCAATCCCGAGCACTATTGAATAAATGCAAGACTGAGGTTTAATGCCAAGCTGTGTAATATTCACTAAAATCATTTCTATGGAGACAAGCAAGACTCAGACCAATCCATCCATTTTCTTCTGTTTTATCCAGGGCCGGGTTGTGGGGCAGCAGTCTCAGACACACACTTCCTCCAGCTCTTCCAGGGAGATCTGAGGCCTTCCCAGACCAGTCAAGAGTCATATTCCCTCCAGTGTGTCCTGCATCTTTCAGGCTGTCCATCCGGTGGGACGTAAACATCTCCCCAGGGAGGCACCCTAGAGACATCAAGAACAGATGCCCGAGCCACCTCAGCTGGCTCCTCTCAACTTGGGGGAGCAGCAGCTCTGTTCCATGCTCCTCTCGTGTGACTGACTGACCCTGCAGAGGAAACTCATTTTGACCACTTGTATCTTGTCCTTTTGGTCATTTCCCCAAAGCTCATGACCATAGGTAACAGTAGGAATGTTGATTGCCCTACCCTCACCTTTCCCTTTCGACTCAGCTCCTTCTTCACCACAACAGTTCGATACAGCAACTGCATCACTGTAGACGCTGCACCGGCCTGGCTTTCAAACTTGACCACCTGTCAAAGACCCTCCACCTGAAAAATTACATAGTATATCTTTAAAGAGGGAGTATTTTACTTCTGTAGGGTATTAACTGCTAATACATAACATATTTATATCACCATGTTATGCTATACTAGCCAAAAGAAACGTGAATTAATGTGTTTTAGAAGTTTCACTTTAGTTTTTGAGTCGCCCCTTCATCTTGCTTCCTGCGCAAAGTCACTCCCCCTTCACAGCGATATCCCCCTTCACAGCGAATCTACTGCACATGAGTAACATAGGCTTGTGGGCTGAGCATTAGACAGCTAACCATAAGGAGGTTTCAAATAAGGCCCGGGAGAGACCCCTAAAGCACTCAAACATCCATGGATGACATCTAAAATCTCTTCAGGCATGTTTTTGATGAGGGAACAAAGATGTAACATAGTAGAAAGTAAAAAAAAAATGCTTTTACATAATACCTCCTCTTTAAGTAAGTCTTAAAGTTGAATGTACAGTTAAGCATAAATCAGAAACAGAAACTCTCTCACCAGTTCACCGCTCTATAATCTGTATGTAAGACTAACAGTGTCACATTTCGTCCCAGGTGACCCTCTCCCTCCACCCCTCTCCTCAGGGTACAGTTGGACACATGTCTCCTTAGCCTCTGGACTGTGGACATCTGTCAGTGCGACCTCTCCTTTCTGTGCTCATTCAGGAACACAACACACTCTACCTTAATCTCCTGAGTTTGCATTGTCTGGGTGGGTTTCCCCTTGGTACTCCAGTTTACTTGCCTGGGATTCAGAATACACAGTTCATCAATACTTTACTTTAGATGTGAGTCTGATCTCCAGTGAATTTTCCTGAGTTTAGATGGGCGTGATTGACAGGTGGATTAGCCAATTAGGGACACGCATGGGCTGTTTGAATTAAAGCAAATCTGGCTGCTTATGAGAGAAAAAAAAGGGGAAAAATGTCACAGGGGGCTTATAAACAGATTTATGCAGAACCAATGAATGAAGCACTCAACACTGTTAATCTGAGGTGAGAGAAATTAGATTTTGTTTGCAAGTGATGGGTGACCAATGAGCTCCTTCATTTCACATGCATCACTGAAATAAACGGTCAGACTGGAGACGTGACAAAGGGTGTGGAGACCTGAGTGATACCCCTAAAAAAAAAGAGAGATGACAGTCTTGATTTGTCATGAAACCAGCACCTGCAGCTTTCACATACACTGTCCATACACTGAGAATGAGAAAAATGTGTTTGCGTGTTCTCTCTGCAGGTTAAGGCTCTGGCAACACAGGTAGGAGTAAGAGCGCAGACTATAATTTCAATTTCTTTATCCTAACCTAAATTAGGCTACTCAAAATCTTAACTTTAGACCATTTTGTAACCTTATTTTTGTCCCCATAAAGTGAATGTGTGTGTACAGATTTTAGTCCCCTCAATGTGATAAATACTCACACACATGTATCCGATGATGGACAGCAGTCAGAGTAGAGGGTCGACAGGTGCACTCACAGCCTGACCTACATATGGGAGGAGGGAAACCGGAAGAGGAGGAAGAAGATGAGGAGGGGAAGGAGGAGGAAGAGGAGAAGAAGAAATAGGAGGAGGAAGCTGAACAGGAGAAGGGGGTTAAGGTTATGGGTAAAAATAGATTATGGTCAGGGTTTAGGTTAAGCTTAGCCAAGTAGTGACTATGGTTAATATATTATGCAAAACTGACTCTTGTGAGGTTTAAGACATGTCAGTATGTTGTTACTTCATCAAAAACATACTTCCGGTTATGCTTTGTTCACACATGTTTGAGTAACACTTTATTATTAGTCTGTCTACATCTCCAAAACTCAAAATGCTCTGTTCCACCTTGTGATGTCACGATACTGTAGTTTTCAAGTCAACAACTACCTTTTACCTTTTGTTCAGTAGAGATTGTAAATTCCAGGTCTGAAATCATCCAAATGATTGTAGTGAAGGTGTGTGGAGTTTAAAAACACAGTGGAGCACTTCCTGTACTACCACATGACATCACAAGGGGGAACAGTGTTTTCTATCTGACAGAAACCTCAGCCTAAATATGCAGGATTTGTGTGTTAAAAGTGTGTGAATGAAACAAAACATTGCAGGAAACAATATTATAACATACACCAGGATATACTGTAATATGGGCCCTTTAAGGTTGGATCTGTCTCCAGAAAATGAAAGGAAGTCAATGTAATGTCACCAGCTTGGAAACAACACATTAGTGTGTATGTGGGAGGGTTGGGTGGGGATCATTAGTGATTGAGCTGGTCCTGTCCTCTCTCCTGTCCATCACTCAGGGCTTAAAGTTTTCCATCGCTATAACAGATTTCTGTCAATTGGAGAGATTAGGGAAACATTTCCACCAATACGTCATCTAAAAAATATATATCATTTCTGCCCCCGCCTGACAGGCCACATGCCATTTAAGTCATTAAGTTAAGTAGAGTTTTAGCCCGCCAGGGGTCCACAATAGTGCAGAGTGCAGGCTGAACGTCGCTCTTTGTATTTGTCCGCTGCCACATGTGCTCTTCTGGGATGAAGACTGACAGCACTCCCAGCGCGCAGAGGACAGCCACTGCTGTGTTTTTTGTCTCTCTCGATAAAGATGTTATTAGCTCCCCATACACATGGTGGCTAAATACTTGAGGTGAAGATTGAAGACTTGTGAATGAACATGCATGGCATTTATACAGAGGAAAAAAGAGCAGAGGAGCTGGAGAAGAAAGGAAGAAAGATGTGCAGGTATCTAAGACTAAAGCATGTAAACAGTTGTTATCAGATTTGTTTATTCTACCACTAAAACTTTGAGGATAAAACACTGTTTATTTAACATAACCTTGAGTGGCACGGGCCCAGACACGCAGTGAATAATGCCTGTTAGGTTTGGACAGTACACAAGCGGGCTGTATTTCTTTGGTCTTGATCTAAACTCTCCACTTTCTGTTTGTAAACAGCCTCCAGGCAGCAGCGTGGCACTACCCCATATCAATACACGAGCTTACTGGGGCTTATGCCTCACAGTCCAACGGCATAAAGGGCCCTGCACAAAAAATATATATCCTTTATAAAATAAAAAGAGACCCGTCCCTGACTGTTAGGTGGGACTAACAAACGAAGATGAATATCCTATTTGCTGTCAGACACACCTCCAGCTCTCTGCCATCACGTTTCACCAGCACCATGGTAATAAACCCGCTGCAGTGCCACAACTCATCACAAAGCCCTGTATGTGCATGCTCCCAAATCCAACCACGAGTCCCACACTGCTTATAGAGAAAAGTCCTGCCTGACCACCGCACGGGTCCGTGTTTCTCCACACCTTTCCCATCTCTCATCCAAATAATATGCAACATGCACCCAGTGTCCAGACCCCTGACCCAGCCACGAGAAGAGCAAACATCATGGACCTAACTCAAAGAGTTTCTGATCCAAACTAACTCACTGTGTCCCAGAAGAAGACCGACACATTTCCAATATTGTAGTTTTTTTTCATAAAGTTTGATAAGCAGCTGAGTCTATGTGTCATGAGGAGCTGTGGGTCTGTGCAGCCTCATCTCCAGTTCAGTGCTGTTTATGGGTTCTAGGAGGAGACACGGAGTCCCCTCACTTACCTTATGCATTACGAGAATTAAAATTATTCACTACAATGAGTTTATAAGCGCTTTTCACGGTAAATCTAACAGTAATAACTAACATGCTAACATGCACTTCCTGATAGTGGCAAAAAATTCCTCCTGGAGGAGGGCCTCCTCTTGCTTGTTTCCATGGAAATGTTCCTTTCGCTATAATATTCCACAGTATGGCACAAAACATATATATGGAAAATGTATGGGTTTATCATGGGATCATGCAGGTGACATGCCACCTCCTTAAAGTTACATACTGCACCTTTAACTGATGTAAAACTATGATAAATACTTACCAGGTATCAAACCAAATTATAATTGGATAAACATCAAATGCACATGCAAGAGGTAGTTAGAAAGTAATGCTTATATACCCACCAGTGGTTCATTCCATTAATGTCTGTGTCCCACCTTGTGTGAGTGATTGGTGAGATCAGGAGCAGATGGTATTAGCAGCCACACTTCCATCAGTCTGCCCCAGGGCAGCTGTGGCTGAGTATGAGGTGAATTAACGACTACAGTGTAGCACTTTGAGAATTTGTTATCTGAGGAATGGATTAGTAGTCTGCAGTAGGACAAGTGTGTTTACCATGAGCACTGGACTCGACTATTCTCAATCTCAGTGGAACGTCCCTCGAGTACAGAGCAGCTTGGTGGAGTTTACATGTTCTCTCTGTGTCGGGGTGGGTTTCCTTTGAGTGGGGATGCCACCATATAAATATCATATCATGATTTGACCTTTCCTGTGAAATCCAGAATATCACTCTGTATTTTTTTATACAGATGGATGTCAGTCTAGTCCCCAGGCCCTCCTTTTGCGTCTCAAGCCCAGTGACACATGTGAAATGAAAGGAATCATTGGTCACCTATCATTTACAAATAAAATATAATTTATCTGGTCTCAGATTAACAGAGTTTAGTGCTTTGCTCATTGGTTCTGCAGAAATCCACAATAGTTTTCAGCCACTGTGACATTTCTCTCTTTTATTTCTTCCATTGTGGACAGACCATGCATGCCCCTGATTCACTAATACAACTGTCAATCACAACCATCTGAACTCAGGGAGATTCACTATGACCAGGCTCACATCTTCATAAAGAATCGAAGAAGTGTGTGCTCTGAATCCCAGACAAAATTTGACCTAATTATTGACACTATGAGCAAACAACAGAGAGAGAGAGAGTTCATTCAGTTTCATTCACACTATAGATCTCCATTCCTCTATGTGAACATCTGACCAATTGATCAGCAATACGCCGTCTTGAAAACAAGCAAACAAAGATTGTGCAAATACACACAAATCACTCTAAATACAACTTCGAGAGAGTAAATGAGAAGGTGAAACAACTATAACATGGTTAAAAGCTCTGCAAAGTCCATTTTGCAGAGTGGTCTGCTTTAAAGTCAATTCGGTGGATTCCTCTTGACCGCCCCATGCTTCCCCCACCCGCTGGCTCTCTCTCTCCACCCCCTTTACAGCCTCTCCACAGCTGTGCTCCTCTGCTCCTCTGCTCTTCTCTCTGTGCCAGCCTGCACGAGCACACGGCCTTGGCTTATTTGGATGGAAAAATGTGCACTTCCTGCGCTCATCAGGAACCATCTGTGGTGATAACAGATTTAGAGTCCAGAGTCAGAGGTAGAACAAATCAAAGCAGCAGACAGCCTTTGTTTGAGCTGCGCTTCGCTCCCGTTCGATAAGGCTGTAACCAGGTTTGCTCAGGCCTGCTCCACCTGCATCACCTGTGAAATTGAAACATTGCTCGGTTACTAGAAGCTGAAGGCAGGTGGAGGCAGGTGAAGACAGGTCGAACTGGTCTAATGTGATGAGATCTGGATATGAAAAGGCCCATATTACGCTATTTTCTGATCTATGTGTAATGTATAATGTTGTTTCCTCATAAAAAAACACTCTCTCAACCAGAAAACAATTGTGATGTCACGTGGTAATACAGGAAGTGCTCCACTGTGTTTTTAAACTCATTACACTTTCACTAGGATCATATGACAACTTCAGACACGGAATTTCCCATCTCTACTCAACGAAAACATAGCTGCTAACTTGAAAACTACCACTTAATGACATCACAAGGTGGAACAGTGCATTTTGAGCTTTGGAGATGAAGACAGACCAATGCTTCAGGATTATTCAAACACGTGTGGATGAAAAAAAACACAACTCTCAGTATATTTTTGATGAAGTACCAACATGGCCAGAACAAAATACAACTTAAATTATTCACAAAATGGTTAATAAAAATATGTAAAAGCGAAGAAGCCTCATAAATTACTGGGTGAAACATATAACAGCGTTCTGCAAAAGCACAAATACATAGACTTGTATAACAACAAGAAGACAAGTCAACAGCAACGACACAGGAAAACAGACATACACAAGCAGCAAACATGTTTTTAAAAGTTCTGTGTGTACCAGCGTTGCGTATATGAGATGGTTTAGTGCTCCAGACTGGGCAGCTTGCACCGAGAAGGCAGATTGGCTGAAGGCACAACTAGATTATTTGAAGTAGCAGATTTGGTACGCCTGCTACTCTGTTTAAAGAAATCAGAAAATGGTGGTAGAGCCTGCACAGAGCTCACATATTCCTTATAATAGTACTTGTAGCATTAGCATGTTTGTTCTACTTACATTTTAGGGTGTTTTCCAAAGCCTTTAAAAAACATCCATGATCCAAATGTGATATTGTAATGTGTTTTCCGGTCTACTCAGGGCCAGGTAAGGCATCCAGGTCACGTCTCCGAGTCTGTTCCAATGTGTCCTCCGTTTGGTTAGCATTTTAGCATTTTACCAACATCCTTCACTGCCTTGATCAGTCAAATTTACCCATAAATCATTTGGTCTTGGTGGAAAAAAATAAGATAGAGAAACCTGTGGGCGTGTTTGAAAGTTTACCAAAGAAAAAAGTGATATATTTTCATTATGCATTACGAGGGCTCATTATGGGGAGGTCAGGAGGAGATTTGCGCTTTTTCGGTGTTTTTGTACCGCTGCTGCCCGTCCACTCTCAAACCGGTTCCATTAGCAGTGTATTTGGGCTGCGGCAGGATGCTGGCCTTGGATCGGAAAGAGGGAGTAACCCGCGACCAAAGCAAGGCACCTATTCTTTGAGAAACACTCATAGACTAAAATAGAAGCATGTTTTTTCTTTCTTTTTAATTTTGGTTGTGTTTATTGCACTAAAAAAACATGTGCCCTGTGAGTGAGTAGGCTCACATCTCCACAAACCTGCTTGTTTCCATGGAAATGCTGTCCCTTCGGCTATTATCTTCCGCAGTATAGCAAAAACGTATCCATCTCCACGAAGAATGTTCCAAAGTATAGTTTAAACTTTCTATTTGATTCTCTAATTTGGATTTTTTTTCTCTTTTAGTCGACTTTATCAGTGTTTTTTTTTGTAATACACCGAGTCAAACGGGGTCTGTGTTTGTTGTAAAGCACGAGGAGGCCTGCGGAGACCTAAAGAGAGATGTCTCCACACAGCGGGGGGGAATGGAAATGAGCCAGTAAAGAGTGAGTCAAAGCATACCTAGACATGTGCTGCTAATGGACGACTGTGCTAGCATACATTTTGTCAATAATGAAATACGGGCAGATTATACGGGATTATGGACATGAAAGTTTGCGTGATGGAAAAAAAAAAATGGAAATCTTTACATTATTATTAACAATGGCTATTCTTGAAGGTACCAAGATTAGTTTAAATAAAAGGCGACCACCATAGCTCAGTTGGTAGAGCGTTTGTCCACTGATTAACGCTGTTGTTGTGTCCTTGGGCAAGACATGACCTTTGATCATAAAACATATATAGAGACAGCAGTGAATGACTCATATGATAAACTTTATTTCCAAGAAGGCACAATAAATACACAGTTATTATACAGAGGGATATCACCACTCACCACTCCTTCTGTTGCGTCTTGAGCCAGAACCAAACACCATCGTCCAATCAGATTTGTTGTCAGTGATGCATTTGAAAGGAGCTCATTGGTTATCTATCATTTACAAACAAAATCAAACTTCTCTACGCTCAAATTAACAGAGTTCCCTGCTTTGTGCACTGATTCTGAAGAAATACGACATGTTTCCCAGTCCCTTGTTGATTTTTTTTCCCTTTTTTCCTCATAAGCAGCCATATTTGTTTTGATACAAGCAAAGCACATGTTTGGCATGTTTGTAAAGTATTGGAGAAAAGTGTATTGTAGTATTGTAGTATTGTAGTGTAGTGACATAGCGTTATAGAAAAAAATCAGAATCAGAAAAGCAATTATCAGTGGACAACATTTACAAGTAATATAAAAGTCACATAAAAAAATACACTAAAATCAAAAAGTAAGCATATATTGAAAGATCAGCTAAATGCACACAACCATGTAAATTAATAATTTAGTGAAACTCTCTAAAACTAGAAACTTATCAAAGACTCTACGCTGTAAGACCAAAATACATAAACAAATGAAGGATCTTAGCTTTACCTATCATTTAAAGATTCTAATCAATGCGAAACTGACTCTTATGAGCTTTAATCTATGTCTCTCTCTTTCTCTTTCTCTTTCTCTTTCTCTTTCTCTCTCTCTCTCTTGGTGTGCCCCGCAGCTGGCAGTTGATTGACAGCCCCGCTCTACGTGTGATTGGACGGACAATCAAAGGCTCGGCCCGCCCCCTGTCACTTTCTGACTTTGAATATTGAGCGTTTTGTGAACTTTGGACTTAAACCTGTAACTGAGAAACTTGATCTTTTGTGTTTAGCGTTACATCTAGAATTTTGTACTCACAGAGCCTCCTTTTGTTGATTTTTATTTGTAGTGTCACTTAAGTTTGATTATTATACTCTCACTTGTCCCAACATTAAAAGAAAGCTACTTATTATTACTATCGTGTGTTACTTCCTTTCTCCCTAGGAAACGGTTTGTGACGGGTTTTTTAATTTTTTTTATAAGGGACTACTTGATAAACTTCCTGAATATATCACCTGCTTGTGGACCTTTGATATGGGAACTTTTAACACAAGATCACATGATTGCATAAGTCTAAAAACTGAACTAGGACTGAAACTAGAACTGAAAGGTTTTTTTTTTTGCTTCGCCAAAATGGAATATATTTCAAGGACATGCAAATTAAATACTTTGGTGCCACAAATGCAATTTAATAAATCAGTGACAAACATTTATACTCACACCTGCTCCTGTCATTAATGTTTTAAATTGACCGATTTTTTTTTTTTTCTGTATTTGAAATATTAAAGGAAAAAAATACAAAAAGATACAAGAAAGTGATTGCATAAGGAGTACCTAGCTGTAGGATTTGACTATAGTGCTAAAACATATGGTTATAACAAGAAACAAGCCCTTTATGGTTTGAAAATTGAACCCAAAACCTCCTCGTTATGAAGCCAGAATGATAACCACTCTGCCATCGCGCTGCAACGTTTATGCCTCCAAGCTCCGTCCTAAATGTCCCTCAGATCTGGTCTCAACAGTGTAACGTTGCTTTTACTTAAGTGGTGAGCGCCATTTCGTCTCCGCTTAGATCACAGAGGAGACAATAGAAGATCGGATATCAGGGCATTTAAAAATCCATACGTGCACAATCGGTCAGATGGTGCAGAGTAACCGGAGACGCAGAAACACGGAGGAGCAGACCACGGTCTACGATGATCTACAGCTCAGATTACATGTGTCAACGCTTAATGACGAGTGGAGAGGCTTTTAATACATCTGTAAACATCTGGAGCCACGCGGGGGGTAGAGAGAGGGGCTGGATTCTGGAGGATTTGATATTTGGCTTTCAGAGGACCATCAGATCTAAACCAGGACTTTATCAAGCTTAATTTAGTGGTAAATGGTAAAAGAACATGTTTGTTTAATTACATATTTACATAAAGGAAATACTCTAAAATGAGACTAAACCAGGTCTAAAATGAGACTAAACCAGGTCTAAAATAATAATAATAATAATACATTTTATTTGTTAGGCACCTTTCAAGGCTCTCAAGGTCGCCGTACATACATACATACACAATACAAATTGAACAATGTAAAATGATTAAAAATACATTTAAAAACAAATATAGATTAAAAGACAGAGCAGTTATGGTCAGAGTGAGAAAATGAGACTAAACCAGGTCTAAAATGAGACTAAACCAGGTCTAAAATGAGACTAAACCACCAGGTCTAAAATGAGACTAAACCACCAGGTCTAAAATGAGACTAAACCAGGTCTAAAATGAGACTAAAGCAGGTCTAAAATGAGACTAAACCAGGTCTAAAATGAGACTAAACCACCAGGTCTAAAATGAGACTAAACCAGGTCTAAAATGAGACTAAACCAGGTCTAAAATGAGACTAAACCAGGTCTAAAAACAAGACTAAACCAGGTCTAAAATGAAACTAAACCAGGTCTAAAAACAAGACTAAACCAGGTCTAAAATGAGACTAAACCAGGTCTAAAATGAGACTAAACCAGGTCTAAAAACAAGACTAAACCAGGTCTAAAATGAAACTAAACCAGGTCTAAAAACAAGACTAAACCAGGTCTAAAATGAGACTAAACCAGGTCTAAAAACAAGACTAAACCAGGTCTAAAATGAGACTAAACCAGGTCTAAAATGAGACTAAACCAGGTCTAAAAACAAGACTAAACCAGGTCTAAAATGAGACTAAACCAGGTCTAAAATGAGACTAAACCATTGATAAGGTACATTTTGGGGCATAGAGCGAGATCGTGATGGAGGATAGTGAGATGAAGTGAGATGGAGATAGACAGAGGGAGAGAGTGATGGAGATGGTAGAAAGAGAGAGAGATAGAGAGGGGGGGTGGACAC
Source organism: Periophthalmus magnuspinnatus (assembly GCF_009829125.3). Classification (NCBI taxonomy): domain Eukaryota; kingdom Metazoa; phylum Chordata; class Actinopteri; order Gobiiformes; family Gobiidae; genus Periophthalmus; species Periophthalmus magnuspinnatus. The sequence goes on from NC_047142.1 coordinate 13,427,053, forward strand.
AGAGAGATGGAGAGAGAAGATGGATAAACAGGCTGATCAGTGCAGCTGCTTCACCTCTGCGTCTACAAAACGGAAAACTTATGTAAAACTTGTAACTTGGCCTTGCGGTGTCACATCTCCTGCCTGTTTCCATGGAGATAGATGAGTTAAATGCCGTACTGGGAAACATTCCATAACATCTGAAGGGAGAAAAGCCTATTGATCAAATAAAACCCCATACCTGCATTTTTTTTTTTTTTTTTTGCCAGAACAGGACTAACTTTACCTGAGAACTTGCCAGATGAAAAATGCAGGAAATGAGTTTTGGCTTTGTTCACACGTGAGCCTTTTCTGGCTTAAATTTACAAGCTGCATATGTGACTGTTTATCTGTAGGTTTAACAGTTACTTCTTCAGCATTCCTTTAAGAAACGAGCTGAGATGTGTCTGGAAACTTTGTCTTAAGTGCTGCGTCTTTTGTCATCAGTATAACTTTTCAAAGTCTAAGGCAGAAATGTGAAGAATGGCTTTATGTAAGAAGAAATAAACAAGAAAAAGTTACTCCAACAAGTTTTTTTTTTCTTTTTCTGGTAGATACTAAATAGTTTCTCTAATTGAAAATGTACAAATCACATATAGTTAAGGCTACACAAATGGAAGTACATCACACTTTTCTATTTTGGCGTAATGGGTTTCTTCAGAGATTTGGAAGACTTTTTTTTTTTTTACACCAGATGCCCGTCCTGTCGTATCAAGCTACATTATATTCGCTGACAACTGGGATTAAACAAGAAAACGCTCATGAGGTGACCAATCGGATCAAAGATGAATGCGTATCTGTATTTGCATGGAGAAGTTATTGCTTAGTCTGAAAATTTCCACAGTAAAGTATTAAAGTTCACAATAGGTATTTATTACTATAGAACACGATTTAACTATTTCCAAGCTTCTTATGCATTATGACAATTAACACACGACAGTCAGCCATTAGAATTCTCACTGACCATGGTATAAATTCATTCTTACACAATGGCCTTTGATTTTATAATATATTTGGTCAAATTCCTTCCAGTTTTGAAACCTGTCGTTGATATTCATAATTCCAAGCTTTATATTGGAGAAAATGCGTTTTTTTCAGTGGAAATGATTTGATTTGCATCTAAAAAACAGAATACAAGATTTTCCTTGCATGATTAAATGGAATTAGAGTGTACAATTTGAAAAGTTCGTTGTCATAAATTGTCAAAATGAGTGTCAAGGTCGTCTTTACTCTTAGTCTTTTAACTTTTTACTTAACAGAATCCAAACTTTGCTGAAACGCGCTAAACCTGTTTGTTACTGTCTTAAAAACGAGTTCATTTTCATCGTTTTGCAGTGGTCCAGAGTTATGTTTAAAGGACGTGGACTTTCAAAACCTGTACATTAGACCCAAAGCTCTGGACCTCAGCTGGACCTGCTCAGTCTGATCCACACTCTCTGCATCTGCCCAAACACCATCAAACTTGACTGTGCGCTGTGGGAGCACTGAAGTATGTTTATATTCTGTGTACTTGAATGTAGTAAAGTCTGCCCCTGTAGGCTCATTATGATTCACAGACCAAGCCAGACCCATGTTCAGGTCTAGTCTGGATATCCCCACTGTGGTACCGGGGTCTGGTCTGAGGTCTGGTCTGAGGTTTTAGGTTTGCAGAGCCTCTCACACACTATGTTTACATGCACAGAGTTTTAAATACATTTTTACTTCTACAGGCTGCAGTTTCTTCTTAAAAGGCTTTATGGAGAGACGTCTGTCAATGAACCATCAAATATGTAGAAGCTAGTGAAAGTTGTGGAGTCACAGAGGGCTGCCAGTGCGTTTACTCTCTTACTCAGCACTCGGACCAATCAGATGCTTTGGAGTAGCTGATTGAAAATTTGTAGCCTATCTAGTTGTGGCTATTCCCAGTGCTGTGGAGTCTGGGACAGATTAAAGTCTACTTGGTGAGCTGTGCTTTGAGCCGCTCCCACGCGCAGGATGAGGTGGCTCACGGCCCATGGTAACTGTGCTTCCTCCCATTCACCTCGTAGACCGCTCGCTGTTAGTTCTCAAGACTTTATAAACACCGTAGAACAGCCACGTGAATGCGGCCTACATTTTGACAGCCTGGACAGCTGCTTTGAAAATTCGTCTTTGGTGGAATCCTTTATGTAGGTTAAGGCACTGGCAGCCCAGGTTCAGTTGTGATTGTAGTGTCTTTTTTAAAACTGTAAGAGCTCAGGCTTCTTTTAAATCAATGGGCAAATTAACCTGAGTGAATATTTATAAGTGAACCATGCTTCAAAATGTAGGGGGCGTTCCGAAGGGTTAGAGCGTACACGTTAATGTTTCCCTGGGGACTGGCTGTTGTTTTGACAGGACCATGTTGGCTCAGGAAGGATGAGAGGTAATAAAGACCAGAGCACCGGTTGAGCTTCAGGAACCTCCTGTGAGAAAGTTCAAGGTTCTGAAGAGAATGGGTCATGGTGATAGTGGAGCTCAGCAGACAGGAAACAACTGCCAACAACACACATGAAAGAGACAGGAGGACCGAGGCAAACAAAGAGGTTTGCAATAGAAATAATCTCGTGTTTTTTTGAAGATGTGCTAAAATCTTCAAAAAAAGGAAGAGCTGGGCAGTACCTGGAGGACTAAAAGTGGAGTGAGAGAGAGGAAGAGGCAGTATAGGGAACAGTGTGATTGGTCCAACATGTATCCCCACCTGCAGCCAGTTGTTTGTAATCAGAAACACCTGGCTGTAATCACGGCTACCCTGTGTGATGTCACCTAGAACTTGAAATTGCAGTGGCCATTTGAGACAGCACACACTTGTTTTTGAAAAAGTAGCAAATTTAACTAGTTTGCACTAAAACTGACGAATATGACTAGGAACAGAAATGATATTGTATGAGTATCAGTATCTCGTGGTCTTCGCTGCTTAGACCTTTCTGGGGCCCGAAGCAAGAAGTCAGCTCCAGAGGCACTCCAACCACTCTACAAACCAATCAGTCAAGCTGAAAATGGCAATCACATAGAATTCATTCATTAAATTCATTAAATTGTAGGCCATGTTTATTAAAGGTACAGTATGCCATTCTCTTGAGGTGGCATTCCGCCTGGATAATAGTTCTATGGAAATAGAAAGTTATAACCATGGAACATTGTCCATGGAGAAATGCCAAATCAAATCAAAATCACTTTATTTGTCCCTGAGCTGCAGTTTAAACACACTGAGCAGTAAAATATAATAATAATAATAGAAAGCTCAAACAGAAGTAGCGTAGGATTATTAGATCCTGAGTCAGGGCAGATTGAGCGTGTAACACCCCTTAGGACAAAAGTGTTCCTCCTCTGTGTCCTCTGTGCTCTGCAGCATCACAGCTGCCCAAAGGGGGAGCCAGGTGAACTCTGGACACACAAGAGGAAAGCCTCTTCTAATCCACACTCCCACTCCACTCTGTTGTTTCAGTTTGTGATGAGAAGTGAGATTCCTTACGTCAGCAATGTCTTCCGCCATATATTTGGTGTAGAAAGTCTGTTGCAGTGTTGTAAAAAGTCAGTAGATGACTAACATAGTTAGCTTCATGCAGGGTCACCATGGATAAAAGAAAAACAAATTTCCTTCACTTCTGTCCTTTGAACTGCATAAGCTGCATTTCTTAGTTGCTCAAAATCCCTAAATATAAAGTGAAAAATAAAAATATAACATAAAAATTTACATAAAAGTTTACAAACTGCTCAGTATGGAAGCCATTCAGCAACAAAGAGCAGTCAGCCACAACCATGGCAAACGAAATATATATTTCAGCGCAATAAAAAAAGACTTGTGAAGCAGGAGCAGCAACAGCGAGAGAAGCTACCAGAAAATTTCACTTGACTACACATTATTGTACTGTACTGTTTATACCAGGTCCAAGTACATCCTGCACACATCCTCTTTGTCTACAGGGTACTCCACCTCCTCACCTCGCAGAATCAGTTCTGCCCGCTGCAATAAGGTATAAGCACTTATTTCAGAACACCACAAATAAAATCATGAAACACAACTTTCCTTACAAAAAAAAATGCCCCAAGAGGTGGAGTCCCATTGGGGTGGACCAGTGTGTCAGATGTTCACCCTTAAAACTCCCAGGAAAGGTGCCTAGAGCTGGACAAGATGCGTGAACCATTAAACAGATGATATACTGTGACAGATACACCCTGTAACAGTGTCCTGAGATGTGTTGGTACAGAAGGGATTCAAATATAGGACCCTCTTCTCTTTAAAAACATTATCTGAGGAAAGGCATCAGTTTTGTTCCCCAAAGTCATTCATGGACTTTTACCTCTAAAGTCCAGTGGTTATGAGAGCAGATAGCCCCCACAGCGTTCTCCTGTGTCGAGACATCCATCTGCAAATACACATTCAGTACCATAGACTCTATATATAAATAGACATAGCTAACGTTCTAGCCGTAGCGTTCCAAATAGAAAGTGAGCATGGGCCTGCTTTGAATTCACTTTCTATAGAAAAACTGTTGCCCCTCTCTCAGCTTTGTCATTTTGGTCTTAAAATGTTAGAATTATCCCGCTTTACATGATCCTGGTATTTTTATTTCACTATTTGTGTCAATAAATCTAGATATGGACATTAATAACAGACACATCAGGCGCCTTTCCTTGAGGTCGCTCCCACTAGAGTTTGCAACAAGTTTGATTGACAGTCGAAATGAACAAAGGCACATAACTCGCTTTCCACCCGTTTACACTCCTGTAAATTGTTCGTATACAAGGCCCAATTTTGCTCCACCTCGTCCTCCCTGAGTCCACACCAGCCCACTCTATTAGAAAGACTAAAAAAGAAAGTAGTCAGTTATTCAAATCCCATTTTTAAATACCTGCATTTTACTCACATGTTTCTTCCTGTCCTCCACATCCTCCATCCTCTCCACCTTCACTGTGTCTGGTGCAGCTACAGCCTGGACAGCCTCCCTCACACTCAGCTTCTTTGGCACCTGTGACTCACGCATTATGAATCTTTTTAGATGGTCAAGGCTCGTTTTCCTCTTCTCTTTCCCATCAGCAGCATGCAGGTCTACACTCATTCCAGTGATTTTTTTGGATTTTGAAGGGCCTCAACAGATCCAACTCCACCTTTCCCTCTTTCTCATGCCCATTCCTCATCCTTGTTCTTTGCTGATTTTTTATATCAGTCATTGCCATACTGTATGTGTCCGTTTGTCCCTTCAAGCCTTCACACATCTCCTGTAGTTGTAGTACAGATATAATGTGTTCTTCATGCACCTAAATATATAAACTATATGATTGAGTCATAAATAGGGGTGAGGGTTTTTTTGCCTCTCGTCCCAAAAGAGGAAATAATGGCTGTGGGTGGAGTCAGCTGAATTTATGTACACAATGCAAACTCTATAGTCCGGAGGTGTTCATCCCAAGTGGTGGAATTGTCCTTCACCATTTTGTTCAAATGAATTGAATAAACCTTATTGTCCTAGAGAGGCAATTTGTCTTGGGAAGAGTGCTCCAGAAACTACAAAACAGAAAAGAGAATACCATTTATATTACCACATGTAGACATTTATGAAATTTGACAGTTTCTCACCATTGGACAGTCCCATTCATATTTTTCTCCCAGGCCGTTTGTCTGGGGGTGGTATGGGCAGCAGGAGCTGTGTTTTCTGCCCAGTTTCTTACATTGGCCTGCATTTAGCCGCGAGTTGTGAGAGAAGTCAATACAGACAAAACACATTTCACATTTCAGAATCATTTTCTGATTTACTTTGTCTCTGTGGGGCTCCAAAACAGTACAAAAACTCCAAAATGTAGTTGGTTACTTCTGCAGTTTATTCTTTCAACAGGTACACCTCTGGACATTTTGTGAAGTAGTCAATCATGACAAAGATGTAGCCAGTAGGTGTTTGGCAGGGTTTCCCCGCCAGGTCCATGCCAACAAGTTCAAATGGCTCAGTAACCACTTAGTGAAACAAGAACACTTACAATTATGAAGTTATTACCATTTATAAACAAACTTCTCACTGAATGAGATCGTAAATTATTTGATTGTTATTATCAGATTATGCAAAAATGTTACTTTTGGTAGATCCACTTCAGACAAAAGCATGGACATCTTCCCTATCCACAAATACACAAAGCGCGTACCTTCTGCATGTTTTCACAAACAAAATAGTTTGCATTGACGGTAAAATCGGCTGAAGTAGGTCTATTTGTTTTATTCCGCTTGGGTACTTCTTTGGCTCCACACAAGCCTCAATGCTGCTCTGTGATTGGTTCGCCCACCTGATAAACCTTACAGTAGGTCCATGCCAAGGTGGAGTCTCATGAGTTTGTAAAATCACAAATATCATGAGAATCTATCTTGCTGAGCAAAGTTATGTGGACATCTATCTACAGTCAGGTATATTACAAGGCTGATAAAAAACACAAACAAAACAACAACAACAACAACAAAAAAAACAACAACAACCCATAACTGGTCTAATCACTCATGTCCTACCTTTCAGTAATAGCCCTATGGGTTTTCCCCAGTTGCAGTACCTCCCACTTTGTCTGGTATGGAAGTCAACCAAGAAGTTCTAGGCTTAAGAACTTGTCTTTCCGCCTCCTGCAGAAGTAATGCAGGTCTCCAGCATGTACAAGACAAATAAGGAATCAGTGCTTGGCCCTGAGCCTGTAACACAGTGTGACCATTTAAACTCACTCACACAAATACCTCATAGTGCACAGCATGCTCACGCTTCATTATGTAGTTCTTCACTCGCTGCCTGATGGAGTCCCTGAGGTCCAGATTGTCAGGGCTGCAGGAAGCCTCCCATGAGCCACAAAGTTCAGGAACTCTTGAACCCCTGATAACAAAACTGTCCCTGGCAGGCAAAGCACATTTGTTGTTCCTAGACTTTTTACCAAAACTATGGTGGCATTGCACTGGCCCACTTTTGCAGTTGCAAGCACATGTTGTTTTTTTGAAACGAAAGTAACAATAAGCCAAGTAAAAAGCAGACATGGCAGCACACAGCTGCTCTCTTGAGGTTCTTTATTTTGAGGTTGTATCGCTGTATTTTATGTTCAACAGCATATTCATGATATCATTTGTAAGACACTGTCTAACATTGTGATATTGGTCCATAATACTAACACTGTAATATGCTAAATACATGCGGACAGTACAGCTCTGAAAATGGTGTCAGATAGTCTTTAATGTATGGACTTATAATCGTGTACTTGCAATATTGTTTACTATATATTTTGAGTTGTAATAGACATATTGTAATTTGACATTTGTCTGCTCTCCAGTTTCACCTTTTGGAGCATCATTAAACCTGCTTAAAGACAACTGTGTCTGCAGAGTCACTGATGTAAGAGAGGAGTTTACTGGCATAGTTCTTAAAGTTCTTTGACTGTTGCATTGGTGACTATTTCCCCCCGAGTACCTTCTTAGGACAATCTGGATCTGCTCATTTTGATGTTTTATTTTGACTGCTATGATTGAAGCCAGTGCAGATTTCTATTTTTTATTTGGATTGTAAAAAAGATATGAAACACATCAGACATAATATTGAGTCCTGATTTACAGTCTTTGTGGACAGTGCTTGTTTACTGGACTGTTGGAGCACTGTAACAGCTCTCATGTTGTTTTTTGCTTCTTTTTTTGTGGGGATAGAAAGTACTAATTACAGATGTTTGGGGCAATTGTATTTTGGGTAGATTTTTAAACCTGTACTTGTAAAGTATGATTGTAGCCACGTAATTGTTCTCTGCTCCTTTTTGTACCACCAAACACACATATCAGCTCTGCATTCAGCACTGAGCTCACCGAATATTTAGACAGCGGTTTAAAATGACTAAATTCATTTCTACACATGATTAATCAAGTTTTATACAAAACTGTGATCTAAAATGCTTCAAAAATTGTGTTAAATATTAAGTAGTAACTAGTACTGAGTTGTATTTTTCATGTATACTTTTTACTTAAGTACAGTTTTGGCAGGAGTACTTGTAATGAGTACATTACTAGTTGATTAACTGTACTTTTACTTGAATACAAATGTTCAGTACTCTATCCACCTCTGCTTTTTTGTGACCAGATTTGTCAGACACTGCTCTGATGAGTGTCTTGTAGTGTATAGGACTGTGCAGCTGGAGCATGTGCACAGTACAAACCAATCAGAGTGTGGATTTAAAGGGGTGGACCAAGACCTGGCATTCACACATGGCTGCAAGTTTGAGTCAATGGTTGTTTTTCAATTCCCAGGATCTTTCCTCCAAAGAGCACTTTGTAGCACTCCTCTAGAGTCGGCTCCTCCAAAGCAGAGCCAAGTGTCCTGCTCACACTGCCTGGAATACATTTGGACCAGGCTCTCGAGGGAACGACTGCACCGAGTCACGTGACCAGATCTAACGTGATAGAACTAGGAGTTTTAATAAAAAATGTCAATGCCAGTATTCCGAAAGTGTCTTTATGTGTCAACATTTATTAAAATATGTGAATATTGAAGGCTTATTGGATAATCTGTAATCAAGGTTTTTAGGCTGATTACACTAAATCAATAGATGCACAACCTAAAACATCTTCAGACGATCATTTCATCCCCAGTCTCCTTCTTAAAAAGATTTTGCTCAATTTGCTGGATTTGTTCTAAAAAAGTGTCATCTGCAGCAGCAAAATATGTTGTTCTTTTTATTGTGTAATGACTTTGATTTTACTAAAAATCATTTTACTGCTTAAAAAAAGTTTGTAGAAAATTAAAGATGTTTGCATTGTGGCCAAGTTGCAGTGCTCCGAGGCCAAGGATCCACAGGTCCATCCTTGGTAAATGAGCAGATTGTGTTGAAATAAAGCTCAGATTAAAGTCTAACAAAGTCTCAGACAGAGCAGTGCTTACAGCTGGCATCACACCTCCAGGGAATGTTGATAACATCAGCTGCAAAATATCAATGGGAAGGTCCAGCTCCACATACAGACATGATCCACATGATTTTGAGCTTTATCAGAATAAGTGTAGATATATATAGTATAGTATATATAGTATTTATATAGTACGACATAAAGAAAGTTATTATGCACATGAAAATTACATTAATTTACTAATAATGAAGCATGTTTTATCTTCACTGTGGTATTGTAATCAGTATCAAGCATTGAGTGAATTCCTTAGTATCAAAATCAGGTTTAAAACTTTTGAATAGACACTTCCTACTGATCTGCAGAGGTGTTCCATGTTTGATCTAGGAGCCTCTGCAGCCCTGGAAAAAGTGGATGTAAAGGAGACTACAAAAGAAATCACCAAAAATTACATATCGGCCAACTACAATTTCTAGCATAAATCCCATTCCTTTTTACGCTTGTCACTTGGAGCTGCACTTCACGTTAAATAGACACCCTATAGAAAAGTAAATTGTTTTTGACCTTTGATAGTCAACTTTATTTTTTATATGAAGTTAATTTATGTGTATGGAAAGGGCGCTGAAACAATTAACCTCCAACTTATTTTAACATGAGCACTGTAAACATGAACTCCAATGCACTCATAAACGCATTATAATAACCCAGTGCACAGGCGGTGATGGGCACACAACATTTCATATTTCATACACTTTAGTGTTCATTGGACTCTGATGCAGAGCTTTGTTTGTTTTTCTGTCTCCATACTGAGCGAAGGATTATAAATAGATGTAATAAAAGAGGAGTGTATGTGTCAAGTGTACCAAAACACAACAGTCTAACATAACAATGAACAACGAATGGACTGTACCTTCAATGAACCTGCAGAAAAAAGTGCATTATAAAATTCTAAATCATGTGTCAAATTAAAGACAATATCAAAGTATAACCAGTGGTGGAAAGTGGAAAAGTACAAGTAGTAAAGTGATGTGCATAAGTAGAATTTTTAGGTATCTGTACTTTACTTAAGCACAGTTTCCAGTGGATACTTTTTATTTTTACTTCACTACATTTGAGAGTGGGTATCTGTACTTTCTACTCCACTACATTTTTGAACTGGACTGAAAAGTAAAAAGCAATTTTCATATTATTTGATGAGTTATTTTACCATATACTGACTATTATTTTCAAGTTCAAGCGTCAGCTTTGAGCAAACAAAAATAAATAAAACACAATTCATTAGAAAAATTAAGAAATTAATTCGTATTGCTACCGTTGACCAAAATATTTCTCATTTTTAACCAATATCATTACAACGCTTTTTAACGCTTGTAAATTGTGAAATATTTACTTTTTACTCTTAAAGTACATTTTTAAATGGGTACATAAATACTTTTACTCGAGTAGATTTTTCCATGTGATGGTTTTACTTTTACTTTAGTAACTCTGGGTCTTTACTTTTACTTCAGCAACAAAATTAAGTACTTCATCCACTCCTAATGATGAATATAGTATATAAAAGAGGTGTTGAGGTTATGAGGGGCAAACTGACTGCTCCTGTTTGGATCTGGTTTAGATTTGGATCATACTTGGCTTAGGGTTCACCCTTGATTTGGTCTTGGTTTGATTCTGCTTTGAGCCCAGTTAAGTCCTGATGAGGACTTAATTTGGCCCTGTTCTAGTTCAGGTTTAGTTCCAAAGTTAATCCAAGTTTAGTCCAAGTTCTGGTCAAGTGTTTTCCCAGTCTTCCGGAGCAGAGGTTTGCAATTTAAAGGTCCAATATTACGCAGAATTGACTCTTGTGAGCTTTAAGCCATGTTATAATACTTTTACCTCCTCAAAAACACACCTGGAGTTGTGTTTTGTTTCATTCACACATGTTTTGAGTAATCTCGCATTATTAGGCTGTCTGCATCGTTAAACCTCAAAATACTCCTCTCAGCTAACTGTAAGGAGGGTTCGAATAGGACCCAGGAGAGATCGCTAAAATACTCAAACATGCATGGATATCATCTAAAAACCTCTTCAGACATGCTTTTGATGAGGGAACAATGTTGTAACATGGTAAAAGCTTGCATAATAACCATTTTATCTATCTTAAACTTCCCAGCTCCTACAGTAAAGTGTGATTACATTCGTCACCACAGTTGGACCTGACGAGACCGTGAATCAGCGGATTATCCTGTGACTAACCTGGGTAAGACAGGAGCCGGTCAGGGGCCGATACAGGGGCCCGCGGGAGGCCGAGTCTGCACACAAAAGCATTGGAACCCGGAGACCAAGACCCCTAATCACTCAATCACAGTCTTTGTTCCTCCAGACACAGGTCGCAGTGAGAAAAGTCTGATCTCAAATTATAGTGTGCAGGAGTCACCGCGGGGATAAATAGGGACCAGAGGAGAACTGCGGTGGAACAAACCATAGAAGAGACTTTCTCAAAATAATTCCCACCCATTGCACGAAGAGATGATTACAAAAACTGTGCAAACTTGAATTCGTATTATTTTTATTATAGACTTAGTAGTAAAACTAAAATTGAAAGCGCTGTAGTTGAATTTTACTTTAAAACATCGCAGAAGCTCATTTTAAACGGTTTGTAATAGTCCAAAGTTACGCAATCAGAGCAACAACAACTAGCATGCTAACACTGCACTTCATCATCAGCCAATAAAACGCTTTATAATTTGATGCAGACAGCAAACAACAGACATATTCTGGTATAGATTCAAGAAAATTTGGCAAAAATCAGGTACAGGGCCTTTAAATTTGGACTGGTTGCCTGTTTTTTTATTCCACTTTCCACTTAAAGGTGCACTACACAACTTTATTGGTGAAAGATACTTCATCTGCGTGTCTCCATGGAGATTTTATTGCTTTGCCTAAATCTTCCACAGTCACGTCACAGTATTATCTGTCTTTATGGAGACAAGCAGGATAGGTGACGCAGATGAGATCTAACATAAAACATGGCCTCGTGGCTCAGCTGCTGGTCTCCATGGCGATAGATAAGTTTAATGTCGTACTGCATGTGGTAGACTTTCAGCAGAAAAGTCACATACTGCACCTTTAAAAAAAAAAATTAGGAGTAATGCAAAGTATGGCAAGGTTAGGTTAATCATAAACATAATAATAATTGTTAGGGTAGCATGGCTTATTGGTTGGACTATTTGCCCATCGACCCGAAGGTCTCCAGTTCAATCCCAGCTCCAACTAGTGTATAGTTGCTGTGTCCTTTAGCAACACACTTCATCCTCCTTTTAGAGTGAGTGGTGACACAGATTTGCAGTCTTGTCAGTCTCCCCGAGGGCAGCTGTGGCTAAAATGGTAAAATAATCTCACATACCAACATCAGTTTCTCCACGGGTCACACTGTACAATACAATAATATGTAAGGAATCTGTGTACACTCCCCCTCGTTACGGTCAGGTAAGAGTCTGCTGACTGTCTGCTGAGGAAGAGGAAGAAGAGCAGCAGGAGGTCAGGGCTCTGCTGGAGGTCAGGGCACCGGTACAGCAGGTATAACTGCAGGGCGCCCCATGGGAGACAGGGGAGACAAAGGCACAACACCCCCCACTCACAAATGGATCAGTTCTCTTTACTTAGTTTCATTGGGAATGGATTTCTCCTGTCACAAAAAATACAGTTTGAGAAAGGTCTGATCACAATAGCAGTTATGTTATTTTAGTCAGATTTTTAAAAACTCTTTTAACCAACTCTTTTTATACTGTTGTTCTCTCATCAAAAACATACCTAGAGTTGTATTTTTGCACCATCCACGCTTGTGTCATTGATCCATTAATCCAAAATTGTCTTCTCTGAGCACTCAAAAATGTTCCGTTTGCATTTTGCCACGGTTGTTGCATCACAGGTAAAAATCTGGATTTCTACAGATATTTTTTTAGCCCATAAGCTATCACTGGACTCATTTTATGGTCAGATTGTGTTCACAACAACCGCATGGCTCTATTAGCATAGCATTCACAGGGGATAAGGACATTTATTTATTTTCCTATTGTTCCAGAGCTCCACTGCCTAAATGCCACATTGGAAACAGAGGTGTAGTTTATAAAGTGTGTTTTCCACATGCAAACAATATTTTAAGATAGAAAATGTGAACTACTTATTTTAAGGCACAAAAGTGTTTAAAATCAAATTAAAGGAGACCTATTATACAAAAACTACCTTTAAGAGCTCATATAATTGTATAATATATTTTTATTTTAAATTGCTTTTTTTTTTTTTTTTTGAATATTTTCTTAATCAGTGATACACGTAAGGTTTGACAGCATTAAAAAAAAAACAAAAAAAATATCTGCTGCTTGTGTGATCTGCAGCTATCCATAATAGGAGCTGGCACTTTGAAGCACTTTGTTGTGATGATGTTAGAGCCTGTAGCATAGGCAGTATAGACAGATGCTAAGGGAGCACGATTATGAGAGCTCCCTGTGCTGTGCTCAAGTCTTCTTATAATAACTAATGCCTACCTTTGAATCTTGGAGAGAAGTGTGCTGAAATCATAATGTTTATCTAATAGACAAATTAAATACTGTAAAAAATGTACCCCAGGTTACCCCAGATTACAAGACATTTTTTGTTCAAAGATATCCTAGGGAGACTCCAGAAAACAATCAGCTCCTAATACCTCATTGGCCTCACAATTTTCCAACCTGGAAGTTAGCAGACTTGTTTCTTTTATTAAGTAATTTTAGATCAAAATTTAAAATGTCCAAAATACAACATGTCTTCTTGAAAGTCACAAGAACGCACAATGTACCTTTTAAATCAAGCCCCGCTGTTTAAAAAAAAAAGGCATTTTAAACTAAGAATCCCACGCATTTAAGTGTTATGCTTATGGAGGTCTAAACTACAGGGTTAGCAGCTTTTACACAGAATAAGTGGAGCCTGGTTATGTAGTTGTTGTTTTTTTTCAGAGGACATCAAATTGCCCTCTCTCAAACTGAAAAGGCAGCCTCAGAGATGTCCAAATGGCAACTATTCAAAGGTCATTTTTTATTCAACTTTCAAGATCCTCCATTTTAGCATCTCAGAAAGAACACATAAGAGCCTAAAAAAACTGTTTTGTAGTGGATTTAATAGGAGTAGCACAATAGCCTGTGCTTTTACAGTTATAAAAAAAAAAAAGTCCTTTAGGTTTAAACCAACTGGATTTCCACACTGAACCTGGCAACCCTCAAGAATCAAGTGCCATTCATTATACTTTCTGGTTCCATTATCATCTTGAGAACCATTTTTTTTTTTTTTTTTTTTTTTTTTTTTTTTTTTTTTATAGAGAATAAAGCAGCATTACAAATGTTATCAGTAAAAGCTATATTTGATTTAAACATGCTTACATTGTATCTGGGGACACAGTTAGATGATTTATTTATGAAATTTAAAATACACATAGAGATCCTTTTAAGAGGACACGACTACTCTGGCATTTAAACTATAGCATATTTAGATCAATAGACAATACTTTTTGCTTTTTACTTTTTCCTGATTCAAAAAAAAAAAGAAAAAAAAAAGAAGTTATTTCCATTTATGAACACTCAAGCTTCAAGTGCAGGGCAACAGGACATACACACAGCATTACTCTTTAAGAAAGGTAAGGATCATGGTTAAAAACTTACGAAGAATATGTCTCTATAAAATTTTTGAAAACAAAGTGTAGATTTCACAATTGGATGGCCCTCCATGAGACTGGAGCTGAGGCTGTGGCAGATGGGCTGAGCTCGGGACAAACACGCTCAGATTTCCTCTCTTTGTTTTTGGAGGTTTTTGTTATGTGTCCCGCTGAGACTGCACCAGGACTGAACCAGGACTGAAACCAGGACTGAACCAAGGACTGGATCAAGGACTGAACCGAGGACTGAACCAAGGACTGGACCAAGGACTGAACCAAGGACTCTATCAGGACTGTACCAGGACTGAGGAAGGGCTGAATCAAGACTGAACCAGGACTGAACCAGGACTGCAACAGGAGTGAGCCAGAACTGAAACATGGACTGAGCCAGGGCTAAACCAGGACTGAACTAAGGACTGGACCAAGGACTGAACCAAGGACTGGACCAAGGATGGAACTAAGGACTGAACCAATGACTGAACCAAGAAATGAACCAAAGACTGAACCAAGAACTCTACCGGGACTGTACCAGGACTGAATTGAAACAGGACAGAGCCAGGGCTAAATCAGGACTACACCAGGACTGAACGAAGGACTAAACCAAAGGCTCAGCCAAGACTGAACCAAGAACTGACCCAAAGACTGAACCAGGACTGAATAAGGACTGTACCGTGACTGAACTGAAACAGGACTGAGCCAGGGCTAAACCAGGATGGAACCAAAGACTGAACTAAGGACTGAACTAAGGACTTTCTCTTTCTCTGGATTCTACAAGGACTAAACCAGGACTGAACCAATGACTTTACCAGGACAGTACCAGGACTGAACAAGGGCTGAACCAGGACTAAACAGGACTGAACCAGAACTGAACCAGTACTGAACCAGGACTGAACCAGGACTGAACCACGACTGAACCAGGACTGAACCAGGACTGAACCAGGACTGCAGGGAGGGGCTTTGAATCAAGAGGAAATCTGTGCCCGCTAAAACTAACACCAAAACAGGCATCAAACCACCAACCAATGGGACCCTGTCTGTCATATGAGATGTCAGTCCTCCATTCATTTAAAATGGAACTTGTGAGACAAAACTGAGTCTCTGAGAGAGGGGTGAAAGTTTTCCAATGTAAAGTGAATCGGAACCAGTCAATGGAGCGAGAAGTGCACCCATTCCTATCATACTTGGAACACAGCGGCTAGCAGGTTAGCATCGTCTATTTATATATACAGTCTATGGTCACGCTCTATGGTCCGATTCCAGAACAAAAATGTAGAATATTCACTGTGTCTGATTTTGCCGACATTTTTTGCCATTTCACTAAACTATGGGATATATCTAAGAAAGTCGCTGCTTTTCTGACCAGGGTTGGCTTTTTTTCTTACGTGAAGCTGAGTCGCTCAACATTATTAATTCAGTCAATTAGTGCACACATTTCACAGCCAATCACATCAGTAAGAGACACACGACTGAATAGAGCGTGAGTCATGAAGCTGTCACTGCAGTTCATCGCTCTCTCTGTGTGAGAGTTTTGACCTGGTGAGATAAGTGACGCTGGCCGAGGAGAGCTGCTGGTGTGTCGAGACCATTAGGCAGATAATAGATTTTCAAGATCAGAGTTGCGTAAATAGATTAACAGTTTCACATTGTCATTTTTGACCATGGCGACATTAATAAGTACATTTGGGCTCCATAGCTGAAATGTTAGTTTTGTTTGTTTTTTATTCAGATTCCCATTAACTACTGAAGGAAAACATTATTCTTCGTGGAGTCTACATCTGTATCAGGCTACAAATGCATTCATTGTTTTACATAGGGCAAGGAGACACGAGAGAATGGGCGTACAACCTTCACATGACAATAGGAGAACAGAACAAAAGCAAAATCCAAACATCACACAATGAGAAATGACACAAACATACAAATAAGCACTCAAGTTAAAATAATAATGGCTCTGCTTTTGGTAAATGAAGAGAAATTTTGGATTAGAGATTCCATAATTCAATAGCGAAGCCCTGCAAAGCTACAGAATAAAGACAGTCCACAAATACAACGTTCACAATATCATATTTAATAGTTACTCTTGAGTAAATATGAAGAGTCTCACACATTCATCCGTCCATCCATCCATTTTCTTCTGCTTATCTGGGACTGTGTTGTGGAAGCAGCAGTCTAAGCAGGGACTCCCAGACTTCCCTCACCCCAGACACTTCCCCTAGCTCCTCCAATGGGACCCCAAAGTGTTCCCAGGCCAGCAGAGAGCATTTCACTTTTTTACTAAAATAACTGACCACATGCCTGAGGTCAGAAACTGAGGGTGTGAGCTCCATGGCACCACAGCTGTATAATGCACGTCTGTCGGCAGAGTGGTTAACAGTTTGATTTTGGAGTCATGTGTTAGGTGTCTGTGGAATTTGCGTGTTCTACCTGTGTCTGGGTGGGCACAGTAATTGTATTATCCAGCCAGGTGCTCCTTACCCAAAGAGAAAACAACCTTCAGATGTATATATTTGTTATAACAATAGTATAATGAATCAATTAAAGGTAGACTGTGTAACTTTTCTAGTGGAGGCTGTCCATTACTCATTTGTTTCCATGGATATGTTATTGGTATTGCATGGTATGTTCTCAGTACATGATTAAATTTATCTTTTTTTTTTTTTTGTTCTTAAATTGAAGACACTGAAGTTAATGACAAATTACAAGCAAAGCAATAACATTGGAAAGGTTACATAGTGCGCCTTTTGCAATATATAAATGAAAAAAAAAAAAAAAAATCCGATAAAATAAAAATCCAATAAAAAGTGTAAGTTTTCATTTAAATGTATGCAAAATAAATAAATAAATAAAATAAAATACTTCTTGTGTAAAATCAAATGCAGAAAAGGCCATTCCCTGCCTAATCCCCATTACAGCGGTTTGATCCTCAGGACTGTCTCTCGGCTGGAGCACAGAGCCCCCTTCTCCATGCTGCTCCCTGGGGTGCTGCTGAGCGGGTGAGCGGGTGGGGATGAGTGCTGCAGATTACACCCTCCCTCATCCCTCTTCTCTCCCTCCTCTGCCTCATCTGCCTGTCCTTCCTCTTCCTTCCTACCTCTCCCTCTCCTCCCCTTCCTCTCCTCTTTCTCCTCGCCTTTCTCTCCTCTCTCTCATCTGCATTTCCTCTTGGCCTCTCTCTTTTCTCCTCCCTCTGTCTCTCCTTCCTCTTCGCTCCCTTCTCTCTCTCTCCCCCCTCCTTCACGTCATCTCCCTATACTCCCTCATCTACCTCTCTCCTCGCCTCTCCAACCTCTCCTCTACTTCCTCTCCTCCGCTCCCTCTCCCATATCTCCTCTCTTTTCCTCTCATCTCCCCTCCTCGCCCTCCTCTGCGCCTCCCTCCTCTCCTCTGCCTCTCTCCTCTCCCCCCTCTCCTTTCCTTTCCTTCCTTTCCTCCCCTCCCTCTAATCTCCTCCCCCTCCTCTCCTCTCATCTCCCTCCTCTCCCTCTTCCCTCCCTCATCTGCCTTTCCTCCTCGCCTCTCCCTCCTCTCCTCCCTTTGCCTCTTCTCTCTCTCTCTCTCTCTCCCCTCCTCTCCCTCATCTCCCGATACTTCCCTCTCTCATCTGCCTCTCTCCTCTCCCTCCTCTCCTCCCATCTCCCTTCTCTCCTCCCTCTCCTCTCACTCCTCTATCCCTCCCGCCTCTCCCTCCTTTCTTCTCCCTTATCTCCTCTCCCTCCTCTCCCTCCCCTCCTCTCACTCCTCTATCCCTCCTGCCTCTCCCTCCTCTCGTCTCCCTTATCTCCTCCCTTTCCTCTCTCTCCTTTCCTTCCTCCCCTCTCTCTCCTTTCCTCCCCTCCCTCTCCTCTCCTCCCCTTCCTCTCCTCTCTCTCATCTGCCTCTCCTCCCCTCCCTCTCCTCTCCCTCATCTGCCTCTCCATGGCACAGCGAGCCGTCCTTAAGCGGACTCCCCCGGATTAGGGCCGCTCCACAGGGTACAATACAGTCACTTCACTAGGCTCTGATACATGTATGAAATTTAAAGGAGTGACTCATTTTGATCCATTTGGTGTAGATGGGCCATATTTGTCACACACTGCACTGTACCGTGTATGATAACCGTACATACGCTTTCGATTTGACGTAACCCATATCATCCATATTTCTACTGTATGCTTTTATGTGATCAGAGTACTCACTATGACTCGCTGTACCACAATACCACACCATAGACTGTGGAAAGAAGTGGACTAAGTGAGTGTGACGTCACCCATAGTGTTTGGCTCCAATCAAATGAAGCTAATCGAGCGTAGCAATCATAGGGGCCAATTTGAGGCTGAGTCCCATTTTAAGAATTTCGATGTGAGTGGGCACTTAGCTGCGCTGTCAATCAGACCTGTTGCTAACGATAGAGGGAGCGACTGCAGGGAAAGAAGGCACCTGATTTGTCTGTTATTAATGTTCAGATCTTGATTTATGGACAAAATAACTAAATACAAATAGCAGGATCATGTACAGTGGGCTTATACAATCATTTTAAGACCATAATGACGAGCTGACAGCAGTATGTGTGGACAGTATGGAGAGAGGGGCCATGTTTTTTGAATAGAAAGTGAATTGGAGCCAGAGTCGATAGAGCTGGAAGTGTGCCCATGCTGACTGTAAACACCTGGCTGCAATGGTGGAGGTTGAAGTGTGGTATCTGTTAGACCAATCACACTGTTCTTTATCTCTCTGGGGCCCCATTTGAACTCTCCTAATGGTTAGAGTACATGGCCAAACCTCCTTGTCAAAACCTGATCTTGTCAGATCGCAGGAGCTAAGCAGGGCTGGGCCTGGTTAGTACGTAGATGGGAGACCACTGGGAATACCAGGTGTCACAGTACGGCACTGGTGGAAAAAACTGTTGTGTCTTTAGGCAGGACACTTCAAAGACATTGCTCTGAAGGAGGAGTGACTCAGTGTGGGGAGAAAATGGGGGATGCTGAGCACAAAAAACAAGAAGGAATGTTACAAAACATTTTAATATGTTGTTTTTGGCAAAAACTAGCATGTTCAAAACAAAAAAAGGAACAGGACGATCTAAATACAGTTGAAACCAGGAGTTTACATACACTATATAAAATTACACATACTCTTTTTTTTCTCACTGTCTGACATTAAATCAGACTAAACTTTTCCTGCTTTAGGTCAATTAGGATGACCTAATTCACCTAAATTTCTATTTGCTAAATGGCAGAATAATAAGAGAAGGATTTTTAAATAAAAATATTCATGACTTTCTTCAAAGTCAGAAGTTTACATACAGTAAGATCACTATGCATTTACACTATTTAGGAAAACCCAGATGATGATGTCATTTTCACAACATTTGAGTTAGTTAGAGACACACCTGTGGATGTATTTGAAAGTACACCTGAAACACACTGCTTCTTTGTATAACATAATGGGAAAGTCAAAAGAAATCAGTCAAGATATCAGAAAGAGAACTGTGGATGTGCACAAGTCTGGTCTGTAGGTGCACAAGCCTGAAGGTGCCACGTTCACCTGTTCAAACTATTATATGCAAGTATAAACACCATGAGAATGTCCAGTCATCACACTGCTCAGGAATGAGACGGGTTCAGAGTCTCACAGATGAACGTGCTTTGGTCTAGAAATGTGTTTATCAACCCATGAGCAAAAGCTAAAGACCTTGTGAAGATTTTGCCTGAAGCTGGTAAGAATGTGTCATTATCCACAGTGAAACGAGTACTGGACTGACATGGGCTGAAAGGACACTCTGCCCAGAAGAAGCCATTACTCCAAAAGAAACATAAAAAAGTCAGATTACAGTTTGCAAATGCACAAAGGGACAAAGACCTTAATTTTTGGAGGCATGTCCTGTCATCTCACAAAACTTAAATTGAACTGTTTGGCCATAATGAGCATCTTTACATTGGAGGAAAAAGGGGGACGCTTGCAAGCCTGAAAACGTCACCCTGTGAAACTGTGAAATACAGGTTTGCTGCAGCAGGGACTGGTTCATTTCAAAAAATAGATGGCATCATGGCAAACAAACATTTTGTGGAAATACTGAAGCAACATCTCAAGACATCAGCCAGGAAGTTATGAGTCTTTCAAATGGACAATGACCTGAAGCATACTGCCAAACTGGTTACAAAGTGGCTTAAGGATAACAAAGTCAATGTTTGGAGTGACCATCACAAAGCCCTGATCTCAGCCCTATTTAAAATGTATGGGCAGACCTGAAAAGGCATGTATGAGCAAGGACGCCTACAAACTTGGCTCAGTTACACCAGTCTAAACTTCTCATTTCAACTGTATGTTATGTCTTAGCAGGTAATACCCCCCAGAAGTGCAACACTCCCTCTTTAATTATATTTAAGTGAAATGAGTAGTCTAACCTGTCATATGCACTTTAAAATACACATCAAACTCCATCTTGTTTTCTCACCAGTGTGCTGCAGAAATACATCAAAACAAACCTTATTTTGTATATGATTTTGTGCATAAATAGCTGTTATTACCTGGTCCCTGGCCCTTTCGGCTGCTCCGTATCGGGCACATTAGCCTGTATGAGAGCCTGTGTCTGGGGCCGTTTGATTTGGAACACAGTGCTCCTGCTTACTGTCCATTTTCTTCCCCAGTCCCGTAATATCAGGTAATACGCCTCCATTAGAATCCACTATCAGCAGAGAGAGAGGGGGGAGAGATGAGGAGAGAGAGGGAGAGTGAAGAGGAAGAAAAGAGAGAGAGGAGGGAGCGATGGGGAGCATGCCTGTTCTTGTACATTTGCGTCAGCATCCAAACTCTCATAGATTATTATACGACAGATGTGAAGAACAAAAGAGGGGTAAATCTTGTGGATCATTTTTTAAAGTACACTGTAACTTTTCTGTGATGTCATGAAGCAGTAGTTTTCAAGTTAACAGCTACATTTTACCTTTAGTTCAGTGGAGATTTGCAATTCCAGAGCTGAAATCATCCAAATGATTCAAGTGAAGGTGTATGGAGTTTAAAAACACAGTGGAGCACTTCCTGTATTATCACGTGACATCACAAGGTGGAACAGAGTGTTTTCAGTTTGAGAGAAGAACTCGGCCTGAATATGTCTGATTTGTGTGTTAAACATGTGTGAAGGAAACAAAACACAACTCCAGGTATGTTTTTTGATGAAGAAACACCATTGTAACATAGATCAGAAAATAGTGGAATATGGGCCCTTTAAGCTTTTTGCATTTATCTTGCTACGTAGTTAAGAAAAATACCTTGAAAAACCTGGATTCTTACACCTCTCCACAAATCTGACCTATAACTTGGTCTGGTGGTGTCGTCTGCTTGTCTTCGTTGAAAAAGATAATACTGTGGAATATTCCAGGCAAAGCAATTTATTCAGTGGTGACACAATTTTATTTATTTTGTAATTGTAATCATTAGAGCCATTATATAACATTACACGATATAAAAAAAACGTAGTAGTGTTACGGACATATTGGTCCAAGGATGTGTTTATAACAGAGAGCTGAGCAGACCCTGCAGCTGTTCAGTCTGACCGCTCTGACCACAGTTCATGGCCGCTCGTATATCACACACCGAACTATATACTCTAGAGTAACTCAACCACAACATGGTTCACAGTTGGACAGTAATCATGGAAAAATAAAGATTTGCTCTCACAGATATTACTTTAATAAAGCCAAATCTCGCGCCGATTTCCTTTGTTAAGCAGGATCTGGTCAGAACTTGGATGAGAGGTCACCAGGTGCCACAGGGGGAGACTCGTGTTGTGGGAGCAGTGGTTGGAGGGGCGGGTGGAGCAGATGGACAGTCTCGTTTTTGTCGGTTGGAGCTTATATGAATATGAATATATGAATGCTTATATGAAATATGAGATGGAGAGAGAAAGAGAAGAGAATGAGGCTAGAAAGAGAAATAGAGGAGAGAGAGGGGAGAAATAGGAGAGAAAGAGACATGAAAGAGAAAGGGGAGAGAGAGAAAAGAGAGAGAGAAGACAAAGTGAGAGAGGAAAGAGAGGGGAGAGAAGAGAGACAGAAAGGAAATTGAGGGAGGAAAGAGAGAAGATAGAGAGGAGAGAGAGAGAAGAGAGAGAGATTAGAGAGAGAGACAGAGTGAACAGACACTGAGAGAGGAGAGAGAGAGGAGAGAAAGAGAGAAGATGGGGAGGGGGGTGTCTTGTACATTATTATAGAAACGTATAAAATGCCCTGATGTATGTGTTTAAGTGAATGAATAATGTAAAGCTAAAACCTGGAACATTCTTCCTGAAGATGTGAGACAGGCCTCTACTTTGACCATGTTTAAATCCAGGCTCAAAACAGTTCTGTTTAGCTGTGCGTATGACTGAAAGGTTTTTATTCTGCACTCTTCTCTTTTAATGTTAATTTAATTTTATTTATTTATATTTATTTTATAATTATTAATTATTATTATTATTATTATTATTATTATTATTATTATTATTATTATTATTATTATTAGTAGTAGTAGTAGTAGTAGTAGTAGTAGTAGTAGTAGTAGTAGTAGTAGTAGTAGTAGTAGTATCATTTATGTTTCAAGACATTTGATGAAATGTTGAATGTTTGCACACTCAGGATACGACTGCATAAACACTTATAAATATGCCAGTGGTCTTTACATAAAATATATATCCTTTAGTCCCTGGGTAAACAAGACATGACTCCTCCTCCTTTTCCTCCTCCTCAGGGAGCTGACACAGACTCACAACCCAGCTCCTCTACCTGCATACTCCCCCAGGATTTACCCTCCTACTACCACCTCCACCAACCAGCCCCACCAGCCCCACCAGCCCCACCAGCCCCACCAGCCCCACCAGCCCCACCAGCCCCCCGTGAGCCGTGAGCCACCCCCTCTGTGTGGGTAATGTTTGTTGGAGTGATGAAAGAGATCCACTGATGAGCTCCTGCCTCGAGTGGAGGAGTTCAAACATCTTGTGACGCTGTTAAAGCAGACACATTGTGCCTGTGTCTGCTGTATAGTTATAATCTATGACACCTGTGGATTATTCTGTTATAATTTGCACATTTTAAACAGCAATATTCATGTAAAACGACTTAATAAACGCAGCCTCCCTCCTTTTTTCTATCTATCTCTCTGATCTCCTCTTTCACGACTCTTTCTTCTCTCTCCCTCTCTCCTTCCCTCCCTCACGTGCTCTTTTCCTAGCCTCTACTTTCTATTCTCCCCTCCCTTTTCCCCTACCTCACACTTTCACCCTCATTCTCCCTCACTCCTTCTCTTACTACCCACCCTCTCTCTCTCTACCCCTCCTCATCTCTACATATGAACAATGTGATTTGTGAGTGTGGGAAATCCTTCCTCTGCCATCTCCTCCTCGTCTTCATCTCTCATCTCCTCTCTCCTCTCCTGTTCTTCCCTCTCTATTCCCCTCTCTCTCCTTTACCCTCTCACTCCTCTTCTGTTCTCCTCTTCCTCTCTCTCCTCTTCTGTTCTCTTCCTCTCTCCTCCTCTGTTTTTCATCTTTCTACTCCTCCTTGTCTCTCTCCTCTTCTTTTTTTCATCTTTCTCCTCCTCCCTGTCTCTCTCTCTCTCCTTGTCTGTCCTGTCCTCTCTCCTCTTCCTCTCTCCTCTTCTGTTCTGCCCTCTCCCTTCCTCTCTCTCCTCTTCTGTTCTTCTCTTCCTCTCTCCTCTTCTGTTTTTCATCTTTCTACTCCTCCCCCCCTCTCCTCTTCTGTTCTGCCCTCTCTCTTCCTCTCTCTCCTCTTCTGTCATGTCCTTTCTCCTCCTCTTCACTCTGCTTCTCTTCTTCATCTTTCTGTTCCTCTCTCTTCGTCTGTACTGCCCTCTCTCTACCTCTCTCTCCTCTACCCTCTCTCTCCTCTTCTATTTTTCATCTTTATACTCTCCCCTCTCTCTCTCTCCTCTTCTGTCCTCTCTTCTTCTCTCCTTCATCTTTCTCTTCCTCTATCCGCTTCTGTTCTTCTCTTCCTCTCTCTCCTCTTCTGTTTTTCATCTTTCTACTTCTCCCTGTCTCTCTCTCCTCTTCTATTTTTCATCTTTCTACTCCCCCCTCTCTCCTCTTCTGTTCTGCCCTCTCTCTTCCTCTCTCTCCTCTTCTGTCATGTCCTTTCTCCTCCTCTTCACTCTGCTTCTCTCCTTCATCTTTCTCTTCCTCTCTCTTCGTCTGTACTGCCCTCTCTCTACCTCTCTCTCCTCTACCCTCTCTCTCCTCTTCTATTTTTTTTCTATTCTATATCTTTATACTCCCCCCTCTCTCTGTCCCCCTCTCTCTCCTCTTCTGTTCTGTCCTCTCTCCTCCTCCTCTTCTCTCTTCTTCTCTCCTTCATTCTTCTCTTCCTCTCTCTCCTCTCCCCTCTCTCCCCTTCTGTTCTTCTCTTCCTCTCTCTCCTCTTCTATTTTTCATCTTTCTACTTCTCCCTGTCTCTCTCTCTCCTCTTCTGTTTTTCATCTTTCTATTCCTCGCTCTCTCTCTTCCTCTCTCTCCTCTTCTGTTTTTCATCTTTATACTCCTCCCCCTCCCTCTCACTCTCTCTCTCCTGTTCTGTTCTCTCTCCTCCTCTTCTCTCTTCATCTTTCTCTTCCTCTCTCCTCTTTTTCTCCTCTTCTTTCTCCTCTCCCCTCTTCCTCCCTCTCACTCTCTCTCTCCTCTTCTGTCCTCTCTCTTCCTCTTCTCTCTTCTTCATCTTCTCTTCTCTCTCTTTTTCTCCTCTTCTTTCTCCTCTCCCCTCTCTCTCTCTCTGTCCTCTTCCTTTCCTTCCCTTCTCTCTCCTTTCCCTGCTTCTGTTCTTTCCCCTCTCTCTTCCTCTCCACCTGTTCCTCTCCTTCTCTTCTCCCCCCCTCCTTTCCTCCTTCCTCTTCTCCCTCTCCTTCTCTTCTCCCTCCTGCTCTCTCCTCCTCCTCCTCCTCCTCTCCTCCTTCTCCTCCTCTTTCATACTTCAAAGCTTTGGGCTGACACAGTATCAGCCTGTGTGTCAACGTCTCTCTTCGTCTCAAACATCTTAAGTCCCCGTGAACAAAAAAATAAATAAAAAAACACAAGTGAGGTTAGTTTGTGCGGCAGGGTTCACCTGTCGGAGGAGGTGGACTGACAGGAGCACATTTCAAAGTAAGACGAGTGCAAGACGGATGAGATGAAGAGTCAAACCTGAGAGAGTAGCCAAACATTTTCAAAATAATATCACTCTACTACGACAACTCAAGTAAAAAGAACTCACTCAATGAAGTACAAGTAAGAGTAAAAGTTCTGACATACATCGTGCTTGTGTCTGCTGTATAGTTATAATCTATGACACCCGTGGATTATTATGTTAAATTTGATCAATCTCAATATTGATCTGAAATTACTTAAAGGGCCCGTATTACGCTATTTCTGATCTATTTTATAATGTTCCTTCCTCATTAAAAACAGACCTGGAGTTGCGTTTTGTTTCATTCACATGTTGAACGCACAAATCCTGCATATTTAGGCTGAGTTCTTCTTTCAAACAGAAAACACTCTGTTCCACCTTGTGATGTCACGTGGTAATACAGGAAGTGCTCCACTGTGTTTTTAAAATAGGATCATTTGGATTATTTCAGCCGTGGAATTTCAACACAAAAAGTTAAAGGTGGAGGTTAACTTGAAAACTACCACTACGTGACATCACAAAGTGGAACAGAGCATTTTGAGCATTGAAGACGTAGACGGACTAATAATAAAGTGTTAATCGAACATGTGTAAATAAAACAAAACACAACTCCAAGCATGTTTTTAAGGAGGGAACAACAGTCTAACATGGCGTAAAGCTCACAAGAGTCAAGTTTGCGTAACATAAAACCTTTAAAAGAAACAAGGCTGCAGTTTGGAAACCGTGCCAGTGATTCCCGCAACCCCCTTTACGGTTACGTGTACAGATACCAGATCAAAGAAATACTCAAGTAAAAGTACCACATGAAAAATCTGCTAAAGTAAAAAAAAGAGTAAATTTTTAAAACTCTTTTTACTTACTTACTTTTTAACGCAGATTTTGAAGTCTAATGACGCTCCAAATATAGTGATTCTGATAAAGTTTGGACTCCCCTAATATAAGACAATAAAAAAATAAATAAATAATTTTCAGTCCTCCTCAAAAATGTAGTAGAGTAGAAAGTACAGATACATGCTCTCAAATGTAGTAAAGTAAAAGTAAAGATGCCTAAAATGTATACTTACTTTATAAAGCCGAGTGGATTTGGAACTGTATCCCGCCTCCCCGATTCCAAATGGATGTGATTGACAGGAGGATTAACCAATCAGAGAGATGCATGGTCCATTCAGGTCAAAACAAACAAACAACAACAAAAAGTAGTAAAAAAGGGGGAAAAAAATAACAGAGGACTGCGAAACAACATGGATCTCTGCAGAATCAACAATTAAAGCACCAAACTCTCATCTCAGGTAAAAGAAGTCGTATATTCTGCATTGGAAAGTCACATGATACAAATTAGCAGCTGTGCTTGGACTGCCCCGAGTTTAGTAAATTTGTTTATTTATCAGGGACAATGCGCATAAAAGTTGCCCTACATAAAGAGGTCATGTATTTGTGCAAGATCGCTAAATTCCACCTTCAGTCCCAGGACAGGCTGATGTCATAAATGATGTACATGTCAATAAAACAAAATGTATATTAAAGCAATCATTCATTTAGTCAATCAGTGCGTAAAACTATAGTCCCCTTCGATGTCTGTCACCACATCCGTACTCTATTTGCGTATTTACAGTTCATGTGGCTGCATTCGGACAAGGCGGTTTAATGTGCACAGGTTTGTTTGGTTAAAAGCCGTTGTTTGGTCAAGCGTGTAAACATTCCATCATTTGTACATGGTATGATTTCATGTGGGACGTTGTTTCCAGAGGCTCGTGGCTCTGTAGGAGAATGATGACTGACCAAAAGAGCTCGTTTGGAACACCGCACTCTCCGCTCGCTGTTTTCTCAAAAGTACGCGCCACAAAGTTTCTCAACGGAGCACTTTATGAATTAATTAATTATAAATAAAGCTAACGTTTGATTAAATTTAAGCAAGTTTTAAAAATTTCACACATTGTATTTGATAAGTATTGAGAAGTGGTGGTGTTTTGTTTTTTTAATCGTTAATTTTTAGTGCTCTTAAAATGTTTCGCTCAAATATGCACGAATCACTCCAAAAACAACTTCGAGAGGGTAAATGAGAAGGGAAACTATAACATGGTTGAAAGCTGTGAAAAGTTTTGCAGAATAGGTCCGACTTAAGGAAAAAGATAGAAGGATGGAGAAGTGATAAAAAGCATTTGAGTCACAATGGAAGAGCTTGGAGTAGAGTCGCTGCTCCTCCTCATAGAGTAGAGATGCAGGTTTGGTGAGCGCTCTACCTTTAAGCCTACATCATCCATACTTCCTAAGGTTTCAAGTTTTCAAAATGCAACAATTTATATATACACGATATTTATTTAAGTATAAAGCAGTGGTGGAGATTTTTATCATGAATTTGCTGATAAAAAAATCACAAAAATTGAGTGCTCTTTATACAAGTTTGGATAGGCTTTAGAGATGTTGTACACGCCTGAGACCAGCTTGCATCACAATATTGAAGACGCAAAACAATCATGGCAATAAATTATGTAAACGAAGCCTCAGCTGTTAAAGAATTTCTATGTTTAAAATTCAAGTTGAACTTCAATGTGTTTCCATGTTTTAATGTGGCTTTTTAATACCAAGTAATAGACTTAATATTCAAATTCATCTACATTCCTCATGTTTTGTCCATTTAAAATTTCATGAGGCTATGGAGATTTACAGTTACTGGGGAAAAAACATCGAAACTGTTTTATCAATATTTAAGGAAAGGCAGGAATTTTGCAGCCAATTTGCAACTTTTTCCATTTTCTCTGTCAATTTTTCTGCTTATATTTGCACAAAATGGTTCTGCAGTTCTGTAGTTCTAAGATAAATAACAGCTACATCACACATTTGGATCAGTTTTGTCTTATTTTATTTTTGGTTTAAAGGAACTACAATAAAACGCAACTCCAGGTATGCTTTTGAGGAAGTAACAGCATTCTAACATGGCTTAATGCTCACAAGAGTAATATGGGAACTTTAAGATTAACAGTGTATTTTTTTCTTCAGTTGAATTTAGCTTTAGCTTTTATACAGTTTAGATTTTCAATATTTAGTCTGTAATATCTGTTGGTGCAAATCCAGGGCTGAAATGATCCAAATGATTCTAATGAAGATATATGGAGTTTAAAAACACAGTGAAGCACTTCCTGTATTACCATGTGTTGGCCGTTTCAAGTTTCATGAGCCTTTTGTCAACATTTAAGGTAAGGCATGAATTCTCAATCAAATTTGGATACATTATTATATCAACATCAGTGCACACATTAGACATTAAACACTAAAGAGCAAAGGTCCAAGAATAGACCCCTGGGGGACTCCAACAGAGGTGGCTTTAAATCCAATTTGTGTGTGTGCGTGGAGAGGTTGTAGTTAAGGACATCACTGTAAACATCCATCACAACAAAGTACCAAAATGGCTACGCAATGTTGCTAAATCCTATGTGTACCATCGTTTATGAAAAATGTGTCTGAGATTGAAGTAGTGGGTGTGTATAGGCGGTAGGAGAAAACGTGAACTTTCCGAGAATGCAAGAGAATAAAAGATCACTCAAACATGCATGGATCACTCTAAATACAACTTCAGAAGGTAAATGAGAAGAAAGTAGCAAAAAATGTGACGATCTCAGGTTACATACAAGTCAAACTGGACACTAGATCAATATCCGGATTCAAAGGGCCTGTGCACAATTATTTCCCATGTTTTTCAGCAAAGTTAGACTTACCCCAGTCAGCTGTGTACTGTCTGCATCTGCACCCACGATAAGGAAGTGTCCGTTAGCATGCTAGTTGTTGTTAGCATTACTTTGATGGAAAAAGGGTTAGCGTTAGGGTCTCTGAAAATTGTCGAAAGTGTTTATAAACTCATCACCGTGAACAATGAGGATGTTCGGAATGCATAATCTTTAAAGTGAGGCATAATTTTGTACCACTGCAAAGTTTAAAATGAACTACGTCTGTTTTTCACGTTTTTAAGACGCTAAAATCAGTTATCCGAATCCATCAGACATGTATAAATAAGCAAGCTGCGAATGAGGGTGGCATTTTGACCGTTCCATTTTGACATCAGCCTATCGCACAGGAGGTTCAGAGGTCAAGTCCTGGTCCTGAGTGCACCCTTGACCTCTGACCTTTCGTGCAAACTGGCCCCGTGTACCAGTGGGACCTGTGGTTTCCTGAGAGACTAGCTGAGAAGATGGGGTTACTCAAATGTGCAAACAACATCATGACCTGGTTAAAAGTTTGCCTGGCAGAATATATATATATATATATATATATATATATATATATATATATATATATATATATATATATATATATATATATATATACTTTAAAGAATTTAGTGTCTGGCTCCATCATTTCAAGTGTTCACTATGACAAAACGTATTTATTTAATTATTAATTTATTCAATTTAGGGACACCCCGATCCAATACTGGCTTCCAAATATCGGTTCAGTCGATATCTTGGTTGGACATATAAATTGATGTAATAAGACTATATACTGGTTGTAGTTGGCTTTTATTTACACAAAATGGTTCTGTAGTTCTGAGAGAAATAACAGCTTTGGATCAGTTTTGTTTGATTTGATTTTTGCTTAAAGGAAATAAAATAAAACTGAACTCCAGGTATGTTTTTGAGGAAGTAACACCATTCTATTCTCATTTCTCATTCATTCATTCATTCATTCATTCATTCATTCATTCATTCATTCATTTATTTATTTATTTATTTATTTATTTATTTATTTATTTATTTATTTATTTATTTATTTATTTATTTATTTTATTTTATTTTATTTTTATTTTTATTTTTATTTTTATTTTTATTTTTATTTTTATTTTATTTTATTTTATTTTATTTTATTTTTTATTATTATTATTTTATTTATTTTTGCCTGAATTTAACTGGTTTACTCTGCAATATTCCAGCACAATATAAAGTCTAATACCTGCTGCTGCACCGAGGAGTGAAGCAGTTTCAATGAGGCTAAAGCAATAGCTGTAACTTCAAACCAAACCCATGACTGAAATGATCCAAATGATTCTAGTGAAGGTGTATGGAGTTTAAAAACACAGCGGAGCACTTCCTGTATTACCATTTAACGACATCACAAGGTGGAACAGAGTGTTTTCAGTTTGAGATTAAAACACAGTCTAAATATGTGAAGTTTGTGTGTTAGACTGACCATATTCCTCTGTGACACATCAGAATAAACATATAGTGAAACAGAACCACACGAGTCCAGAGCTGTCGCTATTTCAGACATTAGCAAAACAAACTGCATTTCAGAGGTTTAACCCTTCGTGACACTTTCCCAATCTGACCGCTCGACCTGTGCGCGGTGACTTCCTGTTTCCCGTCCCGCCCCCTCCTGTCACTCGTTTGACAGATACGTTTCCTGGACATCGATACTCTCCGCTGCCCAGACCCGTATCTCCCATTCCTATCTGCAGACTTAGATGAAAAAACAACCACGGGTATAATGCTACATTCACTAATGGCTCGCAAAATAAAAAAAAGATAATGCATTTGAAAGCGAAACACTGCAGGGGAATTGGAAAAATGTAAATGTAAAGGAATCAATTTGAAACCTCTTCTGTAGTTTACTCCTATAAATGTAAGGAAAAAAAGGTATTACAAGTTTTTTGTTGTAATGTTGGACTGTTTTATGTGGAAAAACAGCCCAAACTGATCATTTTTGGGACATTCTTTTTGTTGTCAGATTAGATACGAAAAAAAAAAAAATAAAAATACAGAGGGGATTTTGTTCTTATTTAGTATTTAAATATACTAAATCTCACTGAACAATTCTAGTCTAAAAATTGAAATTTCACCTAATTTTTTGGTGCGAAAACCTCGATAAATCAAACTTGGATTTAGACATAAAAAAATCCTTCTGTATGTTTTTTTTTCTTGTTATGTACAAGACTCACTTCAGAAGTTTGGTGCATGTAGGTGCTACTTTAACGGTCCTGATGATCCTCATGTCCCTCTGGGGGGGAAAATACATTTTGAGAAACAGCCTTTGAGATTACACTGTCCTATATAACTCTATGGACGCAAGTTGATTACATTAAATATTAAAACGTCTTTCAGCACAGAGTGGACAAATCTGACAAAAATAGAGAAAAATAAATTAAAAAAACATAAATTTTTCCACAGACCTGACGTATAACTTGGTAGATTCTATGATAATTAATAACAATAAATGAATGCCTGGTTCTGTTCTTTTCACTCTACTTAGACTGTATTTTATTTGATTTGTATGGTTTTCTGCATAGCTATATAAACATTATAAGTATAAAGATGAATTTCAGTTACATTTAAGGTAAATTCTTTGTATCTTTATTGTTCTTGGTTCATTTATTTTACTGCTTTACTTATACTAAAATTGAGACTGCAAATAACTGTTCTAATTCCTTTGTAGTTACTATTACAATGAGCATGTATGTGTTTGTGTGTGTGTTTATGAGTGTGTGTGTTTGTGTGTGTGTGTGTGTGGGGGGGGGGGGGGGGGGGGGGGGGTGCGTGGCTGATCTCCTCCACCTCTCTCCACTGCAGCTCCAGTCTGACCTCCACATTAGCACCATGTTTGAACTCTTTGTCCTCTCACACGTCAGGTCATATATTCTACTAGACGCACTTTATAAGTTATTAGCATGTTATTAGCATTTTATTAGCATTTTATTAGCATGCAGTGTCCTAAAAACATTAAAAAAAAAGATTTCTGCAGCTTTGTTTTGTTCACACACGTTTCAGTAATCCTGCACTTTTAGGTTGTCTCTCTCTACCGATCTCAAAATGCTCTGTTCTACCTTGTGATGTCATTAGGTGGTTATCCCATAGTGTACATATAATCATTTTTACAGCCCTTACTCCTTTATACATCCAAACAACATTATTTATACAAGACAACATATAATTCATTATAATAAAAGGCATAATTAATTATTATTTTTTTTCATTTCTGCCCACGCAACTTCAACTTAAAGCCAGCAGCTATTGTTATTAGCTTTATTTCAACTGTTTCACTGCTAACGTCAGAATGAATTGAATGAATGAATTGAATGAATTTTCACTTTTTTAATGATACACTATGTAACATGTGTAGTGGGGGAACTGCCACCTGCTTGTCTCCATGGACATGTGATTGCTTTTCCTGGAATATTCCACTGTAAGACATTAAATTGAATCTCCATGGAGACATCACCAGGCCAAGTTATAAGTCAAGTGAGCGTGCTCATAATAAGAATGCCAGGTTTTCACATTTTTTATTATATTTATTGCAGTGGCACATCCAAGGTAAAGCAAAAACATCGCCATGGAGACAAGCAGGTGTTTAAAGGTCCTATATTACGGAAAATTGAAGTTGTTACCTCATCAAAAACATACCTGGAGTTGTGTTTTGTTTTATTTACTCAAGATACCTTTTACTTTTAGAAGAGATTGTCAATTTCTGGGGCTGAAATTAAGCAAATTATTCAAGTGAGTGGGGCACTTCCTGTTTTACCACGTGACGTCACGAGGTGGAACAGAGTGTTTTCAGTTTGAGAGAAGAACTCAGACAAAAAATGCAGGGTTTGTGTGTTAAAAACATGTGAATGAAACAAAACAAAACTGCAGGTATGTTTGTGATGAGGAAACAGATTATAACACATGTCAGAAAACAGCGTAATATGGACCCTTTAAACCCCACCCGAAAAGTTTCATTATGCTTCTTTAAAACCAGCATAATACGTACAAATAGGCACTTTAACACAAGCAAACCGCTCCAAGCTTCTTTCATTGTAGCAAATAAATAAAATGCTATATTTGTCTAAAATCAAAAATATCCCCGCGTTCCACTTTGCATCTCATTTGCATATGCCATTTTCAGACTCTAAAAATAACTCGCTAGGCATAAACACGGACTATTATTAATTTGCTGCGTCGCTCTGCTGGTGGGGTGGGCGCTCTTACACGGAGAAGCTAATAACAGGGTGACGTGGGTGCCCAAATGTCAGCACCCTAAGGACCCTCACACCTGAAGGAGCCAGCTCACGGTGCTAACAGGCGGGTAACACACTTAATGCAGTGTTGTGTGTGGAGTTGCTAGGAGAGAGGAAGTCACGATATTAATCCCAACGAGTATAGTTTGGAAAGTATATAAGCTTTTGTAGTACTTGAATAATACATGGCACATTGTAACAGTACTCTATACCTACTTTTTATATTATTCTTTGTGTATTTGTTCAATTACAAGTGTTTTTATGGTTCAGAAATACCTTGAAAAACACGCATTTTTACAGTGTGCAGGCTTGCCTCTCCACAGATCTGACCTGTAGTTTGGCTCAGTGACATCAGCCGCTTGTCTCCATGGAGTTCAACTTAATGTCAAGCCGAGGAACATTCAAGGAAAACATTAAAACATATCGCTCAGTTTAAGAAGTAGTCACATCGTATCCCTCTGTATCCGTCAGATGCCCTCCCGTACTTAATGCGCCGGATGCTCTAACATAATATTCCATTCTCGCATCTATTTATTTATGCGATTAAGTATGGAGCAGAAGGCGTGCGGGCGTGTGAAGATGGGAATTTTCAAAGGATCGGTGACTCCAGTGCAGGGCGATGAAGATTTATTCAAACATGCAAAAGTCACTCTAAATACGAACGAACATAAAAAGATCATAAACACTGATTTTGCATAGTAAACTTGCACTTACATGTACATAAAATATCAAGATATAGTCAAGAGCAGTTCAAAAAACCTTAAAAAGATAAGCCATGTGCCACGCTGTGTGTCTGTCCGTGTGCTGCTGGCATAAATCACACTCCAGGTAAACAAAGGCTTCAGTCAGTGACCTACTTTAGCTTCTAGGCACTGAATACTGAATATTATAATGGACAGGCTATGCTAACGCTAACATATGCTCTCACTCCACTAACGTCTATTCCACATGTTCCATTTCGTGGTTTCTGGGTTGCAGATCCTTGTAGGTCTGTCCAAGTATTTTATTTTATTTTTTGGCTATGTTGGTGTTGACATATCAGTAAAGGTGAACTGTGTAACTTTACTGACTATGGATCCACCTCCTGCTTGTTGCCGTGATATTTTTGCTCTGCCTGGCGTATTTTACTGTGAGCGATACACAAAATGTTCTGTTTTCCATGCGGCACTTGTCATTTCTCGTAAACACAGGAAACGGAGATATAGCAGCTACGTTTTGGTCAAGGCCGTGTTTTTTCCTCTGCATTCTCCTTTTCATACAGGAGTGCATGAGTCCCCCTGAGGGAAGGTTTAAAACACTGGTGCGATCTCAGTTTGTCCGACTCTGCTTTGAATGTTGCTGGACGCTACTTTTAACCCAACTGTACTGATGTAACCGACATTAAAGATCTACACAACGATTCCCTGCGCCTGTTCTTCATGCAACAGAACAGAAACTGACATTATACAGTATGGTATCAAGGCTGTTATGAAAAACATACAATGAGCAGTATATTGTACAGTGTAACAGTACTCTTACTTTTTTAGTTTTGGTTCCTCGTCCCACTGTGTGTAAGTCTACAAGTGACAAAAGCTTTATGTTGACAGTATGAAATGATTTGAACATGTGTGTTTCTTGCACCGCTCCTTCAGATATAATTCAGTTTTGCAAATTCTTGAGTCTCTCCTTTGAAAACAGCAGATTTTGTGCATTATTATACATCTCCATGGCGACAAGCAGGTGATGGACCTTTCCGCCAGAAAACTTACATAGTACACCATGCATGCTAAAACCATTCAGTTTGGTGAGTGTTTTGTTATGCTGGCTAGATGCTTCTCCCTTCTCCTCCTCTTCCTTCACCTATATTCCTCCATCTGTCTCTTCATCTTCCCCCTCTTCGTCCTCCTCATCTTCTTCCACGGCGTCCTCGTCCCCCTCCTCTCTCGTCCGGTTCGTCTTACCCCACCTCTCCCTCCTTCTTTTCGTCATCCTCTTCCTTCTCCCTCCTCCTCTTCATCCTCCTCTTCTTCCCCCCTCTCTCCTCATCTTCCTATTCTTCCACATCCTCCTCGTCCCCTTTTCCTCCTTCTGTTCTTGTTCCCCATCCTCTCCCTCTTCTCTCTCTTCTTCAGTCTCCTCTTCTTCTCCACCAACTCTTCCTTCTCCTTTTGGTTGTCCCCTCCCTCCTCATCTTCCTCCCCTTCCACCTCCTCCTCCTCTCCCTCTTCCTCCTTCTGTTCTTCTCCATCCTCCTCTCCCTACTCCTCTTCCTCCTCCTCTCTCCTCATCTTCCTCCCCTTCCACCTCCTCCTCCTCTGTCTCTTGCTCCTTCTGTTCTTCTTCCCTCTCCTCTCCCTCTCCCCCCTCTTCTTCATTCTCCTTCTCTTCTTCTCCTCCCCCTTCCTCTCCCTCCTCCTCTTTTTCCTCTTCCTCCTTTCTCCTCATCTTCTTCCCCTTCCACCTCCTCCTCCTCTGTCTCTTGCTCCTTCTGTTCTTCTTCCCTCTCCTCTCCCTCTCCCCCCCCTCTTCTTCATTCGCCTTCTCTTCTTCTCCTCCCCCCTCCTCTCCCTCCTCCTCTTCTTCCTCTTCCTCCTTTCTCCTCATCTTCTTCCTGTTCCACCTCCTCCTCCCCCTCTGCCGCCTTCTGTTGTTCTTCTTCCTCCTCCTCTCCCTCTTACCCCCTTCTTCATTCTCCCCCTCTTCTTCGCCCTCTTCCTCTCCCTTCTCCTCCTCTTCCTCCTCTTCCTCGTGTGTCAGTGCTCTATACGTTGGCTGTGACCTTTGCTCATTATTGACGAGCACACGGAGTCGATCAGTAAAAGGTCCCTCATCGACATCTCCATCCGACTGGTCTTTAACGTCAATAAAGTCAATCTCTGTAGACGCCTGATCTCCCTGGATGTGAACTTTAAAAATCCACTCATTGTGAATTTTTTTTATTATTACATTGGAAAAGGAAAACGGAAAAATACACGCTTCCGATAACAAACCCAAAAGCATTCATTTTTTGTAGTGGATTAGCTATAATTATTAAAGACGCACTCTGTAACTTTTCTGCTGGACATGCTCCTGCTTGTTTCCATGTTATTGCGTTATTTTCGTACACTTTTATAGCTGAAAAAGAACAACTTCAGAGTAGATCTGACCTGTAACTTGTAAGATAAGCGCAGGTTTGCTGTGTGTTTTGGAGTTTATTCACTATTCTCCTTTTACGAGTAACATCAGACTGAAGTGTGGACTAAAATACCAAAAAAAAAAACAAAAAAACAAACACGTAGTAATGGTAGCTGTTCACATTTTATATAGCACTTTTCCACCTTCAAGGCACTCAAAGCACTTTACATCAAGGAACACAACGACACCATTCATCTGTGGGAGCTAGAATTGCACCGCCAACCTGTGGATCAGTGGATCTGACCGCTCTACCAATGATGTTTACGTCGAGAGTGGGATTTGAACCGCCAACCTTCGAAACCGCGGACAAACGTTCTGAGATCAACTGAGCTACTGTTGCCTGGTAAGTTAAAGGGCTTGTACCTATTTTAACGTATTCTTGTCAAGATAACTACTCTTTACATGACGATGATGATGATATAATACAATCTATACAATTTACATAGTACTTCGCCGGGTAATACTAACACGTTTGCTAGTGACACGACCTTTTTCCATCCAATCAGGCGTGTTTTTGCAAAGAATTATGGGAAACACTCTTCTTGACACTATCCCAGACAGTAGTTTCTGTGTCATAGTGGCAGAAAGGACAAAGTGGGCGTGGCTAAAAGTTCAAACCAAAACAGATTCCCGATTAATGCTTTAAAATCCTGCACTCACGTTCACTTTCTATTGAAAAACCGTGACCCGACTCTCCGTAACCGCTGCTGTCAGGCTCGTCATTTTGGACTTAAAATGTTCGTATTAACCCGCCGTACATGATCGTGGTATTTTTATTCCGCTATTGTGTCAGTAAATCAAGATATGAACATTAGTAAGTGACAAATCATGTACTTCGGCTCCAAATTTGCCCTTATAACTGCTGTGGGTGACGTTACACTCCTTTAGTCCACTTCTTTATACAGTCTATGGTCAATACGTAAACACCACATACTAAAAACAAGTGGTTTATATAGCACGGTGTAGAATTCAAGATTTTGGGAGCAGTATATCGTGCACCCAAGAACAATCATCATTATTTCTTTTTAAAATGTGAGTGTAAAAGTGGATGTCCTTCACACACAGCAGACTTTTGCAGTGCACTGTGCCTCTTCTGCAGAGCTGTGGATAGCTCCTATTTACAGCCGAGCAGTGAAAGGTGCTGAGTCAGGCTGAGATCACTGCTATCTCACTTCTGGAGAAAACTTCAGACCAAATGTACTTTTAGATAGACAGACATGCAGCAGAGCAGGTGAACGAGGTGCAGTGCATTCTGGGAAAAAAAAAAACAAAAACACTGTGATGTCGTTGGCAGATTTTAAGGGCGCATTGACATTTCTGTTGCTTCGAGGCCATTTTAGTCCTGATGTTCTAGTCCTGGTTTAGTTCCAGTGTTGATGTGAGTGC
Organism: Periophthalmus magnuspinnatus; assembly: GCF_009829125.3. Taxonomy (NCBI): domain Eukaryota; kingdom Metazoa; phylum Chordata; class Actinopteri; order Gobiiformes; family Gobiidae; genus Periophthalmus; species Periophthalmus magnuspinnatus. The sequence goes on from NC_047142.1 coordinate 13,465,212, forward strand.
AAAATAAGAGTCAAATAATCAAATGTACTGTATAAATCTCACTTTAACGCAATGCACCAAGTTGTCAAATACTGTACGACTGGCGGGAGAGACTTATCATCTGAAAATAGATAGGTATACATTCATTTTGTTGGATTTTTAATGTATGTTTTTAATATTTAAACTTTTAAAAAATTTTATCATGGAAAGAAAAATGACCAGAGGAAGGCAGATAAAAAAACAACAACACACATATCACGCCAAATTAAATCAACCATGTTATAATGTTGTTTCCTCATCAAAAACATACCTGGAGTTGTATTTTGCTTTACTCACGCTTGTTTGATAAATCCCCTCCTTCAAAGTCACATTCGAACATGTAAGTTTGAAATTTCCAGTTTTGTGACGTCATAGGTAAAAGTCCAGAGTTCTCCTGCCCTGTTTTTTCAAACCCATAAACCAAAATCTAAGTATTTCTCCCTCAATGTCCGTTTTTTGCAACTGCGTGTTTATTTTTTAGCATGTCAGAAAAAGTTGCTAACCCTGAAATGCCAAAGCAAACGTACTAAAGAGCATGTTTAAAGGCCAGTAACAATATGAATAATGCATATTTGCTGTTTAATGATTCAAAAAGGTTTTTTTTATTCCACTCTCTTCTCTTTTAATATTAATGTTATGATGATTATTTATGTTTTGATTTGTTTGTATTGTGATTTGAATGCTTTTCTTATTGTGTAAAGCACTTTTAATTACTTTGTGTATAAATCCTGCAGTACAAATAATCAATACCAATCCCGATACCACAATGATAATAAAAAACACTCTTTATTTAGACAATAGAATGTGATTTTCAATATTAAATCCTAGTACTTTCTTTTATATTCCCATGTGGCCTTATGTGTGTGTAATCCCTCAGTTGTCGTCCTTGGTGATACTTTTGACAATGCTACTCCAGTTTATATAGGTGTAAACTGCATAAACTGAGGAATTTGAGCAGTTAAACCATGTTAACAATATCAGCGTTCAAGAACTTCATAACATGTTTAATACTTTAAATACTTTCCGACTCCACATATAAAGCCTCGCTCGTGTCTGACAGGAGCAGGATTTTCTACATTTTATTGGCTGTCACAGAGAGCGGCGATTATGCCACCTCAGAAAATGTGTGGGCAGCTCCATGTTAACGCAATTTGAATTACTGTTAAAGGTCCTATATACACGGAATTAACTCTTGTGGACTTTAAGCCATGTTAAAGGGTTGATCCCACATCACTGAATTTAGTTTTATTAACATGTACAAAACATGATAAATCCTGTATTATTAGTCTGTCTACAGCTCAGAAGACTCTGTTCCACCTTGTGATATCAGGTAGTTTTCTATTTAACAGCTGCCTCAGTGAAGATGGGCATAATTTCCAGGGCTGAAATGATCCAAATGTTTCTCATGAAGCTGTACAGAGTTTAAACACAGTGGAGCACTTCCTGTATTACCACATGACATCACAAGGTAGAACAAAGTGTTTTCTGTTGGAGAGAAGATCTCAGCATAAATATCAGAGTTTGTGCGTTAATGAAACACAACTCCAGGTATGTTTTTGATGAGGAAACAACATTATAAAAGATCAGAAAATAGTGCAATGTGGCCCCTTTAAAGTCCCTGTATTCCCATGTATTTGAGCAAAATGTGTTTTTCCCTAGTATATATGTTTATGCTGACAAAACTCCACACTGGGCTGTGAATGTTGTGAAAAGCGCTCATAAACTCATTGCGATGAATAATTAGGATGCTCTGAATGCATAAGGTAAGTGAGGGATAACTTTGGACCACTGCAAACTGTGTAAAATTACCTAGTTTCACCTTTTTAAGGCAGTAAAACGTCAGGTACAGTGCCTTTAAATTGGATCTTTACATTTTATTCATCTCAAATATGTGTGAGTTGATGCAATAATAGTCTGAATTCACCAAAGAAAGTAAAAACCAAATCTGTTAGTTATGTTTTGACAGTTTGGTTGTTTATAAGGACTAGGTTTGCTAGTCCCCTTTTCATTTAAAGTCTGTGAGTCTATCACCTGCGCAGACAGACCTGGGCTCAGTTGCTCAGATACACCCGGGCTCACCTGCGCAGACAGACCCAAAAATCTTAATTTACAATAGAATTAACAGTGACTATGAAGCAGGTTCGCATCTTGCTCTGTCAACCCTGGATTTTCTGAATTAAACATAAATATCTCCACTGAGTCAAGTAGCTGATGCCACCAGGTCAAGTTACAGGTCAGATCTGTGGAGACGTCCACTCACATTAAGAATTTGTGTCATGGGATGTTGGCTCAATAAAAACAAGATAGATAAGTTTAATTTCACATCTTAAAATCTAGACAAACTCCATATAACCTGGGATACCAACTTTTAAACCCTCTTTCTAGTTGTTTTATTCATAGCCATGTTCTTTTAAATATGTCCCTGCCATCTCCAGACTTGTACTGTACCAGAGTAAATCTTTAATTAACGCCTGGCTTGCACTTGGAGAGCTTTGGGAGCTGGTCTGAAGGAGAGCCAGATGTTCCAGAGCAGGCTGTAGACTGCGGATGTTCCCCATAGGGCTGCTGTGGTCAGTTGGAGTGTGTGAGGATATGTCCCCAGATGACCATAAAACTCAGCATATACTAAACTTTCTGGTACATTTGCTGTTGATGTATTTTCTGTGTAAATGGAGGATACGTAAAGACATAAATATGAGTTTTTAGTCATGGAAGACAAGGCTTGTTTGTACAGCAGTCTGTCTCCATTGGAAAGAAATAACACTGAAAGAATTTACTGTCTTAAAAACGTGAAAAACAGAAACATTTTAAACCGTCTGCAGTGGCCCAAAGTTATTCCTCACTATGTTTTCTGAACCTGTCCTAATTATTCACCATGATGAGTTTATAAGTTCACAACTTTCAGAGATCAGAGTGGAGTTTGCTATTGTGGTAAAGCTAACAACAACTAGCATGCTAACCACACACTTCCTAATTATTAGACAATAAAGTGGTTTATAATTAGATGCAGACAGTATACAGTGGACTAAGTTTGACCTCAAGATCAGCTTATACAACATATCACCAGGGCAAAACTAATTTTACTTAAAAAAAAATATGAGAGAAAAATTGAGTACAGGCCCTTTAAGAGTTTTACAGTGGATAGATAGAGAAATATGGAAGTACTCATATTTCTTTGTCCCACTGTCATGAAATAACACAAATACTTATTGATACTAAAACTGGTATCAAAACTATAATCATTTCATCCAGTATCAATACTGAAAAAATATAATGTAGAACAACGTTTGGATCTTTCCTGAATAGTTATAGAACATATAATATTCATAATGCATTGGATTTACATACAGCTTTTCAACACACCCAAAGATCCAGCAGCAAAAAAATAAACCTGAATGTTTCTAAAAAGTCCATCGTACAAAGAGAGAAATAGCTGATCACACAAACTTCTCTGACTCACAGTTCGGAGGGGTCAAATTCAGAGAACACATTTCCCTACGGGGACAATAAAGTGTACCTTAACCTTAACATTAGGTGTGGTCTGTCCATATACTGAGAATGAGAGAAACGGACGTCCCCTGTGCACTGGCAACACAGGTTCAGATGGAATTGTGGCGGAGGCTACATACAGTTCTTTTATGTTTTGTTGTATTTAAAATGAAAAAAAAAAAAAAGATATGATGATAAAAATTCAATTGTCATCTTATCCTTGTGAGAAAATGCCATTTTAATACTGTCTAATGCTCTATGCTCAAACACAGACACGTTCTACCACTCCTATTGGTCCGGCTCTGCAGAGCTCTGATTCAATGACAGGTGGGTCAAAATAAGATGTTGAAAAATGTGAAAGACAGAACTAGTTCATTTTAAACAAGTTGCTTAAGTTATTCCTCACTTACCTTATGCATTCCTAATCATTCATCCAGTGACTGGACACAGGGCTGTAACAGGACACGTTGTGCCACCTGCACATTGCTGATGTCAGAAAAGAAAATACTTTTTTTTTTTTTTTACAATTTCAACAAAACAATGAAAAAAATCTCTATATAATCATGTCTTTATTACCAGAGTTACATAAAAAAAATGTAAATGAGGTAAAGCTTTTCAAAGGTCCAGACGATTACTTTATAAAACCTTTTATTTTTCAATTTGCCAAAGACAAACTAAAACTGAATTATTTACCCAATAACTTTTAACAAGATGAATAAATCCTGTCTTTTGAATAACTTTCCTTTTGTTCCTCCTGGTCTGGTCAGCCTCTGTTCTGCTCTGCTGTGTGTGTCTGTGTGTGTATCTGTCTGTATCTGTGTGGTGCGTGTGTGCGTGTCTCTGTGTGTCTTTGTGTGTGTATGTGAATGTGTGTCTCTGTCTGTATCTGTGTGTGTTCGTCTCTGTCTGCCTGTGTGTGTACATCTCTGTATGCATGTGTGTGTGTGTTCGTCTCTGTCTGCCTGTGTGTGTACATCTCTGTATGCATGTGTGTGTGTGTTCGTCTCTGTCTGCCTGTGTGTGTACATCTCTGTATGTATGTGTGTGTGTGTGCGTCTCTGTCTGTCTGTGTGTGTACGTCTCTGTATCTGTGTGTGTGTGGGCCTCTTGTCTGTATCTCTGTCTGTGTGTGTGTCTCTGTCTGTCTGTGTGTGCGTCTCTGTATGTATCTGTGTGTGTGCGTCTCTGTCTGACTGTGTGTGTGTACGTCTCTGTATGTGTCTGTGTGTACTCTGTCTGTCTGTGTGTGTACTCTGTCTGACGGTGTGTGTGTGTGCGTCTCTGTATGTATCTGTGTGTGTACGTCTCTGTCTGACTGTGTGTGTGTACGTCTCTGTATGTGTCTGTGTGTGTACTCTGTCTGTCTGTGTGTGTACTCTGTCTGACGGTGTGTGTGTGTACGTCTCTGTATGTGTCTGTCTGTGTGTGCATCTCTGTCTGACTGTGTGTGTGTACGTCTCTGTATGTGTCTGTGTGTGTAGTCTGTGTGTGTGTACGTCTTTGTATGTATCTGTGTGTGTGTGTGTGTGTGTGTTGCAGGGGGTTGAATCATCTCCAATCAATGGTTCTACTTTATGAGCTGATGTATTGGACATGAGCTTTCATACATCAGCCTCTCTCCACAGCTTTACCACACAATCAGAAAATACACCACAAGAAATGAAAAGAAGTTTGGACATTTCTCCTGAAACTTTTCCAAGATTAAAAACTCAATACAATAAGATTTACACAATAAAGTTTACACATTAGGCTGAACTTAGTTTTACAAGCTTTTCTGGACATATCAACTGTCCATCTGACCAAAACCCAACATTTAGCATTATCGATTTGAGACTTGTTTGTAGATTATATTGTCCTCTGTTTTGGAATTAAAACAATCAATTCATTTAAACATTATTGTTAGTGAAGTGCTGCAGAGCTAAGTGGAAATCTTTATGTCAATTAACTTTATAAATCTGTAGATGTGTTTCCAGGTGAGAGTGTGTATGTGGAGAGGGCAAAATGACACAAAGGACCGTCACTGCAAGACAAACAACTTTTACAAAAGCAGATATTGTTTTAGTATAGTTTTAACTGCCTTCCACTCTCACCTTATACCATCAGATGGTGCAGGAACTTTTGCCCTGTAATAATAACTTGATTTAATTGTTCTCTATGTAACTTTTTTGGAGGAAGGTCCATCACCTGCTTGTCTCCATGAAAATGTGAATGCTTTTCCTGGAATGTTCCACACTATGCCATTTAACATATTCTCCATAGTAACAAACATGCAATACCGCAACAAGTTACATGTCAGATCAAGCCCGCCCACAGTTATGGGCTAATTCCACTACATGCATGTCTGCTGCACAGCACTACAGAGGGCCCTGTCTGGATGTGTGTCAACTCCTCACGGCTGCAAGGAGCTGGAGCAGAACTTGCACAGAGACTATGAGTTTGTGAAATAAAAGTCCTCACTTAAAGCCAAAATAGCTCTTTATTCTAAAGCAGAAGTGCAGACTGAAGTTAAATTGTGAACATTTGATGCACTTGTGTGACTGTGGCACTGATCCATCATGATCTGACTTGGAGGAATCCACTTCCAACGCAAGACAAAGAACCTGCATTTGAGAAACATCTCACTCACTGAGCTGCAGAGGCTTCACTAGCACGGATTTATGATTGGCTGCAGGTGCTGGGGTTTAGGTAGTGACTGTTCAGATCAGAGAGAAACCCTTTAGGTTTAAACCAACTGGATTTTAGCTTTGAACCCAAACGGCAATCCAAATGATAGACTCACATGAGGCCTATTCTGCTGTCTGATTGGAACTGAAATGGGACATCATTTTTTCGTAATTGAGATTAAATCAACATTACAATTGCTATCAGGCATATTTGATTTGAACATACTGTATTTACCTTATATGTGGGGACACAGTTAACTCATGTTTATGGAGTTTAAAATATTACCACTTTAATCATGTTCACTTGGTTCACATACTGTACCTGCTGAGTCCATCCCAGAGACAGACACTGGAGCTAATGTGACTGTTGGTGTCAAAGCCAGTATTTCTCTCAGAATGTATCAAACAGTCTATTCTCCTCATCTTCCTTTGACCTCCCCCATCCCTCCCGGTGTGATAAAGCCCCCTGTTGTTCGGAGGGTGAATGACCGCTCCGTTTGTGCGTGGTCGTCTTGGTGACCTGATGCTAGCCCCGACACGGCACATCTGTGAGTGCTCTTTGTTTAGGCTCGACTCTTATAGGAGCCAAACATTCCAACACTGATCGGTACAAGGGACGCACACAGGCAGATCGGAGATAAAATACTCAAGTGGTAGAATCATGCAAATAGAAAAGGGGAATTCTGTGGTTCTGGTTTTGTAAAAGAGACTTATTATTTGCGGTGTCAACATTTACACACAGTTCCTATGAGCACAGAGAAAATAGTGAACAATTTGTAGTAGCGTGTGGTGATTTTTATGGGTACGCACGCAGATTTGGGGTAGACATCAGTGTGTCAATAACAATGAATACACTTTTTATATAAGCAACACACTGCATATTAGTATATTTATGTTTTATTTAGCTGTTAGGACGGGCCAAATGCAGAGGAGGACATTCACTCACAAGGTATTAATTAAGTATACGTTAACCTTATTAACTTATTTTGTAGTAAAATTAGCTAAAGATAGGCCTACATGGTTTATCAATATTTTTATATGTTGGCCTGCATTTGACCCACTGTAGGAACTCAGTGGTCTATCCAATTCTATACAGTCACCTTATTTAAGTGACATGACACCTTTACAGACGTGTATTATGTTGATATATTTGAATAGTTCTCTCACATTGAACTCAGATTCTGACCATTGCACTGCCATTATGAGTATTTCTTTACATACTGTATGCATATCTTGCCCAAGAACTCTTCCAACGTAAACGCACTCCGCAGTTCCCTCAGGGCTGTGTCCTTGGCCCCTTGTTGTTCTCACAGCACTGCCCACATTGTGAAGATTGTGTACAGTAAGCCTGTACTGCGGTCGCCCACTGCTCCTGACAGGTTGCAGCATTGAAGGATTATAGGTCAAATTGAGAGGACACATTTTCACTTCAAATAAGTGAAATCACATCACATAGAGTCTTGAGTGTCTGTCTTTTGACTGGAAGGTTGGCTCTGACTTAGAGATTTCCCGATAATAAAACTTCAGACTCGCGTTTGAATAGATGCAATACTTGAAACTAAATTTGGTAGTACCTTGATAGTACTTTCTTTATGTTAAGATGGGGTCAATAACTCCAAATAATCCCACAACTGTTCAGGAAAGGTTAAAGTTTGTCTTGTTTATTTTTTTCAGTATTAATATTTGCTCAAATCTAGTTCTGGTACTGCTTTCAAAATTGATTGATTGTGTTTATGGGCACAGCAGCACTTCACCTATATGTCACTCTCTACGTTTAAACTGGATAATTGAAGTCCATATTAAACGTATTCATCAAAATCCATGTTAATCCGGGAACTACGACTGAGAAGTCAAGGATCAATTCTCTCAGATTTCAAAAACACATCTGGAGAAGTCAGTACGTACTCGGATACTGCATGTAACAGCACAGTCTGATTTACACACAGGAGAGGTGTTCAACTACACGGGCTAAGAAACAGCCAGGCAAATGTGTTTGGATGTGTACTCACTTATTTTAGATGAGCAGCAATGACAAACTACGGCCTCTCCACCCACCGAGCACCCACTGAACACAGGTCATTGCATTGTTTTGGTTGAATGTATGTATGTATGTATGTATGTATGTATGTATGTATGTATGTATGTATGTATGTATGTATGTATGTATGTATGTATGTATGTATGTATGTATGTATGTATGTATGTATGTATGTGTGTGTGTGTATGTATGTATGTATGTATGTGTGTGTGTGTGTATGTATGTATGTATGTGTGTATGTGTGTGTGTGTGTGTATGTATGTATGTATGTATGTGTGTGTGTGTGTGTATGTATGTATGTATGTATGTATGTATGTATTTATGTAGTATGTGTGTATGTATGTGTCTATGTATGTATATATTTATGCATGATGTCTATTTTTACGATCAGTTATTGATACGTTGTAGTGACATTAAGCTGAGGGTATTCTACATGTACTGTGTGTATGTCTGTATGGTGTAACCTGCAGCAATTACCACAGAGACACAATTAACACATTTGCAAAAACTGTCAAAAGTGTTTTACGATTCTAACTCAAGAAAAAAATACAAAGTGGATTTAAACAACACATTTTCAGGAGGCTGTGATCAATACGAGCGTTTCTAGTCCTGTTTAGGTGTTTTATTTTACACAGAAAAAGGTGAGAGTGACTAACTGATAAGCTGTTGGCTAATGCTAGCTAACTTGTGATTGTAATTTTATGTAAGAGAGGACAAATCCGCTCATCTGTTGCAGTTCCAGTTAAGTCAGTTCTTTCTGGTGAGATTTTGTTAAAATGAAGCTCAGATTAAAGCACTCGTAGAAGTAAACGCAGAAGACTTCATTAACAGCTTCAGACAGAGCAGTGCGTTCAGTTAGAAATGTTGTTGTTGTGTCAATAGCTGAAAAGTTTTTAGTGAAAATGCTAAATTACTATATTTTGACCTGCTGTAGACTGGAATGAGAGTGATCTGAGAGGTTTGGGTCAAAGCAGGGGTGGAACGTGACAAAGTAAAAGTAGTAAAGTACTGTACTTAACTACACATTTTAGGCATCTGTACTTTACTTAAGTAGATTATAGAATGGATACTTTTTATTTTTACTACATTACATTTGAGAGCAGGTATCTGTACTTTCTACTCCACTACATTTGGACTGAAAAGTAAAAGTATATTTCATTATTGTTTGATCCTGCTGAAAAGGCTGAGGGTTCATAATTTCATCGAACAAAAATATACAAATAAAAACTGCTAAAAAAAAATCAAAATCACTACATTTGAAACTCAAAAATAGTTTTACTTTTTACTATTTAAGTGCATTTTTACACAGGTACTCTGACACTTAAAACTTAGTCAATTTATAATGTGATACTTTTTTGTTCCGCTCTCTGTACTTCTACATAAGTAGCACAAATGAGCACTTCTTACACCTTTTTAATGTGTTTCTTATTCTGTAAAGCACTTTGAATTACTTTGTGTACGACTTGTGCTGTACGAATAAACTTGCCTTGCCCTACACCAAGGGCAGCCGTGGCACATGTATTGTATAAATAATGTAATGTGTGAGTGACTTGGGTGTCTATAAAAGCGATATTTAAGACAAAAGAAGAACTCAATCTCTGCACGCCTCCCTTGAGTGCGTGGGTTGTTAAATGTTGCTTTACTTTTATGAATGTTAACATCGTTTTTTTCACCAGAGGACTTTAAAAATGACATCTTGTGCGATAATTACGTTGCGGCAGATTCCTTTGTGTGATGGATCTGTGCATTTATACGATGTAAATGAATGGGTGTAAGAATAACCCGCAGTGTAGTACAACCGGTTACCATGGCCACAATGACACTATTAACAGTATTTAGTGTATTTAACTATGTGACTTTTATTATGGAGGGATGGCCACCTGATTTGTCTCCATGGAAACGTTCTTGCTTTGCCTAGAATGTTCTGTCTGTAACTGATTTATCGACAATAACTGGTGGAAGCGTGTGTTTGTCCACTGATCAAGAGGTTGGCGGTTCGAATCCCGCTCTCGACAATATAAACACAATAGATGAATGCTGTTGTTGTGTCCTTGGGCAAGACACTTAAGCCACTTCGCCCCAAAGTGTCTGTGTACACTGGTGTATGAATGCATGTGTGAATGGCTGAGTGGTTCTTTGCGTGTGGAAAAGCGCTATATAAAAATGTGGCCGTTCATTTTCACTGAGACATGCTCTGACGCCACCAGGCCAAGTTACAGGTCAGATCTCTAAAGAGGCGAGCCAAACCTCAGTAAGAATGCATGTTTTTTCAACATCTTTGTTCACCAGTGACAACACTTGTTATTGAATAAATGCCAGATAGATACGTTTAATGTCAAAAAAGTGTAAAATGTGTAAAATTTTCCGCCAACATAAAGGTAGGGGGTTCAATTCCGTCTCTGCTGTGCCCTTTGGCTAGACAATCCAATCAGTCTGTATGAATATAGTGAGTGAGTGATTGGTGGCGGTTAAAAGGACAAAATCTCTGCTAAAAAGTAGTCTGCCGGTAGAACGATGATGTATTTGAACACCTTTGATTGTTGTACAGTATTTCACATTTTCATAGTCATAAAGGTACACTATGATGGTCCTTTTGAGTACATTTTTAAACTTGTACTCATCCATCCATCCATTTTCTTCCGCTTATCCAGGGCCGGGGCACAGGGGCAGCAGTTTAAGCAGGGACTCCCAGACTTCCCTCACCCCAGACATGTCCTCTAGCTCTTCCGGTGGGACCTCAAGGCATTCCCAGGGCAACCGAGAGATAAACGTACTGCATTCTGTACTGCAAAATAAGCCACCCAATACAGATCAAATCATCCCAAAACACATCTGTCTCACCTCTGTCTCTTTTCGTCTCTTTAAAACAACTATATTCACTGTTATAAAAGACACACATAAAATTCCATTCAAATTGTGTGTAGAAATAACAACTTTAAACCATATTTTTCATGCATATTTTATAGTTTGGCTTAAAGGTGCACTATGTAACTTTTCAGACGACCTTAAACGTAATTAGCTTGTATTTTTAATTGCATATCTTTTGTCCAAAAATCATGACGCGTGTGTTAGCATGCTAGTTTGCTTACATTTACAGCAAAACTCCGCTCTGGTCTCTAAGCAGTGCGGAAACTGCTTATAAACTCATCATGGTGAATAATTAGGATGCTCAGAATGCATACGGTTAAGTGAGGAATAAGTTTGGACCACTGCAACCCGCTGAAAATTGACTAGTTCTGTTTTTTTTTGGTTTTGAGACAGTAAAAATCAGGTAGAGTGCCAATAACGTCATTACACCATCATACCAATGCCACACTCCAGGCAAATCTATAACATCACCATGGAAACGGGCAGATAGCAGACCCTCCACCAGTTACATAGTGGATCTTTAAGTACAGCTTTGACAGTGCTTATATATTTATCCATGTAACTATACTTTTTTCCCCACATTTCCAATACTTTTCCAGGCTGATAGCTGAATGATTCACGCTGAGCTGTGCTGTCAGCTGACACAGTGCACTTAGGCGCGCTTTGCTTTGCCCATAAATCTTCCATCTCCACATTCATAATAGAAAGTGAGGCTTGTCCTGTCTCTTCCATTAGGGCTGATGTGAAGAATGACATTTTCACAGCAAATTTGTGGCAGCCAAGAGACCAAGAAACCCATTGCCGCCTCCATATAAAAGCTGGCGTGTCCTTGGGCAAGACACTTCAGGGTGACAGGGGGATGAGTTGAAGAGAAGTTGACGTATAAATGTAAGGCTGGTGGTTTAAATCCTAATCTTACCAGTAATGGTCTGGCTGTGTCAGAGAGCGAAATAGCTTTCGGTCCGGGAAGTCATGTTGTATTTGCATGGGGTTGCCATAGCGATGCCTGAAAGCACCCATGTTATCCAATCTGAGTCCAAAACTTAGTAAAAGTTTTATGGAAGAAGGTGAAATTTGGCACGATGACTCTTCAGGATATCACAGTCAAAAAAGTCAATGGGACCCGTGTTGTATTTTGCAGGATGTTGCCACGGTGATCCAATGTGTGTTGTCATCGTCTGTTCAGCGACAAGCACATCCCCGGGCCACAATAATAAACAGACTGGGACGTCCTTAGGGAGTGGCGCATTCGAGGGACTTTTGATGCCGCTTGCAGCTTTTCCTAAATCTTTACAACAACAGAACAGAAATTGACGCTGTGATCTAAGTATAGTTTTCACATTTGGCAGTATGAGCAGTATATATAAAAAGTCAGAGGAGCAGTGGGAGGAGTGGAGCTTCATGATAGAGGAGTATAGGCATGTAGTGGACACGCCCCCTACGCCCCCCTCTCCCGTCCTAATACACCTAATCTCCAGCTGGGCTCTCCACTGCGGCTAAAGACCTGAGGACTGCAGAACACACTCACACAATGAGAAAGAACAAGAGAAAATCCACAAAATGTCACAAAGAAAAGAAAATATTTTGTGACTTGGCTTGACACTGCTGGTCTATTCATCATTTTGACAGGCTGGATATTAACAAGTATTACATTTATTACATTTGTTTGTTTCCAGTGGACATCATTTATTAAAGATGCAGTATGGAGCACGAGAGAGTGATGACCCCGCCACCCATGTACACACACATACACACACACATACGCACACACATGCATGCCCACGCACACACACACACACACACAAACACACATACGCACACACATGCATGCACACGTACACACCCACGCACACACAAACACACACATAAACACATGCACACACAAACATACGCACACGCACAAACAAACACACGTACACAAAAACGTACACACAAACACATGCACCCCAACACACATACACACACCCCCCCACACACACACACCCACACACACACACACACCCACACACACACACACACACACACACTACAAGTTATTGTACCTTCATCACAAGCTCATTGGTCAAATCATTTTGTCTGATTGTGATACCAAGATTTTATTTCACTTTGCAAAATCACAAAATATTTATCTATGTCAAAGAAAAAAAACAAAAAAAAAAAGATTCTTTGTAGCTCTGTGTGTGTTGTTTTGTACCAAAAAAAATAATTTAAAAAAATCGGTTAATAATTAGAAAAAAAGACACACAATACTTCATTCTTTCAGGGGATACAAATTTACAAAAATTGCACATAAATTTTGAAAACAGTCCTAAGGCCACATTGTAATTTCTGTTTGTCCTTCATTCTGTACAACCCTGATTTCAAACTTTTTCACATTATTAATAATTTTGCTATTTTCATTAAAAATTCAATTGAAATGATTGAATAAAAACAGTTGAATATTTCAATAGTCCTTTGTTGTCCGTTGTTTTTTGGTTGAAGTGGATGGAAATGGATGCTCTTTTTAACTGTATTTTAGACATCACATCCTGGATGGCAGAAAACTTCCTCCAGCTTAACCAGGACAAAACTGAGGTTTTAATCATCGGTCCTGAGGCCCAGAGAGAGAAACTTTTACCCAAATTACAGTCACAGTCTTTTAAGTAAGAAACCTGGGCATTATTTTTGACTCTGAGCTGACTTTTATTCCACATATTAAAAACATCACAAAAATTGTTTTTTACCATTTGAAAAACATAGCCAGAGTCCGTCCCATTCTCTCTCGGGCCGACACAGAGACGCTGATGCTTTTATCACCAGTCGTATAGACTACTGTAATGCCCTGCTCTCTGGTCTTCCCAAAAAGGCGATTTCAGGTCTACAATTATTACAAAATTCAGCAGCACGTGTCCTGACTAAGACCAGGGGGCGGGACCACATTACACCGGTTTTAGAATCCCTGCATTGGCTCCCTGTGTGTTTCAGGATCGATTTTAAAGTTCTTTTACTGGTTTTTAAATGTCTTAATGGTCTTGGGCCTTCTTATCTTACAGAACTGCTTTTATCCTATGAACCCTCGCGGCCCCTGCGCTCCTCCGGCAGCAGGCTCCTAGTCATCCCCAAAGTCAGGACACACACTCATGGAGAGGCCTCTTTCCAGTTTTATGGCCCCCGTCTATGGAACAGTCTGCCGGAGGACCTCAGGGCCGCAGAGAACATTCAGGTTTTTAAAAGCAGGCTCAAGACCCATCTTTTTAGCATAGCTTTTGACTAGTATTTATCACTTTAGTTTACTTCTCTATTTATTTAGGCTTATTTAGGCTGGCTAGTGTGTTTATGTTGATATAAATGTTTTACTTATGCCTTATTTACTTGTTTAGCTTTGACTTATTTTATTATTTTTAATCATTTTAGATTTGCCAGTGTTTCCTCTGAGGAGCCCTCTGCACCGGGAGCTGTGGTTGGCTGTGGCTGCTGGGCCCTGGCTCGTGGGCCCTGGAGGTTTGGTCTTGACCTCATCTCTTCTCTGGGCCCTGGGCTGGTGTCCTGTGGCTGTGGGTGACCCTGCTCCTGGTGCAGATGGTTCCTCTGGTGGTTCTCTCTCTCTCATCTGGTTCATCTTTATCCAGCCTATGGCATTTAAACATATTTTAATGAAACCAAAGGTATTTTAACAAGTGTTGGGGTGGGGGGTGGGAGTGTGTTTTGGGGTGGGGGGTTGTCTGGTTGTGTTTATTGATGTGTTGGGGTTGGGTTGTTTGGCTGTGGGGTGGTTGGGTGGGTTTGGTGGGTGGGACTGTTTTAATGCACTGTAAAGCACTTTGTGTTACATTTTTCTTGTATGAAAAGCGCTTTATAAATAAAGTTTGTTGTTGTTGTTGTGGTTTTTTTTCAATTATTTATTTAAAAAATCAATTTATTTTCAATCCCACCATGACTCATTGATCACAAACTAATACAATTATTATTTGGTTGCTCACTTCAAGATTTAAAGAGCTTATATTACGTTCATTTTGTGTCTTTGTTCTAATGTTGTTTCCTCATCAAAAACATGCCTGGAGTTGTGTTTTGTTTCATTCACACATGTTTAACGTGCAAACCCTGCATATTTAGGCTGAGTTCTTCTCTCAAACTGAAAACACTCTGCACACTCCTTCAAGTACCACTTGAAGTACTGTTCGAAATACCCGGTTGACGAAGTGTGCCCCTCCGTGTAGCACAGTTCCCATGGTTTAAATCTTTATTATTTCATAGAAGAAGAGTCAAAGTGTTGTCGTTGCAGCCGTTTATTTCTGTTTAGATTGAGTGACGTAAGGAATTCATCTTTCCCTTTTGAATATCAATAGGTAAATATAACGTTCTAGGTGATTTCTTCCCAATTGTAGCTAGTATTACGTAACTTTAATAAAATACCCCTTGTTTTTCCCATAGAAGAAGTCACGCGTGGTGCATGATGGGATATAGCAGTGCGAAGTGTGCTCGGATGCACGCTTTGTTCACGGCCGATCTCCATGGAAACACTAGAAATGCAGGGCACATTCGTCGGCTGCATTAGTTGGGTGCATGAAATGGGATAGGCCTGGTCGCGCCGGTAATGACGTAAATGCCGTTCAAACGCAGCCGACGAACTGGGACACGGCCTCTGTTCCACCTTGTGATGTCATGTGGTGATACAGGAAGTGCTCGACTGTGTTTTTAAACTCCACACACCTTCACCAGAATCATTTGGGTAATTTGCAGCCTTGGAATGGCCAAACTTTGAATATAGTGCTGTTGTTTTATTCTCTTTGAACCGCTTCTATGTGGACTAGAAAATATTTTATTCTAGTGTACTGCAGTATATAGCAGTTCAATTTAGTAGTAAGTAGTAAGCAAGTATCTTATTCGGTCATTACATTCAAAATCAAACATTATTCAACTTGTATAAGGTTGTACATAACATCACTATCATGACCAAACAAGTTTAAGCTGAAGTAAAAATGATTCCTATTTAATAATAACACACAAGAATCCCAAGAAAAGCAGCATCAGTTCTACAACAAATAACTCAATATGTAAACAAATGATTTACTACAAACCATGGCAGGCCACATAAATCATTCAAAAAGTAATGTTTCATACCCCTTTTTACATACTTCTATTGTGTAGGAGCTTTTAAATTTATCATCGAGGTTGTTCCACACACTAACCCCTCGAATAGAAATACAATCATGTTTTTTACTGGTTCCAGTCTCACTTTTTTTGAATATACCTGTTCGTCTAAGATGGTATTGACTCTCTCTGTTCGAATAAAATCTCTAAAAAAGAGGTGAGCGTATGATTATATGCCTTGTACTTCATTACGGCTGTGCTCGAATCAACAAACATCAACAACATCATTCAACATCATTTAGACTAAAACTACCACTTCATGACATCACAAGGTGGAACTGAGCATTTAGAGATATAGACAGTCCAATAATGCAATACTCAAACATGTGCGGATGAAACAAAACACAACTCCAGGTATGTTTTTCAGGAGGTAACAACATTATAACATGACTACAAGCTCACAAGAGTCAATTTTGCATAGGACTTAAATAGGAAATTCTGGATTTTTACACAGACAAAATACATACAGTGGGCGAGTAACTAAGTATTTAAAGTATTCCAGCCGTTTAAAACTGATTTTTGACACTTTGTTACGTAGAACTCAGTCAGTAAATCCTTTCGTTTTGTCTGAGTGGAGAAAGTAAATGCCAGTAAACGCCTGGACTTTGTGTTCTTGTTATTGTGTTACTAGGAGGCACGAAGAACTTGACAGAAATAATAGTTTTAAAGCCAAACTATTCTGCAAAATCTGCTTTTTTAGAGCTTTTAATCATGTTATATTTGTTTCCCCTTTGCATTTACCCTCATGAAGTTGTATTTAGAGTGATTCATGCATGTTTGAGCTAGTTTTACCCGTTTTCAAGACATCATTTCCCACCGTGACATACGTACTTCATTCTCCAATTTTAGTTTCTTAATGGGCGCTACAAGTAGGATTCAGCACCATCGCTTAGTCATTTTGGTACAAATAAAAAAACAGGTGTCATTTAAAATATTCCAGCTATTTAAAACAAACTTTTGGCACCTTGTTAAGCAGAACTCTTTCAGTAACACCTTTTGTTTGGTCTGAGTGGAGAAAGTAAATGCCAGTAAACACCAGGACTTTGTGTTCTTGTTATTCTGTTGCTAGGAGGCACAAAGAACTTGACAGAGATGATAGTTTTAAGGATTTTGATTTTCAACTGCAAAAATCTTCCATAAAAAAATATTTCGTAATTGTGCAAAAGTTACTATTTTCTACTTTGTTTGTTTTTTATCCAATTATCAAAAATATCCATGGAGTTTTGTTAAAGACGGGGTATTTTACTTCTACGTTGAACAAACATATTACCTTTTATTGTTTTGAAAATGCTATAGTCACCAAAAACAACAAATGTATTAACACGTTTGATAACTTTCACTTTTGTTTGCTCTCCGTGCTAAGTCACTCCCCCTTCAGAGCACTTTCACAACTCAATCAGCCTGCATCCCGCCAATGAAACTACTGCACATCGCATCAGATTTGTGAAGTCGTTGCGTACAGTTTTGTATCATGTTTTTGTATATTTATGGAGAATTCGTCGTGCGGGACCGTGGGTGACGTAGGCTTGTGGGCGGAGCTTTGGACAGAATCTTACAGCCGAACCGAATGGCGCGTTCAACATGGTACAAAGCTCCGAAAAAATCGATTTAAATTTTCATTATGGATTTTTCATTAGCTCCAGTTCAGTTTAGGTCTAAGATATTTGAATTTAAACATACACTATGAACTTTTCTGAGTTTGTCCCCTGGTTCTCTCCATCGGAATGTCCTGTAGTATGGCTTTAGACGACGTTCTGGCTTTATGGAGACAACCAGGTGGGCTCAGTTACAGGTAAGATCTGTGGAGAGGCGAGCATGTTCACAATAAGAACGCACAATTAGTAGTTAGCATTTACTTGAATAATTTCCAGATACTGTACCAGGAACTTAAATCGAGCTCAGCGTTTGTGGTAAGGACAAGCAGAAGGTTGGGGGTTTGATCACAGCTCTGGCCGTGGTGTTGTGTCCCTGGGCAAGACACGTCAACCACCTTGTCCAAAACTATGTATACGGTTTGCAGTTTAGTGTAAGATTTTGATTACATTTGATGACATTATTATTTAATTTAACTTTACAAAGGTCAAAGGTGATGGAGCAGTGACTAAACAATTTACAGAGATCCCCGTCCTCCAAACATTATCTCTCTAACTAACTCCAGAATGACACGAATAAACACCTTTTATTCTCTATTCATACTTTATGGTTCAGTTCGTTGAGTGTTTGTCCGCTGATCCGAAGGTTGCCGGTTCGAATCCCGCTCTCGACATAAACATCACTGGTTGAGCGGTGAAATCCATTGACCCACAGTTTGTCGCCGTGATTCCAGCTCCCACAAATGAATACTGTTGCTGTGTCCTTGGGCAAGACACTTAACCCACCCCGTGTCCCCAGTGTCTGCTTACACTGCTGGTCTATGTTTTTTCTTTTTTTCAGTAAAGCATGTGTTTTTTTATGGGGCGGTAGTGGCTTACTCCTCTGATCCAAACGTTGGCGGTCGACTCCTGCTCTAAACGTAAGACATCGCAGGTAGAGCAGTCAGGTTAGTGGTGCGATTCCCGCTCCCACAGGTGAATACTGTTGTTGGGCAGTACATTTAAGTACATTTAAGCCACCATGTACACAGAGGCATGAATGTATGTGTGAATTGTGTAGTTGTTTCTTGATGTTAAGCGCTTTGAGTACCTAGAAAAACTCCATATAAAATTGTGATCATTTACCATTTATCCTACAGCATTATGTTGTTATTTCAATTAGATTTCCCAAATTCTGTGTTTGCTAAATGTCATTGTACACATAAAAAGTTGCTAGCAATAGTAATAAAGTGCTCAAAAACACACAAGCTGATCATTGGCTGTTAGAAATGTCAGAATCTATTTTGATTTTGATGAATTGCACAACTCTAACTAATTCAGATATTCTCTTGTCCTACAAACATGTCTCCAAAAGTGACTTCCTTTGAGCTGTGGTATTCTCTGGTTTCTTCTGCTCTTACACCGCTCCTTTGCTGAGTCTATCCTCCTCTTCTCTCTTCTCCTCGTTTTCATTAAGCTTTTTTTCTTAATTAAAAGTGTGTGCGCTGATGATAAAGCAGTTTGAGAGGACAATAGGCTCGTCTGCTTGTGCTGCCTCAGTTTGTTTAAGCCTGACACCAGCACGACCGGGCTCTTTAAAGGGACTGCATCAGAGAACAAAGTGAATACACACGCCCAGTCTCAACTTTATACTTACTGCTGGTGTGTCCATGGGCAAGACACTGCAGCTTCATTATGATCGGAAGTGTTAAATGTTGTAAAATTGCTATTCTATAAATTTCACAGCGATGACTAGTGACAAAAATGGAGTAGCTGAATGATATGAAAAGTCTGCTTTAGTGATCATATACAAATAAATAAACTGTCAGTGGTGTGACATGCATGGCTGTGATTGGTCGATAATATGGATGTAGTGTCCTTGTTATCTTTGGCTTATGTTATATTACCTTCTAATCCCTCGTGTATATATATATTTTTGTGAGAAGAATTTAACCTTTCAACCTTTACTGTCTTCTTTCCATTACAACAGTGTTTGAATGCTAATGCCTGACTATTATATGAGTGAAATCGTTGCTGTTTAATTGGAAATAAACACCTAAACTCCGCCCACAACCATATTTGAAATAGAGCTGCTAAACTGGGCAGTATTTGTGGACATATGAGGAAGAGTGTGATTGGTCTAACAGGTAACAGTTTACACTTCAAACTCCAACCCTACAGTCAGGTGTTTGTAATCAGAAACACCTGGCTGTTTTTGACCAGAAAGCTGCAAATCCTCCTTGTTTGCTCTGAAAATGCTTTAAAAGGGACTTGGGACAGTAGATAATGTTATTCAAACACCGTATACCCAGTTTACTTAGTGTTTAGTTCTATTTTAAATAAAGAGCTGCACTAAACTGGCACAGACTGGAATCTCTGACAAGTTTACACATGAACTACCTCCGACGTGATAGAAGCAGAGAACAGACTCAGCAACAGCAGCAGATCCTCTGTCACAGAAAGAGCAAATATATTATACTGAATTATGTCCTTTAGTCTGACAGCAGCTAAACTAAGAGTTTATGCAAATGAGCCATGTGGCTTTAAGTTTCAGTTCTATGAATGTAAATTAATATGAGCAAAGCTGCTTTAAAAAGTGCATTATAAAAGGCTACACTGATGTGGCTCTAAAGCAGTTATGCTCATAAAGTTAAAAAAGTGGAGTTTCTTTCTGCAGACTATTATAATCAAACAATCTTCTTCAGTGTAACTTACAAATTAGAACAGTTGCATTCTGCGTTCTGTTTGATCTCCCAGTGCATTGTGGGATGTCTCATAGCGCCATACTGCTGGTTAAGAACCTCCCGAGGTTCTTATTTTCAAAGGAGCTATGAAAAGAAGCATAATGTCTCCTTTCCTTACTCCTTCCTAACTTCATTGATCAGTTTGGATAATCCTTGTCATGACAAATGACGACATACAGTATGTCCAGGTTAACTATAACCATGTTATAGTTGTTTCTCACCTTTACTCACCCAAAGTCATATTTGGAGTGATTTGTGCATGTTTGAGCAATCTTTAATCACTTATTTTGCCGATTAAACCCTGTTTTTACTGCCACTGCCATACGCCCACTGCCCTGTATGTTCTCCAATTTTATTTTCTTCATTGGTGATGCAGGATTCAGCAGCGTCACATATGAATTTTGGTACAAATGAAAAAAAGTCTTTGTTGTGATGACGTTTACAGCGACGTCAGTTATCATTTTAGATGAATATTGAAATTGAAAATGTCTAAATTATAATATAATCCACGGGTGTCATAGATTATAAGTATATAGCAGACACACATGTATTCTTTAAGGAGCATTGTAGGCATTTTAACAGATTTGGATGGGGCCTGGGTTTGTTAATCCTAATAA
Organism: Periophthalmus magnuspinnatus; assembly: GCF_009829125.3. NCBI lineage: Eukaryota > Metazoa > Chordata > Actinopteri > Gobiiformes > Gobiidae > Periophthalmus > Periophthalmus magnuspinnatus. The sequence continues at coordinate 13,486,350 of NC_047142.1, forward strand.
GACAAACTTCTCTAGACTAAGTTGAGCGAGCGCTGTAGCTCAGGCCTGAAGTCGGGTTGTGTTCTATTGTTCTCTGCCACCTTCACAGGCTTGGCGGTCATTTTGAACAATGGAGCATGGTTTGACAGTGCATATAGACTTTAAAGGCTTAAGAGCTATGAATTCAATCAGCCTATATAGTTACAGCCCATAATAGTATTAAGAGTGTCAGTCTTTGTTATAAACGTTGGCCTTAATTTGGTCCCAAGCCACTGTGATTTGACTTGTGCATAATTCATAATCATAATTTCTATACATGCGGCAATGGTACATAACTAAACTATCCCCTAATGACAAGCTAATGTGTGATTAGCATTCAACAAATCGCATCATTTCTACAGTTAATGTAGCTGTGAGTGGAAGCCGTGTCCTAGGTCTGAAGTGCAGCCCTCGTGGATGCGGCTGATCCACATTACATATGCTTCCTGTAGTCTAATCTCCGCTTCCAAATGAGCGACAGCCACATTTACGTTCATTTACCATAATTAGTGTACCATCTCACACCAAATGAGCAATATTAGTGATTACATTAGCTTTTCAAATGATGGCTATATCATGAGCAGCATGGTTTTAGTACAACAAAGTTAGTGTGTGCAATGATGCTAACATCATTAGCTGGTTTGAAAGGAGGATTTGTAGGTTGTAGGTTATTCACATTGTAGAATTTGATTTCCAACTTGTTAAGAATGATAAATAAATATTAAAACAACACCACAAACATAAGTAATCTTACTTATAAAACCAATTGTGTAGTCTTTTCTTACTTTTACTTTACTTTAAAAACTAAAGTTATAATTAGTTTTATGACACAGTGAGCTAGCTAGCATGCTGCTGTGCACAAAACTTATTGGCTTTGTACACAGCAGCAGGCTAGCTAGCTCACTGTGTCATAAACCTAATTCTAACTAATTCTAACAGATCAGATGTGTGGAGAGGCAAGCCCGCTCAGACTAAAGCTATGTCCCAATTCAACAGCTGCATCTTTCGAAGGACCTGGCCCACGAAGACTGCTCCCCCGTGTAGCCTCCCTGGACCATAAAGGCCGTGACGAAATGGGTCTAGTCCACGGAGCCGCTCCCATCACCCAACAACCAAGACACCCTGCTAATACTAATGCTAACACTACGCACCAGATACACTGGTCGTTTATTTAAAGAGAAACTGCTAAATTAACACAATAATCCGACACATATGAGAATTGAATGATTATTTTCACAATTTAAAGTGTGATTTCAATTTGATCATGATAAACCTTGCAGCCCTCATTATTACACATGTCAATAGACAATGCATCTCTCAGACCTAATGAGGCAGTAGTTTGTGTTTCTTTGGAGAAATAGCAGGTCAGCACCCTCCAGAACGGTGTTTATTATCATCTGCATCTCATCAACCATCAGCTCTGTGACCCCAGCTGTGCTTCCTGTCTTCATACAGGAGGCGGCAGATGAGGAAAAATCATTTTTTATTAAGCTTTTAAAACAGTTTCCTCATTACTCTATGATTAGATAAGATAAGCTTAACAGACAGACACAGGTATCTAGCATGTACATCAGTTACATTTTACATCATCTCATTTCTTTGTAACCATGGTCCTTCAGATCACTCACAATCACATCAGACTTTGCAGTTTACATGTCATTTCAATTATGTTACAGGTCCACAAGTCAGATAATGATCTGACGGTGTGCATGTAAACAAAGCCAATGTGGCAGTACAAACGTGTTCAATTACTGTCCATCTTAAACGTGACCAGTCCAGTCAGTATTATTCACTCTTTTATTGAAAAACATTCAGGGATTGTAAAAAGCAAACATTAGACCTTATTCTCAGAATTAAAACCATACATTTGTAAAGTAAATATAAGTTTACACATAATTAAACTGTGTCTTTTAATATGGATCCATGAAATAAATGTGTCCCACGTCCAAGCTCCACTAGTGTTTTGTCCCCAGCTCCATGAAAATGTGGCCATTTCCTCCTCGTAGCTCTATTCATTAATCCTTGACCTTCTTTCCCCCTAATGTAAAAACATAATTAGTGTTTGTTGGCAATCTGTCCAAATACGAAAGTTTGAGTGGACTTTTCACCGCTTTAGCAGCAAATTACGAGCCAAACCTTTAGCTCAAATCTCCGAGGCTCATGCAGTTAATAAGAGTTTGACAGTTTTGAGAGCGATATGGCCTTATTTTACAAGAACAACTCATGTTAGTAATGTTCATAAAGTTAAAAGCATCTACTCACGTCTTTTCTCCACCCTCCACAGAAGCTTTTTGCTCGGACCGTGACAGTGGCGGGTCCAAACCTGAGTCCAGAGAGTGCATTTAAGTTTCAGAGGGGTGCAATGTCATTATTTATCCTGTCTCAAATGACGGTGCAAACCTTTATAAATGAGGTTACAATACGCCCTTTTGCACCTCTGTAGACCTGGGCCTGGTGCATGATGGGATATAGGAGGCTGTGAAGGATGCTTGGATGTGTCCTCTGTTCACGGCCGAGCTCCATGAAAACACGGGGCACATTTGTCATCCACATTCATTGGCTGCGTGAAGTGGGACAGCCTTGCCGCACTGATCATGACACAACTGGCCCTTGAATGTGGCCCCTGAAGGACGCAGCCATTGATTTGGGCTTAAGAATGTCTATATTTCAAAGAATATATGTTTTTAGCAATAGGAATAACTGAAATGGAATAAATGCAAGAGATAAGTTTAATGAGTCACAACATTTGACACCCCTTCATGTTGACTTAACTTTGGCAGACACACACCATTACAATGATCCTGGACAAGAAAAGCACCTGTCAATCATCAGACAATGAAGGGACCGGGGCCATTACAGAGCAGAGGACCAGGGGCCAAACACAGGGCCAGTCTTGGGGCCAAAGGAGGCTGAAGAGCAGGACCTGTGTTGAACCAATGAGGAAACATGTCACACCCCGTGCACCGCTCTGGAGGTCCATCTGCACCCAGCCCGACTGTGTGTTAAACTGTGGGACAAATGACATCCCGACAACCGTCCTGTTCACAGCAGAGGAGCAGAGACTGGCACAGCTGCTGCCTCACACTGGACTGAAACGACTTAAAGAAACTATATGTAACATGTGCTCTTATAGGATTAAAAATGGGATTATAGTCACAAGTGAACCGGATAGATGGATAGATAGATAGATAGATAGATAGATAGATAGATAGATAGATAGATAGATGGATGGAGGGGTGGGTAGGTAGGTAGATAGATAGACATATAGATAGACATATAGACAGACAGACGGACAGACGGACGGATAGATAGATAGATAGATGGATGGAGGGGTGGGTAGGTAGGTAGGTAGATAGATAGGCAGATAGACATAGACAGACAGACATAGACAGACAGACAGACATAGACAGACAGACAGACATAGACAGACAGACAGACATAGACAGACAGACAGACAGACAGACATAGACAGACAGACATAGACAGACATAGACAGACATAGACAGACAGACACAGACAGACATAGACAGACGGACGGACGGACGGACGGACGGACGGACGGACGGACGGACGGACGGACGGACGGACGGACGGACGGACGGACGGACGGACGGACGGACGGACGGACAGACAGACAGACAGACAGACAGACAGACAGACAGACAGACAGACAGACAGACAGACAGACAGACAGACAGACAGATAGATAGATAGATAGATAGATAGATAGATAGATAGATAGATAGATAGATGGATGGAGGGGTGGGTAGGTAGGTAGATAGATAGACATATAGATAGACATATAGACAGACAGACGGACAGACGGACGGATAGATAGATGGATGGAGGGGTGGGTAGGTAGGTAGGTAGATAGATAGGCAGATAGACATAGACAGACAGACATAGACAGACAGACAGACATAGACAGACAGACAGACATAGACAGACAGACAGACAGACAGACATAGACAGACAGACATAGACAGACAGACATAGACAGACAGACATAGACAGACATAGACAGACATAGACAGACATAGACAGACATAGACGGACGGACGGACGGACGGACGGACGGACGGACGGACGGACGGACGGACAGACAGACAGACAGACAGACAGACAGACAGACAGACAGACAGACAGACAGACAGACAGACAGATAGATAGATAGATAGATAGATAGATAGATAGATAGATAGATAGATAGATAGATAGATAGATAGATAGATAGATAGATAGATAGATAGATGTTTTCTTGTTGTCATTTGGGGACCATTCAAAAGCTATAATACTTTGTTCTCAAATGTTAATCGTGATGGCAGTGGTCCTAATTTGTCATGTTTCAAAATCTCATGCATGTGGACAGGTCATGCTTCATGTGAAAGCTCAGAACCTCCAGAACTGACTCACTGAGCTGCAGAGGCTGCACTAGCACTGACGATTGGCTGCAGGTTCTGGGGTTTAGATAGTGATGATACAGATCAGAGAGAGGCCTTTTAGTTTTTAAACAACTGGATTTCAGCATTGAAACTGGCAACTCAAATGAGAGACTCGTGAGACTGATCGGATAATCATGGAATTATAAACAACTTGTTCAGCTTGTGCATCATGTCCAATGCTTTTGTAACTAAGAATAAATCAGCATTAACATTGTTGGTAAAGCTACTGCGTGGTCAGGGACACAGGGAAAGGTCATGTTCATGCAAGTTAAAATAAAAATCTTGCATTAATCCAACTAATCACTTATCATCATCAGATCCAAACTTGTTTTTACACTTTTTACACTTTATGTTAGACTAGTAAACCAGAGAAATCCCACACATACACAAGAAGAACATGCAAACCCCACACCCTCCACAGTCTGAGAATAGAAGCAGTGACTGTCTGGTTTTAAGATGAAAGTGTTATAACCATAATGTGCTTTTGTTTACATCCTGATGCAGACTGCTGATGGAGTCTGGCGGACATGTTGTGCGTTAGTGCCGGCACAGAGGCACACAGCGCAGCCCTGTCAGCACAAGGACCCCGGGGCCCCAGCTGTCAGAGGTGAGGCCGGCCCCCGGGTGCCCCACAGCCCCTGACCTGCACCGCCGCGACCCCTTTCATGTGAAGCGCTCCAGTGGGCTGATAATGAAGCACATTTCCCATCACTTCAAACGCCGCACACATACACTACACATCTAAGAGGATTAACACAGAGAGGGATGTTAACCAACTGTTTCTAAGTTACAATATTTAGACATTTTTGTTTAATTGGCTTAAAGAGCATTACATCATAGAATCTGATCTCAACATTTCAGATCTCCGTGGATGATTGACGGTGTTTGAAAGTATTTATAATGAACTCTAACCAGGAAAATCCCACTCCCAGTCCCAAAGGAAAGTGGGAAACTGGAGAAACATGTTAACTCCACACACAAAGGCCTGGGAATCAAACCGAGGACCTTCTTGTTGTGAGGAAGGAGGACTAACGGTTCTTTTAGCTGTGCATATGATTGAAACATTTTTATTCCGCGCTCTTCTCTTTTAATGTTCATTTTTACGATTTGTTTCTACTATGATTTGAATGTCTTTCTTATTCTGTGAAGCACTTTGAATTACTTTTGAGTGTGAATTGTGCTTTACAAATAAACTTGAGTCTTGTCTTGCCTATCCTAAGCACCAACCTCTCTGCCCAGTTATAGCCCACTCAAATCCACACATTTATTATCAGGGTTTCATTTTATTGCAGGTTGTTGCATAGCACATTGCATTATTAAAGTTTTTTTATTTTTTATTTGTGTTATACATTATGTAATACGCGGCCAGTCAAAAGTTCAGACACTCTTCTATGTTTCTTCTTTATTTCCATGATTATTTACATTGGAGATTCTCACTGAAGGCATCAAAACTATGAATGACGTGTGTGGAATGAAGTCAACCAAAAAATATACTTGTAATAAGTCAAAGCTTGGTTTAGATTTGTTATGTCTGGCTCTGGTGCGCAACAAGATGGAAGACGACACTGGGTTTAACATGCTCAAAAACAAGGTTTAACTCGAATGAATATGACATAATAATAACAATAACAATAATAATAATAAAAACAATAACAACAATAATAATAATAATAATAATAAATATAAATCTAATAAAATAATGACAATAATAATAATAATAATAATAATAATAAATATAAATCTAATAAAATAATGACAATAATAATAATAATAATAATAATAATAATAATAATAATAATAATAATAATAATAATAATAATAATAAATCTAATAAAATAATACATCTAATAAAATAATGACAATAATAATAATAATAATAATAATAATAATAATAATAATAATAATAATAATAATAATAATAATGACAAAAACAACTATATGAGATTATGAATATGTTAATATCAGTGGTGTAGTGCAGTGTATGTAGTGTGAATGAAAATGGTGTATGTGCGATGTGAGTGTAAATATTTCTACACATAACATATGTTTAGTTATTTCACTTTTTTCTTTACATAATTCGACACATATACATCTTGCTTCATATATTTGATTAATTAAATACCTAACGACAAAATATATCGAAAAAGTGTCCAAATGTTGACTAGTGATATGTGGTTGTTACACAGGTAGTTACATCCACAAAGCACAGACACAAAAACACAGTATACACACAAGAGAGTAGTTGAAATAGGGACCTTCTGATTACTCGCTACTATCAGTACAGTACCTATACCTATAAACACATACTCAAAAATCTATGTATGAGCATTTCTGGGCACCTGTTTGCAAAGCTAACACAATTACAACCTCTCAAAAATGCCCCCTTGAAATGTCAGGACACGCTGGCATTTGGAGTTTTTCTTTGCTTTTCCTCCGAAATTGGTCTAAAAATACTGACATGCTTTCCACTGCGGGCAAGTTTTCTGGGGACACCGCATTTATCTGGACCACTTTTATGATCCGACGCTTTTGAGATAGCGTTTCTCCTCAGATGATAGCTGTATGCGCTGCCTTTGACATGATCTCAGATGTTTGGTGATAAAAGCGAGTGGCTATCTAGCACGGCTAAAAGACTGGAGCATCCTTAAGATCTCATCAAGTGCGCCCGAGAATCTCCGCCAAGTTGTTGACGCCGGAATGAGAGATGGAAGCTGATGATAGACAAGTGACGGGGTACTGACAACTTCCTGACAAGAAATAATAAGCAGTGCAAGGATGGATTTTTATTTCAGATGGAAAGTGCAATCTGTTAGCGTGTGGTTTTACGTTAGACAACAGGAAGAGGTGAAGGTGGTTGAACTTGAGTCTTTCAATCAGGCTTATCCCATACCAAAATGTGTTCGTGTTTTGGGTTGCAACAATACAGTTTGCTCACAATTTCACTAAACTCAATTTTTTTTCTTTGATTCTTATAAGTGTTAAGCCGTGTTATCTCCTCAAAAAACATCCCTGGAGTTGTGTTTTGTTTCATTCACACATGTTTGAGTAACCATTTAATATTATTCTTTTCAATTTAACAGCTGCTTTTGCCTTTAGTTCTGTAGAGATTGTCACTTCCGAAGCTGAAATTATCCAAATGATTCTAGTTTAAGATGTATGGAGTTTAACAACACAGTGGAGCATTTCCTGTATTGCCACGTGACGTCACAAAGTGGAACAAAGTGTTTTCTGTTTGAGAGAAGAGATCAGCTTAAATATGCAGGGTTTGTGTGTTAAACATGTGTGAATGAAACAAAACACAAGTCCTGGCATGTTTTTGATGAGGAAACAACATTATAACATAGATCAGAATAGATAAGCAATGGTGCAGTGGGGGAAGAAGTACTGTATTTTCTGGACTATACGTCGCTCTGGAGTATAAGTCGCACCAGCAAAAAATGCATAATAATACGAGAGAAAAAAGAAAAAAAAAAACATATATAAGTCGCACTGGACTATAAGCATTTTTTGGGGAAATTTATTTTATTAAATCTGAGACCAAGAATGGACATTTTATTGTTAAAGGCAAGTTATAATAATAACAGTAAAATAGAGAACAACAGGCTGAATAGCAGTACAGTACAGTACTCTAACATAGCATGCACATCTGGTTAACTTAAGATAATAATAATAATGGCTTACACTTGTAATGCGCTTGTCAAAGCCTCTCAAAGCACTACACTATAGTCATTATTCATTCATTTCCACACTTGGTGATAGTAAGCTACTATTGTAGCCACAGCTGCCCTGGGGCAGACTGACAGAAGCGCCATCGACCCCTCCGACCACCACCTATCATTCGCGCACACACCACTTTCATACTAGGCATTGTGGATGAAGTGTCTTGCCTAAGGACACAATGACAGAACTTGGTCCGAGCTCCGGGTTGGGGGGGCTAACATTCTAACCACTGAGCCACTGTCGCCCCAAGATATTAACAGTTATTCAGATGGCTAAAGCACATAAAAACAAGCTAACAAGTTTACTCTTGCTCTGTCTCCAAATCACTAAATCAATTGAATTCTTCATCCTTGGTGTTGCTTCTGAAAAAGTCCGGCCACTCTGGAAGGAGATGAAGTAGGTGGTACACAAGCCCAGAGTGCCCTCGCACCATTGTCAGTGTGACAATAACGAAGATGTGAAATTATATAGTTTAATAATTTCACATATAAGTTGCATTCCCTGGCCAAACTATGAAAAAAGTGTGACTTAAAGTCCGGAAAATACGGTATTCAATTGTGTTACTTAAGTCAAAGTACCGATACAGGAGCAAAAAATACTCAAGTAAATGTAAAAATATCACATGAAAAATCTACTTATTTAGAACTGCTGTTTCATTACATGTGAAAGCAGGTAAAAGTAAAAAAATATCAACTAAACTAAAATTTGTACTGAAGTAGTAGTACTTTACTACTTTTACTTTGTTACCTTCTACCACTGCGTTGGCATTCTGACAACTTCCACGCTTTGTGACAAGAAAAAAGTTTTTTGTAGCGACAGAAAGTGTATAGTGTGAGTGTGTGGGTTCACATGAGAAGTGACTGAAGATGGACGGAGACAAACAGAGGGGGGCGCAGACAAACAGAGGGGGTGCAGGTACTTGTTAGAACTGCCAAAGTCTTTCAATCAGGCTTACCCAAACCCCTTTCCCCGAGGAGAGGTTTATAGATTAGAAATGGTTCATAGATTAGAAAGAGCGATGCGTCAGTGTTTTGGGTTGCAACAGTACAGTTCAGTTACACACATACTCACAGAAAAAGTTCAAGATTTTTGGGTGGTGATTTCAGTAGTTTTCATAGTACTCTTAACTGACCATATAATAAAAATAAGCTGGAAGAACGGTCAGAATTTGATCGAAATGCAGATATTTCGACGTGGTTTATGGTTAATATTTCTGTAACAAAAACAAAACAAAGCTGAACTATTCACTTGAAATAAAAACTAGCAAATATTTGGTATGGTATGGTTTGCTTTTATTAAGACAGGGACAGTGCACAACATTACACTGACTTTAAGAAACAGGAAAGATGTATGATGCCAGGTTATAGCATAAATACTTTCTACCTTAGTCCTGGGGCAGGCTGATGTTAAGTAAAAGTAACATTTTGGTGTAGGTGGATGAAAGAACTGTAAACATATGGTACATTTCTAAAAACATTCAGTTTTTTTCACACTCAGTCACTCAAATTCTGATATACAAATACTCTTTCTTTCATACACTAATTGGTGCAAACTTGCTTTAATTTTACCCATTTCTTTGTCACATGTGCAAACTTTCAAAAACTTGTGCATTTCTGTTTTTAATACAGTGAGGGCATTGCATTACAGACTTTAGACCAGAAAGGCACCATGAAAAATGTATGGATCCAAACCCTTATAGCGAAAGAACATGCAGCATTTGCAGATTATCGTCCAAAACAGTGATTTTCCCGTCGCTATATTCACATTATTCCGGAGGTTGCTATGGGCCCCGCCATCATCATTGGGATTGTGTTATTTTGCATGGGGCTGCCGTTCCATACAGACTACAGAGCCGTTTTAAAGCCTCCCAGAGAATCAGTGCGGTGTTGACAGTGTTGGTCACGTGAACATTGGATATTTTACACGAAGCATCCCACTTTAGATCAGATTTTAGCAGCAAAACCTAAATTTTGCACTTGATTGAATGGGAATCTTACTTAATCAGATGTGATAGCAGAAAAGAGTGAAGTAGCATTTAGAGGTGAAAGTGGGCGGGGCTGAGTGAGGTCAATAGGTCGCTGTTCTCCATCTGAAATCAAAGTCTAGGGCCGTTTTATGCATATATACAAACATATATACATCAGTAGAGAACTCAGACACACGCTGTAGTAGTAATACCCATTAGAGTCTGGTAATTGTGCGGTAATCGGTCATGAAGCTGGTTAAGTTGTGTATAAAAAACGATGAATGCAAAAGTACAAACAGAAGACATCTATGACAGTTCAACATATAACCAATGCTCCAATTTCTTCCAGTTCTTTGCCACGTGTCTGTCTCAGTATTATCTAGTTTCCTCATCAACCTAAAATACGCACAATAGGATAATCCCTCAACTAGGTACTCTTGACAAACTCAGGTCAATATCTGGAGAGGCTCCGTGGGTGTACTTGTTTCCTTGGACACTATTTTTTGAACACATAATAACTGTAGTTTGGTGTACTGCTCCACTGTGATAAACCTTGAACCAAAATGCTATTATGAAAAAGTTTAACTGACAACTTTTCACAGAGATACTTTTTTAAATAGTTATTGGAATGATCTAAATTGCTCTTAAACTGACAAAATGTGTTAGAATTTCCAAAGAGAAAAAAAAAGCACATTAAATTGAACTAAATTGTTTATATTTAAAACAATTTTTTGTCAAATTATGATACACTTGCCTCTGTGTTATGTACACTCATAAAGCCTCGTGTCATTCACAGTTCCGAATATCTAATAGGATTTTCAATATTTAAAGTTTGAGTCAAATCATATTTTCTTTGTTGAGTGTCTGGTATCATCATGATATTTGGGGTTTATTGGATCTATTGAATGACGTGATGCATTCAGATCTTCACTGAGTAAAAAGTTAAATATTTTATTCCAATTTGCAGTAGTAAGTACAGGCCATGCAGACAATACAATTTTGAAAAGACATTGTCGTTGGTGTAAAAAAAAAAAGAGGAGAGAGAGAGTGCATTTACTGTATGTTTAAAGATGGGGTATTCTGCAAAATCAACTTTTTGGACAACTTTCTGCCATGTTTTAACATTGTTCCCTCACGATAAACATGGCTGAAGAGGTTTTAGATGTCATCCATGCATGTTTTCAGTAATCTAGTGATCTCTCCTAGGGCCCTATTCAAACTGTCCTTATGGTGAGCTGTAAGAATCTGTCTAATGCTCAGCCCCAAACCTACATCACCCATGCTCCCACGTTTTCCCACATTCTGCATAAAAATACAAAAACATTATATAAAACTGTTCAAAGCAGATTCACAAATCTGACTCGAAGTGCAGTAGTTCAATTAGTGGGACGCTAATGAAAACACCAAAAACACCTGCAAATACACACTTTGTTCTCCTGTCACCTTTTGAACTGCACAGTTTCCATGTCTCCTCTCGACTGGAGGTGTTTGGCTGCAGAACAGCCAGGTGTGATTTTTCTCTGTTTGCAGTGCCTCCTCTCCTCACACTGGGCTGGTCAGACTAGATCTGAGGGAGACACTCAAAGACTAGACATACAATATAGTGGCAAGGAGGGAATTTTGGTGAGAACTCGTAAAGCAGACCTATTCTGAAAAATCGACTTTTCAGACTTTTAATCATGTTATAGATGTTTCCTTCTCATTTACCCCTGAAAGTTGTATTTGAAGTGGTTTGTGCAACTCCTGTTTTCACCCTCACTTGTACACACCCACTGCTTTTACTTCATCTTTTGATTTTATTTTCTTAATCGGTGGTACATGTAGGATTTGGCATAGTCATTTTTGTATAAATGAAAAAAAAAAACGCCACTCGCTTGCGTTATGTGCAGTTATCCATCTGAGGTGCTGACAACTTCGAAGTGTTTTGTTGTGACGATGTTTACAGCGACATCAGCTCCCACTGGACACTGCAGTTTTCTAACGCAGATTTTTTTTTTTTTTTAAGTCGTTTTATATTATTATTGTGATTTAAATTATTCAAACATAATGTGTCATTGCTTATAACGATGCGGCAAACACAAGCACATGAGGTCTTCTATAAAAGCGCTGTACCTGATGTCAAACCACAGATCAAGACCGTGTTTTAGTTTGATCTTTTAGCCCCACCCACTTTATCTGCCACTGTGATATTGCACCATGTCACAGAAACTACTGTCTCAGAGTGCCAGGTAGTTGGTTGCTTAGTGACAATGTGCCTGATTGGTTGTAATGGGGTGACCCTGCAGTAACCTCTGTATTAATTATACCTTAAGGAATATGTAAAATAAAAAGATTATAGCTTACAATGAAGAATATAAGATGCTCTTCTCTTCAAGCAATGGGCAATAACACTATGCTAATTAAAACTAAAGGAGACTGTAACTTACTACCCAGTCAAATCACATAACATTTTCACTAGTTGTAACTAACACAGAAGCTACTTATGTGGCCACCTTTCTCATCCAATCAGGCACATTTTTACTAAGAATCATGGGAAACCAACTGCCTGACACTATCCTAGACACTTAATTTTCTGTCATGGCGCAATTTAAAGAGTGAAAAACAAGCAAATAGTAGATAGATAATTGAGAACTATAAGGAAACAACAGCATGACACTATCTCTGACAGTTGTTTCTGTGTTTTGGTGCAATATCACGACGACAGAAAAGACTAAGTGGAAACTAAGACATGCTCAGGACTCATGGTTTTAAAATCAGATACAAACACTGAACATTGTATATCAATGGCTAAACCCATGAACTATCTAGATTTCCATCAAAAATGTACAGATAATTATGGAGTTTTTATTACCGTATTATACATCGCTCTGGAGTACGCACCAGCAAAAAATGCATAATAATGAAGAAAAAAACATATATAAGTTATAATAATAAATAGAGTTAAGTTATAATAATAAAACAGAGAACCACAGGCTGAATATCAGTACAGCACACTAACATAACACATTTATATTTATTCAGCTACATGAAGCATAAATAGCAAACTGAATAGTTGTCTGGTATGTTAACATAAGATATTAACAGTTAATCAAACGACAAAACATAACATAAAACATAAGCGAACAAGTTTACTCTCAATCTCACTCCAAATCACTAAATCCATTGAATTCTTCATCCTCAGTGGCGCTTCTGAACAACTTCACCTGCTTCGGAAGTAGATGAAGCACCAATGTGTGACAATAATGAAGATGTAAAATTATATATTTTAATAATTTCAAATATAAGTTGGATCTGAGTATAAGCACCCCCGGACAAACTATGAAAAAAGTGTGACTTATAGTCCAGAAAATATGGTTCTCGAAAATCCCTTGAAAAATTCAACGGTAACTTGGCCTGGCATGTCACCTATTTGTTTCCATGGAGATAGATTTAATGCCACAGTGCGTTAATGTCCACTCAACGTAATAGCTATTCTACAAAAGTTACATAGCGCTCCTTTAAAGCCCCACACATTGTACCTTTTGAGCTCTAAACTATGAGACTTCAGTTGATCCTTTTAGTGATTCTGGAAACTGTTTATTATATTCACCCAAAATCATTCAGTTCAGTCCCATCCAACCTTTTATGTCTTGAAAAAATCCTGCCAAATTGCCCTCTGAAATCAGTGCAAACCCAGCCTGAGTAATCGTGGGGTCTACAAAAAGCCCAGAAAACCATACAAGTCAACAACCCAAGTGCTCTGAATGAAACACTCTTTCTTTAGAGTGGGTTGTGGGGGCACTGGGGAGCGGTGTTGCATTCAAAGACCTCCGGAGAATAGGCCTTTTAGACCCGCTTCCCTTTGTGGCTTCGTGGCTCTTGGTGCATAGCAGAAGCAGAGTCCTTTTGTCCCATTCCCAGTGAAGAGAGCACTCTGGCGAAACAATGGAAGCCTTTCATAAGAATGCATTTTTACAGCCAATTTACTCATTCACCACTGCAACCGAGAGAGTTCCAGTGTGTATTTTTAGATTTCGTTGTACCTGCGAGGCAGCTTGTCCCCCCGCATTTGTCCCATCCGTCAATCGGGGTCTCTGGGTGATCTGTCAGGAGGAGTGAGTGAGTAAAATATACCAAAGATGTACTAAAATGGCCCATACCTGGAGTTAAAGTGCATTAGACAGGTTTTCATGTTGTTGTTTTTTTTGGGTTTTTTTGCAACAGTCTCCCTGAAGATGTGAGACAGGCCTCTACTTTGACAATATTTAAAACCAGACTCAAAACGGTTCTGTTTAGCTGTGCATATGACTGAAAGGTTTTTATTCTGCGCCTTTTTTATATTAATTTTATGATGATTATTTATATTTTGATTTGTTGTATTGTGATTTTAATGTCTTTCTTATTCTGTAAAGCACTTTATGTACAGATCATGCTATACAAATAAACTTGTCTTGCCTTATAATTATGACCAGTGATGGAATGTAACAAAGTAAAAGTAGTAAAGTGCTGCATTTAAGTACAAATTTTACTTAAGTAGATTTTGATGTGGATGTTTTTTTTTACTTTTACTTCACTACATTTGAGAGTAGGTATCTGTACTTTCTACCTCACTACCTTTTTGAACAGGGTCGAGAAGTAAAAGTACTTTTTCATTATAGTCTGAGTCTGAGTTTGAGTTTGACGGAACAAAAATCTACAAATAAAAACAGGGAAAAAACTGCTTCTGTAGAATCAAATCATTAAATTTGAAGCTTCATTAGATTTCAAAACCTGTGTGAAATACTTTTACTTTTTACACTTGAAGTACATTTAAGTTAAGTTTAAATGGGTACTTTAATACTTTTACACAAGTATATTTTTTCATATGATGCTTTTACTTTTACGTGACTATTTTTTACTCCAGTATCTGTACTTTTACTTAAGTAACAAAACTGAATCCTTCTTCCTCCACTGATATGACTTGGTTTGGTTTGATAGATTTTTTCCCACAAACTGCTACAGATACTGAGAAAAAGTACAAAAAAAAAAAAAAATAATAATAATAATTAAAAAATCGAGGAGCGGTGAGTTTTAAAATGGAATAATCTCCCTCTATCTATGTCATCGCCACGGAAACGCCATCCAAATCACAGGACCATTTCAAACTTCATTAAACAAAATAAAAGCGTCATCTATTTTTATTAGTCTAATCATAACTCCTGTGCAAATGAGATAAGTTTTGGCCTGCGTTAACATTATGGTTGCTAGGTAACAAATTACATGTCATATCTGCACATATGACAGTGTCGCCTGGAAGTAAAATGATGAAATTCACATTTTTAATTGAAAAAATACACACGATTTTTTGTCATATGCACAATGTTTAAGTTATTCATTCATCAACAGACGCAAGGCCTATTAATACAACTCTTGATCGTTTTTGTACATTAAAATTGCAAACTGGTCATTAATCAGTCTTTGAGAACTATCATTTTTTATTGTTGTGAAGTTGATCTGGATGTTAACCTGTTTAAGATTACCTAGCTGGAGGATTCGTCAGGATTCGTCAGGATTAGTCAGAATTCGCACTTCTTCAATACTTCTGTGAGTTTAAATGGGCATGACTGACAGGTGAATTAGCCAATCAGTTACACGCATGGTTCATCCGTATGAAAAACAAATGTGACTGCTTACAAGGGAAACAGAAAGGAAAAAAATATCACAGGGGACAGAAAAAAACATCACGGATTTCTATAAAATCTATGAGCAAAGCACTAAACTGTTAAACTGAGGTGAGAGAAATGTTGTTTTGTTTGTGAATGATAAGTGACCAATGAACTCCTTTTTTTTCACATGCGTCACTGAAATAAACAAATCTGATTGGACGATTGTGTTTGGTTCTGGCTGGAGATGCAATGGAGGGACCAGACTGATATCCCTCTGTATAAAAAAGATCGAGATAATCTAGATTTGCCTGGCAAAGGAGAAACTGAAGTACCCGAAGTAAAACAACAGATAGAACAAGCAAACTCCCCACAGAAATGTTAATTGAACCCGTGACTGATTTGCTGTGAGGGTAGATTGCTCAAGCCACTCCAACAATGCGCTGATCGTTTTCAATATATTTTAGGAGACTTTTGTGTGAGATTTCACATTAAAATTCAAATAAGCAGAAAAAAACAATGAAATGTTTTTAGAATTGAAAATGTAATATTGTCAAATGGAGAGGGTCTGCCGCTGTGTTTTTGCATTTCACACAAAACACTGTGTGATTGTCAGAGCTGTTGGTCCACCGCTATTGTGCATCAATCACCGCTTTGTCACGTTTATTTGTACAAATGTCACATTTGAACAAGGGCACCAAAAATGAAGTTTTTTACTGAATTAGTCACTCTGTCTGTGCAAAGAGTTTCTTAAAGGGAGGGTACGCAGACGAGCATTTTGAGTTCAAATCTAACACAGGAACTATCTGTGTTTCCATACATTGCTTTTACTGTCAACGATTCTAACATTAAAAAAAGGAAGAAAGGAAAAGAGGAAAAAAAGGAAGAAAGGAAGAGGAAAAATAAATAAAGGAGAATGGTGACTCAACCCCGAAAATGAATGTCAAAACTGGTTTTAACTTCATAACTATAGTCACTCATTCATCCATTTTACCTGCTCAATAATAAAACATTAGCTCATTATAAGCTCCCAGTCCCCCACCCTCAACTTGCCCCCTCAACCCACCCCAAGCTCTGATCATGGTTTTATTTCTGTTTCTTGTCCTTTACTTTGTACCAGGTTTATCATTTTCTTGTGTGTTTCTTTGTCTCCTTTGCATGTTTCTATCTCTTGTTAAGTCCTATTATGTTTTGTACTGTACTGTTTTTTTGTTGTACTGTTGTACTGTTTTCCCCATAAATAAATAATATATAAAAAAAACAAAACAAAAAAAAACAACAGTTATAACATTCCTTTGGGTTGTTCTTCATTACAAAAACTTTAGACATGATGGCCATTTGGTGTTTTGGTTCTCAAGGCAATTATCCAATCAGACAGCAGAAGGAGTCTTGCATGTGGGTTGCTAGTTTCAATGCTGAAATTCAATTGTTTTAAACCAAAAAGGACTGCAGTCAATCATTAATCAGTGCTGGTGCAGCCTCTGCAGCTCAGTGAGTGAATTCTGGAGGTTCTGAGTTTTCACATGGGGCCCGTCCATAAACTGAGAATGAGAAAATACTTGTGTCTTCTATCTGCATGTTAAAGTTCTGGCAACACAGGTTCAGTTGTGATTTACAGTAAAAACAGTAAAAGGGTACATACAGTTCCTTTAATAAAATTCTCTATCTATTCTAATCTGTTGCAAATATTCAGTATTCCATAACTAAATACAAATATAATAAAATAAAAATACAAACTGACTTACATTTTCAAAGTTTTCTTCCTAACTCTGGTCATGTTAAAATCAACCACATTTGACCCCATCTCTCCCTAGGACTGTGCGCTAAACCCAGAACCCCCATGTGGTATTAGTTTCCCAACATCTCTGGCCTCAAAATATTTCATCTAAAACCCTTCAAAAAAAAAAAAAAAAAAGCCACAACATTACAAATTCAGCCTCCTCCCCTGAGACACAAACCTACATTTGAAATTAAGACCATTCCTCCTAACTTGAACATTCAGATATTAGACTATGCATCAGTCGTGGGCGTTTCTGATATAATTTATGTATAGTTTTGTTATCTGCGTTTTAATGGCGGTCCCTGCAGTGTTGCCGCGGAGACGTGTTACAAAATAATCCCAACTGAAAGAGAGTAGGGCTTTTTACTTTGCACTGTTTGAATCGTTCCTTTGCCGTCATTTACATTTTTATTCGAGCTCTTCACAACAGATGCTTCGTTGCACAATGTGTATTCTTATCTGGGAGATGGATTGGGAAATGTATGCAGAAAATGGTATGGACAGAAGTGATGTGGGCTGGAGACCGCGCTGTTGATATAAATGCATACGGAACAGATAGCGCCCAACAAGACCTATATTTTTCGCCACCTGTTTGTCACCGTGGACATGATAGCGCTTTGCCTGGAATGTTCCACAGTGGAAAACATATAGATCTTGTGTTTACTCAATTAATGGTGTTTTATTACTAGTGGAACTACGTTTAAAGAGACGATATTATGCAGATTGGCCTTTGTCTGGAGAGTGTTAATTTAAATAAAATCAAATATGTAGGCTACCATTTTAAAGAGATCGAGATACTGTTCTACCATGTTATAATGTTCCCTCATCAAAAGCCTGCCTTAAGTGGTTTTATATGTCATTCGTGCCTGTTTGAGTAATCTAGTGATCTCTCTCAGGCACTATCCAAACCGTAGACTGTGTGTAACTCGCCTGGTTAGAATCAGATAATGTTTCTGTTGTTTTGAAATACTTTTACTTTATATGTAAGTGGTTTTATTTTGAAAACCGGAAGTTTATTTTGATGACAAACAGGAAGCACGCACATAGCTTAACCTTGCTCATTCACTCACAGAGCACAGCCTTTTCTCTCACCTGTTGGTTGAAAAAGAAAGAAAAAAAGAGATGGGAAAATCGTTGATGAAGCACTTTATCTTGCTGAATTACTCCTGATGTTAATCGTCTTGGTCAGGTTTTTGAATTTGCAGAAAAGTGATGCTCAGCTTTGGTGTCTAACGAGGTTGACGAGATCCATTGATGGTGAGCCTCCCAGCTGAAATGTGAGCCTCTACCAGCCCCTATAACGGATCCTTTGGTAGGACTGTGTCAGTCCCACTGATTGACACCAAGGAGAGCCTACCAAGGATACATTCCCTGACTTGATTATTCCCCTGATTTACAAACTTGAACATTGAAGTTGCACTTTTCAAAAAAACATTTCCAAAGGGATACTTTTATTTTAGTTTATTCTGGGCCCATATGTGTAATTGTAAATGTATTGTGTACTCAATATTTTCATAACTAAAAGTTCACATTTAACTACAATTACCTGTGTCCATTGTTCTTGCTATATCTCACCTCCTACGAACCTAGAGGCCGAGACGTGTTCACACCTTGACGTGGGTTACATGTGTAAAGAAGTGAACTAAGTGAGTGTGACGTCCCCCATCCAGTCAAATGAAGCTCATCAAGGTCAGCAGTTATAGGGGCCAGTTTGGAGCTGAGTTCCATATTTGGAATTTTGACCGAGAGGCTGTTGAAGGTAAAGCCCCTTCCCGACACCACTGGTTTAGCAGGGAGTAGGCGCTTAGCAACACTGTCAATCAAACTTGTTGCTAAGGCTATCAGGCGCAACCTTGGAGAAACAAGACGCCTAATTATTAAAGTTCATATCTTGATTTACGGACACAAAAGCAAAATAAAAACACCAGGGTCAATACGAACATTTTAAGCCCCAAATGCCGAGTTCGACAGCAGCAGTTACAAAGAGAGGGGAGACAGTTTTTCAATGTAAAGTGAATTGGAGCCAGAGTCGATGGAGCCAGAAGTGCGCCCATGCTATGATTCATGAGTCTATGATTCAAACCCTCCTTATGTTTGGCAGTACAATCCTCACAATGCTCAGCCCACAAGCCTACATCACCCTCTCAACCAGTTCACCTACCTCATGCATTCTGTGTGTATGTATTTCAACAGTACAAACAAACAGTATTTGAGAGTTTGTTATATTGTGAATTGTACTGATAATGTAATATTGGTTGAAAAAATTGACCAGCTAACCCAATGTCTTATACCAATAAATATATATTATTAAATGTTATTACAAAAATGATTGTGGAAATGAAATAATTGCCCTGTAATCTAATATCTATGACACTCTATAACAATTTACAGAGACAATGATGGTTCATCTGTGTCAAATATGGCTGCTTACAAGGAAGAAAAAAAGAAAGAAAAAAAAAAATATAACAGGTGACTGAAAAATATTGCGGATTTCTGCAAAACAAAGTGCTAAACTATTAATAAATGATAAATGACCAATGAGCTCCGTTGTTTCACATGCGTCACTGAGATAAACAAATCAGATTGGACGATCATGAAAAAAAAAAAAAAAAAAAAAAAAAGATAACAGTCTAGAAATACTTTTAAAACTGAAATATTAATCTTATGACTAATAATTGAATAACATGGAGATAATTTCCATCTGCTCTTTATGGTGCAACATCATAAACGTCATCACAGCAAAGTGTCACTCTTTTGTTTCATGCTGACACCGCCCCCTATGGGTAGCAGCTGTTCATGGATTTGTCTTATGTGTGCCAAAATTGCTCCATAACCTTTTTTTGGCTACTAAAACTGTGTATATGTACTGTATGTGGTGTTTGAATAGCATTATCTACTGTTCCTAGTCATTTTTTTGTCAACTTTAGTGCAAAATAGGTAAATTTGAAAGTTTTCTGGTCAAAAACGCCTTTAGGTTTTCGAGTAGTTGGTGACATCACAAAAGACTACCCTGATTACGGCAACAACACTTGGCTGCAGGCTGTTCCTTATACGTCCAGGCTCCCCTGTCCCAGAGTTTAGGCGTTTAGTCCCACTTTGAGTATATAGCTGTAAGAATTGGGGGTAAAAACACATCACAAAAATAATCAAATCAAGTTAACCACTTTAGTAGCAGCTGTGTGGTTAAAAAATATCCAAAAGTAGCAACGTTTTTTATAACTCTGGTTGACTAGGAACCAATGCTGCAGAGAATGACACAAGGGGCTGTCTGTGTGCATTCTGGATAACAGTTCAAAGTGCCAAATGGAAAGGCAAAATACCCCATAATTTGCACAGTTTGTCAAATTAAAAAAACACATTTAAATACATTGTAGATCACCACCCCATCTGTACGAGTAGTTTCCTCTTGTGTCCACCCCCAGACCAGACCGCCCCCTCTCCACGGTCGCTCAGTAACTGCTCTGGATGACCACAAAGCCCTGCCCTTGCCGGAGTGTATCCCCGCTGGGCTCTGTTCCTCACACACTCCCTCCCATCTGCTGGAGCTCCGAATTATCCCCCCCTCCGCGTTTGACCCATTTATGGACCGCCAGCAGGGTTAATATCCAACAAGGGCTGCTCACTAAAATGTTTTTTTTTAATTAGTAATAAAATAGCAATAATACATTTAAGTGGTTCAAGTGGTGTGGAACATTCTCCGTGGAAATAGACAGTGGCAGCTGGAGATATAAACACTAAGGGTGGCTTTTTCCCATGTTTTCCATTAGTTAAAATAAAAAGTAATAAATCAATATCAGAAAAGGCGTTTTGCAGGCATTGCTTTTTCATTATATTAAAATATTAGTCAACAAGAAACGCTCCATGAGGCAAGATTGAAAGGAATGTGTGAAGGTCTACAGTGTTTACTATGAATTCTGCAATATATGAACACTAGGTTATTTTCAGAACAGGGAGTAGGTTTTTTAACAATACGTTTATGGGATATACTTTTATTTTGACTCATAAGAACTGAATGAGTCTGTTTTGCCGAAGCAGGACCAGGCCAGAGGTAAGATGCGCCTGTTTTCGTACTTGGCATTTGGATATAATATAAACTCTGCGTCTGTTTGGTAGAAAAATAACACTATCCAACAATGTATAGCACAGATGTATTTACCCATAAACAGCTCCGTAACTTAAACGTTTGCTGATTTCCCTGGATTGTTCGTGTGGAGTTTTGGGGGTGTTGTTGTTGTTCATGTTGTTGTCCAAATCCGTGTTCGTGTAATCCTTATTTCTTGTCATAAGTTTCATGCCCCAGTTCATCTTAAAGCCAGTGCAGAACGTCCTGGTGTTTTTTTGTTTGTTTGTTTTTTTTAAAAGAAGGGAATTATAAGCTTGTAAGCAATGCAACAAAAGCAATGCTAAACTCTGCTAGATTCTGCCTCTTACAGTAAAAGATCACGAAACCTGAAACACAGATTCCTTTCACCTTACTCACACCTGTCAGGTGACACCTGTCAGGTGTGAGTAAGGTGTGAGACTGTCCGTGTCCCTTGGAGTTTATGCATTGTCGTGTGACTCTGGAGCAGACTGTTTTCAGATCACCATAAATAGCTCTGTCGCACGATTTGAAATGCAGAAAATAAAGAAACTGTCAGATTAGTCTATATTTTCTTATGTTTTTATGTTGTTTATGACCAACATATAAGTATTATTTAAACACTAATATTGTCAAACTATCTCAAATTTGAATTTTAAATTGCATTATACATGTATGCCATTCTGTGAGACATTATAGCCAGTGGAGCACCATTTCCACAAGCGGGCCAGGACAAATAAGGGTTTGTGGAGATGCAAGCTCACTCACATTAAGGAGCTTTTCACTGTAATAAAAACAACCAAAATGAAGAAAAAAAACATTTATTTTAGTCTATTTTTAGCTGAAAATGTACATATTGTAGCTTAAGACACTGGTCAAATGCACACATGAACCACGGACTAAACCAGAACTTATCTAAGACTAATCACGGTCTTTTTTGTTGATGCTTTGTTGATGTCCCATGAAAAAGAGGCACCGTCCCTCGCCCAAATTTAAGCAGAACAGAAATCTGGCAACCTAACTCCAAACCTAAGACTCGACTCAACAATGACTTTAACTGCTCTAAACCCTGAGTACCGAAATAAGAAGTCCACGTCCCACAGCATGAGAACCACTCCACAACCTGTCCAGAGCAGCAGGGAACTACGGCGCCAAGAAGCGTCCTCCAGAAGTCAAGCCAGGACCCTAGAGTTACATTTATCTCCCCTGGATTTGTAACCACCTGAACACACATCCAACCACACTCTCTCTGCTCATGCCAGCTCCCTCCCTTTAAGACACGCCAACCCGTGAGCCCGACCCATCCAGGATTAGACTTTTACCTTGGCCCCTCTCCAAAGCGTTCTCCATCGGGCCGTGGGTTGACCTATTTCCAGCTGAGTTCCATATCTGATCTTTAATCCAAACTGCGGCGAGCCCGGAGAGAGGACGGCTGATCAAACACGAGCTAAATGAAAAGTGGGCTGCGATTCTGAGGCTGTGACATCAAGTGCCTACCATTGGGATGTTTGTTTTTAAAGTGGATGTGACAGGTTAGTCTACTCATTTAAAACAGACCTATTCTGCAAAATTGACTTTTTCGAGTTTTTAATCATGTTATAGTTGTTTTTCTTCAACATTTACTCACCCAAAGTTGTATTCGGAGTGATTCGTGCATGTTTGAGCAACCCGTAATTGCTTATTTTTTGACGCCATATTGCCAACCAACTCCCGTTTTCACTCGCCCACTGCTTTGTACTTAATTCGTTCTCAAATTTTATTTTCTTAATCAATGATACGCGCAATATTCGGGGTGGTGCATTTTAGTACAAACGGGAAAAAAAAATCCGCAGCAGTGCCGTCAGCTCTTTATTGTAATGGCGTTTGCGGCGATGTCGGCTCCAATTGGGCACGTTTTAGATGAATATTGTGATTTAAAATGTGCAAATTATAACAGAATGATCAACAGGTGTCATAGATTATAACTATACAGCAGACACAAGCACTATGTCTGCTTTAACTACAACATAATTTGCGACATTACACTTTTTTCTTTTCTTTTTTAATTTTACTTCCTGCAGATATGACATTGGGCACACTTTTTCTTTTTGTTTAGTTTTTTTTTTCTTTATTTTCATGGCTATTTCGTTGTATTTATTCAAAACAAGGACAGTGCACAGATTGAATTGAGAAAAAATGCTCTGCGCCAGATTTCGTCTTTCCATCAGCAGTCCTTGGGCATGTATAGAGTTATAGATGAGATGCAAGCAGCTCATTTACATAAAAGCACCTCTGACAACAACATTTCATCAACAGCAATGGACTTAAGGGGGCACTAACTTCCCCTAGAATGGTCAATGCTTCCCCATAGCTCCCCCAAAGATTTTTTTCCCCACTTTCAGAGCACATCCAGGCACCTGTTTAGCTTCTCCAACCAAAAATGTCTTGCGCCGCCCCTGGTTTTACACCTCACCGCTACCTGCATTTTTTAACTTTCCTTCTAAACTTTTTTTTTCCCCACAAACTGCCACTTAACTCTTGTAAAACTATCCATATCCATATCCAACTATCCATTCTCCCTGTACACCAACTGCTGCACCTCCAGCCACGACTCCGTCAAACTGGTTAAGTTTGCGGATGACACCACCCTCATTGGACTCATCTCGGACAGCGATGAGTCTGCCTACAGGAGGGAGGTGGACCGGCTGGTGTCCTGGTGCAGCAGCAACAACCTGGAGCTCAACGCCCAGAAGACAGTGGAGATGATCATGGACTTCAGGAAAGTCACAGCCCCCCTGCCTCCCCTCACCCTGACGGACTCCCCCATCACCACTGTGGACTCTTTCCGCTTCCTGGGCACCTGCATCACCCAGGATCTCAAGTGGGAGCCGACCATCAGCTCCCTCATCAAGAAAGCCCAGCAGAGGATGTTCCACCTGCGGCAGCTGAGGAAACGCAAGCTGCCAGTCCAGATGATGGTGCAGTTTTACACTTCCATCATTGAGTCCATCCTCACCTCCTCCATCACTGTGTGGTTCGCTGGGGCCACTGCCAGGGACAGACAGAGCGCATTGTGCGCTCTGCTGAGAAGGTGATTGGCTGCAGCCTTCCATCTATACAGGACCTGTACGTCTCCAGGACTCGGGGGCGAGCAGGCCGTATAGCAGCTGACACCTCTCACCCTGGACATGGACTATTTGAGCCACTTCCCTCTGGCAGGAGGCTACGGTCCATTGGGACCAGAACCTCTTGCCATAAGAACAGTTTCTTCCCCTCTGCTGTTTGTCTCATGAACACTTTATAATATCTGCACTATACTGGACACTTTATAACACCGGTCACTTTAATAAGCCACTTTGCACTGTTGTTCTGATGCTGCTATTGTATATATTTTCTCCCTTTAAGTATTTCATTTGATTTTTTTTAAGCATATCTTTTTAACTTTGTGCATGCCCTTATTTGTATTTGTATTTGTATTTATTCAGTGTGTTTATGTTGCACTTTTTCACCGTATCAAGTTCCTAGTTTGTGAACTGTGTTCACAGACTATGGCAATAAAAGTCTTCTGATTCTGATTCTGATATTTACCACAGGTACTATCCCCCCAAACCATGTCAGAATTAGAAAAAACACAAACACCTGCCACTTTAATGTTGTTTTTGGCGTATTTTACTTCATGCAGACTCCACACACTGAGCGGAGTACGTAAAAAGTGTAATTACATCAAAGCGACTTTTCAGAAGCGAATGTAGCAACACAACATCTGGCTTTGCTCTGAAGACACTCCATCATTTTGGCACAACCGCACGCAATGCACGGACGCAGCGAGTTATCTTCATCTTACTGTTTTATTCAGCCGGCTGCATTGACTCAAGACGCTTCTACGGGGTATTAATTGCTAACACTTAACATGTAAATCATAGTGTTTCCTTTTACTGTTTTCAAAGTGCTATACAGTAGTCGGCGAAAACAATGTATTAAAATGTTTAATAAGTTTCAGTTTTGTTTTTGATATTCTGAGACCCCCCCTCCCCTTGCTCCCTGTGCTAAGTCACTCCCTCTTCAGACCGCTAGAGCATAACAATTGGTGCGCAGCCCACTAATGAAACTACTGCACATCACATCAGGTTTGTGAAGTTGTAGTGTATTGTTTGTTGCTTTGTTTTGCTTTTGAATATGTATGGGAAATGGAAAATGTGCAATAACATGGAGGGGGAGATCTCTAAATGACTCAAACATGCATGGATAACAGGCATAGTTTTGTTGAGGAAACAATGTTGTAACAGGATAACATTTTATAAAAAGTTGATTTTGGATAGTAACCTCCTTTTTATATCATAATGTAAAAAAAAAAAAAAAACGTTTATGGCTTCATACATAAATATCCTCCATCTAGAAGCTTTCATTCTCCATATTTCAACCTTTATTTGGTGGCTAATGTATTTAAAAAAGTAATAGAAATAGCCATTTGATCAGTTAACTAATCAAAAAATGAATTGCTGACTTGTCAAATACTAAAATAATCATATGTGGCAGCCCTAAAAGAACTGAAATGAACATGACTGGACTTAAAGGTGCAATATGTACATTTTCTGGTGGGGGGGTTGCCATCTGCTTTCATGGAGATGGGAGATGTTATTGTTTAGTCTAGAATGTTCCACACTATGGCATTGTATGTACCTTTATTCAGATGTAAAAAATGCATTCTTATATAAAGTGTTTGAAAAAATAAATAAATGAATAAATAAATAAAAATAAATAAAACTCTATGGAGACTTGAAGGTTTCAGACGGAAATGCTACATAGTGCATCTTTAACGTTTGAATTATTAATGACCTTAAAAGGCTGCAGTAACCGTCATATCATCTGTCTGTGATATCTAATACATATGACTTCACCATGTACATGTTGTGTACCCATGCATTCTTCAGAAAAAACAAAACATTAATTAATAATAATAATAATAATAATAAAAGATATACACAATTACCTCCTGTAGTGGCCATTGCTCTGAGTAGTATGATGTATCTACCAGAGAACATTGTATTGTATCAAGCAGTTCCCAGTGTATGTGGGCCATGTCCAGGGCTGCCCTTTGTCACTTGTTTTATTCATTATTTTTTTTAGACAGAATTTCTTCCCACAGTCAGGGGCTGAAGGGGGTGCAGTTCGGGGACCACAGGATCTCATCTCTACAGTTTGCAGATGATGTCATCCTGATGGGTTCTTCAAACCAGGGCTGGGACATGCACTGGGAACAGGTCTGAACCAGAACTAAACCAGAATGTGCAACATGCACTGGGGCAGTGTGAGCCGAGTGTGGAACTGTAGGAATGAAAATCAACTCGTGCAAACTCAAGCCCATGGTTCTTGACCAGAAAAGGGTGATGCCCTCTTCAGGTGGTGGGATGTCCCTGCCTCAAGTGGAAGAGTTTGGCTTCTCATCCCAGTTACTTTTCAATGTGCTGTGGTGCAACACAGAGCTGGGAAAATTTATTCTTAGGGTGTATTCACACCAGAAAAGTGCTAAAGTCTGCTTGTTTAATCCGGGTCAAATGCGGACTTCTCACTGCACATTTGGCAAGTGGAATATATAAAGTAAACAAATTCACTGTATGATAATCAACACACACACTGAACAGAACTGCCGAAGTCAGGTGAATGCAGCCTTCATTAGGCTGCTTGGCTTTAGCCCAGCGCCAACACGAAGGACCGATCGCTCTTTAACAGGACAGACATTCAGCCAGCAGTGTTGTGCATGCACGGCTGAATAATATCCTTGTTCTTCAAACTTTTTTTTTTTTTTTTCCAGAGGAATGGTTTTCAGCCTGGATACATAGATTTAAATGGATTTTGTGTTGTGCATCCTGTTCCTCCTCTTTCTTCATATTCATAACGATACGAAATATAAATTAATGCGCCCACATTGAGTGTGTTGCATGATCATTCTACTGAGCTGTTTTAGTGCATTAAGCAGCTTTTACACTGTGGCCATGAAAGTACATTATGTGGTGAATATAAGACACGAGCCAGAATGCAAGTCCTCCTCTTCCATTTGGATTTAAAGTCCCATAATTTTCACTGGGCGCTCACATGTGACCAGCCCTCACCCCCTTTGGGGCTGGTGGTGAGTGGGCCCTTTGAACGCGGGCCCTTTAGACAGACGTGACTTCAGGCACATCTTGACGGTGGCTTGTCAAAGCTCAAAAAGGTGCATATCCGCTTGTTTGGTCTGGGTCAGAATTTGCAGACCCTGTATATTTAGACTGAGTTCCACTGTGTTTTTAAACTCCATTCACTTTCCCTAAAATCACTTTTGATCATTTCAGCTCTGAATTTGCCTAACTTTGGCAGCTTTGCTGACACCGCTTCACTCCTCGGTGCACCAACAGATATTAGAGACTTCCTATTAACAGTCTGACAAAAGGTAAAACAAAAATATACAAAAATAAGAGCAAAAATGCAAGGTTATTCTAAAGTATTGAAGGGTAAAGTAAAAAATAAATAAATAAATAAATAAAAAATAGCTGTTAAGTTTAAAACTGCCACTAAATGACATCACAAGGTAGATCAGAGCAGTTTGAGCTTTGGAGATGTAGACAGCCTAATAAGCCAGGGCTATTTATTTATTTAAAAAGGACAATGCACATTAATAAACATGTTTTTTGATGAGGTAACAACATTATAATAGGGCTAAAAGTTCACAGGAATTAGTTTTGCGTAATATATGACGTAAAAAAAGTCTGGACACGCCCCTGGTGTCTGCAGTGATGCAGTTTCTGTATCAGACTGTTATTCTTACTCTCACCCTAGGAATAAAGGAATAAAGATCGCAAATGCACCAGTCAAAAATACTTCACACAGTACTACTTTACTTTACACCATACTTCCAGATATTACTAAAGTCGCCTCAACTTTCTGCCATGTTTCTACAAATTTCCACCAAAAATCAAAATTTTAAAACACACTGCCTCGGTGCCTGTCATGGTCTATGGTAATTCTGTGACTAAGTTTCTCTCCCCTTTTCATGTTTTTCACTCCTTTTTTGCCTGCATGCAACCTCGATTTGAAGCCTGATTACACCAGTATCTGTCCCACTAAAAGCCGTCTGCATTAAAAATCACATAACTCAATACATTCTTCATTTACAGGTTTGAGTTCGACATTTTTTTCTCCATTTCAAAAGCTTCAATCAGTTTCAATGCTCGGTTCAACCTGTTCCATAAGACGATATAATCTAATTTAATTCTAAATTGACTGCATATGTTGAGATGAATGTAGATTTATGCTTTGAATTCTTGGCTGATCAATTTACAATAGAGATGAGATAATATCCAGAGTAACCATGGAAACGGCCATAATCACGCATTTCAGATAAAGACATTGCATTCAAAATGGACTGAAATGAAAGTCCAAGTTATGTGCCCGTTATGAAAGGTATTGAGACAGTGGAGAGTTGGCAAGGAATGCTGTTTATGAATATGGAAAACTTATTAAATTTCATGATCAAATTCAACCAGTACTCTCTTATGCCAAACCTCGAAGCAGGCTGAAGAAAGGAGGACAAATATTCTGTGAGGTTTTAAAAGGACAGCTGCCCCGGGGCAATCGGACAGCGATGTGGCCGTGATCTTCAACCTTTCCTAGTCAGGCAAGAATATGCACTTTTCATTTAGCATGCAAGGATTTGTTCAGCTGGGCGTGAAAAATTAAATCGCCAGGGCTGAAGTGGTGCAGTGTTTAAAGCGGCTGCCTATAAACCAGACGATTGCCGGTTTGTGTCTGTTCTGATATCCAGACTTGACCTTGACCCACTCCGGTCACAATGACAGGTAGGGCATCCAGCGTAAACATCTGGTACGTTATCTAAAAACCTGCGTAAAAACTCATACTGGTACTAAACATAGTAGAAATTGTTTTGACAAACTATTGATCAGCAAAGGAAAGCACATTGACACAACAGATAGCACATGAAAATATAATGACAGAAGACAGAGGCTATATAGTAATAAAAAAACTAAATAATTAAAGTAGCAAATATAGCAAAGAATGTGTATTAAAAAGGTACAGATATATTGCATGGGTACCAAAAAAGGCCACCAAAAAAAAAAGGTCACACACCGCCTTTAGCTTTTGCAATCACTGTGACATTGTTTCGATTTCGCTCCTGCAATGTCACAAGATTTATTTCCATCCAGTGCTGCATTAATTTTTCACCAAGATGTTGCATTGATGATGGTCTAGTCTGACCGCTGCACAAAGCCTTCTCCAGCACATCCCAAAGATTCTCAATGGGGTTAAGGTCTGGACTCTGTGGTGGACAATCCATGTGTGAAAATGATGTCTCATGCTCCTGAACCACTCTGTCACAATTTGAGCCCAATAAATCCTGGCATTGTCATCTTGGAATATGCCCGTGCCATCAGGGAAGAAAAAATCCATTGATAGAATAACCTGGTCATTCAGTATATTCAGGTGTCAGCTGACCTCATTCTTTGAGCACAGACTGTTGCTGAACCTAGACCTGACCAACTGGAGGAGGCTCGGACCTATTTGCTTAGTTAAATCCAGGTGGCAACTTTTTTTTGGTCAGGCAGTGTCAGTATCTTGTGTCAGTCTACCCCAGGGCAGCTATGTCTACACCACAGAGCGTGGAGTGAATGAATAATGAATAATAAAGTAAAGTAAAATAAAAATATACACTACCACTATCTTCTTTATTACCGTGACTTTTTATATTGCAGATGCTCACTGAAGGCATCAAAACTATAAACAGACACATATGGAATGTAGTAAACAAGAAATAAACTCAAAATAACTTCAAACTTGTTTTAGATTTTAGATTTTTAAAACAGCCGACTTTTGCATTTTGACCCTGCATGACACTTTTGGCATTTCTTAACCGCGATGCAACACAGCTGTGGAGTAAAAAACATTTCATGTGAATTCATCATGAAGCTCATTGAGAGAAGGCCAAGGGTTTGCAGCGCCATCAACAAAAGGCTGGATTTCAATCTAAAATATAAAAAAAATATATTTAGTTGATTTTCTTTGATATTTTCTGTCTTTACTACATCAATCTATACATCTTGCGTACCGTATATTTGATCTCTTCTGTCTGTACACGGTGTCTATAAAGTTACAAGTCTCAATTTAAAAAGTAATTACAAAGGCAAGTGATAAGATGTATTAATTAGATTTGTTCTGTTGTAGTTCGTGAGTTCCCCAATCAAACATTTCCAGACCGTTGGACTGGAAGGGATGGACCAATTCCTTGGCCTCCATTTTCATCTGATATCACACCTCTGGATTTGTTTCTACGGGGCTACGCTTAAGATATTGTGTCGAACAAAGACGCGGGACATTGCGGAACTAAAGCAAAAGTAACAGATGAGATTGCAAGCTTTGATGAGGCCATGGTACAGCGAACATGGCAAGAAATCCAGCACCGTCTCAGTGTTTCGCCCATATAGAGGTGGATTAAATGAGGTCAAAAACTTTGGAAAACCGCTGCGAGTACAATAGAACAAGTCTGATTAAGATATATTTTTAATTGCCTTTATAATACATGTTAATTGTGAGAAAAATGTTATGGACACCCTGTATGAAAATGTAGAAAGTACGAAAATAAAGAAAAAAACATTGAATGAACTGTATCCAAACTGTTGACTGTAGTGTACACTTTATATCCATAAAAGCATTTGACATCAGAATCTTGCGTGGTTTAGATTTCACCTTTTTTTTTTTTTTACCATTGTTTACATCAGAAGTCGCAGGTCAGACTCTTCCACAGTTACATCCCTAGAAAGCCCACACTATGCATTTAACATGAGCCGCACACGGAACACGGAATATTCACTGTACCTTCCTCGCCGCGTCTGCTCGTCTTCTATCTGGTCTCCGTGGCGTCTCCGTGGCGTATCCTTGCCCCGTGGTCATGTTCTCGCGTTAGGATCGGAGCTCTCTTCCCTTGGCAGGAGCAGTGAAGCGACGTTGTTAACTCCGCACAAATCCCAGCTCCTCAGGTTATGTGCTGATGAGTCACGCAGCAAATCTCCAAGGACGCTTTTGTGTTTTTATGTGAAACAAAACAAACACCATATTTGATCAAAGTTTCAGAGGAAAAAATCAAAAATGAAAACATTCTTCTGTGTAGTTTTGCCGAAAGATTAAAGGCGCTGTAGCTGATTTTTATTGTCTTAAAACCGTGAAAAACAGAGCTAGTTCGTTTTAGACGGTTTGCAGTGGTTCAAAGTTATTCCTCACTTACCTTATGTTTTCTGAGCATCCTAATTATTCACCATGATGAGTTTATAAGCACTTTTTACAGCTTACAGAGACCAGAGTGGAGTTTTTCAGTCACGGTAATGCTAACAACAACAACTATCATGCTAACCACACACTTCCAGACTAGTTTAGACAGTAAAATACTTTCTAAAGGAGCTCAAAAGTGGTTCTGACAGTACATTTTCCGTTTGTTTTTCCCATAGACTTTTGAGTTCAAAGACTTCGTAGAGGCTAACCAGCTACGTACTAACTAATATCCATAATGCACATTTAAAACTCAAGATTTGCTGAAATGCTTTAAGCACTTAGCAGTTTATAAAGTTTCAGAAACAGCTTTTAAATAAAATGATCATTCTTGAGGTCTTACAAAAAGTTATGACAGAGCTGATAAGCCTGGGCAAGATCTGAGCTCAATTAGATACAGACAACACACGGTGAACTAATTTATTTTACTTATCTAACAATACAAACTAAAACAAACCAATCAAATAGCTGAATATGTCCATTTAAAACAATAAAAACAGGAGCCGAAGTGAGTATAAGTATTTTGTTTTTAGATGTAGACGATCATGAGATTTTGTTTTAAAAGTTCCTGTATCAAAGTTCAACAAACAAGTGAGATATTCAGACAGTCAAGCATCAAGCAGTCCCTTATTTTTATCTCAAGAGTTGCTTGAACGAGAGACACATTTTGCTCGAAATACATGAAAAAAAAAGAAAAAAAGAATTTAAACAGATTAAACCAGCTCCATCCTGCAAATTGAAATCACAGCTTCTTAAATAATACATAAAATGAAAGAAAACATATTTTAATAAAAGGTATGTATAAATGTGTCATGTTTTTTGGCCCAGTTACAAGGTGAGACACTTGTGTACCATAGCTGTCCCGGGGCAGCATTTGTCAGGCAATAAACTATAATATTCATAGATCATGACTTTACATTTTACTTTACATTTGAGCCAAAACGATGGTCCATTGACTTTCTGCTCCAAACTGCAGAATTAATAGCCCCTCCCGCTTCCTGATGACATTTCACTGTAACAAGCTGCAGATTTTCATTGTTTTGCTTTTGATAAATAGCTACATGACACTTTTGAATCCTGCGTGTTTGAACCGGAGCTGACATTTTGGGGGGTAGTTGAAAACTGAAAATTTCTGTAAACTTAAGTCTCATGAATCAATAAAGTAATGATGACAGAGAACAACATGGACAACAGAGTATCGTGGATAAAAAGGGGGTATTACACTTCTATGTGGTATTAACTGCTAACACATTACATATTTAGACCACCGTGTTACCTTTTAGTGTTAGGAAAATGCTATATTTGCCAAAAAAAACAACATATTAAAATCAGCGCCACATCACATCAGGTTTGTGAAGTTGTACTGCAGTGTTTCGTATCATGTTTTTGTATATTTATGTCGTGTGGGAGCGTGGATGATGTAGACTTGAGCTGAGCATTGCACAGAATCTTGCAACTAACCATAAGAAGGGTTCAAAAAGATCACAAGATTACTCCAAACATATTTTTGATGAGCGAACGACATTATAACATGCTAGAAATCTCCAAAAAAGTCAATGTTTCATAATACCCCCTCTTTAAAAAATATAAAAATCGACATTGCATAATATTTCTCCTTTAAATACACCACATGACAAACCAAATATAACTGCTATCACTGTTGATATAGAGCTACATACCAAATACTGACACTTCACAGTTGTTTCTAATCTTAAAATCCTCTTTATGTTTGATCTCTCTCTGCAGTGTAACCTCTTCCTCTCCTTACGTACCTTCCTACGTACGTCGGCTCTGCTCCATCAGACATGCTCTTTGTTCTCCCTGCCTCCAGCTACAGACCACGGTTCCATCAGGACTTCACACCGCTGACATGGCCGCCCTATCCCAGTGACAAAGGAGCGCTTTATTTTGCATCTGGAAGGTATTTGGCAAAACCGTAGAACCCTGTAATTAAACAGACATCGCATAAAAACACTGTGGATATATGCAAATTACAAAAGTACTGACAGATAAAGACGATAGAATACTGTAAAATCAGTGTAAAGTCATGTATTTGAGCAAAAAAATGTCTTGCCAAAGCGTAGACATATTGTATAAGCAGCTCTTGAGGTAGGAAGTGCGCCATTAGCATGCTAGTTGTTTGAGACTGCGAAACTCCGCTCTGTTCTCTTAATTGTGAAACGATTTTATAAACTCACTGCAGGGAATTACCAGAATGCTCAGAATGCAGAAGTGAGGAAACATTTTAGACTTCAAGGAGATGCACGGTTGAGGAGGTTGATGATTCTGCTGCTGCGGTAGAGATAAAAGAGCGGAGATGAGACGGCAAGAAGGACTACTTGAGAAGTGATTGGTTGAGAGGTAGTAGAAGGCTGTGATTGGCTGACAGTGACAGATACACGCCCCTTAACCTCAACCACTTGCCGAACAAAGCTGCCGGCGTTACTCAAAGTCGCCAGATCTGCAGTTTTCTCGACATTTTAAGAGCTGCCACGGGTGAAAAATATCGTTGGCGGGTTTGGCAAGAGCTATTTTCCATGTAAAATGTGTTAATATTAGAGTAATCCTAATGGAAGTCTTGAATTTCCGTGACAAATATCCAAAGCCATCAGCGCTCTCTGAAGGTTCTATTTATGCGGGAGAGAGGGTTGGGGGCGGGGCTGTGTCACCGGAGGAGCGCTACTTTCTAAAATACAGGTTTTGGGCTGTTATAAAGCCTGGAGCCTGGCAACTGCATCATCATGGCAGCATTTTACAGAGGAGCAGCAGATTTGAATGTCATTGTAACTGTGTTGAATCATGCACGTATCACTTAAAGTCTGAATCTATTTGAAGAATCGCTGTAAGTACAGAGCTGTGGGCGGGGATAGGTGATCATAGGTGTCATAGTATGTAACCTTTTAGCCATTTTTTTACATTTTGGTTGTGTTTATTGCACTGAAAAACATGTGCCACAACTGTGAGTGGGCTTGCATCTCCACAAACCTGACTCTTACTTTGGCCTCCTGCTTGTTTCATGCTTCCTTTGGCCATAATCTTCCCCAATACGCCATAATATGTATCTATGTCCATGGAGAATGTTCTAAAGTATGGTTTTAACTTTATTTTTCTATGAAAGGATGCAGGTGAAGGTGACGCTCCAACTCCAAAAAGTTACATAGTGTTGTTTTAATTTAATAAAGTCACATTTAATGTAATAATTGAAATCATGGGTGTTAAAGTCATATGTATATAATAACAGACAGTTGTTTTTTTACTTTACGTAATGAACAGCAGTGATATAGTGATAGGATGAAAACAGGAAGATAACCAGCGGTGGACTCAATTTTGTTACTTAGTCAGTACAGATACATTCGTAAAAGGTTACTCAAGTAAAAGTATCCTATGAAAAAGTGAAAGTACTTAAGTACTTGTTTAAAAATGTATTTTTAAGAGTAAAAAGTAAAAGTATTTCATATTATGTGTTGTTAATGTGTTAAAGTGTAAATGTACTGATACTGATTAAAAACTATACATATTTTGCAAACAGCAGCAATAGAAATCAGTTTCTTAAGTTTTCTTATGAGTTTTGCGTGTTTATTTTTATTTGCTCAAAGCTGAAGCTTGAATTCGAAAACTTTAATCAGGATATTACAGCAAACACTGTAAAAATAACCCCTCAAATATTATGAAAAGTACTTTTTACTTTTCAGTCTTGTTAAAAAATGTAGTGGAGTAGAAAGTACAGATATATCCTCTCAAATGTAGTGAAGTAAAAGTAAAAAGTATCCATTGTAAAATGAAGTTAACATACAAATACCTAAAAATTCTACTTACGTACAGCACTTTACTGCTTGCACTTCATTACCTTTAACCACTGATGGTAACCGGGGTGACAAGGCATGAATTTGATTGCAGCACTTTTCAAATTATGGCAAATTATTACAAAATGAGGTTTACTATAGCGAGGCAACAATTTCAAGCCAGCATGAATCTCTCAAAATGAAACTCCGAGTATAGCTTATGTTGTAAAACTATTACAACATGACTAAAAGCTTATGAAAGTCTTCACTTGCCCCCATAGTACAGATATGTGACTAAATCTCGACCTCTGCGTTGATAGCCAGCCTCTTTCAGCGTGTTAATCGGCCACAGGTGCCACACTATGCTCACAACAGAGATTATTTTTTACCTGGAAGTCATTTGATAAGTGACAGCGGCATTGTTGTGCTAAAACATTGGTGACCTTTAGCGTCGGAAGAAACTGAGTCATATGCGTGCACCGCGATTGTTCCAAATGGCCTCGCTGAGATAATGGAGGTGTTAGGGCCATTTCAAACAGTGCAAATGCAAATCAGCAAAGGAACCGCGACCGAGGATATGAAGACAAATAAGACTCATAAAAAGCCTCAACAATCCCCCGCAGCACTGATGCTAATACTTTAAAGGTCCCGTGTACGGCTAAATTTGCATGTTTTATTTCATTTTATTATTGGGCTTAATATATTGTTTCCTCATCAAATACGTAT
Organism: Periophthalmus magnuspinnatus; assembly: GCF_009829125.3. NCBI lineage: Eukaryota > Metazoa > Chordata > Actinopteri > Gobiiformes > Gobiidae > Periophthalmus > Periophthalmus magnuspinnatus. The sequence continues at coordinate 13,522,776 of NC_047142.1, forward strand.
TGTAATTGTTTTATTGTTTTTTTGTATGGCTTAATGTTTGTAGGTTGTCTCCCTCTCCAGAGCTCAAAATGCTATCTTCCACCTTGTGATGTCAGCCAGTGGTGTCAACCATATTTCAACTCAAAGCACTTTACATCAGGGAACCATTCATTCACATACAACCCTAGTCACTGTGAATTGCTGCCTATTGTCCTCTTTGTTTCCTGTTTTTTTTGGGTCTGAAGATAGAGTTGATCGGTGAGAAATTATGTCTCAGGCCCCCATTCCTCTTTCAGGAAGGATTGTCTTTCCTAATAAAAATTGCTTCTTTAACTCCTCTCTCAAACCATTTCTTTTCTCTGGCTAAGATCTGAACTTCATCTTCAAAGGAGTGGTTGGTGTCTTAAAGCAGCGAAACGTCTCCACTCCTATGATGATTTGTCCAGTTGACAGATTTAATTTCGTCTTTTACTCATCCTTACATATACACATACGCAATAAACAATGTAGAAGAATGTAGAGAAGGCGTTACATCCTTACTCTTATGTCTAAAGTTTGATTTGATTTGAAGAACATAAAAAAATAGAGCACAAAATACTGAAAATATAACGTACATTTACTGTATAACACATGGCCTTCGACAAAACTCACAATGAGTAACTTGACTCAGGTAAGACTATTACACTGTTTAATACATAGAAGCAAAAGTATAGTGTCTGAAAACTCTCGAGAAGTACAGTTTTATTAAAAAGATCAAGTACTACTACCTCTGCAAATACTACTCACTTTGGCTAACCACATCTTAGTCTATTCTAGTATCTGTGTTCCATAATGTTTAAAATGGGTTGTGCAAAATCAACATTTTAGAGTTTTCCACCATGTTATAATGTTACTCCCTCATTAAAAACATGCCTAAAGAGGTCATATGTCATTCTTACATGTTTGAATATTTTAGCAATTTCTCCGTCTATTCGATTCCTCCTTACGCGTAGCAGTACAATCCATGGAAGTGTGTCATTAGCATGCTAGATGTTCGTGACTGCAAAACTCCGCTTTGCTCTCTGAGTAGTGAATTGCAATCTCTCCCACTAGTTGAACCCTTCTTACGGTCAGCAGTACGATCCTGTCCAAGGCTCAGTCCACAAGCTCCTGCATACACTACACTACAGCTTCACAAACTGGATGTAATTTGCAGTAAGTCTGAAGGGGAAGCGACTTAGCATGGAGAGCAAAGGGAGGTAGGGACTCAAAACATCAAAAAACAAAGTATTTACATAATACTTTGTTTTCTGCGAATATTTCCATTTTTCCAGCAGCAAAAGGTAAAATGTTACCCTAAATATGTTATGTGTTAGCAATTAATACCCCATAGAAGTGTAATACCTCCTGTTTAACATCGTTTTTGATTCCATCATTCCATCGACAACTGCATATACCGATCTTGGGCATTTTGTGTAGTACTAGATTTTTTGGTCCAGTACAATGGTCCAGTACTCTGCCACATGCCTGGATTCAAAAGTGACTCCTGGGAAAATAAATAAATGAATAATTGCCCACCCCATGCAGAGCAGACCACTCTTGATCTTAACACCATTTCTTAGAGATGGTAAAACTTCTCTGCACCAGTCTTGTTCTCTGGCAGATAACAGCTATAGCCTCGTACTCCCGTGTTTAGCGTTGGCTTGTATTTGATATTTTATAGATACGCTGAGATCAAACGGAGCATGGACTATTGAAATGCCTCTGCTCACACTCCAAACACTATTTTATTTAACCAAGATACGGCATCACAGACCAACTGACACCTATATGAACCGCTCTATATAAAAACGATCCAATCTCTACAATGTCCTTTATGAATATGGAAAGTAATGCAGTACAATTATTCATACCAAAATGTAATCAGCTGAATTCTTTCCCCCCGCGCCGGTTGGAGGTTGTAGATAAGCGTGTTGCGTACTATCAGCAGTACTGTTGGGAGCAGCCGACGGGCGGCAGGGCAGGTGCGTGTTAACTCCGCGTTTATCGTGTCATCTTTCCTCGGCACTGAAGAAACGACAGGTGCATAATGATTTGTTATGCGTTTCATGGGGAGATATGTTGTGTGAAAGGGCCATGTCGCTCACTAAAGATTGTGATTCTATTCAGTTGTTCAAAGTCAAAGGTGAAACACTGCAGCTATATGCTACAAAAAGGATAATTTTTTAACTCGTTCTGTAGTTTACTAATTTAAAAGGCCCATATTACGCTATTTTCTGAATTGTTATAATGTTGTTTCCTTCTCAATATGGACCACAATGCACTGCGAAAGTCAGAAAATCAACAATGGACAGAGACCTGACTGAATGAAAGCAAACGGAAGCGCTGGTTTGTCACACTGATCCTGATTATGAATAAAACATTAATAACCGTTGCTGTGTAAAGTTGCTAATGTTACCCGCTTACCTTAGCTTGAGCTGTTAAAAAAAGATAATTTCCAACTCTCAGACTTTTTTTTTTTAATCTAGTCCATTTGCGTGAGATCCAGCTTAATAAAAAAACATGTACCGTTAAAGACAAAGTTTAAATTTGTCAACTGGACAAATTGTTGTAGGAGTGAAGACGTTTCGCTGCTCATCTAAGTCGCTTCTTCAGTTCTGGTCAGACTTCTGATGGACACTGCCTTATATCTATCTGAAGGGAGGGGCTAACAACAATGAAACTATAAACAGCTACTTTCTCCAGTTTCAGCCTTTAATGGCACTATTCAACCTTTAATGGCCATACTGTTCTATTTTTTTTTCTACTAAACTTCATCTATTGCTATTGATCAGACCTGGACGACTAAGGGATTACACAGACAACATGTACAGTTACTATTAGACCAGGGGTGGGCAATCTACGGCCCGGGGCTTCTTACACATTGGTTTTATTAATCCGGTCCGCCGAACGTGACCAAATTATGGCACACTTCAGCTACATCAACCTTGTATTACTGTCTTATTCTCTTATCAGCCCTTCTGCAAAAATGAGCTTATCAAAGAAAAGTGGATAGTGAGCGCTGGGTATTTAATACGGAGTGGACAACAAAGTATTTTTTCACCGAAGTCCAATCAAAGTATCAAAGTTTTTTGCTGGCATTCAAATTAGCAAATCTAGCAAGCCTTTCTCTGAAGGTGAGTTTTTAGAAGAATGCATTTGGAAAGCAATTTGTACAATGAGCCTTGTATATTCATGCTTTGCTACATGTTACAGGCCAAATCTGTAATGTAATATATACATATATATTCTGGCCCAGCCCCTCTGTCAAATTTTAGAACCCATCGTGGCCCATGTCTCAAAATGTTTGCCTACCCCTGTATTAGACTATAAATACTTCTGCCAGTCCAATCTGATCATGACAGAAATCAAGTTTTATCAGAGTTTAGCAAACGTTTTTTAACCCAGACACCAGAGTCACATGATTGTACTGAGCTGCATGTCCGATTCGCTCTGTGAGTGAGTGCACTATGGAGTCCACTAAAGAGTGCGGTGCTGCGGCGTGAATGAGGGGTTAGGGACTAGGGCGGAAACTCAGACACAGCCCTAGGGACCATTGATGCCCATAACTTTTCATGGTGCATTGGAAATTTTGAGTGCAACCGGACATTTGGACAGCACTAAAAACCGTGTGACCCCTAAATAAGTACCACCTAACCCCTAACAGCCGTAGAAATGGTCAGTACCAGTTACATATCAGTTGTAATACAGAATATGTATTTTATTTGAAAGTACAGTGTTGGTATATTAGAATCCATCCATCCATCCATTTTCTTCCGCTTATCCGGGGCCGGGTCGCGGGGGCAGCAGTCTAAGCAGGGACTCCCAGACTTCCCTCACCCCGGACACGTCCTCCAGCTCCTCCGGTGGGACCCCAAAGCATTCCCAGGCCAGCCGAGAGACATAGTCCCTCCAGCGTGTCCTGGGTCTTCCCCGGGGCCTCCTCCCGGTGGGACATGCCCAGAACACCTCCCTAGGGAGGCGTCCAGGAGGCATCCTGAGCAGATGCCCGAGCCACCTCAGCTGGTTCCTCTCAACGTGTAGGAGCAGCGGCTCTACTCCGAGCTCCTCCCGTGTGACCGAGCTCCTCACCCTATCCCTAAGGGTGCGCCCGGCCACTCTGCGGAGGAAGCCCATTTCAGCCGCTTGTATCCGCGATCTTGTCCTTTCGGTCATTACCCAAAGCTCATGACCATAGGTGAGGGTAGGAACGTAGATTGACCGGTAAATCGAGAGCTTCGCCTTCCGGCTCAGCTCCTTCTTTACCTCAACGGACCGATACAGCGACCGCATCACTGCAGACGCTGCACCGATCCGCCTGTCAATCTCACGCTCCATCCTTCCCTCACTCGTGAACAAGACCCCGAGATACTTGAACTCCTCCACTTGGGGCAGAGACTCACCACCCACCCGGAGAGAGCAAACCACCTTTTTCCGGTCGAGAACCATGGCCTCGGATTTGGAGGAGCTGATTCTCATCCCAGCCGCTTCACACTCGGCTGCAAACCGCCCCAGTGCCTGCTGCAGGTCCTGGCTTGAAGAAGCCATCAGGACAACATCATCTGCAAACAGCAGAGATGAAATCCTGTGGTTCCCAAACCAGACCCCCTCCGGCCCCTGGCTGCGCCTAGAAATTCTGTCCATAAAAATAATGAACAGAACCGGTGACAAAGGGCAGCCCTGGCGGAGTCCAACATGCACTGGGAACAGGTCTGACTTACTGCCGGCAATGCGAACACAGCTCCTGCTCCGGTCATACAGGGACCGGACAGCCCTTAGCAAAGAGCCCCGGACCCCATACTCCCAGAGCACCCCCCAAAGGACACCACGAGGGACACGGTCGAATGCCTTCTCCAGATCCACAAAACACATGTGGACTGGTTGGGCATACTCCCATGAGCCCTCGAGGACCCGATGGAGAGTATAGAGCTGGTCCAGTGTTCCACGACCAGGACGAAAACCACACTGCTCCTCCTGAATCCGAGGTTCGACTATCGGTCGGATTCTCCTCTCCAGTACCCTGGAATAGACCTTACCGGGAAGGCTGAGGAGTGTGATTCCCCTGTAATTGGAACACACCCTCCGGTCCCCCTTCTTATACAGAGGGACCACCACCCCGGTCTGCCATTCCACAGGTACTGTCCCCGACCGCCACGCGATGTTGCAGAGACGTGTCAGCCAAGACAGTCCCACAACATCCAGAGACTTGAGGTACTCAGGACGGATCTCATCCACCCCCGGAGCCTTGCCACCGAGGAGCTTGCCAACCACCTCAGTGACTTCAGCCAGGGTTTATGGACGAGTCCGCCTCTGGGTCCCCAGTTTCTGCTTCCTCCTCGGAAGACGTGACAGTGGGATTGAGGAGATCCTCAAAGTATTCCTTCCACCGCCCGACAACATCCCCAGTCGAGGTCAGCAGCTCTCCACCCGCACTGTAAACAGTGTTGGTGAAGCACTGCTTTCCCCTCCTGAGGCGTCGGACAGTTTGCCAGAATCTCTTTGAGGCCGTCCGATAGTCCTCCTCCATGGCCTCCCCGAACTCCTCCCAACCCCGAGTTTTTGCCTCTGCGACTGCCCGAGCCGCGGCACGCTTGGCCTGCCGGTACTCATCAGCTGCCTCAGGAGTCCCACGAGCCAACAAGGCTCGATAGGACTCCTTCTTCAGCTTGACGGCATCCCTTACTTCCGGTGTCCACCACCGGGTTCGGGGATTGCCGCCGCGACAAGCACCACAGACCTTACGACCACAGCTACGAGCAGCCGCATCGACAATAGAGGTGGAGAACATGGCCCACTCGGAGTCCATGTCTCCAACCTCCCCCGGGATCAGGGAGAAGCTCTCCCGGAGGTGGGAGTTGAAGACCCCCCTGACGGAGGGCTCCGCCAGACGTTCCCAGCAGACCCTCACAATACGCTTGGGCCTGCCAGGTCTGTCCGGCTTCCTCCTCCGCCAGCGGATCCAACTCACCACCAGGTGGTGATCAGTTGACAGCTCAGCCCCTCTCTTCACCCGAGTGTCCAAGACACGCAGTCGGAGGTCAGATGACACGACAACAAAGTCGATCATCGACCTCCGACCTAGAGTGTCCTGGTGCCACGTGCACCGATGGACACCCTTGTGCTCGAACATGGTGTTTGTTATGGACAAGCTGTGGCTAGCACAGAAGTCCAATAACAAAACACCGCTCGGGTTCAGATCGGGGAGGCCGTTCCTCCCAATCACGCCCCTCCAAGTGTCACTGTCGTTACCCACATGGGCGTTGAAGTCCCCCAGGAGAACAACGGAGTCCCCGGTTGGTGCACTGTCTAGTACCCCTCCCAGGGACTCCAAGAAGGCCGGTACTCTGCACTGCTGTTTGGCCCGTAGGCCGACACAACAGTGAGAGACCTGTCCCCGACCCGAAGGCGCAGGGACGCGACCCTCTCGTTCACCGGAGTGAACCCCAACACGCAGCGGCTGAGCTGTGGGGCAATGAGCAAGCCCACACCAGCTCGCCGCCGCTCCCCGCGGGCAACGCCAGAGAAATGGAGAGTCCAACCCCTCTCAAGAAGATGGGTTCCAGAGCCCAAGCTGTGCGTGGAGGTGAGGCCGACTATATCTAGCCGGTAACGCTCAACCTCCCGCACAAGCTCAGGCTCCTTCCCCCCCAGCGAGGTGACATTCCATGTCCCCAGAGCTAGTCTCCATGTCCGGAGATCCGGTCGTCGAGGTCCCCGCCTTCGACTGCTACCCGGATCTCTCCGCACCCGCCCCTCATGGCTCCTCCCGCAGGTGGTGGGTCCACGGGAGGACGGCCCCACGTCGTTTCTTCGGGCTGGGCCCGACCGGGCCCCGTGGGGAAAGGCCCGGCCACCAGGCGCTCGCTGCCGAGCACCCACCCCAGGCCTGGCTCCAGGGTGGGGCCCCGGTAACGCCAGTCCGGGCGACGTAAACGGCCTCGTTGGATTTCTCTTCATGATGGGCTTCTGAACCGCTCTTAGTCAGACCCGTCTCCCAGGACCTGTTTGCCATGGGTGACCCTACCAGGGGCATGAAGCCCCCGACAACATAGCTCCCAGGATCATTCGGGTGCTCAAACCCCTCCACCACGTTAAGGTGGCGGTTCGGGGAGGGGGTATATTAGAATATTGCTGTTAATTGTTGCATAATCAGATGTAAATATTAGAGTGTAGGAGAGCTGTTCAACATCTCCGAGGAATATTTCTTGGATCCCTCAACTCACAAATGTTTGTCATTTTTTAAAATCTGTGATACAAAGTAAACCTTCTGACCCTGGACTGAGCCTCTCTCGTTTCTACCACAAAAAACCCAGAACACAAAGCAGAGTGATATTAAAAGAGGTGGACCGGTTACACATACAAAAGGAAAAAAGAAACAACAAACAACAAAAAAATCAATTTTTGCCACATTCTTTTTGGAAATAAAACTTGAATAAATCACGCTTAGAATTAGATACAAACAAATGGTTCTACAGTATACAATCTGTCAAAATGTTAAGTACAAGATTGTAAGGTTTGGTGCGTGTACATAGAGTGTGATGCTTATGTTTTTATGGGAGAAAAACGCATTGAGATTTGAGAAAATGGCCCCCACTCCCATTTATGTCTATGCATTCTATGAAAAGGAGTCAAGAGTGGGGGGAGACATTCATCAAACAGTTGGAGTCAAGGTACATGCTTGTATTTGAAGTCCAATGAGGTTTATTTGGTCTCCTGCTAATTTATTCTAAAAAATCTCACTTTTTTAGATCAGAAACAAGCCCACGGGACTAAACCAAGAGGGGGCCTTTTTCCTCACACACCTGGAATACTCGGTCGGTGAACACTGAAATTTCTTGAGCGCTCACGTCTTAAATGAACAGCAGGATTATTCAAACATGCATGAATCACTCAAACTACAGCTTTGAGTAAACTAATGAGGGTACGCTGTTTAAAGCCCATAAAGGGACATTTTACACAGTATGTCCTCTTTAAAGGGCCCATATTGCACCATTTTCTGATCTCTGTTATAATGTATCCACATCAATGTATGTTTTTAATGAGGTACAGCATTATAACTTGTCTTAAAGCTCTCAAGAATCCATTTTGTGTAACATAGGACCTTTAAAACCGTAAACTTGGAAAACAGAGCTAGTTCAGTTTTACAGTGATCCAAAGTTATTCCTCACTTATCTTATGCAATCCGAGCATCTTTATTAGCTTAGATTTTCCCATCTTTCAGACACCAGAGAGACGTTTTGCCATCACAGTAAGGCTAACAGTGCACTTCCTGATTTACAGACAATAAAACGCTTCACGACTAGACGCAGACAGCACGCAGCAGATTTATTTTGACCTCAAGAGCTGCTTATACAAGATATCCGCACTGGAGTAAGACACATTTTGCTCAAATACATGTGAAAAAAAATCAGAAAGAGGCCCTTTACCAGAGTCTTAGCATGATCGTATTGTGCGTGTGGTTTCTCATTACCCAGAGCTCACTTAGGGACCCTGTGTGTAGAAGTCAGTCTGTTCTACAAAGGGGAGAATAGAGTGTTCCCTCTTGGTGTGATCGGAATTGGATAAGCACTTTGAAATTACTCACAAATCCACAGCTTTGGCTCCTCTCCGGTCAATACAATAGTGCTGGATCCTGGGGTCTTAGTCTAACTGTGCCTAGGCATGTGATTCCCCGCTCCTCGTTTTTCAAAATGCCAATTGTTTTTGCCGGGATGAAAATATGGAAATCAAATCCGTTTCAAAATAATAATGTGTTTTTGTTCCATTGCAAAAGAAGAACTAATAAAGCCTTCCCTTAATATTTGAAGACTTGGAAAGTATGAGCGTGAAAGGCGTTTAAAACGTCTTTATTTTGACATGGTAAGTTTTCCATGAACTAATGTGGATTGAGAGTACTGGGGGAAAAAGAAGAGGAATGTGTTTATGACAAATATTTGTATCAGTTTCAAATGGTCTGCTCAGAGTTCCGTACCTTTTTCCATCCATCCATCCATCCATTTTCTTCCGCTTATCCGGGGCCGGGTCGCGGGGGCAGCAGTCTAAGCAGGGACTCCCAGACTTCCCTCACCCCGGACACGTCCTCCAGCTCCTCCGGTGGGACCCCAAGGCGTTCCCAGGCCAGCCGAGAGACATAGTCCCTCCAGCGTGTCCTGGGTCTTCCCCGGGGCCTCCTCCCGGTGGGACATGCCCAGAACACCTCCCTAGGGAGGCGTCCAGGAGGCATCCTGAGCAGATGCCCGAGCCACCTCAGCTGGTTCCTCTCAACGTGTAGGAGCAGCGGCTCTACTCCGAGCTCCTCCCGTGTGACCGAGCTCCTCACCCTATCCCTAAGGGTGCGCCCGGCCACTCTGCGGAGGAAGCCCATTTCAGCCGCTTGTATCCGCGATCTTGTCCTTTCGGTCATTACCCAAAGCTCATGATCATAGGTGAGGGTAGGAACGTAGATTGACCGGTAAATCGAGAGCTTCGCCTTCCGGCTCAGCTCCTTCTTTACCACAACGGACCGATACAGCGACCGCATCACTGCAGACGCTGCACCGATCCGCCTGTCAATCTCACGCTCCATCCTTCCCTCACTCGTGAACAAGACCCCGAGATACTTGAACTCCTCCACTTGGGGCAGAGACTCACCACCCCCCTCTGTATAAAAAGGGGGACCGGAGGGTGTGTTCCAATTACAGGGGAATCACACTCCTCAGCCTTCCCGGTAAGGTCTATTCCAGGGTGCTGGAGAGGAGAATCCGACCGATAGTCGAACCTCGGATTCAGGAGGAGCAGTGTGGTTTTCGTCCTGGGCGTGGAACACTGGACCAGCTCTATACTCTCCATCGGGTCCTCGAGGGCTCATGGGAGTATGCCCAACCAGTCCACATGTGTTTTGTGGATCTGGAGAAGGCATTCGACCGTGTCCCTCGTGGTGTCCTTTGGGGGGTGCTCTGGGAGTATGGGGTCCGGGGCTCTTTGCTAAGGGCTGTCCGGTCCCTGTATGACCGGAGCAGGAGCTGTGTTCGCATTGCCGGCAGTAAGTCAGACCTGTTCCCGGTGCATGTTGGACTCCGCCAGGGCTGCCCTTTGTCACCGGTTCTGTTCATTATATTTATGGACAGAATTTCTAGGCGCAGTCAGGGGCCGGAGGGGGCCTGGTTTGGGAACCACAGGATTTCATCTCTGCTGTTTGCAGATGATGTTGTCCTGATGGCTTCTTCGAGCCAGGACCTGCAGCAGGCACTGGGGCGGTTTGCAGCCGAGTGTGAAGCGGCTGGGATGAGAATCAGCTCCTCCAAATCCGAGGCCATGGTTCTCGACCGGAAAAAGGTGGTTTGCTCTCTCCGTACCTTTTTCCATTTGTTTTATTTTAATTTCAGTATTTTATTTTTTTTTATTTTAAATTTTTTGTTCACGCATAAAAACTAGTCTTAGTCTTGGTGATAAACTGTATAAAGAGGTTTTCGAGGCTAGCAGTTATGGGGCGAGTTTGGAGCCATATTTGGAATTCTAACCGCAAGTATCAAAGCAACCAAAGAGCCAATCTAGAGCGAGGTTGATGAAGGTAACGCCCCTTCCCGCCCACACGGCTCGTTTAGCACAGAGCGGGCATTTAGCAACGTTGTCAATAAAACCTGTTGCTAACGCTCATCTTGATTTACTGACACAAGAGCAAAATAAATACCCCAGGATCATGTAGAGTGAATAAATACAAACATTTTAAGACCAAAATGACGAGGCTTACAGCAGCAGTTACTCGGAGAGGGGTGACAATTTTTCAATGTAAAGAGAACTGGAGTCAATGGAGCCGGAAGCGTGGCCATGATCACTTCCTATTTGGAACATGGCAGCTAGCAGGTTAGCTATGTCCATTTATATATACAGTTTATGGTCTTGGTTAAATCCAAATTTGGTATTTTGTCTCTTAGAGAGCACAAAAACTAAGGTGAAATCTGTGGTCATAACAAAGTAAACCAAAGTGTTATTAAGCAAATGAAATATACACTAGGCAGGCTTCACCACCTGCTGACCTCCATGGAGATGTATAGCATTGAAGGACCTGTACCAGATTTTTTCCCCATGTATTTGAATTGAAAGTCTTGCCTCAGTACAGATGTATTGTATAGGAAGCTCTTAGGGTCAAAATAAGTCTGCTGTGTGCTGTCTGCATCTAATTATAAAGCATTTAGTGTCCAAGAGTCAAGACGTGAGCATTAGCATGCCAGTTGTTGTTAGCATTAACGTGTCTGCTCTTGCCTCCGAAAGTTGTGGAAAGTGCTTCTAAATGTATCACCATAAATAATTGTGCTCGGAACAACAATTTAAACTTTTCTAGTTCTGTTTTTCACATAGCTCTTGCATGACATGCTTTATTAATTTCTCTTTGTTATTTGGGCTGACTGGGACCTGATGAGTCTAAATACAAAGAATTATCTTCTTACATTATGTAGTTTCTGAGAAAAAATCAAATGTCCTCATATGTGGACATTTTACTCATTTTGATAAAACATTTGAACAATGATTTGCAAAAACTATTTATTAAGACCCTGAACACAGCATTGTTTGTCCTGAATGTAAAAACAAAATGAGAAACAACAATTGTGCCTCTTGGAACAATGGGTCTCATGTGAAGAGCTGCTGACAAGAGCAGGAAGTTAAAAAAATAAAAATATTCTAAACATTCTAAACTGTTAAAAAATAATATATATAATATATTTGAATTGTTGTTGTTCTTGTTTGCTGTTCTTCTTCTAAAAATTTGCATTGTGGCCTAGAGGACCCAAAATGTGTTGTCCACATATGAGGATGCCAGGTCTCAGGAGACCTGGGGTACAGCACCTTCAAACATATCCATTTCCATGATGACATCCACGCAAAGCTTCCAGGTCAGATTTGTGGAGAGATGAGATTAAGTAATAATCATAAACTCTATACATAAATGGCCATAGTTAATGCACTAGCCATCATGTTTCAAAGAGACATTGAGCATGGGTAGGAAGTGGTTCTTTTGAGCTCTGGTTGCAATTGATTTTTTTCAGTTGACAATTGAAATCATTGCCCCTCTCTCTTTGTAACGGTTCCTGTCAGGCTCACCATTCTGACCGAAGAATGTTTGTATTAACCCACTCTACATGATCCTGGTGTTTTTATTTCACTATTTTAAAAATCAAGATATGAACATTAACAACAGACAAATCAGGTGCCTTCTTTGCCCTCACTCCAACTAGCGTTAGTAACAGGTTTGACTCACAGCCTTGTTTGGAAGTGCCTTCCTTTGCCAAACCAATGTTGCGGGCGGGACAGGGCGTGTACCTTTAACAGCCTCTCTCCTGATTGGCTCTTTGGTTTCACACTCGGATTCCAAATATGGTCTCTGGTTACAGATTAGCCACCATAACTGCTAGCCTGCTAGTTTCATTTGGTTGCAACAAAGCGCTCTGGGTGACGTCACACTCCCTCAGTCTATTTCTATTATTAAATCTAGGTTTTTCAATAAAAATGCAATGAATAAATTTAAAAACTCAGGAAAGTTACATATAGTGCATATGTAAATACAAACTATACCCAAAGGAATCCTATAATGTTCACAAATATTCCTTTTTAGAATGCTTCCATAGAATACATTTTTTTAAGCAAAGTACATAGACGACAATAGGTCAAACGCGCCGATACACGTCTGTACTGCCTCTTTAAAATTCATTTCACAAATCCATATTATCCTCCAACTCCACTTCTCAGTATGGACATTCAGCCCATACGCCGCCTCGAGTCCTCCCCACATCACAGAGAAAGAGCCCCGCTGGTTATGGGGGTCAAAGGTCATGAAAACCCATCTCCACGGGCCGCCTAGACGTGTTTCCATTTCGCATTTGGTTTGCAGAGTCGGACCGAGCTGCTGCAAAGGACTGTGGGTATAGCGTGGTAAAGAGATGAGTAAAAGAGTGAGAGATGTGTTTTCTGGTACTTGGAATGCACGGTTCATCGTGAAAAGGGCTGCGAATGGCAAACGGACTCAAGTGCTCAATGACTGAAATCAGAACCGAGATGGAGAGATGCTTCAGTTTGGAGGCCATACATAAGATAGCATACATAACATACTAAGTGACGCTGTTGGAGATGTCCACTTGGCGTTCTAGAGAAATAAATGCATAAGAAAAGAATAGAATAATAAATGTAATGGATACAGCTTCATAAGAATGCTCAAGAAATGCAGCTCGCAAATGTCTCTTCAGCCTAGTTGAGGATTATACCAGAGACAGGGAGATTCACTTAAACCAATTGCTGGGTTTCAGTTGACATCACAACATAGGCCAATAAATAATATTTCATACAGATGAAGGCAGTGGAAAATGAATATTCTTATACTGCATATTTTTGGTGTATGGGTCTAGTCCTTTAGTAGAAATGATCGGATTTGTTTGTGAACTTAACTTCATGCCAAAGTATAATGTAATCAATAGGAAAATGTGGGTCTGTCCCCCGTCTGTGTTAATGACTTTCTAGAACTCGAAAAGGACCAATAGCCACAAATCTGCAGAAGACAGATTAATATTTGTTCTATTGTTCTCTGGGTATAATCTGTGTTAGTTCTCATTCAAAGTGATCAGGGAACATTTAGTGGAATATTTCCTGTTGATTAGTGTTAACTTTGGATTCAGCAGAGAAACAACACATTATAGCAGCTCCTCTCTCACTCACCTGCGGTTCATCTCTCACTCTTGAACGGCTCCATTCACTCTTTAGTCCTCTTGAGTTGAGCACTACTTTCCTCACACAATCCTTGAAAGGAAATGTGCGCAGGTAGTATACATGTTAACGACCATGTAAAAATGATTTCTTAAATCTAATGTTATGCTGCACAATAATGCACACAAAATATAAAAGGCCATAATGGTTTGACAATGGAATTTGAGTTTTAATTAATTACTTATCCAGAGTTGAGTCGCGGGAGCGGCAGTCTAAGCAGGGACTCCCAGACTTCCCTCACCCTTCAGTTCCTCTGGGGGGACCACAAGTTCCCAAGTTAGCCGAGAGAATTAGTCCCTCCAGTGAGTCCTGGGTCTTCCCCGGGGTCTCCGAGGCAACCAATATGCACTGGGAACTGGTCTGGCTTACTCCCGGCAATATGAACACAGCCCCTGTTTTGGTCAAACAGGGACTGGACAGTCCTTAGCAAAGGGTCCAAGACTTCATACTCCTGGAGCACCTCCCACTGCACACCATGAGGAAATGCCTTCCCCAGATCCAGAAGCACATGTAGACTGGTTGGGCAAACTCCCATGAACCCTCCGAGACAAAAACCACACTGCTCCTCTTGAATTCGAGGTTCGACTATTGATTCTCCTCTCCAGTACCCTGGAATAAGCCCTACTGGGAAGGCTGAGAAGTGTGATCTTCCTCTAATTGGAACACACTCTCCGGTCCCCTTTCTTAAACAGAGGGACCACAACCCTGATCTGCCAGTCCAGAGGTACTGTCCCCAACCGCCACGTGATGTTGCAAAAGTGTGTCAGTCAAGGCAGCCCCACAGCATCCAGAGACTTAAGATACTCAGGACGGGTTTCATCCACTGCCAGCGCCTCGCCCCCGAGGAGCTTGCCAAACACCTCAGTGACTTCAGCCAGGGGCTGGACAAATCCGCCTCCGAGTCATCAGTCTCGGTTTCCTCCTCGGAAGATGTGATGGTGGGATTGAGGAGATCCTCAAAGTATCCATTCCAACGGCCAACAACGTCCAACTCACCACCAGGTGGTGATCGGTTGACAGCTCTGCCCCTCTCTTCACCCGAGTGTCTAAGACATGTGGCTGGAGGTCAGATGACAACAAAGTCGATCATTGACTTCCGGCCTAGGATGTCCTGGTGCCAACTGCACTGATGAACACTCTTGTGCTTGAACATGCTGTTCATTATGGACAAACTGTGACTAGCACAGATATCGTTGCCCACATGGGTGTTGAAGTGCTCTGTCCAGTACCCCTCCCAGGGAATCTGAGAAGGCTCTGCACTGCTGTTCAGCCCATAGGCCGACAGACATAACAGTAAGAGAATAACAGGACTGTTACACATATTTGGAGGAAAATGGCACCACTGGACCTTCTCTGCTTCAGTGAAATACCAGACGTTTCTTCAGGAAAGATGTGACTTTGATTTACATGTGTGAGATTTTTTGACAACTGTGACTGTATTATAAGTGCACCTCTTACCAGTGCACTGTTAGTATCTTTTCATGAATGCACATTTTGTGTATGTGTAGAGCTGTCATATCACTCATATGGTTTCTAGATGCATAATGATAATTCCATAGATAACAACAGTACTGAAGGCTCAGCTGCATAAATGAGGTGTAGGACTGAGAAGAAACAAATAGCCCACTGACTCGCCCTATTTGTACAAACATGGCGTAAATACAGTCCAATATATACAAATATTAATAAAGTATAGGTCCAAGCTTCTCTAATTTGACTCCAAAATGGCTCAGTATATATGCATATAAGTTAGTAAAATAAATATACAAATTTGCAATGTAGTTTGAATAGAAAATGTTATTATTTTGAGTTATTAAATTGCCTAAATACTGATGCCCACCCCCAAGTCTGCTTGCCTACCCATAAAAGTCACCGCACTCTGACTACATGACTACTGACTAAATGACATTTTATTCACACTGAACAGTTACACAAAGCATTTATCAGTTGTTATGTGTACACAAAATACTGAAGCTACAATGTTTTACACAAGCTGAGTTCTATTTCTGGGCCGGACTGTGACCAGACAGCAAGATCTACACCACATGGGACCATCTGCCTTCTGTTGCTACCTCCTGATACTGCTGCTGGGTGGTAGAATGCTCTACAGCCAAACTCACATGTTTGTTTCCGCTCATTTTAACGTTTTTGGTGACTCAAACACTGGACTTCTGCTTCTTTTCATTGGAATTCTCAATCATAACTTCACATCAAAGTCAACCTTGAATTGTCTTCTGTGCAGTTTGTAGATATTGTACAGTGTATATATATTTAATAGCATTTATCTCGGACATAGTCTAAATGTAAAGTGCAGCTTGTTGTTGTCATTACTAAGTTTTATCTTTACTACGTGACAAACTGGTTAGCCTACATAGATTACTATATCATCAATGCTTAAGTGGGTCGGTCTGTCAAAAACTCTCGGGCCTTTTTTTTCCCAGTCCACCCTGATCTGGGTTGCCTACAAACGTCAAAATTTATGTTGTTACTTTGCTGTCCTATTTAAAATTAATTAAATGAATAGGGTAGAACGTTAATAACATAGGCTGTGTTCTAAACGGGTCACTCCAGGAATGGTCCATTCAAATAAACCAAATAAATAAATGCATGAATTCATATGCCCAGTTTAGAACTTTTGTGTTTAACTGATGCACAACATGACAAAAGGATGAAAATGGTAGTCCTTATTCATCTGTTTGTTGTTCTCTTCTTGGTCCTATTGTTTATACACTTGAGCTGAGCTCTGGTTTGAAAGTCCACTCTGTGTTGGTGGAGAACAGATTGAGGCTCTCAGGCGGAGCAGAGCTGGTGCGTGTGAGAGGAGACACAATCACTGAGCGCTGTTCAGTCTGCAGCTCAAGTCCTGTTTGGTGCACTAGTGTTTGATGGAGTTTAGTCAGAGCTTGTAAACAAAATCTGCATGGGAGAGATCTGCAGAGGGGCTAATGTAGAGGCATGTTGGGAGAAGGAGCACTAGCAGGAGTGAGAAGACATTTTCAAAGTTAAGTATTTATATGGAAATCAAGTATTGCAAAGCTGGACTTAAAAGTACAGTATGTAAATTTCTATAGGTGGCATCACCTGCATAATTCCATGGAAATAGAAAGTTAAAGGCATACTTATGAACATTCTCCATGGAGAAATATGTTTTATTTGTCTGGGATCCAGAATACATGCTTCTTCAATACTTCTACTTTCAAATGGGCGTGACTGTCAAGTGGATCAGCCAAACAGGGACATGCACAGTACGTCCTATAGAAATAATAAAGGAAAAAAAAATATACCACAAGGCACTGAAAAACATTGTGAATTTCTGCAGAATCAAAGAAAAAAGCACTAAATTCTGTTAATCTGAGGTGAGATAAATTTGTTTTTATTTGTAAATCATAGGTGTCCAATAAGCCCCTTTGTTTCGCATGTGCCACTGGAAAAACAAATTTTAGATACAACAGAGGACATGGGGACCAAACTGACATCAATCTATATAAAAACACAGAGATTTCATTCAGGAAATTGTTATGTGCCATACTTGTGAAGATTATAGCCAATGTAACATCAGTCAATTAGTCAATCAATCAAACTTTATAAAGCATTTTTCATACAAAAACAGTAACACCACCAAGACACAGGGTCCAGGGCAGAGATGAGGCCAAAACACCAGGACAGGCCACAGCCGCAGCCAACCACCGCTCCCGGCACAGAGGGCTCCTACAGAGGAAACACTGGAGCCTAAAAGTGTTAAAACAATGAGTAAAAGCTGAGATCCATAGAATATAAAACCACATGTAATAAACAAATAAAACAAGAAATACTAATCAAATGCTAAGCTGAAAAGGTGGGTCTTGAGCCTGCTCTTAAAAACATGAACGTTCTCTGCAGCCCTGACACTCTCTGTGAGTGTCCTGACTTTGGGAATGACTAGGAGCCTGCTGCTTGCTTTAGCTGGTTGGCTTAACTTGGAATCCAAGCTTCCATTGGTTTAAAACATAGATCCATATAAAAATGTGTTAAAAGTTAATTAGTGTGGCTGTTTGTGCATGTTAGTTTTATGACTGATACAAAATGCGGTCTGAACAATACATACCCTTTTTACTTTGCATCACATTTTAGACAAAAAAAGCTGCTGACCTCGACTGGGGATGTTGTCGGGCGGTGGAAGGAATACTTTGAGGATCTCCTCAATCCCACTGTCACGTCTTCCGAGGAGGAAGCAGAAACTGGGGACCCAGAGGCGGACTCGTCCATCACCCTGGCTGAAGTCACTGAGGTGGTTGGCAAGCTCCTCGGTGGCAAGGCTCCGGGGGTGGACGAGATCCGTCCCGAGTACCTCAAGTCTCTGGATGTTGTGGGGCTGTCTTGGCTGACACGTCTCTGCAACATCGCGTGGCGGTCGGGGACAGTACCTGTGGAATGGCAGACCGGGGTGGTGGTCCCTCTGTATAAGAAGGGGGACCGGAGGGTGTGTTCCAATTACAGGGGAATCACACTCCTCAGCCTTCCCGGTAAGGTCTATTCCAGGGTACTGGAGAGGAGAATCCGACCGATAGTCGAACCTCGGATTCAGGAGGAGCAGTGTGGTTTTCGTCCTGGTCGTGGAACACTGGACCAGCTCTATACTCTCCACCGGGTCCTCGAGGGCTCATGGGAGTATGTCCAACCAGTCCACATGTGTTTTGTGGATCTGGAGAAGGCATTCGACCGTGTCCCTCGTGGTGTCCTTTGGGGGGTGCTCTGGGAGTATGGGGTCCGGGGCTCTTTGCTAAGGGCTGTCAGGTCCCTGTATGACCGGAGCAGGAGCTGTGTTCGCATTGCCGGCAGTAAGTCAGACCTGTTCCCGGTGCATGTTAGACCCGCCAGGGCTGCCCTTTGTCACCGGTTCTGTTCATTATATTTATGGACAGAATTTCTAGGCGCAGTCAGGGGCCGGAAGGGGTCTGGTTTGGGAACCACAGGATTTCATCTCTGCTGTTTGCAGATGATGTTGTCCTGATGGCTTCTTCGAGCCAGGACCTGCAACAGGCACTGGGGCGGTTTGCAGCCGAGTGTGAAGTGGCTGGGATGAGAATCAGCTCTTCCAAATCCGAGGCCATGGTTCTCGACCGGAAAAAGGTGGTTTGCTCTCTCCAGGTGGGTGGTGAATCTCTGCCCCAAGTGGAGGAGTTCAAGTATCTCGGGGTCTTGTTCACAAGTGAGGGAAGGATGGAGCGGGAGATTGACAGGTGGATCGGTGCAGCGTCTGCAGTGATGCGGTCGCTGTATTGGTCCGTTGTGGTGAAGAAGGAGCTGAGCCCAAAGGCGAAGCTCTCGATTTACCGGTCAATCTACGTTCCTACCCTCACCTATGGTCATGAGCTCTGGGTAATGACCGAAAGGACAAGATCGCGGAAACAAGCGGCTGAAATGGGTTTCCTCCACAGAGTGGCCGGGCGCACCCTTAGGGATAGGGTGAGGAGCTCGGTCACACGGGAGGAGCTCAGAGTAGAGCCGCTGCTCCTACACGTTGAGAGGAACCAGCTGAGGTGGCTCGGGCATCTGCTCAGGATGCCTCCTGGACGCCTCCCTAGGGAGGTGTTCTGGGCATGTCCCACCGGGAGGAGGCCCCAGGGAAGACCCAGGACACGCTGGAGGGACTATGTCTCTCGGCTGGCCTGGGAATGCCTTGGGGTCCCACCGGAGGAGCTGGAGGACGTGTCCGGGGTGAGGGAAGTCTGGGAGTCCCTGCTTAGACTGCTGCCCCCGCGACCCGGCCCCGGATAAGCGGAAGAAAATGGATGGATGGATGGAAAAACTAAAAGGTTTTATTGGACAGAAAATGCTTGAAAACCTTGAAAGTTGTTTTGAGTGAGTGGGCTTGCATCTCCACAAACCTGACTCCACTGTATGACATAAAACATATTCATCTCTATGGAGAATGTCCTGACATATAGTTTTAACTTTCTATTTCCGTTGAGTCCTGCTGGTAAAGTGCTGCTACCAAAACATCATGCACTGTTGCTTTCAATTTATGATAAATAAAAGAAAAAACATGTTGAAGTACAAGCCTGGGAGAAGCCAACTGGAGGCTCTGCTCTGTCTGAAGCTTTGTCCTTCAAGTTAGACTTTAATCTGAGCTTTGTTTTAACACCATAAAGAACTGATTTAGCTGAAACTACAACAGGTCATTACAAACATTAGAGTCTAATCTCATAAGTTCTTTCATTGAGCAAAGACCATAGACTATATAAATGTACATATAGCAAACTAGCTAGTCATTACGTTCCAAAAAGGAAGCATGAGCGTGCTTTCGGCTCCATCGACTCTGGCTCCAATTCACTTTCTATTGAGAAACTGTGGCCCCTCTCTCCATAACTGCATACATTTTTATTTTGCTATTGTCTCTGTAAATCAACATATGAACATGAATTACAGACAAATCAAGCACCTTTTTTATTACCTTCAACAGCCTCGTGCCGTATTGTCTCTTTTCTTGTTATGATAGCCTCGATAAACGTCATTTGAATGGAGCTGAATGCCATGAGTTCCTTAGTCCACTTTTTTATACAGGCTATGGTCGAGACAGCACATGTTGATACGCTGCATCCAACAAACATGCCAGATTGTAGCCATTGATAGGGTAATTGCACTGCTGAACCAAGGACACCTCCAGCTGGGTCCTTGTGGATGGCTCTGTCTGCCCTACGTCATCACAGGATATAATACTCGTACAACAGACGCACGGGCAGAACTGTGACGCTCATGACCAAGTGAGGGCTTTTCAACTGGATCTTGAACCAAATCTGTTTCTTTCTAATTGTGATTTACATAGAACAAAAATCAGCACAGAAGTAGCGTAGGCTACATGAGTGAGACCTTTTTGCAAAAATGTATATAACATATTTGTAGTACCACATTTTATTTTGATTATGCATAACTTCAAAGGGTAGACACTAGGGTTGTCAGAAGTATCCAAAATCCATGCTAAAACTACTATCAAAACTAGATACTGAGCGAGTATCAATACTCAAAAAAGTTTCATCTTGAGTCAAGGTCGGGGTATTTTTTATTGTCCCTGTAGGGAAATATGTCCTCTGCATTTGACCCATTCTTCCATGCAGCTGAGGCAACCTGTCAGGAGCAGTCAGCACAACGTCCGGGGAACCATCGAGATCTTGGGCTGGTCTTTTTCAGAAATACCTTATTCTGAGTGATCTTCTGACCTTGGGACCAGTGTTAGGAAGTAACACATTTACTGAAAACACAATTGAGTTTTTTATTAACCAAAATAAAAGTTTGCTATTGCAGAGTGCACATGTGTGATTTTTCCTTCTCTCATTAATGATGCGCAACACAATGGTACAACAGTTTTGTTACATTTTTACAGTACAAAGCTCTGATAGGACTCTGCAATACCACAGAATAAACATTTGAATGCAGGTATTCAGTTTTGAGTATTTTTCCCCAACACTGATTTTGACACATTCACTAAAAAAACTAGGACACGACAGCTCCATCTGAAAGCACTTTGCAAACTTTCTTTTTCCTTTCTATTTCATGGCCTTGATCTGCTTTGTCCTTATTTGGTCGCTCCACCCTACAGGACGCGCTGACACCAGTTGCTCCGTTTCCTGCATCTCCTCAGCGAGCCTGTATAAGTGTCATCGCGTTAGCCCGACACAATGGAGCCATTCACACAGTGTCATCACGGACGATGCTCGGCTCTCGGAGCAGGATAGGGTTTTATTATGATGCTTATTATTCATGTGCTGTTTGGAGAAAGAGGATGAGGCACTCAGGAAGAATCGTCCTTCAGATATGCTATTGTCTCGGTGCTAGCTGTTCCCCATGGTTACACAGGAAGGCGGCTGATGACATCTTTGATCCTGGGCAGGTCAGATGGCTCTTTAGAAAGTACATAAGACTCATTCGATTCTTCATATTTCAAGGTTAGATCATCAGAGGTTTCCATGTAATAAGAGCATGAATGATTCTTAGTCTGAGCACTGTTATAAATATTGGGTAGTTTAATTTAAAACATTTAGTTGAATTTCTGCTTTGAAGTTTGAGTTTAATTAAACAAACAAGAAATTATACATGTAAGTTATAAATCAGTAACATTATTTGTTCTAACAAGACACCTTGAGTTATCTGTCCATTTTCTTCTGCATCTCCGGGGCTGGGGTCACAGGCGTAGCAGTCTAAGCATGGACTCCCAGACTACCCTCACCCCAGACACTCCAAGGCGTTCCCCGGTCAACCTGAGTTATTACCATGCATCATGGTATGTTTTACTCCAATAGAACCTGACACCCTTCATTAGGCCAAAATAACATTTTAGTTGTTTTATCTCATCAACCCAAATTTTACACTAGCAACAGCATCACTCCATAATAGTGTTAAATGGACACGGTTTGTTTATGTAGGAGCCTGACCCTGGAGAACACAGCCCCACATGAGGGGTGTGTGTGTGTGTGTGTGGGGGGGGGGGGGGGGGATGTGTGTGGGGGTGTGTGTGTGTGTGTGTGCAGGACTGTGTCAGAGTAAAGTCACTGATACAGGGCAGTGGACAGTGGGCACAGAGCTGCAGTAGAGAATGACACAGCAGAGGGAGTGGCCTCTTTGATAAACACAAAGATAACTTTTAATAAAGTTATACAAGTAAAGAAAAGGGAATACAATTGTAGTATTCTGAATAAAGACAACATTCAATGAGCTTAATCTAATGCTGAGTAACTGTATTCATAGTAGAAATCTAAAGTGCTGCCTACATGCATCATGGAGCCACATGACTCAGAGGAAGAACACACATGACCTCACCTTAATAAATTTGATTTCAACAGAAAGATGTTGATGCAATTTTTTTTCTACAGTCAATATTTACAATTTTTAACTGATACTCTGATGAATAACTAAGTCTCTAAGAATTTTGTGTCGCCTTCAGACAGAGCTCTGTGTAAAATGTCTCTGTCACTGCTCACTGCCTTGTGTGGAGGATCGTCTGAACATAAAAACATTATGTGTTCTCCAGGGCCAGGAGGCTGTTCATTTCACACTGGATTTGACTTTAGACCAACTTACACTAAAACAGTCATCTACAGTTCTGTAGCTTTATCATATTTCACTCTGTAGCGCTATTTCCACTGTGCATGAATATGCCAGTATGATGAATGGATCTGCTACTCACGCTACATCCTAAAACAGTAAGTTAAGTGCAGCATTACAATTTTGAAAATGTATTGCTCACATTGTCCAGTTAAATCAAAACACAAATGAAAGGTAACATAACTTATTGGCCTTGTGACTTTTTTATAGCTCAGATGCCCTTTCAGTTACAACCAGAAACCACAAAAATGAAAATTGAATGGTGAATCTTGTCATCTTTCCCCATTAGTTTAAAAACTTTCTACAAACACAACTAAAGCTGTGCTGCCAGTGCCTTAACCTGCAGATACAGGACACATACAAGTTTTTCTCATTCTCAGTTTATGGACAGGCCTCACGTGAAAACTCAGAACCTCCAGAATTCACTCCCTGAGCTGCAGAGGCTGCACTAGCCCTGATTCATGATTGGCTGCAAGTGCTGGGGTGCTTCAATAATATGACATAAAATATATTTATCTACATGGAGACAAGCAGGTGATGTCATCAGGCCAACTTACAAGTGAGGTCTGTGGAGAGGTGACTCGCTGACAGTAAGAATGTGTTTTTCAAGGCATTTTTCAGCGATAAAACCAAGATAGATAAGTTTAACACCATAAAGCAATAACATCTCCACGGAGACAACTAGGTCATCCCATTACACCAAGTTACAGGTCAGATCTGTGGAGAGGCTAGTCTGCTCACAGTAAAAGTAGGTAAAAAAGGTATTTTTAAGCAATAAAAACACTAAGATGAAAATGAATAATAAATGGAAGATTGATGGGCCATTGCGAAAGACTCCAGCAGGTTTCTACCAGAAAATTTCCATAGTACCTTTAACTACACGATACTAACGTGTTCAAAAATCTAGGCTCAAAACAATTGTTATTCTGCCACAATGGAAAGTACTTTTTGTGCTCTAGTTTCTCATATTTTAATTTTAGTTTAGATAAGAGTTAAATTCACAGGACACAAATGAACCTTTCTGGAATAGCTTTAGGATGATCTTGAGGTGTATCAGAACAAGTATAAGACATAGTTTCTAGTCTATGGAACCTACCTGAGCGACTGAGGGATTTCACAGATATAGGCCACATGGGAATACAAAAGAAAGTACGACAAGTTAATGTTGAAAATCAAATTCTTTCACCATCGTGGTATCGGAATCAGTATTTACTAGCGAATATATTCCTTTTAGTATTGTAACAACACTATGATGTCCTCTACTCAGTCTCTACCCGTACTTTGTTCACACATAAACCCGTTTGCTTCGACATACCTCTACACGGCTTTCCTATTCCCTCTCCACACAAATACAAATGCATGCACTCACTGTAGCTGCAGATAAGAACCAGACCCATACACAATCACCAGCGACGCCCTTTACCCCCACGCATCCGATTGGTCCGCCGGGTCAGTCCTGTACTAACGGGGCTGCTCTGATTGGCCCCAAAACCCCCCGGGCTCCTGATAACATTACTCTATACAACTCGTGACGGTTTCCTCTGTGTTTGGCGTTAAGCTGGTATGAAAAGGATGGCGTCTTTATTAATATGCAGTGGTTTCCGACGCGCTCCGCTTTCCAATAATAAACAGCATCAAAGTTAAATTAAGTGAAACAACAAAAATGGGGGCAATCCGTTTAATCGAGAATGAGTCAGCCCGAGAATAAACACAAGAAAATATGTCCCAGATTAAATGTGCTAATCAGCCGCGTTGTGTTGCATAAGATGTTACAGTCCAAGGAATTATTGCAAAACTATATCAGCGCTGTTCAACTTTTTTTTCTTGTGGGCCGGATTTTTCAGCGGGTCTTAGTCACTGGGGGCGGATAGGTGCATGACTTGCCACAATTTTTAACGAGAATGTCTCCAGCAATACATCTGTTTCAATAATAATATCACATCTAGGCCTGTCACGGTAGCATATTTTGAAGTTTGATGTATTGCTGAAGTAAATATAGATGATAAATGATAATATTGAAACTCATTTATGCCACTAACATAACAACCCAAGAGCAGATTTAAAGCACAAAACTGCTCTAAATCTACAACATTGTTAAGAAATCATGAGGTGAAATAAATTAATAGCAGAATGAAATACTTTACACTTCCCCGTAGAGTAAAGGAAAAGTACATATGATAAATATTGACCCCAAATCGAGACCTAGGCCGAATTACACCAACTGTTGTATTGGACATTTGTGAAAAATAAAAAAACAAAAGGCTTTACCAACATTGACAAAATTACAAGTTCCAGTATTGAACTGCTATTAAATTAGACTAGAACATCAACTAGGTCTGAACCAGGATGAACCCAGAACCAAACCAGAATTAAACGAGGTCTAAAGTAGAATTAAACAAGGACTAAATTAGTACTTACCCAGAATAAATCTTAATTTAACTTAAACTTTGGACATTTGTCTTTGGTTCACCATCCCAACACACCACATCACCTGAACACAACAATCACTCAAACCTAGGTCTAAATTATGACTAACCATAAAGTAAACAAGAGAAAATATTGAAATATCAAAAGGTCCTGCAGCTAAGGTAGACTTGACCAAGGCTAGCTCAAGACCTGGAGATGGATCCCTGAGCGCCCATTGCTCCTGTAAGGTATTTTCTAGCAGTGCTGCACTACATCAAAGTGGTATCTTGATTTACTAATGCTAAGGTAAATAACACATGCCCATCAGTGGATATGGATTGCATGAGGGATCACCAGGACGCTATGGAGACCAGCGTGGGAGATTACAAGGACGTGTAGACGATAAGATAACAGCTATGTTCTGGTCATTTTGGTTAAAGCCACAACTCAGGAAGTTTCTTAATGTGTAATGCCATGCAAACCAGAAGAACCGCCTTACACACACACACTTACATTGGGGGATGCTATAAGCTGTCAACAGGCACATCTCAGGACTCTCTTCTATCGTTTCCGGAGAGTCCGTTGCTTCATTATTCACTTTACCTGTGTAGAACTCATTAAACCCTTCTTACTTTATGTTTCAGTCTCTTTGTCCTCTTTGACGCGTAAACCAGAAACGAACATTCTTACACTCCTTACAGCGACATTGAAGGATGGGTCAAATGCAGAGGGCAAACTTCCCTACAGAGACAATGAACTGTACCTTAACCTTAGCTCATGACATTCTGCTCCACCTTGGCTATGTTCACACTGCAGGTCTTGATGTCCAACAGCCATGAAGTAGCCTGATGTGCAGAAGGACAGGACAAAACCAGGAGTCACGAGAAGTATGAGAAAGACGATTAATGAATGAGCGCCCGCTGTATTATCAATCCAAACAAATCAAAAACGTTAAAATTTTCTGTAAAATCAATCTTTCAGAGCTGTTAACCATGTTATAGTTGTTTCCTTCTCTTTTACCCTTTCCAGGTTGTATCTGGAGTGATTCGTGCACGTTTGGGCCATGTATAAACCCTTATTTTCAAGACGCCATATTGCCGATCAACTCCCATGTCCAACATTTTAATTGGTCATACAATTCACGTGATGTGCGATCTGTAGCTATCCATCGGAGGTGCCAACAACTTCATGGCTCTTTGTTGTGATGACGTTTACAGCGACATCCAGATGGACTTGCTTCTTTTATTAAGGCATTTTAGATGAATATTGCGATTTAAAATAATCACTTATAATGATCCACAGGTGTCAGATTATAACTGTATAGCAGACAGAAGCGCAATATGTCTGCTTTAAATACGCAAAAGTAGATTTTTTTTTCCTTTACTGCAGTTTCTTTCCTAAAATACCAATTCAGATTAAAACCTCACTGTATTAGCACTTTCTAGCTTTACTACTGTTGATCTAGGTCACGTTTGGAAATAAAAAAAAAAAAAAAAAAAATTTGACCTGCAGTTTGAACATGATGTTGTTGGTAATAATCCACAAGTCCCCTTTCATAGTTTGTTTTCAAATTAGGGACCCCCACTCTGTTGATACTGTGTGTTAGTGAGGTATGACCGGCATGTGGACTGTGTGTTCCTGTAATCAACCTTTACTGCCAAGTGCAAATTAATTAAATTTGTAATTAAAACAGAGCTGTGTTGGAGGCGTTGGGGCGAAGCAGAGCAAGGTTGTTCGTGTACGTGTACGACTTGTTTACAATACTGTGAATGAAATGGGGGACAAACCTCTTTCTAACCTCTTATTCACACTGTGGAACATTTAGGCAAAACAAAAGCAAGCAGGAGGCAGACTCTCCACTCGAAAAGTTACATAGTGCAAATTTAAGTTTAAAGAACGCACATTTTGAAAAATTGACTTTCAAAAATGTAGCTTTTGAGTTATATATGGAGGACCAGAAATGACATAATTGAGAATAAATGCATAAAAGAAGAAATGTTGAAATATATTAAATTACACGGTGAATAACCTAAAGTGTCTGAATTCTTGGCTAAAGCAAAGACTTGCATTATGCTGTTTTTATGCTGTGGTTCATATATGTTTATCAGCGAAGGAGGAGGGAGGGGTATTGTACAAACACATTTAACCAATCAGAAAGTGATATTTACACTGAGGTGCCACTCAGAACCCTGTTTTGTCGTAGATTGACAGACAGTTTAGCAGCTTTAACCACATAAAGCATGTTATGAAGAGAATTTTTCGTAACAAGAATACATTCAAACTGTATAAAGACTGTATAAAGAAGTGGACTAAGTGAGTGTGATGTCACCCATAGCGTTCAGCTCCAGTCAAATGAAGCTCGCCGAGGCTAGCAGTTATAGGGACGAATTTGGAGCCGAGTTCAATATTTGGAATTCTTACCGTGCACCTACCGCATCAAAGCAACCAAAGAGTCAACCCGGAGCATAACTGTTCAAGCTAACACCCTTTCCCACCTGCACCGCTGGTTTGGATTGGGGCGGGTGGTTAGCAACGCTGTCAATTGAAACTGTCACCTAGCAGGAGTGACCTTGGGAAAAGAAGGCCGCTGATTTGTTCGTTATAAATGTTCATATCTTGATTTACGGACACAAATAAAAATACCAGGACCATGTAGAGCGGGTTAATATGAACATTTTACAACCAAAATGACGAGCCTGACAGCGGCAGTTACAGAGAGAGGGTCGGCAGTTTTCTAATATAAAGTGAATTGAAGCCAGAGTCGATGGAGCCAGAAGCGCGTCCATGATCACTTACGATTGGGAACATGGCTACAAGGTTTGCAATGTCCATTTATATATACAGTCTATGGTACAAACCTTTTAAAGCCACAATAATGGATAATGCGTGTTCTTTAACCTCATAATATGGACCAGCCAAAGCATCTCAATAGTAGCGGACCTCTCACCTGAAAAGTTACACAGTGCACTTTTAAAACACTCTTCCATTCTAAAAGTATGTGTTTGGATATTTTCTCCTCTGAAATGTTATGTCTGAACCATCTCGCACAATTACCCGAGCTGGAGACCCATTCCTCGCTGCTGCCGGGCTACCGCTGAGTTGTTTTTCTTGTTGATTTGAACTTTTACTGGTGTTTCTTACATATACAGAGTGTTGGACCTGATCCCCACTTAATGAACAGCAGCAGTTTGCACCTGCGCGTCAGGATTTAGCAGCTCCCATGGCAGACGATAGACGCAATTATTCTGTGCGAGATGAGCCATTCTCCGCGGTAAACTACAAATGAATGCTACAAAAGAGGCTTAGCGACCGGTGTTGTTTACTCTGCCAAGGTGAGTTTTCTCATATATTATACATTTACCTTATGGCGGAGCTTTTTCTTTTTGTAACAAAGGTCTTCAAAACAACACTAACAAAAGATCAAGTAGAAAGCGGTACATGGTTCAGCGGTAACAGTTAAAAGAGAAACTGAGTAATACAAGATCGTACTGGTAACCGTTAGGAGGGTTTGAATAGGGTCCGAGAGATCGCAAGATTACACAAACATGCGTGGATGACATATAAAACAACACTGTAATGGCATGAGTCAAAAGCAGAAATGTTTTTTTTTTCATGACGGTATTTAGTGACAGATACTCTTTCATTTGGTGATATTAAGAGTTCAGTTATTTTCCTACAATCAGAGTGGTACATTGTGGTACTTGATCACACAATTGATGTTTTTACATGACTGATATTGTCTGTGTAATCCCGCAGTCGTCCAGGTATGATCCATAGTAAAAGGAAAAGTCAACTGGGCAAAACATTGTAGGAGTGAAGACGTTTTGCTGCTCATCCAAACCTCTTCTTCAGTTCTGGTCAGATTACTGGTGGAAACTGCCTTATATCTATCTGAAAGGAGGGGCTAACTACACTGAAGCTAATATATCTGTTTACAGTTTCTGTTTTTAGGTTGGGTCTGTCAAGTAAGTGTGAACTGTGCCTGTGTCATATTGCACCGCTGTGAGAGCTCCTCGGGACGCCAATCTGCCGTACTTTTCCATCTCAAAAGCAACTAACCACTCCTTTCAAGAGAGCGAGGTGCAGATCTTAGCCAAAGAAAAGAAATGGTTTGGGAGAGGAGTTAAAGAAGCTATTTTTGTTAGGAAAGACAATCCATCTTTGAACAGGAATGAAGAACTTAGGCATCATTTATCTCCTATCTATAACTTCTTCCTCAGACCTAAATCTAAACAAGGAAAACAGTGATAGCCAGTATGCCAACAGGTGTGAGAGCATCCATAAAGGGCCTGAATGTTTATGCGAAATGTGACTCTGGCACAGTGCACACTTAGTGTAGCTCAACAGATCTAACCAACAAATAGAAATGTTAGACAATAGGTGTGTTAGTTTCAGTGTAGTTAGCTCCTCCCTTCAGGTAGATATAAGGCAGTGTCCACCAGTGAAGAAGCAAACAACTTTTGTCTGGTTGACAGATTAGATTTTTTTCTTTTATTTGGCTTGTATTAATGAGAAAGGAAAAAAATATATAATCAGTGTTCTCATGGTAACTGCATGTGTTTTCCTTCTCTAATCAGTGCATGTGTAACCCTGCAGTTGTCCAGGGAGTATCCAGAGCAAAAGAAGGTGGAATTCTCTCATCCGAAAAAATCAATGTTTTGCCAGTCATCGTCATCAATCAAGTAGCTCTGGAAAGGGACTGTCTTAAAACTCTTTCTGAGTCTCTAATTAGCGAAAAGTAAATGCACAACAATCTTGCATAACAAAGTTTTTTTTAATCCTATGTACACTGACTATAAAAACAGACTATTAAGTAATACAGTTTGCTTATTATCATTTTATAACATTGCTCCTTCATCAAAAACACATCTGAAGAGGTTTTAGATGTCATCCGTGCATGTTTAAGCAATTTAGCAATCTCTCTCAGGCCCTATTCTGTCCAGTGCTCAACCCATAAAACCTACATCATCCATAAACACACAAAAGCACGATGCAAAACCATACAACAGCTTCACAAACCTGATACGATGTGCGATGTCTGGATGGGATGCACGCTGATTGTGTTGTGTCTGTGCCCTGAAGAGGGAGATGTCGTCAGGAAAGGAAGGAGAGACTGAGCATCAAAAATGAAAGTGAAACTCGGCAAATATAGAATTCTATGTTACGTGTTAGCAGCTAATACCTCATAGATTTAACGCAGGTATTCAGTCGTCTATAACTAAACACATTTTCAAAAATATTCTTCCCAAAAACCGTTCATGGCACTCTTAATACTACAGTTCCACACTTACTTCACTCAGCCTGGTTTGATCCTGGTTTAATCTCGTCTTTCCCCCGTTGTTGGCAGAAACAGTACTATTTCCGCTCGGATTAAAGTGCTACATAAAAGACACCAGTGTATAAACAGATTAAGATGCAGGGCAGCTCTAAACCTTCAAATGATGTCCACCAATTCACAAAAAACATGCTTCTCGTCTGCAGATTAAAGTGTGCGCAGGTGGGATTACATTCACATTAAGAGCCTGTAACGTTTGTGTTTCTGCCGTGTTAGTGCTACATACTCAATTCAATTTTGTTCTATTGCAATCTACGGAGAACGGCTTGTAGCAATCATAGCTTTTTTTTTTCTCCATACGTTTTTGAAGTACAGTCTTTGAAGTACTTTAAATGGTCTGTACCTGATTTTCTTTCCATATATTTGAGTTTAATTTGTCTTGCTCCAGTACAGATATATTGTGTAAGAAGTTTTTAAGGTCAAAATAATTCAGCTGTGTACTGTCTGCCTTAAAAAGCATTTTTATTTTCTGAGAATCAGGATGTGCGTTGTTTGCATGATAGTTGCTGTTAGCCATACTCTACTTTGGCAATGCATAAGGTAAATGTGGATTAACTTTGGGCTGCTGCAAACACTTTAAAATGTACTCATTCTGTTTTTCATGTTTTGTAAAGAGGGGGTATTATTCAAAGTGTTTATGCAGACTTTTTGAAGAATTCTACCACGTTATAATATTCTCTCATCAAAAACATGCCTGAAGGGGTTTATGCATGTTT
Source organism: Periophthalmus magnuspinnatus (assembly GCF_009829125.3). Taxonomy (NCBI): domain Eukaryota; kingdom Metazoa; phylum Chordata; class Actinopteri; order Gobiiformes; family Gobiidae; genus Periophthalmus; species Periophthalmus magnuspinnatus. The sequence continues at coordinate 13,554,039 of NC_047142.1, forward strand.
GAGCAATCTAGCAATCTCTCTCAGGCCCTATTCAAACCCTACTCACGGTTAGCGGCACAATCCTGTACAAGACTCAGCCCACAAGCCTACGTAACACATTTTACATCAATAATCAAAAGCAGTGTAATCGTGAAGGAAGAGATCCCAGACCAAGTAGAGAGTTGAAAGAAGTTTATCTCATGAGATGAATGAAGTTATAGACAACAGGCACATGCGTGTGCGTGTGCGTGTGTGTGTGCGTGTGTGTGTGCGTGTGTGTGTGCGTGTGTGTGTGTGTGGGGGGGTGTGTGCGTGTGTGTGTGTGTGAATGTCTGAGTTTGTGTGTCGGGGTGAGTTTGTGTGTGCCAGTTGAGTTTGTGTGTGCAAAGGAGCCATCCAGTATTTATACTCCAAGAAAGTTACTATCTGTGGCAAGTTGGCCCTATAAGGACATACAGTTCATATAAGGTCATAAATGGATATACCCTTAACTATTCACAGAGAGGTAGAATACGTCACTAACAGTTGCTTGCAGTCACTAAAAAGATGTATTACAACACCTCTTGTCAACCGAAAGATGAATACTCGCATCATGTTACCGAAGTAGCAGATTCCAGTGCCAGGGTCCATTCTTAAAATAAGCATGTTTTGCATTCTTACAGAGAAACAAGTTCACCTCAATGTTGTAACACACAGTATTCAACACAGAGTTTAAGAGTAAAGTAATGAAGCAAAAAAAAATCATATTTTCAAGCAGGATACAAAAAACACTACAACTTCACAAAGTCAGCGGGATGCACGATGATTGTGTTGTGACAGCGCTCTGAAGGGGGACTGACTAAGCACAGGGAGCAAAGGAAGAAGGGACTCAGAGCATCAAAAGCGGTATTGGATCTAATTAAACACTATTTCCAGCCAATCTAGCATTTTCAAAACAATAAAAGGTAACATGGTGATCTGAATATGATATGTGTTAACAATTAATACGCCACATAAATGTAATACTGCCTCTTTAATACTGTAAATGTCAAGTACGGCGCCTTTAAGCACTTGTCCCGTTTGTCTTTCTGCGGTGTTAGCGTTACATACTCTATTCAATTTTGTTCTTTTACAATCTACAACGCAGCGACTAGCAATCACAGCATTTTTTTATTTCTTTTTCTCCCATAACAATCTTGTCTTTGAAGTAGTTTAAGAATGGATGGAAAAGTGATAGAGGTGCGTTTTTTTATTTGGGGCAACGCTGTTTGTGCACAATAGGAGGAAATTGGAAAGCTAATGCCGCGGCGCACATGGAGAGGTGACGATTTGCACTTTTCTTGATCACTGGATGGGAAAGTGGAGGGCTTAGTGGAATCCTCGCAGGGGATGGCGGTTCCTGCTGGTTCGAAGTAGACCGCACGCCGTCAGGGAGGATGAGGGAAATCAGATTGGAGTGCTCTTCAGAGATAACATGGTTTGGCTTTGATAATGAAACAAAAGCACGGAGAGGAGGCAGCGGGAAATAACATTACACTTATAGAAAGTTGGGGTGTGGAAAAGATGAGATGCTAGTTTTTCTGTCACATTTTTCTTTTTTAAACTATTTTTTTTATTATTGTTGTTTTAATAATTTTTACAAGACATGCAATGGAGTTCTCATTTCTTGAGTTATGTGATTAATTGAAGATAGCGAGTAGGTCGAGATTACCTGGGAGTGACATTTATAGTCTAATCTACATATAAAGACATTAATACTTCACTTCACAAAATCGGATTATTAGGAGAGTTTTGGAGTTGTAAACAGCAAATTATCTGAATTATGTCAGATTATTCTCTTGGATTATAACATTTTGGGGTTTGCGGGTCATTTAAATAATCTAGTAATAATAATAAATAAAAGAAAAAGAAAAATTAATCAAATAAAATAAAGATCAGATTTTGGTGTGCATGTAAACAGCCACTGAGTCAACGTCCATGTATCGAATTTTATGGGACTTTGTAACTTTAACTTCTAACACTGGAACATAAAGGTCACGTTCACACATTTATTTATTTTATTTAACTCCAGGCCCGTGGTGCATTACAGAGATCATGCTATCTCCAGGCAAGACGGAGAATCCAAACCTTTTTCTCTCACAGGAGGTGGGAGGATTGGACTGAAAATCTTATATTCATAGTACTGTGAATTATTAAACTGTTCAATCTTAACATTATAGTTCCGCAGCTAAAAATATGGACAAGTAACAATGGCTCTGCTGGAAGAGACAATGGATCAGGTGGAGGAGTGTGCGTTTGAATCCCACGCTGCTGCTGCTGCTTAATTCTCATGTATTACTGGGCAAAGCAATTAACACAAGTGTCATAGAGACGCCTGGTTTATTTGTGTCAAAAGCAGCTCGTCCTGAGAGAGACGAGGAAGAGGTGATCAGATTGTAGTGTTTGAATGGTACTCGACCCCGTGCTTTGCTAATGTCTTTGCTTTCAGTTCATTCTTACATTGTCCTGTCAAATTATTAAATGAAACAGTCACATGACACTCACGTATGCTAGAGCCAGATTGTAATTCATTCAATTCATTGCACTTCACTCATTCTGTGTCTCTTTAACTGGAACATTTCAAGCAATAGCGCATCTTTATTCATATTAATGGGAATAAACAAGTGAAGCTACGAGAAAACTTACAGGTCAGAGGTGTGAAGAGGTGACTGTGCATCTTCTCCGAGCAAATCACCTTAATATTTCATAACTGCAAGACCAGCACATTTAACGACATACTGTGGAACATTCTCAGGCATATACACCTCGGGATGGTGTCGTTATACTGTGCACCATAGAATTTTCAGTTAGCATAATGTTAAAGGTTGTATATTATGCAACATTGTTTCGTGAGGTTTTAGCAAAAACACACCTGGAGTTGTGTTTTGTTTCGTTCACATATGTTTGAGTAACACTTTATTATTAGTCTGTCTACATCTCTAAAGCTCAAAAATGCCCCGTTCCTCCTTGTGATGTCATGAAGTGGTAGTTTTCAGGTTAGCAGATAGCATTTGCCTTTAGTTCAGTTGAGAAAATATAAATTCCAGTGCTGAAATGTTTCAAATGACTCGATTAAATATGTATGGAGTTTGAAATTGGAGCACTTCCTGTATTACCACATGACATCACAAGGTGGAACACAGTGTTTTCCGTTTGAGAGTAGAACATTGCACTACACTACACTATAGCATAATAAATAATATGTACATTTCTTGCGTTTATGGTTTTGGAGAATTCATCCTGCCAGTAACAGTTTTTAACATTTGATCCTGAGCTCTATAGTTGGGCATGTGGAGGGCCGAAAACCGCAACATTTCCACCGCACATTTTAAGTTTACTCGAAGGCGCTATACCCGATTTTTACTGTCTTAAAACATGAAAACCAGAACTAATTAATTTTAAACTGTTTGCAGTCATCCCAAGTTATCCCTCACTGACCTTATGCATTCTGAGCATCCTAATTATTCACCGACATGAGTTTATAACCACTTTTCACAACTTTCAACTAGAATGCTAACCACGCCCTTCCTGATTATCGGACAATTACATGCTTTATTACTAGTACACACCTCAGAGCTGCTTTTACATTATATCTTTACTGGGTCAAGACCAATTTTGCACAAATACATGAAAAAAAAAAAAAAAAAAATCAACAGGAACAGCACTTTTAAAATTTTGAGTAACTTCGTGCGGTTGACTTGTGTGTTTTTAAAGCCAATGGAGTTTGCGCTGGTCCTTCTCTTTAATACCATAGAGGCACATAAAGTCTGCCTGTCTCTAAATCCTGCTTTCTCACTTTACAATAGAGCTGCGTAAAAGCCTGTGAAACGCCTATCGTGCCTCGAAACTGCTCATTGAAGAGAAGGGCAGCAGATGGACGGGGTAGGAGAGTGCTAAATCGGAGGAGCTAAATCAGGAGCTAACGGGTGGCGCATCGGGCCGGGTTTCGGAGTTCCAAAGTGGCTGAGAGGTTTAGGGCGGATGGATTAAGGTCACACAGGAGTTGGGGGGATGACAACACAAGCGGGAGAGATATCAAGAGGTGTCAGTCAAAGTCAAGGCGGGACCCCTGCACAGATCAGCCAATCGGAGAGAGGGAAGGAGAGTGAGGGGTAAAGAAAAATTGAATACATTATCGGAAAGTTGCTGTCTTAAAAACGTGAAAAAGAACTAGTTGTTTTTTTAACGGTTTGAAATGGTCCACACATGCAGTACTTATCATTGTGAATAATTAGGATGCTCTGAATGCATGAGTTTAAAAACACTTTTCACAACTTTCAATGAGTTTTGTCAACAACTAGCATGCTAACAGCACACTTCCTTATTCTCAGACAGTAAAACCCTTTATAATTAGATGTGCATCCCGCTAATTAAACTACTGCTCATCACATAAGGTTTGTCAAGTTCCTGTGTACAGTTTTGTATGATGTTTTTCTATATTTATGGAGAATTGTCATCGGGAGCATGGGTGACGTCCGCTTGTGAACTGAACGTTGGACAGAATTTCACAGCTAACCGTCAGGAGGATTCGAATAGGACATGAGAGAGATCGCTAAATTACTGAAACATGCATGGATGCCATCTAAAATGTCTTGTGTTTGATGAAGGAACAACGTCATAACATCACAGAAAGCTCAAAATAATTCTCATTTTGCATAATACTCCCTCTTTAAAGGTACATCACGTAACTTTTCTGGTGTAGGGTCCACCACCTACTTGGCTCCACGGAGGTGTTTTTGCTCAGTATCTTATAGAGGCCTATTTAACATAATCAGTGCAGTGAGCATTTAACACAGTTGTTAGTGTTTTATGAATAATTAATCACCCATAGGCTAAATCCATAAGCAGCACATCTTGGCTGCATTAAAATTGATTACTGATCTTTAATTATAATGAATGAACGCCCCCCTCCTGTGAATGAATTGACTATTTTAGTACAGCGGGATGTGCAGCCCATCTAAAGCCCATTTAGTCGTTGGATGGATCCTGCTTCAAAGTCATCCCCAAAAGCAAATAGTGCTTAAAGAGGGGGTATTTTACATCTATGGGGTATTAACTGATAATACATAACATGATTAGATCACTATGTTACCTTTTATTTTTATGAATATGCTAAATGTGCCATAAACAGTACACAGTAACATGTTTTATAAGTTTCGCTTTAGTTTTTGATGCTCTGAGTCTCCCCGCCCCCACAAGCTCATCTGTCTCTAAGAGATTAGAAATCATCACCTCTACATAAACTGCACTTTGGGCCAGATTTACCAAGCCTTTGGACACGTGCTAAATGGACAGTGATAACGATTAAGTGGGGCAAAGCGCATCTCTCAAGCGTTTAACAAGTCTGGTTTTACTCCTCTGATCTTGTGTGGGCTGACAGAAAACTTTAGTGGGCAGTTTAAAATTCATTCTGCTTCTATGATTTTTTTAAATGTAAAATTTTTAAATACAGCCACGTACAATGTTTAAGAATCATAGACTGTATATATAAATGTACAGTTAATCTGCTGGATGCTGTGTTCCAAATAGAAATTGACCAATAACTCTGGCCCCAGTTTACTTTCTATTGAAAAAAATTTTTTCTCCATAACTGCTGCTGTCAGGCTCGTCATTTTGGTCTTAAAATGCTCTTTTTAACCTGCACTACATGATCCTGGTGTTTTTATTTCATTATTTTGTCCTTGAATCAAGAAAGCAACGTTGATAACTAACCAATCAAATGTGTTCTTTCGCCGAAGCTTGTAGCATTAGCAACAGCCTCACTCAGGATTGGCTCTTTGGTTACTATGATACTCATGGTCAGAATTCCAAATTTGGAACTTGACTCTAAATTTGCACCTCCAAACTTTACAAATGAACGGGTCTGGAACTGTATCCTGCTTTCTGATTTCAATTAAGCATGATTGACAGGCAAATGAACCAATCAGAGACACAAAAATGGCAAAACATTTCTCTGATTTTGTTCAAAATGTTACCGCAATCCTTCCACATTTGAGAGAGATTGGACCTTCCTACCTTTCTTTCTTAGACGAAGGTTTCTCAGGCTCTACAATCCGATTGCAACAGCTGTGTATGGAGAGTTTAGAGGAGCAGGTGCCCTCGTTTTAAGTGTCGGATCCGTCATGGATGGAGTTCAGCCCAATCCACGAGTCCCCGACGAACATGCAAAGACAGAAAGCAAAACAATGCGATACAACAACTGAATGGGGTGACCTTTGTTTTATATCATCCACGTTTTGAAAGTTTTACAAATTCGATTCACGGAAAAATCCTGACGCACCAGAGCAGAGTGAGGCGGTGAGGCAGTGTGAGGTGAGGCGTGGGGTGGACACAGAGCTAGCGCACACCTGCACTGCTCTGCTTTCCTCTGTCATGTTATGTAAAGAGTAGGACTCCCTGGATGTTTTCTATTTCTGTATTTCTATATTTCTATATTTCTTCTCACATACACAGCTCCTCAATGACTTCTGTGATTGACGCTAATATATTATGTATTAGCTGCTGTTTGCGCTCACATTACACATTAACAAAGGTCAGTCCTGTGCACATCCGGCAGTGTGAGAAAGTATAACATAAGAGGAAGAAGGTGGCTTATTGGTATGTCACAAGGGACAAAATACTGAAATAAAAACCCCAGGATCATGTAGAGTGGGTTAAACAAAACGATTTAAGACCAAAATAACCAGTTATAGAGAAAAGACCCATCATTTTTCTATAGAAGTAAATGGGCAATAGTAGCTCAGTTGGCAGAGTGTTTTTTCACTGATCCGAAGGTCGTGGGTTCGAATCCCGCTCTCGACGTAAACATTATTGGAAGAGCGGTTGGATCCACTGACCCGCAGGTTGGTGGTGTCAATCTAGCTTCCACAGATAAAAGCTCTGGTTATATCTTTGAGTGAGACACTTACCCGACCTCGCCCCCAAGTGTCTGCATCTTAAAGCTGGAAAAGCGCCTTATAAAAAAACTTGACCATCTACCAAGTAACCATTTTGCGCCCATGCTCGCTTCTTATTTGCACCACGGCTAGCACGTTAGCTATGTCCATTTATACATACAGACTATGAGCTTCCTAGATTTTAAGTTTTAGATTCGCTCTACACTGACAGTTTAAGCCAGGTGGGATTAGCATGTTGTTTTAGAAGACACTGATTTTAACACACTCCATTTATTGAATCATTTGTGGTTAAAAGAACACTGTTTTCCCCAGATAACCAGAACAGACTTCGTGTTTGGCTGGCATATTCGTTTTGTTGCAAATAATACGTTCTTTCGTTTGTATTTGTAGAACAACCTGTGTACTGCGACTGTGCCAATAAGCAGTTTTCACACCAGCGCTCACAATGTGCCAACACAAAGTCGGCCATTTTGAGTATTTGTTTAGTTTTAATTACACTGTTTTAATAACGAGACAAATGTATTTTTTTCTGTTAATATCGTGCCAATTTTGTAATTAGAGAAAAGACATTTGAGGTAGAGAGACAGTGTGATATGAGCGAATGGTGGATTAGACACTGGTTGTAGGGACGAGGAGATGAGAGGCTGAGGGGGCTGACGGTTCTGCTGCGGAATTGAGAAGATGATGTAAGGATGGCAGGATGAAGCAGAAGAAAGATTGTACATTTGACTCGATTTGAAGAAGTACGATGTGATTGGTTACGAGGCAAAGCGGCAGACTGCAACAAATGAGCTAATGAGGAAGAAATACACTCCTCCAGGTTACATTTCATTCAATTATTCAGTAAAACAAAAGGGTCCGTCTTCAAATTCATAATAATACATTGGTCTTACGTAACGTTTTTTCCAGACGCACAAAATCGCTTTACAATTTTGTGCATTATTCATTTATTCCTCACTAGGCGGTGGTAAGATATTGGAGCTCCAACCACGACAACGCTCTCACACACACACCACATTCTAGGCAATGTGGGTGGAGTGTCTTGCCTGAGGATACAATAAGTTAATTAGCAAAATTGTTAAATGTAAGTAATGTCGCTTAATTTATAGTGAAATTAATCCAGAAGTAACATACCTAAAAGTGTGTGTTAGTGTGTGTGCATTTTAGGATTTAATCTACTTAAAGGGCCCGTATTACCCCTTTTCTGATCTATGTTATAATGTTTCCTCATCAAAAACATACCTGGAGTTGTGTTTTGTTTCATTCACACATGTTTAACACACAAACGCATTTAGGCTGAGTTTTTCTCTCAAACAGAAAACACTATCTTGTGATGTCATGTGGTAATACAGGAAGTGCTCCACTGTGTTTTTAAATTCCATACACTTTCATTAGAATCATTTGGATAATTTACAGATGCAGCTGAGACTAAACTGGATGAATCAAAGCGGAGGAATGTGAACATGTTTATCTGGCCAGAAAACAGGACTGTGAATGTGTTATTTCATATATATACAGTACAGTTGAAATTTTTTGTAGGCAGAAAGTCGCCTCCATGATTCTATAGAGTAGGAAGTTAAAGCCATGAGCTGGAACATTCTACACAGAGATGGATACGTTTTATAATACAGTTTAATATCGTCACCAAAGGAACAACATTTCCATGGAAGAAGAGGTCAGGTTGGGTTTATGCAGATGCAAGCCCGCTCACAGTAAGGATGTTTTTGTGAGCGTTTTCAGGGCAAAAAGTTACATATAGTGGCTTTAAAAATATTGATGTTTATATTGACAGAGGTACCTTTGGTGGAGTGACCTTCTTGTCTCCAAAGATATTGTTTTTGTCATTTAGTGGAACATTCCAGGGAAAAAAAATCTGTCCTTGGAAACATCTCTTCAAAATGGGTCACACGTATGACAAAGCATTGATCAAATTGAGTCCCACAACCAAAGACCAGTGCGGTACAGTCAGGCAAAGCAATAACACATGATATAAGAAGCAGAAGCTTTGCTGTACTTTTCCATAGAAGTAATAAAGCTGGCTCTTGGAGCAGGTTTAGGATGTGAGAGGTTTGAGAGCGTAGGGTCTGAGGAGGTGTCATGAAGAGAGGATTTAAAGCGTGTATATGAGTACTACTGCTACTGCCTACACCCAAGTCTGACAGCTGTGCACTTTTATGTGAGGATTCAGCGTGTCAATCACTCCACGGTATGAGGCATCAATAGAAACGAAGAAGTATGGGTCTGTTACTGAAGAGGTATGCAAAAATATACTTTTAATGATGTTAAAGAGGGGGTATTACATTTCTATGGGGTATTCATTGCTAACACATTATATTTTTAAATCAACATGTAAAAATAAAAAAAAACTACATTCACATTAAATAAGCTTCAGTTTTGGTTGCTCCCCGTGCTAATTCACTCTCCCTTCAGAGCGTTAACACAGCCCAATCGGTGTACTTACGCTATTTAAACTACTGTACATTGTATCAGGTTTGTGAAGTTGTAGCGTATTGTTTGAATAAGGCCCAGGAGAGATCAATAGATTACTCAAACACGCATGAGTAATCCCCCCTTCATAAAGTAGAGCATTAAAGGTGTACTATGTAGCTTTTCCATTGAGATGTTATTGTTTTGCCTGAATGCTCCACACTATAGACCCTTCCAGGAGTGACATGCTTAGAATACTTGAGCACACAGGCTGGTACTGATATAAACATTCTGTCCCAAACACTTTAATGAGACGGCAAAGTAAAATGATTCATTTTGTTGTTTGTAGACAGCACAGACAAATGGTCATTATATTTGCCAATGAGCAGTATCAGTCATCTTACTTCCACTTTCTAAAGTTCAGGAGTGTATGCAGTAATGGACCTCAAGAGTGACCGCCCACCCCTTGGTTCAGAAAGTAAATTTCCCATTTATTTTTCTCATAGACTTTCCAAAAAATAATATTAACATTTGAAAGCTTAGGGCTAATCAGCTACAGAATGTGGTAACAAATGACCACAAGACCTATAATTTAATTTAAAGTATGTTTCTGAAACTTTACAAATTGCTAAGTTGTTAAAACATTTTGCAGAATCTTGTGTTTTAAGTGTAATGAACCAGAGCGGACTTCAAAGTTGGTGGGATTGTTGAGCTCCATTGTGGTGCTGGCTAAACTAAAATAAATAGGTAATTTCATGTCCTTTTGTTTTTGGTGTGATTTATCCATTAAGAAACATTAATCACATGGCTGTTTCATGCTAATTCAGGTGCTAATCACTGCATCAATAAACTAACGGTAATATTCTAGGTAATGTTTTCTATTCAAGCTCTGATGTGGCCATAGACTGTATAAAAAAAATCAATGAAGGTGATGTGATGTCATGGCTTTGGTTCTAGCTAAATGAAGCTCATCGAGGCTGACAGTTGTAGGGGCGAATTTGGAGGAATTTCAAACACGAGTATCATAGCAACCAAAGAGCCAATAAGGAGCGAGGCTTTTGAAGGTAATGCCTCTTCCCACGTGCACCGCTGATTTAGCAGGGAGCGGGCGCTTAGCAACACTGTCAATCAAACTCATTGCTAACACTAATGGGAGCTACCTTGGGTTAAGAAGCTGCCTCATTGGTCTGTTATTAATGTTCATATCTTGATTTACAGACAAAATAGCTACATAAAAACACCAGAATCATATAGAGCGGGTTAATACGAACATTTTAAGACCAAATTGACGAGCTTGACAGCAGTATGTATGAAGAGAGGGGCGAATTTTTAATAGAAAGTAAATTGAAGCCAGATTCGATGGAGCCGGAAACATGCCTAGCAGAGTCAGCAGTTCATTTATAGATCCGGTCTGTGGATGTTACTTATGTGTGGTGAAGTCGCTTTCCCGGGCAAGTCCAGAATGATCACTATATATTTTCATACAAAAGGTCAGTCTGGTCACCGCACCCTCCGTCACACCTCCAGCTAGGCTCAAAAATATTGTTTTATAGAGTATTAGAGCCAACAGGAGTATGGAACAATAGAACAATATCAGCCTTTAGTATGAAGGCGTTCAGCTGACAAACAAAACGTCTATGGTATGAGACTACAAATTGTATCAAATATGTAAATAATGTAGTAGTAATTTATCAGAACATGTATCTCACCAACTACCGGTCACTGCTAATACTAGTGTAGCTTAGTCTAGCCTAGATTCATACCTCCACCTTGTAAACTTTCTCTCTCTTATGACCTTCTTAGCGTTAAATAACTGAAATGCCTTTTTAATGCAAGGAAATTGTAAACATGTCCATTGTCTTCACTTAACTGATGTGCCTTTGACGCAGAAGTGACGTCACAATCCTATATAGTTTGCATTTATTCCAATATGTGTGTCTTTTATTGATAAAACATCTTGAAAACTATGCTTTCTGACTGAGTGGACTTGCCTCTTCATAGATCTGACCTTTAACTTGTTCAAGTGGTGTCACCTGCTTGTCTCCAGGGATATAGACAAATTTAATCATGTCGATTCTAAGCAAATCAATACCATCTCCATGTCGACAGCAGATGACTGACCCCAGCCTGATCAGAAAAGTTTCAGAGTGAACCTTTAAAAAACAAATCTAAATGTTCTGTTGAGGCCCACAGCACTATTGATTACCCTGGAATTCTGAACAAATTAGATGCGCCCACTCATGGTCCACACTGGGGCTCTGTGTGGGGGGCTAATTACTCTGGCGGGTTTGAGTTTTTCAAAAGGCAGCGCTCCAAAAGAGGGAAAAGAAATCCACGATAATCCCCCAATCCTCCAATCCCCACTAGTTTGTACTGAATGACTCCATTTGCCCGTCCTTTGTGCTGGTGCGGGCTTTGTGCTGTGCTGGGGTGTAGGTTTGTGGGTTCCTAGGTTGGTCTCAGGTCACACCCCTCATGAGATCAGTGTGCTACGGAGCATGCTCAGTACACAACAGATGGAGGAGAGGAGAGTGTGTGGCTCGCTTGTTGTTTACATTATGATTATTGAGCGGCGTGCCTGTTTCCAGTTTTCAGTAAACAAATAAAGCTGCAGTCTGTAACTTGTTTTGCTGCAGTTTGTGAGAACAGAACTGTCAATCATATAAAGGAACTGTATGTATGTATGTATGTATGTATGTATGTATGTATGTGTGTGCATTTGTATGTATGTATATATTTTATATAACATTCCCTCATCAGAGACGTGCCTGAAGAGGTTTTAGATGTCATCCATGAATGTTTGAGTATTTTAGCGATCTCCCAGATAGCTGTAAGATTTCTCAGCCCACAAGCCGATGTCATCCATGTTCCCACATGGCAATTTTCCATAAATAAACAAAAACATGATACAAAATTGTACACAACAACCTGATGTGATGTGCAGTTGTTTCAATAGTGGGATGTATGTTGATTGTGTTGTGATAGCGCTCTGAAGGGGGAGTGACTTAACATGGGGAGCATGTTAAGTCACTCATCAAAAATGAAAGTGAAACTTATAAAACATATTAATATTTTGTTTTCGGTGAATATAGCATTTTCAAAACATTAAAAGGTAACACGGTGGTCTAAATATGTTGTGTTACCAGTTAATACCCCATAGAAGTAAAATACCCCGTCTTTTAAAAGGAACTACAATCACAATTGAACCTGTGTTGCCAGTCCCTTCACCTGCAGATAGAGACACATACAAGTTTTTCTCATTCTCAGTTTATGGACAGGCCTCATGTGAAAGATCAGAACCACCAGAATTCACTCACTGAGCTGCAGAGGCTGCACTAGCACTGATTCATGATTAGCTGCAGGTGCTGGGGTTTAAGTAGTGAACCTTTAGATCAGAGAGAGGCATTTTAGGTTTAAACTGACTGGATTTCAGCACTGAAACTGGCAACACAAATATAGTAAAGTAGATGCAGAGTCCTAAATTGTTAACAGACATTTACAGAACAATAGTCTGTAATAGTAAACATTTACAAATATCCAAATGAGTTAAAGGCAGGCCGTGGCAGCAGTAATGTGACTGTATTTCAGTTGTGTTCATTGTATTTTATGAGACTGATTATCTGAATGTGATTTTATAGTGGGACTAATAGTGCAGCGGAAACCAATCAGAGAAACAAATGCATTTTGTAGTCTCTAGTGAACACAGTTTTAAATGTTCAGGCCATTCAAAACAGGCAGATGCAAGAGCAAATAGCACAGTGGCTGAGTAGTTATAGCACGTTGTACCTCAAGAAGGTTGTTGGTCCGACTCTCAGCAAAGGGAGTTTGTGCAGAGTTTGCATGTTTCTCCCCTTATCTGGGGAGATGCATCTTTAAGAAAGATGTGATGGGCTTTATGCTATGAAGCGATTAGGAGCATACTATGGGGATCGCTCTGTCTCCTCTGCTCCTGAGTCTGGACCCTGGGCAGCCCAGCAGACACTGGTCTGAAGACCTAAGGGCTCTGCCTTTGACTGAGGTGTGCAGATAGCATTTGTGACAAATAAGGTGGTGCTGGACTGTGGATAAATTTCAAAGCAAGCAATAAAACTTTGAAATCTATTCCAAAACAACAGGCAGCCAGTGAAGAGGAGCCAATAGAGCAGTGATATGATATGGACTTTCTCCTGAAAGCAGCCGTGCATCTGCACTTTGGGCCCTTTGTAAGCAGTGTATTGAGGACTGGTTTATAAAAAAAATAAAGACTTTAACAATGCTCATTGTGAAAATGCTTGAATGGAATGGTCAGTGGAAAACAAACATCAAGCCCAAATGCACTGGCTGGGATCCAGAAAACACACTTCCAATACTTTATAAAGATGTGAGTCTGGACACCGGTGAATCTCAGAGTGATTGACAGGTGCATTTGTCATTCAAGGACACACATAGTCTGTCTGTATGAAAACAAATGTGGCTGCTTACGGGGGGAAAAGAAAGGGGGAAAAATATCAGAGGGAACTGAAAAATATGGTGGATTTCTGCAGAATCAATGACCACAGCTCCTTAAAAAAAACTTAATCTGAGGTGAGATAAATTTGATTGTATTTGTAAATGACAAAATGACATGTGACCAACAAGCTCCTTCATTTCACATAGGTCACTGATAAAAAATAAAATAAATAATAATAAAATAAATACATAAAAAGAAAGAAATTGCACATAATTTTTGTTTTTTGGCTTGAGACTCAACAGACTGTATAAAAAATTCGATAAAAGACGTCTTTCTTCAGCCCTACCCTTCTTCCACTCATCCAACATGTATTGACTTTGAAAAGCACTGCGACTTGCTAAAGAATTCTACAAGACTAATAAAATATCACAAGTCTGTCGCTGCCAATTAAGTGTTTCCTGATTTTGCGTGTGAGCCTCGCGATGAGCCTGACCTTTCACAACAGCTGCTCAGACTGGCTCAGGTCTGGACCGGCTCAGACTCGGCTCCGTGGCATTTGCTCCGGTGTGGAACGAGGAAAAGATCACGTCTGTTCCTGCTCCCCTCATTATACACACACAGACTGCTCGATACATCCGTCGATTTAATTTTTTCCCAATTACTTTTTGATTTTTATCACTTCTTTGTACTTCTGCTTCAGTAATATTACTTTGAAGTACTTTTACTTGCCTACAGTTTTGACTACCTACCTACCCCTCTGTCAAATTATTTTTATTTTTGGCTAATCATTTTACAAAGACCCATGGCCAGGAAACATCACTTGCATTAATAATCTATACGTGTATTCAATTCTTATTTTTACGCACTTAACTGGTTTAAAAATGGATCAGTGATACCATTATTCTGTGTTTTTGTCTATTTCCTCAGGTTTCCAAATTCCCAAATCTCCTTTGGCGTAGACAGCAGAGCCTTTAAGAGAAGCCGGCCCTGTCTGATGAGAACATAATGTGATTCTAGTGCATTTTGGTGTAAGAAGAGGCAGGAACACAGTTTGGACATTCAGACATTTGAGATACTCCAAAGTACGGCACTTCCCCTTTAAGATGTTTGGATGACATCTTAAGATACAGTTAGTCTCCTTTTCAAAAATATATATCATTTGTAATAGCATTTTGAATTGTGAGTGCAATCCATCATTCTGGTAAAAAGCAAGGTGAATGTTTTAAATGGTTGAAGGCTTCAGGATCTGCTCACACTGCTGCTTTTTCTGACGTCAAATTGCAGTACATATGTGTATTTTAGTGTACTTTTTGCACAGCATTTACAGGAAATGTGTGTGACAATTAAAGTTTTTGCTATTTTTTTTTCACAGTTGTGTGCTGTTTAATAAAATGCTTTCATTCCTTTGACAAACATGCATAAGCTGGACGTGCACAAATGAAATAAACATTTTTTTGTTTTACATATCATTATTATAACAATTTATTTGGTTTGCCTGGGATCCACAATGGAGCTCAACAGTCCCGCCCACTTCAAAGTCAACTCTGGTTCTGAAAATAAAATTTCCATTTATTTTCTCCATAGAGTTTTCAAAAAGCAGCTATGTGGTAACTAATACCCATAACGAGGTTGTTTTGTCCAAAAAGCACATTTAAAACGCAATATTCTGCAAACTGCTTTAATAATTTCATAAAGTTTCAGAGACAGATTTGTGTGGTCAATACTTACCACGCAGTTGATTAGCCCTGATCTTTCAAGGCTTTAGTATAAATAAATAAATTAACTAACTAACTAACTAACTACTGGAACAATAACGGTTGTGCTCCATAAACACTTGTGTGAGTCTTATGTGATGTGAGTCTGATGATGGCCGTGATTAACAGGTGGACTGGCCAATCAGGGACAAGCGTGGTCCATCCATATCAAAACACATAAAAAACATTGCGGATTTCTGCAGAATCAATAAGTGAAGCACTAATCTGAGGTGAGAGAAATGTGATTTTATTCAAAATGATAGATGATCCGGTTCTGGTTAGAAACATGCCAGAGGTCATGGTGAGCAGACTGCCATCTGTATAAATAATACAAAGAGATATCAATCTAGATGTGCAGGCCACTATTTGGCTCCTCCATTTCTTTCAATTAATTAAATAAAAAACAAAGCTCAATCATTGTTCAAACCACCTACCCTCCAGTTGATGGCTGAACATTAAACAAACTGTACCATCACTGTGCCTTTTTACCTCATTAAATCCTCTCAAATGTGCTCATAATTACACATGCAGCAGTGGCCATCACCTTTAAGATCAGCTCTCAAGAGTCCTGTTTTGGCCCTGGCTCAAGTATCTGCTCCTCTTCAAGATCTCCACTCCACAGAGAAGGGCCGCTCACTTAAAAGCACTTGAAAGCACTTCATATTGTTCACATGCACGCTCACATGCACGCTCACGCTCACACGCACGCTCACACGCACATGGAAGCAGAGATGGATGGAGTTGTCATAACAATCCTATGTTACTGGAACATTATATTGAAAGTAGAAGTCAAAGAACAAAGTGATTTTAGAAATGGCTCAAATAAAGTGAGGATTACACTGGGAGTAATTTGGCACCTCTTCAGAATCTTTCAGAATTGCACAAACACACATTGTGAAAGGAAATGCAGCCTGTGCTATTATCGTTTTTAAAAAGGTACTACAATCACAACCTGCAAATCCAGAATAATATGTCACTGTGTTTATTTATTTAATGTATTTAATTTTTTTTGTCTTCAGATTAACAGTGTTTAGTGCTTCCCTCATTGATTCTGCAACAATCTGTGATGTTTTTCAGTCCCCTGTGATATTTTTATGTTTCATTTTTATCTTTTATTTCCCCATAAGCAGCCATATTTGTTTTGATACAGGTGGACCATGCGTGTCGCCGATTTGCTAATCCACCTGTCAATCTCTCATATCTGAAAACGAGGAGATTCACCATTTGAACCTGAGCAAGGACAGACCTCATGTGAAAGCTCAGAACCGCCAGAATTCACTCCCTGAGCTACAAAGGCTGCACTAGCACTAATCCATGATTTAATGCAGGCACTGGTGTTTAGGTTGTGACCATTCAGATCAGAGAGAGGCATTTTAGATTTAAACTGAGCGGATTGACACTGGCAACCCAGATGAGACACACATGCGAGGTTCATTCTGTTTTCTGATTGGATAATCATCTTGAGAACTAAAACACCAAATTACTAAATAAACGAGATATCATTGTCAGCAGATGAGTTTGTGCGGGGGCTGCAACATAAAGCTTAAAACCAAAACACCAAAATAGACTCCGACTGCTTCAGGCATGCTTGAAAATATATACATAGTAATACACAGAGTATCATCATTATTCCTGCGCTTCAGGTGGATTGTAAACACGTTTTACAGACAGTGTGTCCAGATGGTCTGTTCCACACAAACACCTGTGTTCACCCAAAGCTTCTAGGTAAACAAAAGATGTTGAAGCGTTCCATAAGAGCTGTGTATACAAGGATATTTTCTACACAGATAGTTCCATCAATAATCTCAATCCGAGGCTGCATTCACAACATTCTCAAATCCCTATAGGCTACTTTAAAATAGAGCTGTGGCGACAGGTCGAGATGCTGCGGTGGAACTGTCAGATTGCAGATTTATTTGACCAGGTTTATGGTTAATATTCCCATTCACTTGAAACTAAAATTGGCAGCTTTTTGCTTTCTCTATAAACAAAATGGAAATACTGTATTTACTTCAGAAACTGGGGCCATTATTCAACCCTGTGATTGTTGTCAGTTGAAACGACCGTACGATTAGAGTGACACATTTGTAGAGCCAATCCCAAACAAATAAAGATAAGCCTCAAAACATTTGGATATTTTTTTTGTTTTTGTTCAGAAACAGTAACTCTCCCATAGAGTTGCAGGCTCCTTACCTGAGATCCAGAATACACGCTTCTCCAATACTTTACGAAGATGTGAGGCTGGTCACCGGTGAATCTCCCAAAGTTCAGATGGGATTGATCGACAGGTGGTTTAGGCAATTGCAGAGTCCTTCTGTATCAAAACAAACATGGCTACTTAGGTGTAAAAAAGAAAAGAAAAAAAAATCACAGGGGACTGAAAAACATTGTCAGTTTGTGCTGAATCAATGAGCAAAGCCATAAACCCGTTACTCTGAGATGATAGAAATGTGATTTTATTCAAGATGATATGTGACCAATGAGCTGCTTCATTTCACATGCGTCACTGAAATAAACAAATCTGATTGGACGATCGTGTTTGGTTCTGACTTGAGCCACGACGGAGGGAGTGAGATACAGCCTGATATCCCTCTGTATAAATAATACAGAGAGACGTCATTATGTATTTGGCACACAGGTCACCGCCCTCCACCTGAGATTCTACAGTATGACCACAATCGACTATCAATACAATTTCACAAGAAAAAGGTAAGAAAAACAAAAGAGTATTTCATATTTTGCGCTCTCTCCTGACCTACAGCTGCTGATGCTTCCTCCGCTGATCCAGAGGTATAGATGCTCTCTCTGCGGTGCGCTCTTGTTGTCAGAGAATGCGTTCCACCACATGTCTGTGTATTTAGTATCTCCAGGAGGAACATGATCTGAGCGTGGATGGAGCTGTGGGCGCTAATCGGAGGCGCTTGAGGTGGCTTTGAGGCAGTGTGAGTGATTATCAGCATGAGGGGCAGATGAGAGGTGATCAATAGTGGACATATGGAACCTGTGGGTGTGTATTTGGTGTGTATTTGGCGTGTAGTCAACCGAGCCTACACGTTTTTTTTTTTTTCTATCGAGCTCGGGATTGTGTCGATTTAACATCACTGAATTTTCAAACAGCCTAATTTTAAAATAGATGGAGATTTCCACTCAATAAACATCAAAAAACGCAGTATCAGGGGCATCAGGTTTACATGCAAAGTCTATGAGATATGAGTCCGAATCTTTTGGATCCGTTCATTTCAAAGAGCTGATCAAAAGAGTTTTACTACTTATTTATATGACAATCGAGAACTCATTTTGACAACAAACTACCCACAGAGGGAAACAACCAAGGCTTAAATGTGTTTAAAATGGTTCAAACAAAGAGCGGGAGTGTGTTTTGGAATTATGTATAGAGGAAATAAAACATTGCACGACAATAATAATAATTTTAAAACTACCGTATTTTCCAGAGCATAAGTCATACCGGAGTATAAGTCCCACCAGAGTATAAGTCCCACCAGAGTATAAGTCCCACCAGAGTATAAGTCCCACCAGAGTATAAGTCCCACCAGAGTATAAGTCCCACCAGAGTATAAGTCCCACCAGAGTATAAATCCCACCAGAGTATAAGTCCCACCAGAGTATAAGTCCCACCAGAGTATAAATCCCACCAGAGTATAAATCCCACCAGAGTATAAGTCACACTGTAGCTATATAGAGTATAAGTCGCACCGGAGTATAAGTCGCACCGGAGTATAAGTCGCACTGTAGCTATATAGAGTATAAGTCGCACCGGAGTATAAGTCGCACCATAGCTGTATAGAGTATAAGTCGCACCAGCCAAAAAATGCATAATAATGAAGAAAAAAAACATATTTCACTTATAAATTGCATCTGAGTATAAGTCGCACCTCTGGCCAAACTATGAAAAAAAAATGCAACTTATTGTCCAGAAAATACGGTAACTGTTATTATAATGTTAAATGTGTTTTTGTGTGTTTTCACGGCTCTCACTCGTGTCACCTGCTCTGCTTCTGTGCTGATTCTTGTGTCTGTTCAGTGTTAATAAGTATAAAAATGCATACAAATTCTAAAGAAAAAAGATTCGGATTCAACCGTTCAACGTCAAGGAACCGTTCAAAAGAGCCGACTTGTCCAGGAACGTCACATTAATAAGTCCAATGTTTCCACGGCATGTTTCAAGCGTTCATGCAGAGCGTCTTGGAACATTCACACCAGAGTAACAAAAAAAAAAAAAGTAACTTTTTGCAAAATTTGTGGCTTGGCAATGTGTTTTCAAATGTGTGTTCAAATCCAAAGGTGTCCAGCTAGAGACGTTTGGCACGTTTTTCAAATCCATGGCATGAACGCAGCATTTTTTTTCAAAAGTATGCACCAATAACGTTCAGTGTGTGTAGTGTGGGACTCATGTGTATTGTGTCGTTAGGGTCGTATTAAACTATTCAATATTACGTTGAGAATTGTTGCATTTCTAGTGTTTTTTCAGTATTCTGACTCATAAAAATGATTGGATTATTGTAGAGGTGATCAGAAAACTAAATTCGGAAAAGAGCCATAAACTGTATGAATGAAAAGCGGACACAGGGTAAAATGAAAATATATTATAGATATTTCAATGTGCATATACATATAACCAGGTATGCAATAATATTTAATAGATACAACAACAATATGTGTATATGATAGACATGTATATTAATATATATTATAGACAGGAAGATATGCAATGAATGAAATGAAAATCAAACCAAAAGCACAACTTCAGGAGTGCCGAATATTTCTAGTCCCATGAAACTACTGAATGTTCATTCCTTTGCAATATGTCCATGTCTTTTGAACCATGTTTCAAAGTTCAAAGTTCAATCCAAGAATAAATAAAGTTCGGTTTCCTACCATAATGTGGTGTTTCTAGCTCGCCATCACGGGACTGAAGAGTGGAATATCCTTTTACCAGAAGTTGAAGAGGGGAAAAGAAAAACCTGACCTGCACATGGTCAAAGGAAAAAAAATAATTACATTCACATCATTAATTAGAGCTGTAAGCCTCCGAACTAATGACATAAATATAAATTAGCAATTATTTTGAAATGCCATAAATTTAAATGTTCAATAAATTTAGAAATTAAATTCCTAGATTGTTAAATTAACAACACTGAGTTCAATAACAAGTCAAAGTGCACCTTTAAATCAAAATTAGCTGTAAAGCTTACAGTTCATCAATAGCTTTAAAAGCTTATCAAATATTTTCAAATCAAATTCACTTAGATATCATTTGCGCAAAAAAAAACAAAATATGTAGCTACATTCATTCATAATGCATCACAGTAGAGAACTATCATGGCCACCAAAAGAGTAACTCAAAATAACAAAAACGGACACCAAAACGGGCCCACACAACATAAATGAAAGTGTCCTTTAAATGCTAAAGGTTTGGCCTTTAATTCGGCAGGAATAATAAATCGAATAATGTCCGTATTTAATCAATAAACACGCTAATAGGTCGCGCTAATAACGCGCTAGCATTAGCCGAATTAGCTGCGGCCTCCAAGGAGTTTTGAATACTCAAACGCTAGATAGCGGTAAAGTGGCGTGTGTTTAACTGTTTAACTAAAACAACGGCAACTTAACATGATATCGTGACTCACCGATGAGCGGAAGATGAGATGGACGGTAAGTTGAGGAAGAATGAGCCACGGAAAAGTTAGGACGCCAACTCCAGAGCACAAACAGCAGCAACCAGCACCACAGTGAGCAGCAGCGGGGAGCAGCAAACAGAAAGTGACGGGGCGGGCCCAGGTGATACTGAAGGGGCTCACCGGAACAGGAAGTAGAGATGGAGCCGCTAAGTCACGTGGGTTACATAGAGAAGGTGGGTACTCATTTAGGGGAGATGGGTGCTCATGTAGGGAAGGTGGATACTCATTTAGGGGAGGTGCGTGCTCATTTAGGGGAGGTGAGTACTCATTTAGGGGAGGTGGGTACTCATTTAGGGGAAGTGGGTACTCATTTGGGGGAGGTGGGTGCTCATGTGGGGGAGGTGGGTGCTCATGTGGGGGAGGTGGGTGCTCATGTAGGGGAGGTGGGTGTTCATGTAGGGGAGGTGGGTGCTCATGTAGGGGAGGTGGGTGCTCATGTGGGGGAGGTGGGTGTTCATGTGGGGGAGGTGGGTGCTCATGTAGGGGAGGTGGGTGCTCATGTAGGGGAGGTGGGTGTTCATGTAGGGGAGGTGGGTGCTCATGTAGGGGAGGTGGGTGCTCATTTAGGGGAGGTGGGTGCTCATGTAGGGGAGGTGGGTGCTCATGTAGGGGAGGTGAGTACTCATTTAGGGGAGGTGGGTACTTATTTAGGTCAAGTGGGTACTCATGTAGGGGAGGTGGGTGTTCATATAGGGGAGGTTGGTGCTCATGTAGGGGAGGTGGGTGTACATATAGGGGAGGTGGGTGTTCATGTAGGGGAGGTGGGTGCTCATGTAGGGGAGGTGGGTGTTCATGTAGGGGAGGTGGGTGTTCATGTAGGGGAGGTGAGTGTTCATGTAGGGGAGGTGGGTGCTCATGTAGGGGAGGTGGGTACTCATGTAGGGGAGGTGGGTGCTCATTTAGGGGAGGTGGGTACTTATTTAGGGGAAGTGGGTACTCATGTAGGGGAGGTGGGTGTACATATAGGGGAGGTGGGTGCTCATGTAGGGGAGGTGGGTGTTCATATAGGGGAGGTGGGTGCTCATGTAGGGGAGGTGGGTGTTCATGTAGGGGAGGTGGGTGCTCATGTAGGGGAGGTGGGTGCTCATGTAGGGGAGGTGGGTGTTCATGTAGGGGAGGTGGGTGCTCATGTGGGGGAGGTGGGTGCTCATGTAGGGGAGGTGGGTGTACATGTAGGGGAGGTGGGTGCTCATGTAGGGGAGGTGGGTGCTCATGTAGGGGAGGTGGGTGCTCATGTAGGGGAGGTGGGTGTTCATGTAGGGGAGGTGGGTGCTCATGTAGGGGAGGTGGGTGCTCATGTAGGGGAGGTGGGTGTTCATGTAGGGGAGGTGGGTGCTCATGTAGGGAAGGTGAGTACTCATTTAGGGGAGGTGGGTGCTCATGTAGGGGAGGTGGGTACTCATGTAGGGGAGGTGGGTGCTCATTTAGGGAAGGTGAGTACTCATTTAGGGGAGGTGGGTGCTCATGTAGGGGAGGTGGGTACTCATGTAGGGGAGGTGGGTGCTCATTTAGGGGAGGTGGGTGCTCATGTAGGGGAGGTGGGTACTCATGTAGGGGAGGTGGGTGCTCATTTAGGGAAGGTGAGTACTCATTTAGGGGAGGTGGGTGCTCATGTAGGGGAGGTGGGTACTCATGTAGGGGAGGTGGGTGCTCATTTAGGGGAGGTGGGTGCTCATGTAGGGGAGGTGAGTACTCATTTAGGGGAGGTGGGTACTTATTTAGGGGAAGTGGGTACTCATGTAGGGGAGGTGGGTGTACATATAGGGGAGGTGGGTGTTCATATAGGGGAGGTGGGTGCTCATGTAGGGGAGGTGGGTGTTCATGTAGGGGAGGTGGGTGCTCATGTAGGGGAGGTGGGTGTTCATGTAGGGGAGGTGGGTGCTCATGTAGGGGAGGTGGGTGTTCATGTAGGGGAGGTGGGTGTTCATGTAGGGGAGGTGGGTGCTCATGTAGGGGAAGTGGGTGCTCATGTAGGGGAGGTGGGTGTTCATGTAGGGGAGGTGGGTGCTCATGTAGGGAAGGTGAGTACTCATTTAGGGGAGGTGGGTGCTCATGTAGGGGAGGTGGGTACTCATGTAGGGGAGGTGGGTGCTCATTTAGGGAAGGTGAGTACTCATTTAGGGGAGGTGGGTGCTCATGTAGGGGAGGTGGGTACTCATGTAGGGGAGGTGGGTGCTCATTTAGGGGAGGTGGGTGCTCATGTAGGGGAGGTGGGTACTCATGTAGGGGAGGTGGGTGCTCATTTAGGGAAGGTGAGTACTCATTTAGGGGAGGTGGGTGCTCATGTAGGGGAGGTGGGTACTCATGTAGGGGAGGTGGGTGCTCATTTAGGGGAGGTGGGTGCTCATGTAGGGGAGGTGAGTACTCATTTAGGGGAGGTGGGTACTTATTTAGGGGAAGTGGGTACTCATGTAGGGGAGGTGGGTGTACATATAGGGGAGGTGGGTGTTCATATAGGGGAGGTGGGTGCTCATGTAGGGGAGGTGGGTGTTCATGTAGGGGAGGTGGGTGCTCATGTAGGGGAGGTGGGTGTTCATGTAGGGGAGGTGGGTGCTCATGTAGGGGAGGTGGGTGTTCATGTAGGGGAGGTGGGTGCTTTTGTGTCACTGAAAACTTGGTTTCACTGAAAAGTAATGTTTTTTTCACAGTTTATTTAAATGTTATAGCATTGTTTAAATCAAGAAGTGTATATAAAAAAAATCAAAACAGAAGCAAAAGGCAATCTCATAAAGAACAATCCCTTCAAACATATCATGTGTCAAATCTGAATAATAATAAATAAATCTTTTCAACCAAGACATAAGTCCTTTTAATGCCCCAAAAAGTGGCCAAAGAATTGTCATAAAATGTGCTTTGGATGAGATTTGTGAAGTGTGGCTCTCAGACAAATCCTCAAATCCCATCTCTATTTGCAGCATTTCTTTGAATGTGCACACTTTATTCTGCAGATATATTTTCAGAAAACCTTTGAAAAACCCTGTGCGACACTGCATGCTCTTAAATTGCCACCAACAACACAATGTACAAAACCTTTTACAGATTTTTCCCTGTTCAGAAACAACAAGATCATCCAATAATGGTTTGAGCGCAGTCTTGTAGCTATATGTTTGTACATGCTCAGTATATATGAGAGCAGTCAAATATATATTTTTAAAAGAGATGAATGGGAAGGAGCTGGCAAGTTTCCAAGTGCCCAATATACTCCACAGACTTTATTTTTATTTGTAAAGGTGCCAATAGGATTATATATTTTGAAATTGTCAAAAAAGGCTCTTCTCTTTGTCAAATTCAGATTTTGGTTTAAAAAGTTGCCATCAAAATACGACTTAAACTCTTCTTTTTTTCAAGATCACAACTCAAGACCTGCTGTAAAGTTTTTAGTACTGGTACCTATTGGAAAAACTGTCTGCTTTGAAGATTACATTTTCGATTCAATAACACTTTCTTCATCCTCAAAGGGGCAGTTTAAAAGGCCCTAAGAGCAGGTGTGCATAAATCACATAAAAAACAAAGTTGCATTAAGAGATTGTTATAATATGGACGCTGCTGATCATAAAAAGGCGGCAAGGCTTAACACAAACTGTTTGGGTTCAGCCATTTTGAACATTTTTGCGTCCAAGCTGTGCAAAGTGGCCTATTAACACTAAAAAAACATCAACATTGTGTGACTCTTTCAACTCGACAGTAAGAACTTAGAACCAAGTGAGTGCTGTGCAACAGTTTGACCAGAGGAATGAAGTACTTATTAAGTATTCCAACTTTTCTAGAAGTTAATTCACTGCAGATCTGGAAATGAGGTAAGTATGTTCCAACTTAAACAAGGCAGAAGCACATTAAAGGTCAGCGTGTCTTAGTAAGTCATCAGCATTTAGATTTTCAACTGAGCAACCTCAGAATCATCCTCGTCTAACTCGTCAAACTCCATTTGAGACGGCTCAAATCCACCAAATACAAGTTTTCAGCATTCAGCTTTTAAGACACGTACTTATCATATTCAATTCTTTCACCGTTTTTTCAAGTGCAAGGATAAATGTTGAAAATAGTCTTTGACACTGGAGTGCACATTTGCATAAAAGGCACAGAGCAGCAGTCTGTCCTGTCTACAAAAGCTTGAGGGATCTTGAAAGTTGACGGTTAAGCCATGTTTTGCACGAACATCGACTTTGTTAAATGCATGGAATGTTATATCACATTTGGAGCAACTTTTTTGTTTGTGTTTTGCTTACTTAAACTGTCAAGTTCCATCATTTTGTTGACATAGCACCTGTCTGTTCACAGTTCTTCACAGCTCAGTTGATCTCTATCACATTCACAGGGCAGCCACAGTCTGGATGAGGCAGCAGCAGTCACAAGGGGGCTCAGGATCCACACATCTAAATAAGGAATCACACATTACACATCACATTTGCACACCATTGTAAGTGTCCAATCGCACCAGGGATACACCTTTTTCTATGGAGACAGAGAAGTTTTATGACATACCGTGGAACATTGCAGCCAAAGGAACAATATTTCCATGGAAGTAAGCAGCATTATTATTATTTAGCTCCTCCAGGCCAAATAAGAGTCAGGTTTATGGAAACGCAAGGCCGCTCACAGTAAAGACACTTGTTTTTCAGAGCAATAAACACAACCAAAATGAAAATGCATGTTTTTATTTTAGTCAACACTACCAATCAAACATTTGGAGACACCCTCTTATTTAATGTTGTTTTTCTTTATGTTAATTTCCGTATGTAAAACGTAGAAAGTAGTAAACTCAACTAAATATTTTTTCTAATCAAATATTTCTCTTCAAATAATCATAAAAATAAAGAAACATAAATGAAAAAATGCATCCAAACTTTTATTGTATATTCTGGCGAAAACGTTGTGTACTGTGGCTTTAACTATACTTTAACTAACATACTGCACATACTGACATAGGTATACATACAAAACATATTAAAACTCATCTTGTCCCAACCTCATCTTGTTGTAAGCAACCAACTCCAAACTGCACAGTTAAAAGCTGAATTTCAAATGATATGCAGCTCAGTTCAAATGTAAATGTGCTGACATACAGTACAGATGTGATGTGCCTGTATCGTGCAATCAACTGACACATCTGTACTTGATTTCAAGCTGAAATGGTCATTTTAAAACGCAAGTCATCTTCTAAACAAAGGAGCGCGATACATAGGGCTGGGCAACTGAAAGATTGAATCAGTCATGCTAAATCGTCAATGATATGGTTGGGTTTTTTTTAATGCAGAGGTCTACAGCCAATCCTCTGTAATTAAAAGCATGTGACTTGGAGCAGAGTTCAGACTTTTTATTTTGTTTTGGAAAAGTTTTTCAGTGTTTTGTGAATTTCTCTAGAGGAAAACTGTATTGTTCTGTTTGATGTCCCGTTCCTTACTGCGATGAATCACTGAATCACCATGCTTTTCCATATTTCCTTTTGTACAGTTTGTTCTTGGCCCGTTCGCCCGGAGGAAACGTGTAATTGGTCCAAAGCCCTACCGCACTCCATACTGTAAGTCTGCGGGTCAGGTCAGGTTGTTGATTATTGTATTGAGTGGAACGTGGCTGACCTCATCTGTGCTCCTGCCCTGACCCCTGACCCCCTGACCTGCCTCCCTTGTCTGGAGAAAGCTCCCCACCTCCTCCTGCTGCATCTGCACTGATTTTACCTCCCTCTCACTGTAAGATTTCAAGTTATGTGAGTCACATACGTATGTGCGCAGCTTATCTACGTCATTGACAGGCTCCTCATGCGCCGCTACCAGAGTTTTAGCCGATGTGGCCGATGTGGAGTGAAAACTCGCTAATGATGCTAATGATGCTAATGATGCTAAGTGCTGTTTATCCCCTTAACGTTCTGACGGCCCGCGCTCTGGCGTACTGTTTTGTAGCAGTTTTGCGTTTTAAACATGACGAAACGGACAAAACAAAGGAAGTACGCGACTGAGGACACTGTGGATGTTTGTACAAGTGAAACTAGAGGCATCTCGGACCCGGAGCGGTTCGTGGAACTGAGTGAAGATCTCATGGTGGACTGAGGAGCAGAGGACCTTATGTGCTGATGGACTGGATGCTGATCCTGATCGGTAAGCGTGGTTTATTCTGCTATTGTCTTAATTGTCCGAGCGGGACTCGATCCTCCAACCTCTAACCACTGAGCCACTGTAACAGAATGACTCACTGCACAATGTCCAGTGTGTTCTTAGTTTCCAGTGTGTGTTTGTTTACATTTTGAAGTGTGTGTGTGTTTGTTCACTGTTTGCAGTGTGTGGTTTGTAAATATATATTTATTTTGACCCATACCACTTGTTTTGACTATATTTTATATACAAATACACATTATATATTGTGTTTTGATATGTAAATGTACAGTAATAGAGCAGCTGTGCAGATACAGATTCCTCTCAGTGTGTATTGGTCATTGACTGTCACTAGTTTATGAGTTGTAAAAATCAAATGATCGTGTCATATACTGAAAAAGAGTTAACGGACTGTCTCCCAGACACAGAAGGACAATCTCACTCAGTCACAGCAAAAGCTTCACACAATGGCTTATACTCATAATACAAGTCAGAGCTTTATCATAAAAATGTTAAGTGTGTTTTCAACATTGGAGTTTACAGTTGTCTTGGTTTGGTTGGAAGCTCATGTTTTGCCTTAGTTAAAATTAAATATTTATACTTCCAATAGCATTAACATACAACACAGGTCATGAGCAAGATTTTTGTCATTTTCATTGTGTAAGTGGCTAAAGCACTTAATTAAAAGTCTTATAACACAAATGTAAATGTGGTAATTTAATTCTTTTAATAAACCATTTAACTTGGATGGATGTGATGCAGCATGACCACAGTGCACACGTCTGATGTTGCTCACAGTGGTCCATGGGACCGCTCAGGGAGTTTGTGTGTTTGCTCGGACTCGTGAAAAATTAGAGGGAACATTGCTTATAATCCGGAAAATACAGTATTTGAAATAACAGCTTAGGAAATTTTATCTTTTCTTATTAGATTCCTGTTCTGTTCTTCATCTACTGTATATCAGGCGCGCACATAGCTGAAGTGGTGTAAAATTATTATCACAAAGTGCAACTTGAATAGACACAATTTAGCAAATCACAAAGGCTGCAATTTTCGAATTTCCTCCAAAAACAACAAATTATCCCATCTCATTCTGCGTAAAAACTGCTAACCCTGTAGTTTAGATCTGTGCAAACATGTTCTGAAATGTGATTCTGAAATGTGACTTTATATCTCATGTGAATTTTGAACCGAATCCTATTATTGAAACAAACGGCAAATCCAGTCAAACCTCACTCCAGATTGGCTCTTTGGTTGCTATGATACTCGTGGTCCTTATTTGGAACTCAGCTTCAAATTGGCCCCTATAACCACTAGCCTCGATGAGCTTCTTTTGACCAGAACTGAACGCTACTCGTGACGTCACACTGACTTAGTTCGCTTCTTTATACCGACTATGCACGCCCCAAAAGAATATACATATTTTTTTTCCCCCTTTTTCCAAACCTCTGCTCTCCCAGTACAGTCACAGTTATCAGCACACATCAGAATCGATATCTGTCCCTGTGTGCTGTACAGGTCTGTTTCTCTGCCTGCTGTGGGAGGACAAATACACGGCACGTTCGCTCTTCTCTCTGACCTGCTGTCACACTGTAGGAGCCACATCTGACAAAACCAACACGCAAGTCCCGTTGTGCACCCACGATCAATACCATAGAGTTTCACATCGCCAGAGAGTAGGCTCCGGAGGGACGGTCTTCTCTGATTGGTCATTTTAATTGATGAAGCGTAGTAATAACCCCTACCTCAAATTAGGCATATGTTGGAATTTGATGTCACGATTATCACGGTCAAAATAACAGCTATTAACGATAATAGCGATTAGCAGGGCTTTCAACAGAAATCTGGGGGCCCAGGGCAAGAAGCCTCACATGGGCCCCCCCCTCTAATATAAATTAATAGGAAGAGGGTCTGGTACTGGGTCCCTCTGACCCTGAGGCCCCGGGACAACAAACCCTTTTGTCATCCCCTGTCAACTCCCCTGTGGATAAGTTGCTTTTGTTTGGAACATTCTGGTGATATAATGGCAATTGTCTTTGTTGGTGATTATACAAAATGTCCAATGAACGATTACTGCCATATCCCTACCTCAAATGAGCCCACCATTTAGCTCTGTCCAGATTGTAGCTCCTTAAAGCAGGGGTGCCCAAACATTTTTCACCGAGGGCCATATCTTGAAAAATATTCGGCACAGTGGGCCACAGAACAGTGGTCAATACAGTGGATAATTCAGATGGTGCATTTAGCATACTTTAAATAAGGCTTGAAATATTAATATTAGGTCTGTATGACAATGCAGTGTGATGTGATTTAGGTTATATTGGTAGGATTACTCAAATTTGCCATAAAAAGTACTGATTATGATCAATTGGGCCAGTTCAACTGAAGGCCTGAGGGCCAAGAAAAATTGGTCTGAGAGCCGCATTTGGTCCCCGGGCCATAGTTTGGACACCCCTGCCTTGAAGGCTCGGTATGTAACTTTTTCAAGCTTAATTTAGGCTAGCCAATTATAAAATATAAGCAATAAATGGTTTGGGTTGGTGAATGTGTAAGCAGCAGAGACTTCAAATTAGGTGTGTTACCTTCTAGCCTGATCTCATCTTATAATATAAAAAAATTTAAAACCATACAAAATATACCAGTTTAGGCCTCTCCATAGTAATGGAAGTTTAGTCATTATGGCAACCAGCTTTGCATTGTCACTGCCATCCCCCTGGAGATGAACTAACCTTTTCATACATAATGTATAATACATCTAATTAGTCCTACGACATGTTAAACAAATAGTTTATTACAAACTGTGCTTAATTATAAATCAGACGCTGCTGGAACAAAAAATGACTTTGGGATCAGTGTCCAAACACTAGGTGAGTATAAGCACCCAGAAATACCAAAATACAGCACAGTTGACCATCTTACTCAATTCTGAACAGTATCAAAGCCATTTTATTTGTCAGAGAGTGTTTTCATACATGTGTCGCACTGAGATGTTCATTCTGACTCAAGTCACAGCAGTACCTGCCCCAGATGCCCTCCCAGGCACTTGCGCCCTGTACCAGAGCACAACCCTTTCTTTTCCTCGCCTGCTGTCTGTATCGGCTCAGTCTGACTCTACTACATTTTGGAACAGATCTGGATTGGTGCAAAAGCTGCTCGTTCACACAAGGCTGTTTACAGTGCAACAACACTCAGTCTGACAGATGCCCTCCCACACACTCGCTCCCCGACCCAGCATCAGAGCTCAGCCTTCCCCTCGTTCGCTTCTTGTATCGGCTCAATCTGACAGTGATCTACCCTTATTGAAACAAAAAGTTGTACAAAAGCTATTCATTCACATGAGGCCATTACCCTAAAGCGTGTGACTTCACCTGTATTTAGTACTGAGCTGCGATGTCGGATTCCCTCACATTCTCATCTGCCCTCAAAGCTCTTTTAATATCATCAACAAATTCATCGCATTTTGCAGCTTTGGCTCATTACTGAAGTGACCTCCCTGTCATTTAGATTCAGAACTAGATCCAGGACAACTCTGTGCTGTGAGAGCGAAGTGGAGGAGCGGAGATGAGACGTAGCCTATGGTTCAACAAAATGTGGGCTTAATTCATTTAAAACACTAAGGTCCATGTTTATATGATTCAAGACCTTAATCTCTGATCGTTGCCGGATCCTGTTCTGGCTTCTTCCGGCTTAACGCCTTAATGAAGTAGTTACCAAGCCTTAATTAATACCTTAACCTAACCTTACTAAGCTTGAATCATCAAAAAAATAACCGTTCATTAAGTCTTTCTTCATGGTTTATTAAGGCTAATTAAGGCGTAATTATAAAGCTAAACTGAAATGATTTGGGTTAGTTAATGTGTACGCAACAGTAACATGTAAAATCATCCTACACCATAAAATTAAACACATTCATAGCAGCGAAGAGAAGCTTACACATTACCACGGCAACCAGTGCACATCACTATCCAGCACTTGCCTTTCAGATTGTTCCGAGTCGGTAGAAAGGGCAGTTCACTTGTGAAATTATTATTATTATCTGACTTTTTTAGGGTTACGGTAAAAAAACTGATTTTCTTCCTGCCTGTTTCAGTGTAATGCAAGTCAAACACACCCACGCCCAGCAATGTCTGGAATGTTCCACAGTATAGCATTTTACTGTCCGTCTGTGTTTTCATGGTTAACAAAAGCTTTCAGAAACATACTATCTTTCAGTGAGCAGGATCGGCCTGGTCAGCAGAGTTTTGTGCACAAAAATATATTTGGCATTATAATAACAGTTAGTTTTTAATTATTGTTATTATTGGAGTGCAGCGTTTTATTTAGAATCTGCATCATTTCAAAGGTTAAACACTCTCCCACTTTCAATTTGAAACATTAAAAAAAATAAAATAAAATAGCCATGGTCATTCCTCTCTGTTATTAGTTTATTGCTAAAATGAGAAATAAATGTAATAAGAGCCAATCCGTGTGTCCCTGCACATTTTCACATGAATAAATTAAAAAACAGAGCAACGACAGAGCCTAAATTGTAGGTTTGGACGAGCAGCAAAACATCTTCACTCCTACAACTTCTTTCTCAAGTTGAAATATTTGACAATTGAAGGATTACACAGACCACAAAGGGACACTTAAATTTTGGGATTACAATAGATGGCTGACCTCTTCCCAATACTGGATTTACAAAGGGAAGAGGCGTCGGCCAAACTCCAAATTTATACCAGGGGCGAGGTGAAGGTCACACGAAGAAGAAACAAAAACACAAAAGAAGCAGCTGGAGGACCAAGGGTGTACAATAAATCAAACGCCAGGTATGAACCAAACTGTAATAAACGAGCACCATTTTGTGTATTTATATACATATATATGACCCAGTTACACATGGAAACAAGTGTAATTCACACAATAATTAAGTCATTTTGGATTTTAAGATTTGCCCTTGAACCCGAAGATAAGTGGCTTGAATCCCACCAGAGCATATATTGTTCTTGTGCCTATGGGTATAAGACACTTCAAAAATGACATCTGGTGTAAAAAAAACAAACTGGAAGTATAGGAACACATTCACTTTTTCTTTGAATTATTTCCAGGTCTTCCATAAAGCACAGTTTGAATCCTCTTGTGAGTTTTACGGTACGATGGCATTACTTTCAGTTCTTTACCAGGTCTGATTGATGACACCTAATTCCCTCCATAACCAGGACTACAAAACAAAATAGATTTTTTTTTTGTCCCATATGAAACCAATCGTTACCTTTGTTTTTATTTTGCTCAGGGAGAGAAAAATCCTGTCCAAAATTAGGTCAGAAAGTTCCCTCACTGCTATAGCATCTCCTGATTTTATTTTTTAGTACATAGTTTGGGACCGAAGGAAAGACCTAAGTAACTTTTCTGGTGAATGATCTGCCACCTGTTTGTCTCCATGGAGATGTTATGGCTTTGCATGCATGTTCCACACTATGACATTAAACTGACTGATCTCGCATGTTTTCTATTTAAAGTGTTTTATAGCTCAAAACTACATAGCAAAACATGCATTCTTACTGTGAGTGGGCTCGCCTCTCCACAGATCTGATATATAACTTGGCCCGGTGGTGTTGCTTGCTTGTCTCCATGGAGATAAATCACTACTTAACTGCTAACGCCGTTTTTGATGCTCTGAGTTTTCCCTCCCTTTACTCCCGGCGCTAAGTCACTCCCCCTTAACAGCACTATCACAACCATAGACTGTATATATAAATGGACATAGCTAACCTGCTAGCTGCCACGTTCCAAATAAAAAGTGATCATGGGCGCACTTCCAGCTCCATCAACTCTCATCATTTTGGTCTTCAAATGTTCATATTGACCTGCACTACACTACACTTGATACATTTAGTTCGCTATTGCGTCCATAACTCAAGATATGAACATTAATAAGAAACAAATCAGCTGCCTTCTTTCCCTGAGGTCGCTCCCGGGGTTTGATTGACAGCGTTGCCAAGACAATCAGCGTACAACCTGCAAATTAAGCTACTACACATCGTATCAGGTTTGTGAAGTTGTAGTGTATTGTTTTGTATCATACTTTTGTCTATTTACAGGAAATTTCCTTGGTGAGTGATTGGGAAGAATCGTACTCTGACTGTCAGGAGAGTTCGAATAGAGATCACTAGATTACTCAAATATAAATGACGTCTAAAACCTCTTCAGGCAGGTTTTTGATGAGGGAACATTGTTATTACATGGTAGAAATCTCCAAAAAGTCCTTAAAACTTGTATAGCACTTTTCATGATGCTGAAAGACGTTTCTTACAGACAAAACACAAATGAAAGAAACGAAAAGGCGATGAAGTGATGATGTCATACTCCCAACTAGAGTTTCCTATCGATTACAATGCACTTTGCCATATCTGTTTGCCAATATCTAAAAGATAAATCCACATTTTAGCTGCCCCGTCTGTATTGAGCTATAGAATGTTGTGATGTCATCTGAAACCCAATAGCTATGTCAGGCTGACCCCTTTTAGGATCAACTCACCAAGGATTCTGAACTTGCCCATGATGAGGCAGCGATACGTGGACAGAAAATGTAACACGTCTCCACTTATAAGTATGTAGGGGTTCAAGTGGATGATCCTTTGAGGTGGCATGAGCATGTGATGAGTGTGTGTGCCGAGATACACCAGCGTCTTTACTTTCTTAGGACATTAAGGGTGTTTGGAATCAGCCAAAATATGATGTTGATGTTCTGTAGAGCTACTATAGAGTCTGTGCTAAGGCATGGAATAGTCAGCTAGTTTGGAAACCTGACTGTCAAGTACAAATTGCAGATCCTTAGACTGGTCAAACTGGCTGGTAACATCATGGGTGTGTTTTATCTGATTGGACCACAGCCCATATTTGGGTCAGTCGTGAGCATAGACTGTATATATAGATGAACATAGCTAACCTGCTAGCCGTCCTGTTCCAAATAGGAAGTGATCATGGGCGCGCTTCCGGCTCCATCGACTCGAGTTTCAATTAACTTTACATTAGAAAACTGTTGCCACTCTTTCCATAACTTGCTGCTTGTCATTTTGGTCTAAAACTGTGATCCTGGTGTTTTTATTTCGTCGTTCTGTCCATAACTTAAGATATAAACATTAATAATACACAAATCAGGTGCCTTCGTTCCCTGAGGTTTCTCCTGCTAGCTTTAGCAACAGGTTTGACGAACCTGCTGGAGGGAATGGGTGTTACCTTCAACTGTTTCGCTCCAGATTGGCTCTTTGGCTGCTATAATACATGTGGTCAGAATTTCAAATATGGAACTTGACTCCAAATTTGCCCCATAACTGCTAACCTCGATGAGTTTCATTTGACTGGAGATGAACGCTATAGGTGACGTCACACTCACTTAAAACACTTCTTGGTCATGTCAGTCTATCGTCATGAGACAGACTCTGAAGATCATCAGAGATCCCTCTCATAATCCTTCTCATAACAGGTTTAAAAACTCATTCATGTCCCAGTCCATGAAATTGATGAACAACATGAGCTTATTGTGCAGATGTGTGAAGCCCGAGTGACTGTATATTGTCCAGTTTCTTTTTGCTCCAAGTCAACTTTCTCAATGAGGAGACAAATATAAATGAAACCTGAACTTCACTTGAACTGTTCCTCAACTTGTTTCAAATCCATTTCTTAAGAGACTACAATAAAGTCAGTGTAATCCCTCAGTCGTCCCGGTATGATCCATAGCAAAAGACAAAGTTTAAATCTGTCAACTGGACAAATCGTTCTAGGGCCACCAGCAATCTGACCAGAACTGAAGAAGCGGCTTGGAGGAGCAGCGAAACGTCTTCACTCCTACAACGATTTGTCCAGTTGACGGATTTAAACTTCGTCTTTTGCTGTAGACTACAATAACATTAACATTACAAAAGTGACACATCAGAAACAGGATGAAAATGAAATATATGTGTGAAACAAGGCTGAAGAGTGAGTAGAGACATTCAGCAAACAGTCAGAGCCAGAAAACGATCTCATAACTCAGATTTCATTCGTCACCTGTTTTAGAATTTTGAACTCTCTTCCCATAAAATACCTAAGTTTGCGCCACCATTTACAAAACCTGCCCTGTACACGATAATAATCACATGAACTCAAACGACTGAAGCGTTCATTTAAAACAAGCAAAAACAAGTTCACTGAATTCATATCAAAAAAGTGACCTCCTCCTTCCATAGCCTTGCTCTGATTAAAAACTATGTTAAGTGGAATTCTTGCTGGTTTGATAAATTATTTTTCAAAATCCTGTTGTGCTGTCCTTGGCTGTTCATCTAGCCTCATGTGGATGATAGAATTTGGCAACCTGGTACATTTTCAGCATTCAGGAGCTTTGTATTTTAAAAACAATTTGTGAATGATAGTTTAACCTGCAATTTGTAAGGTTAACTACAAAAACACTTTAAATGTGTTGTGAAATGTGACAAAAAAACTGATTTGACATTTTCCATACAAGCCGCTGATACACTGAAACGTACATCTAATTATATAGTTTGATTAAGATTGAAGATTGATTGAGATTGAAATGATGCAAGATAATCCCAGTAAGCCAATTTTAAATACACTGTTTAATATAAAGACTTGAGCTGCAACAAATTAATAGCAGAATGTACCAAGAATTAGTCATAAAAGGGACGTATTTACCCCCATACAGCTCAAATCTTATCGTATTACAACAAAAATACACCAAATCTCTTCACTCTTGCAAAGAAAAAGTATTCATTTTGGGCCTAAATATATTGTTTTTATAGTGAACGCTAAATCAATATAGTGTTATCATGACAGGCCTATTTATAGATGAAAGGTGTATACATGCTCAGACTGCAGACTCTCCTACAACTAGCACAAAAGTAAATAAATGAGCTGTAATGTCTCTCTCTTACTTAAAAGGTGCACTATGTAACTTTTCTTGGGTCCATCACTTGCTTATCTCCATGAAGATGTTATTGCTTAGTTGGGAAAGTTCTATAGATTAGTATTAAATGTATGTACAGTTGAAACCGGACGTTTACACACACTATATAAAAAGACACATATGTTGTTTTTTTTCCTCACTGTCTGACATGAAATCAGACTAAATTTTTCCTGTTTTAGGTCAAATAGGATTACCAAAATTATTTCTATTTGCTAAATGCCAGAATGAGATTTTTTAGACAATTTTAGATTACTTTCTTCAAGGTCAAATGTTTACATTACTATGATTACTACGCATTTAAAACAAACTGAGACAATGAAAAAAAAAAATCCTTCTCTCATTATTCTGGCCTTTAGCAAATAGAAATAATTTTGATAATCCCAATTGACCTAAAACAGGAAAGGTTTAATCTGATTTCATGTCAGACAGTGAGAAAAAAAACATGTGTCTTTTTACATAGTGTATGTAAACTTGTGGGTTCAACTGTATCTCCATGGAGACCATTCATTTGATTAATTGGTAAAATCAATGCAAGACAGATCAGTTTAATGCCATACCATGGAATTTTCTGAGCAAAACAATAACATCTAGATAAGACGTGTAATCCTTCGTTTTGTCCAATGTGGGAATGGTAGTTTCAGCTGTAGTCACCGTTTTTGATGGTACAGGTCTGAGACACTTTTGTGTATTCACACAGAAGGCTGCAATGAGCATCACACTGGGTAAACCAAACAACCGCGGCACAAAAGACAACACATACTATCATATCAAATCAACACATAAGACACACACATTCTGGTTTACAGTCAGCCGTCCACCATCATCTTAACGCCCCAAACCACTCATTTGAAGACAGTGAGGTGCAGATTTTAAGCAGAGAGAAACATTGTCTTGAAAGAGAGGTGAAGGAAAACATCTTTGTGAAAAAAGGGAACCCTTCTTTGAACAGAAATATGGGACTGGGTTTTAGATTACCAGTCGTCAACAGAAGCCTCCTCCTGCCATGGAATAAGGATCAAGCCAATCTAATTCTAATCAGGCACTTAACAGCAGTGAAGGTGTTAAGTTGCTCTAGGGGGATAATGACCCAAAATGAGGTTAGCCTGTGAAACAAAGGCAGGGCTGTTTCACTCTAAAACTCCTCCCTTCAGGGGCGGGACTTATCTCACTCAGAACAACATCAATCTTAGTGTCTCCCACCAACACCATCCGATTTAAAACATCCTCTTGGTGGGAGCTGATTTAAAAAAACAATGCCTAAGTCCTGAAAACTCTTCTATACAGGGGCGGTGCCAGAAGGGGGGCTTGAGGGGGCACTAGCCTCCCTCAGAATGGTCAATGCACCCCCATAGTTCCACTAAAGATTTTTGATGCACTTTCATAGCGTCCGATCTCGACTAAAAATGTTCAAAATAAGACTCCATTAAAAAAAATCCATATTAGTTAAAAAAAATAAAAAAAAATAAAATAAAGTACAGATGCAGCACTTCGCAGTATTACGATAAAACCACATGTATGATCGATAATACGAAAAAAAAAAATTGCATTGTTATTTTGAATGCTTTCTGATGTCGCTCTGGTAATGTCCCTGTATTAAACCCTCTCAGATTCTCTCTGTAATTGCCATCCTCTTACACAGTGTATTCTGTGGCAGGTCTCTATGGAAGCCGTGCTTCGGTAAACTGCAGCCGGGTTGTTCGATGAAGCTAAGTGCGCTAAAAGCTCGCCTCGTGCCACAACAAAAGGCTGTGGCACTTCACCGTGGAGTGGCAAAGCGCATAACTGCTCCAAATGATAGACCCGGGTTCATTCGGCTGTACAGTTTGTTAATTTCACTTGCAGCTGTTCAGAGAGGAGGCGTTGTTGTGTCGCTAGGTTTCAAATGTTTATTAAAATGTTTTTTCGGTTTTGATTTATGCTCCGGTGTGGGTGTAACGAGACTCGTGTTTTTGTTAAACGGAGGGGGGGGATTAATCTTCTGAATTAACTGCAGTATTAACATATAAGATATTAAAATCACCATGTTGCTTTTTATTGTTTTGTATTGTAACACATTTTTGCTTCTTTGCTCCCCATGCTTAGTCACTCCCCCTTCAGAGCAATATCACATTACAATCAGCATGCATCCTGGCAATAAAACTACTGCACATCGCATCAGGTTTGTCAAGTTGTTGTGTAGTTTTGTATCATGTTTTTGTATATTTATGGAGAATTGTCGTGTGGGAGCATGGGTGAAATAGGGTTGTGGGCGGAGCATTGGACAGAATCTTACAGATAACCGTAAGCAGGGTTCAAATAGGGCTCAGGAGAGATCACTAAATTACTGAAAGATGCATCGGCTTTGTTTTGATAAGGGAACAACATTATAACATGGTAGAAAGCTAAAAAAAATCATAATACCCCCCTTACAGTGGTGCATTGAGCGCATTTGAGGTTGAAATGCTAAATCACATGACTATTTTTACCGTTTACCTTTCTGGGTGGAGTTTGTGTGTTCTACTTGTGTTAATCTAAGTTCCAACCGCACACTCGATTGACAAAACTGACTCGTTTGGAGCTTTAACTCATGTTTTGTCATCTGTTACGTAGTGTTTAAATTGTATCTCTCTTGCATTTATTCAAGCATAGGCATAATTCACAGGTCAAACCCTTAAACATTTTCTTTATGGAGATACACTACCAGTTAAAAAGTTTGGATACACCCTCTCATTCAATCTTTTTTTGTTTATGTTGTTTTTTGTTTATGTTTACCACTTTCTACATTTTAGATACATACGTAAGACATCAAATATATGAACCAAGGTATATGGAATTAGTGTTATTAGTTCTGGTTTTGGTCCAAGTTTAGGTTTCGAAGTTGCAAGTCCTGCCTTTCATCCACTGAGGTCAGATCTGTGGAGAAGTGAGTCACCTTACAGTAACAATACATGGTTTTCGAGTTTGTTTGTTTGTTTTTAAGGAATAAAAACGTCTGTATTTGAAGAAAAGTAAGCTAGATAAGTAGAATGCTATACTGTGAAACATGTTAAGCAACGACATCTCCATAGAAACAAGAAGATGACCTCCCTCCAGAAAAGTTCCACAGTGCTGTTTGAAACCTTTGATGCTAGAACAGTCCTGCGTATATGAAGGATTACAAAAACATACTTATCTTGATACACTACAGTAACTTATATAATGGAGAGTCCACCACCTGCTTGTCTCTGCTATTATTGCTTTGCTTGGAATGTTCCTCAGTACGGTTTTAAACTTATCTGTCTCCAGGGCGATGAGCAGGTGACTCCGACATATTTACCTAAGACATCAAATATATGAAGCAAGATATGTGGAATTATGTAGCAAAGGAAAAAAATAATTGAAATAATGCAACTTTTTTATTTTATTTTTTTATTTATTTTCTATTCAAATCCACATGGTATCTACCCTTTGGTTTGCTGACCCTTGACCTTCTCTCAATAAGCTTCTTGATCAAGTCTCCTGAAAAAAGGTTTTCACTTCAGAGCTGTGCCAAGAGTGCAAAGCAATGAACATGGATGATTTAGTGTGTTTTATTTTAAGTGAGAGTGACTTCTAATCCGCACAAACTGCCTCCCCACTCGCCAGCAATTAAAATGAATAAACTTGTACCTTGTGGGTGTTAGTAAAGGAATGAAGTGGTTTCACAATAGATCATTAAAACGGAGGGTGCAAATGACAAAAAGTGAAAATTGGGAAAGAAAAATCTAAGTTTAGACAGTGGTGAGGTGTTGTGTAAACAGCAGCTGCAGGAACAAGAGCGGCTGCGAGACACACAAAGATGTTTAAAGAGGAGGGAGGTGTTATGCAAAATCAACTTTTTGGAGGTTTCTGTCATATCATAACATTTCCTCATCAAAAACATGCCTGAATAGGTTTTAGATGCCATGCGTGCAAGTTTAAAGGCCCTGTTCGAACACTTTTTACGTTTCGCAGTACAGTTCTGTCCAATACAAACCTATGTCACCCATGCTCCCACACGGCCATTTTTGTTAAATATACAAAAGCATCATACAAAACAATACACTGGACAAACCTGATGTGATGTGCAGTAGTTTCATTAGCGGGATGCAGCTGATTGTGTTGTGATAGCGCTCTGAACCGGGAGTCAAGTAGCGCAGGGAGTCAAGGGAGGGGAGATTCAGAGCGAAGTGAGAAATGAGACTTATTAAACATGTTAATAAGTTGTTTTTGGCTAATTTAGCATTTTCAAAATAATAAAAGGCAGCATGGTGGTCTAAATGTGTTATCTTCTAGCAGTAAGACCCCCATAGAAGTGTAATGTCCCATCTTTTGATCCTAGTTTAGTCCTGATTTAGACTTTAGGTTTGGATCTGGTTTAGTTCTGGTTGTGTTTGGTCCAAGTGTATGGTTCTAAGTTGCAAGTCTTGCCTTTTTCAGGTCAGATCTGTGGAGAAGTGAGTCATCTTACAGTAACAATACATGTTTTTCAAAGTCATTTTTAGCAAGTATTTGAAGAAATGTAAGCTAGATAAGTAGAATGCCATACTGTGAAACATTACACGCTAAATAATGACATCTCCATGGAAACAAAAACATGGTTTCCCTCCAGAAAAGTTACACAGTGCTGTTTGAAACTTTTAATACTAGAATAGTCCTGCGTATATGAATGATTACAAAAACAGACTCATCTTGGTACACTACACTAACTTACATAATGGAGAGTCCACCACTTGCTTGTCTCCATGGAGATATTATTGCTTTGCCTGGAAAGTTCCTCAGTATGGTTTTAAACTCATCTATCTCCATGGGGATGAGAAGGTGACAGATACAGATCAGAGCTGTGGAGAAGTGAGACAGCTCAAAGTAAGATGTTTTCCAGATATTTTGAGCAACAACAATATATATAACAGCCTAAATGTGAGATACTGTGAAACATTCTAGCAAAGCATCAACATCGCCATGGAGACAAGCAGGTGTTGATACTAGTCATCAATATTCCCTGGGGATGTGATGCTAATTTGAGGCTCTGCTGTGTCAAAAGCTCCGTTAGACGTTAATCTGAGCTTTGTTTTAACACAATCTGATCAGAAAGAGCTGACTTAGTTGGAGCTAAAAGAGATGAAATGACACAAAAAGTTACAGTCACGAGCTAGCTAGCATTAGCCAATCGTATTGATCACAGGGTCTTTATATATATTTTTATTTATAATATTTAAATCCATTTAGTTTTTTGGGGTTTTTTTCTTGAATTTTCAGAACATCTTAAAA
Source organism: Periophthalmus magnuspinnatus (assembly GCF_009829125.3). Lineage (NCBI taxonomy): Eukaryota > Metazoa > Chordata > Actinopteri > Gobiiformes > Gobiidae > Periophthalmus > Periophthalmus magnuspinnatus. Next base: position 13,595,515 of record NC_047142.1, read on the forward strand.
CTTATCAGGCTCTTTTTTTTCTTTTTTTTTCCTTTTTTTCTTTTTTCTTTTTTTCTTGCCAAGAAGGAGGGTCTCAAGACAGGGGATGCTCTGGGACAGTTATAAATTTGCTTTTCTGTTAATTAATTTGCTTGTCTGTTTCTGTTTCTTTATTGATTTCTTTACTTAAAATTGAACATTCCACCATAGAGATCCACGTAGAACACTCCCAGCGTGATCTTTACTGCAAACTATTAATTGTACAATAGAAAAGTTTTATGGTGAAACTTGAAACTTCATCATATCGGTCAACACTGTACCAGACTGTAGAGTTCCTACAGAGAGTCCATGCACAAATCAGACCCAAGTAAACAGAGAGAGAGAAATGCGTTATTTCATTTGGACTTATTACATGAGTGTATTTGTCAGTTTGCCTCCAAAGTAATAAAAGAGCTAAGAAAGTCTTGTGAAAGTTGAGAGCTTAAGGTTGTTGGTTGTTATAAAAAGAAATACCATTGGAATAAATGTGGAAAATGTCCATACATCTGTCAAGTTGATACACTGAGGTTGCCTGATGTGTCGTACGATTTTCTCATTGTATTCTGCAGAAACTGGAGATGGCAAAGGTTCAGTGGTTAGTTTACCGGACTTGGCGCACTGTACTGTATACTGTCGTGTCCTTGGGCAAGACACTTCACTAATGAATATGAGTGATTGACAGTAATTGGTAGAAATTGGAGGGGCCGATGGTGCAGATTGGCAGCCTCACTTCGCTCGCTTTTTAATTTTTTAATTGTATTTTCCAGATGGATGTGTATCAGACCTGCCAATCACTGAGTAGTCTGTTACCAGTTCCTTCCCTTCTCCAGGTCTGGGAGAAATGTTTTGATTAAGAGTACTTAGTTGGAGGATTAGCTCATTAAACAAGCGCACCTAGAGGAGACCCACCCAGACACAGGGAGAACATGCAAACTCACACATGCAGTTCTTGGATGCACAGTCGCAGAGGTAGTACTCACATTAATTGATTTGTTATAGTTTTCTGACATCATACTTTTACTCCTACTTGAGTAAAATATTGCACAGTGTGACAGTACTCTTACTTGAGTAAAAGTTTAGTGTGTTTACGTCGACAATATGAAATTATTTGAACATTTGTGTTTCTTGCGCTGCTCCTTCAGATAAGATTTGATATAGTTTGTCTCATTTATGTCTTTTTTGTGCATTACTTAATGTCTTGTCTTTCCAATTACATTCACTTCACCATAAATCAGATGTTACACCCAGTTACTCTTTATAGAAACGTACAAGATTTTGATTTTAAGTTTCATAAACATGACTTATCTGTGTTCCAAAATATGAGCTAAACACCTTCAAATCAAATGTAGATTTTTATAACAATGATTTATTCTTAATTACAAAATAAATAAATTAATAAATATATGAATAAATAAATAAATAAAAATCAAATACATGAATAAACATATGACTCAATAAATAAATACATGAATAAATAAATAAATAAATAAATAAATAAACATTAGACATGATGACCAAGTTGTGTATGTTGTCAATTTGGTGTCTTGAATCTTACGACGTTTATCAAATCAGAAAGCAGAAGGAGACTTTCATTTGGGTTGCCAGGTTCAATGCTGAAATCCAGTTGGTTTAAACCTAAAAGGACTCTCTCTTATCTGAATTGTCACTACCTAATCAGTGCTAGTGCAGCCTCTGCAGCTCAGTGAGTGAATACTGGAGGTTCTGAGCTTTCACATGAGGCCTGTCCATAAACTGAGAATGAGAAAAAACTTGTATGTGTTAAGGCTCTGGCAACCCAAGTTCAGCTGCGAGTGTCGTACCTTTTTAAACAGTAAGAGCGCAGGCTACATACAGTTCCTTTAATTACTCAGTTTCCCCAAATCCCTTAACCTCAACAATTTCTCGGACCAATGCTTTCTTCTTGCAGTTTTGTGTCAAGTAACAGTACTCTTACTTTAGAACAATTTGTGCTACTCTACACCTCTGATTAGAAGAGCAGTCACATTTAAAAAGCCGCCAACCGCTTTGTGCCACTGTCCATGGTGCTGAAACAAACCTAATGAAATGTCCATATTTGATCTGAATCAGACACATATGAATAATTCACAGTGTCAGCGGAATATTGTGAGTTGATTTGGATCTAACGGGGAGCATAAAATGAGCACACTTATACGCTCTCTCAGCTGATTAACACTTGGAAATACACATGGCAAATTTACATCCAAAATCCATCACTTCATTATCACATTCTGAGAACTGTGCCTGAGAATTCACACCTCAGCTCTGTAGACAGCAGTCATTATATCCCCTCTCCTCAGCAGGGGTTTAGAAAAGGAATGTGCCTGATGTAGATGTGAGTATAGCCAAAAAAATGTATTCAAGTAAAACTACAGTTACTTGAAAATTATAATATTTAAGCAGAAGTACAGTTGTGGTACAGTATTTTGGTTCTCAATTATCCAATCAGAAATCAGAATGAGCCTCACATGCGTCTCTCATTTGGGTTGCCAGTTGTAAAAGGACTCTCTCTTATCTGAATCATCACTATCTAAACCCCAGCACCTGTAGCCAATCATGAGTCAGTGCTAGTGCAGCGACTGCAGGTCAGTGAGTGAATTCTGGAGGTTCTGAGCTTTCACATGAGGCCTGTCCATAAACTGAGAATGAGAAAAAAACTTCTATGTGTTCTCTATCTGCAGGTTAAGGCTCTGACAAACCAGATTTAAATAATTAATACTATATTTGTATAATATTTCTATTCCTTTTCAAATTCTATCAGTGATTCAACACAACATTCAACAAGAAATCAATGAAAGATCAGATGTTTCTGACACTTTTTTGGTGTAAAACTATAATAAACATAATTACTATTCCAGAAAGTTTATAATCGTGAAAACCATATTCCCTCATATGCACTTTTAAGCACTTCCAAACTTGAGATACATTTGACCCTTTTTAAATGTGTTTTTCCTGTTCCTCACCCCTCGGACTCGTCCTGTATCAGCACAGACTCAGCTGTGGGTCTCCTCATTCCACCTCATTCATCTCCTTCACCTGTGCATTTTAATTGACCCCAGTGTGCGCGCTCTTTGGCTCGACACAAGGCGGTTTCCGGTCCATTCCGCTCTGACCAGCTGCTGTGGAGGTATTCCTGGCTCTGAAACATGGGTCCTCGGAGGGGGGTCACCCACAGTCCAAACGAAGAAGTTAAAGAACAAAGCGGTTTTATATAATCCTGATAGTCTGTGCGGCACAATGTGGATGCTAAATGCTTAAGCTAACATAATAAAGCGCAGCATGATTCTGAGTGCTCCTTTGTAGCACTGTGTAGGTGCTAAATGCTTAAGCTAACATAATAAACTGCTTGGCTCGGTTGGTCATGTGTAGTGCTGTGTAGATGCTAAATGTTAAAGCTCACATAATAAAGTGCAGTGTGTGCCTCGGTGAAAGTCAGAGCAGTATCTCTATTTTGAAATGACACAATTTGCTTTTGTATCTTTGTCACAAATATTTTATGTTTTTTTGGGCAACAGTGGAATTGTGGACACTTGTTGCACACGACTCATTTGGGTAGATTCTACTTGATCAAATGCTGTCATGGCAACATAAAATACATTTTCTAAATTGACATAATTTGTTGATGTACATATCCAACATGAACATAGCGTGTCAAAAGTACACAGTGTGTTTGTGCAAAGCCAACATGAGGGAAAAATGATAAAGATACATAACTGTAGATGAGTGTTTTAATGTGAGTTGGTCTAAAGGCAAATCCAGTGTGAAATGAACAGCTCCTGACACTGGAGAACTCATGATGTCTTTATGTTCAGATGATCCTCCACACGAGGCAGTGACACAGAGAGACATTTTACACAGAGCTCTGTTTGTCTCTTGTTGTCTGAACACAACACACACATTCTGTACTGCTGCAGGTCTGGAAGTCATGTCCATTTAACACTATTATGTCGTGTTGGCTTAATACAATTTTATAACAGAGTCAAACCAAATGTCTTGTGTACAACAAGTGTCCACAATTGAATTGTGTTGATTCAACACACAACCTTTTTTTTCAGTTCGTGCTAACCTCTGCGGTGCATTGTTGATGCTAAAAGCTAAAGCTAAGAGGTTTAACAGGCAGAGAGATGGATGGAGTTGGACAGATGAGTGAGTGGGACATGAGCTGAATAGACAGGCTCCAGAAGACTCCAGGGGCAGAGGCTCAGAGGAGAGAGGGGTGCACATGAAAACACAATATCTTAGTTATTGTATTTATTTATTTAGTGAAGTCAGTTTAGCTCAGTGAAGTTTCTAAAAAGGCATAAACAATGTTATTTATTTAACTTATTGCTTAAGGCCATTTGTGTCATTTTACCATGAAAGCCTGAAGGACAACAAAAGTTGACAACAAAACTGAGGCTTGGGTCATGGTTTGAGCTCCCCTGCAATAGATTTAAAGAGGGAGTATTATGCAAAAAGTACTTTTTGGAGCATTCTACCATAACATTCCCTCATCAACAACATGCCTGAAGTGGTGTTATATCCCATTCATGCATGTTTGAGTAATCTAGCAATCTAAATGTGTTTTGCATCAGCAATTAATCCCCCTGAACTACTCATTTTACTAAAACACAATTAAGATGAAAAATTACATTTTTTCCCCAGTTTGTCCATGTTTTAGGTTTCAAATGTCCTTAATCTGGCTCATCCCAGATTGATATGTGTCTCACTCTGAATTAAGTTCTACACATTATCAATCTGGCTCTCACTGAAAACCATCGGAAAAACGCAGAACATCATGGCGATAATTTGAATCTGATTGGTCAAAGCATCACATTAGCTAAAACTTTTGTTACATCCAGCTGAAAGAAAAACACAGACATCTTCCCTATCCACATATGCACAAAGCGATTACCTTCTGCACGTTTTTTACAAACAAAATAGTTTGTATTTTCACCAAAATAGGCTGAAGTCTGTCTGTTGGCATTGCCATGCTTGTTTTGGTTCACGTGGTTCGGTTTCCGCACAAACCTCACTGCTGCTCTGTGATTGGTCACCAACCATCTGTCGGGCCTATCGCACCAGCGGGGGCACGTGAACTCACAAATATCACGAGACTCCATCTTGTTGTGCAGTGTTCTAGAGAAATACATTAATTGTTATTTAGTAACCATGTTGTGCACTGGGTTAAAACTCCACTAATATACACAGAAATGACAACATGGCAAAGAAAAATATAAGAAAACACCTTTATTTTGTTGAAATGTTTAAAATATCAGAAAAATTTGCTTCTTATGTGTTAATTGTCAGAAACTTTTGGATAGAATTCTCCCCAGTGCGATGTCATCAGTGTGATATCCCACTGAGAGAACTTTATACTTCCTGTCATTTTCAAGTTTTTTTTATTTATTTATTTTACTTTTTGTCAAAAATTGCTTCTTGTTTGGTCTAAAGCTGTAATTTCATTTTTTAACTGGCTCACCAAATGAGTAAAAATTAGAGAATAATCAAAACCTGTCCTATGCACTAACCCTTACTGTACTGTACTGTACTTTCTGCAGATGTGTTATATATAACTATGATTTCACATTGTTTATTGAAATAGTTCTCTTTAAATGTGTACTGTGTACATTTTCTGTTGGACAGGATCTTTGGGAGATAGACATATGTACATGTGCATGCTGGTCCAAAGGAAAAAAAAAAGAAAAAAGAAATGTATATTTTAGATTTGTTAAATCTAAAATAAATATACTGTACTTAGTGTAAATATTTTTGGCTGTGGTAAAATAATACTCCACTTTAGCAATATTAGTTAACATCTCTTTATAATCTTAACTTGTATTTCATATTTAAACTGTTATTTCTATTCAGGCCTGTTATTTCTTTTCTAGGGACCATTTTATTACCATTAAACTTGGTGATTGCCATCAGGCCAAGTTACTGGTCAGATCTGTGAAGAGGTGTCTCACAGTAAGACATTAATGCATGTTTCTCAAGGTATTTTTGAGCGGTAAAAACACATGCAAAACACTAGATACGCTAGATAAATACTAGAAATGTTTAATGCCATGCTGTATAACATTCCCAACAAAACAATATGAAAAAGTCCACCACGTGCTTGGAGACAGGCAGGGAAGATTTCATAGCGTACATGTCCCATATGTATATAATGAAGCAAGATGAGTTAAGTGTCTAGCCTGAGGACACAACAACAGTGTGCTCTGATGTCAGTGGAGATCAAACCACAAACCTTCTGGCTAATGAGCAGACATTCACCTCTCCTTCTGTCCAATTACCCCCCATCTCTGTGTTCTGTACAGCTTTTAGCGCCTTTAAAGTGAGTGAAGGAGCAGAGCAGACAGCAGCACAAGCACAGCAGTGTCGTGAGGAGAGAGTGGCGTCTGAGGACCATCTGGGCACATCTGGGCCTGAGTGTCACACCTGGATGTGTCTCTGCTCCTACAACACTTGTCATTTAACTACCAGTACTTACAGGATTAAAGAACACCTACTATGCTTGTGTCTGCTATATAGTTATAATCTATGAATTCTGTGGATCACTGTGTTATAATTTGGACATTTTAAATCATAATATTCATCTCAAATGACTTCATTGGCATAACAAGAGCTGTTGTCTGCAGATCAAACTAGTGAGTAGAGTAATTTGTGCTAAAATGTCTACGCCCTGCTGCCAAATCCTACGTGTATCACTAATTATGAAAATAAAATTGGAAAATGAAATAAGTATAGAGCAGTGGGCGTGTACCGATAGTAAATATAAGCAATTAAAGATTCCTCAAACATGCATGAATTACTCCAAAATTAGCTTCAGGTGAGTAAATGGTGAGAGGAAACAACTATAACATGGTTAAAAGCTCTAAAAAGTTTATTTTGCATAATAAGTCTGCTTTATTGCTCTGGACAGGCGGCCCCATTACATTTAAAATAGTTGTATATTATGCATCACAGTTTTGAAAGGTCTCATGCTAAAAGGACTTAAAGTACTGGTTTAAGAAAAAATAAATAAAGTGGCTTTCAGCATTGAGCCTTTATTTTTTTATTGAAAATGCTATGTATAATAAAACACAAAATAAGCCACCTCAGCTGGCTACTCTTGACTTGGAAGAGTAGTGGCTCTACTCCCAGCTGACGACGAAAACCACTCTACTCCTCCTGAATCTGAGGTTCAAATATTGGTCGGATTCTCCTCTGCAGTACCCTGGAATAGACCTTACCAGGAAGGCTGCCAGTCCAGAGGTACTGTCCGTGAAGCTCTGCTTCCCCCTCTTGAGGCGTCAGACGGTTTGCCAGAATTTCTTTGAGGCTGACCAATAGTTCTCCTCCATGGCCTCCCAACCCCAAGTTTTTGCCACTGTGACGACATGAGATGCAGCACGCTTTGCCGGCCGGTACCCGTCAGCTGCCTCAGGATTCCTACAAGTCAACGAGGCTCGATAGGACTCCTTCAGCCTGATGGCATCCCTTACTTCCAATGTCCATCATTGGGTTCAGAGGTTGCCACCATGACAGGCACTGCAGACCTTACGACCACAGCTATGAGTGGCCACATCGACAATAGAGGCGGAGAACATGGCCCACTCGGAATCCATGTTCCCACCCTCCCCTGGGATCTAGGAGAAGCTCTCCCGGAGGTGTGAGTTGAAGAACCCCTTGACAGAGGACTCCGCCAGACATCCCCAACAGACCCTCACAGAACACTTGGGCCTGCCTGGTCTGTCCGGCTTCCTCCTGGTGATTGGTTGATCGCTCTGTCTCTCTCTTTACCCGAGTGTCCAAGACACACGGCCAAAGGTCAGATGACACGACAACGAAGTCGATCATTGACCTCCGGCCTAGAGTGTCCTGGTGCCATGTGCTCTGATGGACCCCTGCTCGGACATGGTGTTTGTTATGGGGAACTCTGACTCGCACAGTGGCCGTTGACGTCCCCCAGTAGGACAACAGGTACCCGGGTACTCTGTAACGCTGTTCGGTCTGTAGGCCGACACGACAGTGAGAAACCACAGGTGATGAGACCCTCTTGTTCACTGGGGTGAACTCCAACAAAGGCAACGCCAGAGAAATGGAGAGTCCAGTCCTTTTCAAGGAGTTTGGTTCCAGAGCCCAAGCTGTCAAACCCTCCACCATATTAAGGTGGCGATTCAAGGAGGGGTATTTTGTATCTATTTCTATATTACAGTGGCTTGTAAATATAAGTATATGTGTAAAGAGTATTGTATGACATTTGCTTAGTTTTATTATTATTCTTTTTTTCTGTCTAATTTGGTCCATATATATGTTACTACTAAATCTAATAAGCAAGAAGCAGGAACAATATGTTTTGGCAGTTATTCACACATTACATCACATTAGTACACTGAGGTTGTGTAATGTAAAGTAAAATACCGGTATATAAAAATAAAAATGAAACAGCTAAGCCCTGAGGCGATCTGTAATGCCTCACCAATACAAGGATGAAAACCAGTCTGTTTTTAAACCCAGACAGTTATCTTTTAAGCCTCTGATGAACGCGGGATCTACACTCAAAGGAAATATGGTTTAATCCAGCTTTAACAGAATTACTCAAGCAACTTAGAATCGATATTTCATGTACTTAAACGGACTATAGCAAAACGAGATAAAGTTCAAAATGGTTTCAAAATGAATTCTGAACGCACTGGCACTGGTTTAAAGGGCTCTTTTATGCTACTTTCTGATCTATGTTATAATGCTGTTTCCTCATCCAAAACATTCCCATTCTGTTTTGTTTCATTCCCACATTTTGAGCTTTGGAGATGTAGACAAATTCATAATATAGCGTTACTCAAACATGTGTGAATGAAACAAAACACAACTCCAGGTATATTTTTGATGAGGAAATAAAATTGAAACATGGCTTAAAGCTCGCCAGAGTCAATTATGCATAATGTAGTACCTATAAATACTTCTTTGAATGGAGGTATTAACTTATTAACCTTCATTATGTACATGACAGGTTTTCATGTTTTTCTGATAATATCTGTGGTAAATATTTGTCATAGTTTCATAGTTTTACACAAGCTCAGTGGCAATTTATGGGAAAAGCTTAAAACTACAAAAAATACAGAAAGTACATTTAACAAAATAGAGGTATTGTCATGTATTTTTATTCATCTAATAATAACTATTGTGTAATTTAGACAAGTTTTGGATGTTCTTACTATTATAGTTGCTAGGTAACATGGACTTACCTCTATCGCTGTCATATCTTCTGCCCGAGCCCAACCAAATAAAATTCACCAAAATTTTAAGAAATAGAAACAACTAGAAATATTTAAAAATTAAATCTTAAGCATAATTATGTGTAGTATATTTTAATGAACTAGTAGTCTAACTTTTCATATGCACTTGAGACATTTTGAGAGCTCTTCTGGTGCTACTCTTCGCCTCCTTTTAGTCTTTAAATTGATGCACAGGGCGTGTCTTTTGTCGACCAAGAAAGTGTTAAGCAGACTACAGCCCTAAATCCAAGCAAGGCAATAGCATCTCCATGGAGACAAGCAGGTGGCATACCCTCCAGAAAAGAACAGAAAAGTTACGCAGGGCCCCCTTTAAGTTCTACCTTGTAACATACCAAAAAACCCCAAAACAAAACAAAACAAAAAACACCTAGAAACAATAAAATCATGCATTTTTTCATTTTTGATCATTTTATTACGCTGAAAAACAGAAAAAATATGTGTCTTTACCATGAGCGGGCTTGGATCTCCACAAACCTGACTCTCACTTGGCTTGTTTCCATGGAAATGTCATTCCTTTGGCTATAATATTCCACCGTACGGCATACAGTAGCTCAGTTGGGGCGACAGTAGCTCAGTTGGTAGAGCGTTTGTCCACGGATCCACAGGTTGGCGTTGTGATCCTGTATTTCCCCAGATGAATGCTGTCACTGTGTCCTTGGGCAAGACACTTAACCCACCTCGCCTTGAATAAGTGAGTGGTTCCTTGACGTAAAGCGCTTTGTGTGCCTTGAAGGTGGAAAACCGCTACAAATTTACGATAAAAGTATCATCTATCCACATGGGGAAAGTTCTGACGTACGGTTCAAACTTCCTATTTCCATGTACACGTGCAGTTGACTTGCCACTTCCCAAAAAAGTTACACGGTTTTGCTTTAAATCATTTGACAAATAGAATAAGAGGTCCTGTCTAGACTTGTCTGACCAGCTGTCCTCTGGGGCCCATCGCAGTGATTTGTGCTGGCTTCTCCGGTTCAGAACTGGAGCTCGTGGGATTGGCTAAGCGCTCCGTTCGTTTTGGCACGCTCCTCCATCATGAATCATTATTTAGATCGCAGTTTGTCGCTCATCCAGATGGTCTTGTGATGAGTAAGTCCGCATCCTTCCCAATTAAAGCGCGGCAAAAAAAATGGATTCCAAAATGCTAGCCTGACGTCAAAGTGGAAGCGGTAACATCTTGCGAGGGAAATTTGCCAATCTGGATGGAAGCAAAGATGTCCGGAACTAATATGCTGAAAATATGTCTGCTGGATATGTAAAAATAATTGAGGAAACGTTGAGCTGATAGTTTGGACTGTTTTGGTGTCTCGGCTTATGCAACCAGGAGATGTGTGTATATGCTGTCTTTCTGTGCGTATTCCAGCAATGACAACACAAAAAATAAGGACATGTTTTGTGTGAATACGTTTTTTTAAATGGAAATTTGAAATCGGCGTGTCTCAAACTGTGGTGCGTGTGTCATTGGTGGTACATAGGGCCATCTGCCGTCTGCAAATCTATAAATGTTTTTGAGCTCCTTTGGGTTGATCATCGCTTAAATCTTTCCCTACTTTTTTGTATCATTTTAGACCTGGTTTAGTTTCATTATTAGGCATTTTAAGTTTAATTCAGGCAATATATAGTTCAGATTTAGGTCTCGTAATACATCGGAAAGCCAAATTGTCAGGTGGTTCTTGAAGTGAAAAGTTTGAGAACCACTGTAACGGACAGGAACTTTTATTATAATTTTTGTGTATTTTGAAACAGATGTACTGAATGCCGTAGTTAGATACAAACATGTGATGCTCATATTGTTCACGTCTGTTTTAAAAATCCTTAAACTGTGGTTGGTTATAAAGACAAACTGAATAGCAAAATTGTCTTTAACCAACCAGCTTCTTTCTTTTCACAGTATAAAACTTGTCTGTAACATGTTAGAATATGGGCAGCGGAGACAGAAACCTCTTTATGTATCTACTGTCCCTTTTGATCAAAGTATGATTAAAATTTTACTTTAAAATATTCACTGAATGACTGGCTGTTTTTGGCTTTTGACTTAGGCTGAAAAACTGAATGTGCCAGCTTTTGATTAATGTAATGTAATAACCCATCTTTATACAACAGGAGCCAAGGAGGTTCTACCTGCGGACATTTTGATACAATCTTGCCTTTGTTTTGGTGCGATTTTCTTTCTTTTTCTTTTTTTCTGTTCTTTGTGACCATGAACTGTCCTCGATGTGCAACAAATTTCAAGAAACGGATTTGTATGAACTATGATGATGAACATGTGAACTGAAGTACAACAATGGGACTGTTAAAATCAATTTCAAGCTAATTTATCTAAAGAATAGATCCTGTCACATGTGCCTTAGTTTAAGGTCCAGAGCCAATCTCAGGTGGCGATGGTTTTTAGTTATATTTTGATACAGCTTAAGTAAAAAAAATAAAAATAATAATAATAAAAAAATAATAATAAAATAAAAATAATAATAAATGAATAAATAAATTGAATGAATAAATTATTGTCATTATTATTATTATTATTATTAGTAGTAGTAGTAGTATTGTTGTTGTTATTATTATTATTATTATTATTAATGATGATGATGATGATGATGATGATGATGATGATGATGATGATGATGATGATAATAATAATAATAATAATAATAATAATAATAATAATAATAATAATAATAATAATAATAATAATAAAAATAATAATAATAATAATAATAATAATAATAATAATAATGATAATAATAAACAATAATAATAATGTGTACCCAACTGAGCACTCCACTACATAAAGAAGAGCAAAACATTATTATTTATTTAACAGTGGTGTGTGGATCAATAGAGAAAAAAATCTGTCCTTAAAATCTAAACACTGGTGGTTGTGAGAGGAGACGATGAAGAGACTGAGGAGGTTTGTTGTTCAGGAGAAAGGAGATTGGGAAAAGTTGGGGTGTAATTGTAACAGGAATTAGTAGGGAGAGCACATCTACCCCCTAGTTTGAGTGATTATTGGTGGGGCTAGGAGTCTTAGTTGGATAAGATTTTGTTTTGAGGCAGAGGTTAAAGCAACACAACGACCTGCCCTGACTGCATACGGAGAAACTGGGACTGCTGTGATGGAGTAGTAAAAAAGCCTGTGGATAACTAACCATTTATATAGGAAAAAAGCCTTTGGATAACTAATTATGTATATAGATAAACCGGCCTTTAGAGGGCTGTGGTGTCTGGTTAAAATAAACTCCCAACTATCTCCTCCATCTCCTCGTCTGCAGCGCTCTGATCTGAACTACTTTCATTACTTCAAATATTTTCAAATTATTGCGGCCTCTGCACTTTAGTTTCTCTGCATTAAATATGAGCTCGGGGCAGCGGTGGATGAAGTACTCAATTTTGTTACTTAAGTTAACGTACAGAAACAGAGGTAAAAAGTTACTCAAGTAAAAGTATCACATGGAAAAATAAACTTAAGAAAAAGTATTTAAGTACCTGTTTAAAAATGTACTTTAATAGTAAAAAGTATAAGTATTTCACACAGATTCTGATGTGTTGTTAATGTGTTAAAGTGTTAAATGCAGTGATATTGATTAAAATGATACGCATTTTGGTCAACAACAGCAATACAAATCACTTTCTTCTTTTTTCTTATGAATTTGGTGTATTTATTTTTCGTTTGCTCAAACTGATGCTTGAACTTGAAAACTTTAGTCAGGATGTTACCACGAATATAATAAAAATAACTCCTAAAATCATGCGAAAAGGACTTTATACTTTTCAGTCCAGTTCAAAAATGTAGTGGAGTAGAAAGTACAGATACTGCTCTCAAATGTAGTGAAGTAAAAGTAAAAAGTATCCACTGTAAAATGTACTTAAGTATAGTATAGATACCTAAAAATTCTACTAACGTACAGTACTTTACTAATTGTACTTCATTACCTTGCACCACTGGGTTAGTCTATTTCCTCTCACTCTGATCAACAGTTAAAGATGCAATTTGTAGCTTTTCTGGTGGAAGATGCGCAACCAGATGGGCTCCATGGAGATGTGAATACAGCCAATCCCTCCGTCCTAACATGGTACGGTCCAATCACAGCTGCTGATTTGTAGCATGTGTCTGTCAAATACGGAACAGATATTTTTGTATCATTCAGAGACCAGAGAGAAAACGTCTTTACCTCAGATAGAGTTCAGTACTTCTTTTGTTTCTCAGACGTCTGCATTACCTTGAAAAACATTCATTTACACTGCGAGCTGGGTCGTCTCTCCGCGGATCTGCCCTGTAACCTCCTTGTTCGAGCTTTAATACTGTTGAAAATTCCAGTCAAAACAATATTTACGGAGTCAGGCGAAAGATTTATCACCTAAAAAAAAGACATTGCACCTGACAGGAAATAAAGACCAGCGTTACCACATAGATTTACTCCTACTGAAGCCATAAATCCTCGTGCCGGCTGGAGATGTCCTCAGATTACAGTGAGCGATAGATCGGTCCAGAGGTCGTCCTGTTCATTTCCCGCCGTGCTCTCGACCTTTGACCCCTGTAATGGCCGGCTCAGTGTCCCTCTCCCGGGCGCCTCAATGCTGTGACAGTAAAGCTCCTCTCCGCACACTTGACACCTCTCGCTGAAGAGGACCAGACAAGTGGATATAAAAGTCTATTGAGTGCACTAGGCTGTTGATGCTTTGACCAGCTTCATCTACATCGCTACAAGGTGAAAGGAAACCAGTAAGCGAGAACCTGGCTGATAAAAAAGCCTATATTTAAGTAGAACATGCGTACGTACCTTTTGAATAATAAAAAAGGGTCTATCAGCTTAGCTTCCATCATAATTTCATAATTCGTGGGATCAATTTGGCTAATTTGCACAAACCGTCAACTGTATATATATATAGATGTACATAGTCCATCAGACGCTGGTTTCCAAATTCCAAAGCTAGCATAGGCGCGCTTCCGGCTCCGTGGACTCCAATTCACTCTGGAAAAATGTTCGCTCCTGTCTCTGTAACTCCTGCTGTCAGTCATTGTCCCGTCATTTTGGTCTTAAAATGTTCGTATTAACCCGCTCTGCATGATCCTGGGGTTTTTATTTTGCTATTTTGTCCTTCAAGATGTGAACATTAGCAACAGACCAATCAGGTGCTGTTGTTCCCAGACGTCTGCTCCCACTAGTGTTAGCAACAGGTTTGATTGACAGCGTTACTAAGTGGAAAGAGGCGAGTACCTTCAACAGCCTCGCAGCCAACTGACTATTTAGTTGTTACGATGCATGTGCTCAGAATTTCGATTATGCAACTCGGCTCCAAATT